>NC_064263.1:16250000-16875000 GCF_003254725.2 Canis lupus dingo
ATTCTTGTGTTCTAAGTTTCCCAAGAAGTTTGCATATCATTAGTATAATATGATCAGCCTGTTCTCTGCCATGCTTAAAAATATATTTCCAGTCTACCCATTTCTGTCCATTTCTGTTGCCACTCTTAGCTGAGGCACCAGCTTTTGGTATCTGAACTACTGTACTAGACTCCTGAAATGGTTCCTTAGCTTCACTCCTGCAGTCAATGTAGTCTTTATTATTGCACTTTTGAGTAGATAGCCCTCCTGTTTAAAACTCCTAAATGGAAAAAAATTAAAAAATAGAAAGTAGAAAAGAGGAAGTAGATTATATGTTGTTTATAGATGATATAACTGCTTACCCAGGGAAAAACAAGACAATCAACTGAGTAACTATTATAGATAAGAGAATTTAGGTTGGTGATCGGATTATAAAATTAACCCACAGAAAAATTAATGTGCAAACTTCAAGCAAACAAATAATGACCAGTTTGAAAATACAATGGAGTAAATATTTTCATTTGCAATATCAACAAAAAAGACAAATGTCTAGGGAAAACTCGTTAAGAAATGCACAAGGGCTATATTAAAATGCTAAGGAACACAAAAGAGAGAGGAGGTATTTTATAATTTCAGAGTGAAGAAAAGCAATAAATAAGTTACCATTATTCATACACTATATGGTTATATACATAGAAAATCCAAAATAGGGATCCCTGGGTGGCGCAGCGGTTTGGCACCTGCCTTTGGCCCAGGGCGCGATCCTGGAGACCCGGGATCGAATCCCACGTCAGGCTCCCGGTGCATGGAGCCTGCTTCTCCCTCTGCCTGTGTCTCTGCCTCTCTCTCTCTCTCTCTCTCTCTCTCTGTGACTATCATAAATAAATTAAAAAAAATGTAATTTTTTTCAGTGAGGACTTGTCTGGCCACTTTTATCTAAAATTGCAACCCTATACTTAACTACTTTTCTTAGTTTGTTAAAATATTCTCCCTGGGGTGCCTACCATGCTCAGAGCATGTGACTCTTGATTTTGGGGTTGTGATTTTAAGCCCCATGTTGGGTGTAGAGATTAGTTAAGAAATTAAATCTTGGGATCCCTGGGTGGCTCAGCGGTTTAGTGCCTGCCTTTGGCCTGGGGCATAATCCTGGAGTCCTGGGATCCAGTCCCGCATTGGGCTCGTTGCATGGAGCCTTCTTCTCCCTCTGCCTCTCTCTCTGTGTCTCTCATGAATAAATAAGTAAAATCTTTAAGGGGTTCTTGGGTGGTTTAGTCAGTTAAGCATCTGACTCTTGGTTTCAGCTCAGGACACGACCTCCGGGTTGTGAGATCAAGCCCTGGTTCAGGCTCCCTGCTGGGTATGGAATCTGCTCAAGATTCTCTCTTCCTCTCCCTTTGTCTCTCCCTGGGCACACGTGCACTCTCTTTCTCTCTGTCTCAAATTAAGTAAATAAGTTTTTTTTTTTTAATATGGCTTTAGAGTATATTACCTTGCCCACGATATTGCCATATATTTTTTAAGACTTTATTTATTCATGAGAGAGAGAGAGAGGCAGAGACACAGGCAGAGGGAGAAGCAGGCTCCATGCAGGGAACCTGACATGGGACTCGATTCCGAGTCTCCAGGATCACGCCCTGGGCTGAAGGCGGCGCTAAACCGCTGAGCCACTCGGGCTGCCCAAAATTAAATAAGTCTTAAAAAAAGAAAAACATCTTAAAATAAAAATATTCTCCCTAGCACTATCTAAAACTGCTATTTTTACTTATTTATTTTGTTTACTGCCTGCCTTCCCCATATAATGTAATTTTCAAAACTTATTTTCTGTACAGGCAAAACTAATGTAACTTTGTGGGTTAACAACACTTTAAAAAAAAAAAAGCTACTTTCAATGCTATTGCTACATGTCTAGATCCTGGAACAGAGTCCAGTATACATTAGATATTTAAACAGTGTTTGCTGAATATTTAATGAACTGAACTTAAAGTAAAAGCCATAGTCCTAGCTTATAGCTTATAAAACACTGCTTAATTTGTCATCTGCCAGTTTCTCCACTCTTATTTCATACTTCTTTAATTTCTCTACATATACCAATCCCTGCCCCACTCAGAGACTTTTGAATTTACTGTTCCTCTGCTGAGAAAAAATTTCTGTTTAGTTCTTTCAGAGTACTCATCTATTACAATCTACTTATAAATTTATTTGATGATCAATTTTTTGTTGTTTTCTACCGTTGGTAGAATGTAAGCTTCATGAGGGTAGGGGTCCAGTCTGTTCCTTTTTCATGGATATATCCCCCAGATCTAGCACCGACTTGGCACGTAGTTGGTGGTCAATAAATGTCTATTGGGTAAATGAATAAACAAATAAGTAAATACATGACGAAAATAACTTTCTCAGTGTTTAAAGCACGGTTCAAATAGACACACAGAGGCTGGGCCATCAGTATTCAGAGGACAAAGGACATTTGTCTGGATGCCGCAAGAGCCGAAGAAGGACATACTCAGCATTCCTTTAGAGTCAACTTCCTTCGATGATCCTTTTTTCCTCTGAATAGTCTGACCAGTTAATGAAGGATAAAGAGCAAATGTAAAAATAGTCCACCTGTACCAAAAGGGCTCCTTTTGATGTACCAATCAGAGATGTTTTGAAATGCTTGGTTATGGACAATTAAGGGATGAGTGGCCTTTGAGACTCAGTAGTTTGTGCTTGAAACAATGATGGCTGTGTGGGAAGAGGAGTGGGAGGGCAGCTTCCTGGGGGAGGGGGAAGCAAAGTACACTGTGTGTCCAACCCACTTCTCCATTTATATTATTATTATTATATGTTTGAGATCAGGTTTTACAGCAAATTAAGATCAGACTTAAAGGGAAAAAGAAACCACAAAGGAAAATGCACTTGGAATGGAGAAGTTAGGACAGATGGCCCATCAATTCCATGAGAAGGAGGAGCCATTAAGGACTGGGCGCTTCACTTAAATGACACTATCGAATCCTCATGATAATTTTTCATGGTAAGTATATAATTTCCATTTAACAGATGAAGAAATGGGAGTCTAGAGATATGAAGGATTTGTTCAAGATTACACACAAAGTAAGCAGCACCTTACTTGAAACCTCCATCCCTCTGATGCCAAGCTTCTACATTTCTCACAATACTTGGCAGTCTGCCTCTTGGACCCCCAGAACCATGATGCCTGAGATGATTGCCCCAGAGTTCCTTTTGTAGAGCTAACTTATAATATAGTTCTATCCATTCTCAGTGACTAGCATAGTGCCTAGTACATAGTTGGCTCCTCAATAAAGATGTATTGGAAAAAAAAACAACAAAGGAACAAATGAACAAAGGACATGTCTTAAACAATAGGACTTCCTTTATGAATCCCATACTGAGAACCAAAAATATTTAGTTCCTGGAGGTCTTCTTCCCCACGACAGCTCTCCATAGAAAGAATGTCTTTTTAAATATAGCATGGAAGACCTGGCAAAAAAAACACAAAAACCAAGTCAAATCCAAAAAACCTGCAGTCAGTTTGATATTGTGCTCTACGCTGATCTGGGAAACACTGTTTGGTCGTAAAATCTGTAGGATTATCTTTTAGTTGTGTAGTAGTTGCCAATAGCAACTACATAGTACATACTATGTGCTAAACATAGTGCTGAGCCCTTTTCATGTTTCACTTTATCCTAACAAGCTTAAGAGAAAAACATTATCTCATTTCATAGGTAAGAGAAAGGAAGTTTGGCTTGACCATAAAAGTTAATGGCCAATTTATGAGGCCGCAAATATTATAAAGTCCTTCTTTTTCTCCTTTCTCTCCCTCCCTTCTCTTCTTAAGGTAAAAAAGTATGATTAATCCTACAGAAAGTCAATTGTTTAAGAATAGAGGCATCAGGTAAAGATCTGTTCAATCAAGATTCAAGACATTACATTTGCCCTGATGAATGTGGTAGGATAGGGCTGCTCTAAAAAATGCATTGTTCTTATAGAAGATAATCCATCAAATTTGATATCAAAGGTCCTGGATTTGAATTCCAGCTCACATCTGTGAACCAAAGACTGTGGATCTTTGGTTGCCATTAACATTAAAGAGCCTCAGTATTCTCTCATAGGAAATGGAATAATACAAATCCTTTCTTCTTGGGCTTGTCCTAAAGGTCAAAAGAAGGAAAGATTTATCAATTTAAGAAAGTTTTTGCTTCTTTAAGCATGACTTTTAAGATAGGTATCCTTTATCATATTAAGAGGTTCTCTTCTATTTCCATTTTGGCAAGAGTTTTGTTTTTATAAATGGATATTAAATTTTATAAAAGATTTTTCTGCATCTATTGTAATGACAGTTTATGTTTATCCCATCAATCACTTAAGGTATAAATTACATTTTGATTTTTAAAAATATTAAACCAAACTTATATTCTTGATATAAATGGTTATGAGGTATATTTTGGATTTGGTTTGCTAGTATTTTGAGATTTTTGTATCCATATTCAAAAGTGAAATTAGCCTATATATCCCACTCACCTTTGCAAAGTGGGTTTTACAACTCTGTTTCAGTTGTGACTCTTAAAAAGTTGAATAACTGACCAATGTCATATATAGCTAGTTGGTAGCTATGCCAGGGCTGGAAATCAAGTTTGTGTGCAGATAGCTCCCTCTAAGCCACATAGTTCCTGTGAACATCTATCTAGGGTTCAAAACCAATTGCTTAGCTCTTAAATATTTTGAAAATATGAGGGGAGGAACATAAGGGTAATAGCAACAAAATATCCTGGAAGGCTATGCTAATATTCTGATTCATCAAAGTCAAGAAATAATTTATCTGCGTTTGAGGAGAAAATGTGAAGCCAAGAGCCTAAGTAGCTATCTATGCAATGCCATAGGAATCAACTTTGCAAATAAGTATGAAGAAAAAAAATACAATAGGAAAAAGGAAAATACAATAGTAGTTGTTACATCAAAAATATGATACAAGGGACACCTGGGTGGCTCAGTGGTTGAGCATCTGCCTTTGGCTCAGGGCCTTATCCTGGAGTTCCAGGATTGAGTCCCAAATTGGGCTCCCCGCATAGAGCCTGCTTCTCCCTCTGCCTGTGTCTCCCTGTCTGTGTGTGTATATCTCATGAATAAATAAAATCTTAAAAAAAAAACAATATATATATATATATAAATACAAGATCATTGAGAGACAAAGGCCAAATTATAGGAATTCAATTTCTCAACATTAAAAATACAGCTCCAGCGAACTACTATAATGTCTAGAAAATGTGTTAAAGGAAACTACTCAGAGAAATAACTTGAGAGAGAATAACTTGAGAAATCTAAAACACACATTTTAGCTCTTGGATTTGAATAAGTGAGGAAAACCTCATCAAGATGGAGGAAGGAGGGGTGCCTGGGTGCCTTAGTTGGTTGACCATCTGACTTGATTTTGGCTCATGTCATGATCCCAGGGTTCTGAGATGGAGCCCCACATCAGGGCTCAGCATGGAGTTTGCTTGTCCCTCTCCCTATGATTTTCCACTGCCCACCCCCCTCAAGTAAATAAATACGATTTTTAAAAAGAGATGGAAGGATTCTCAGTACAGGATAAAAAATGTATTTGCACTTGTTACATATTTTTATACAACTTAAGAGAAATGTGAATTGGTAGAGCAGGCTACAGAATATGAGGTACAGCAGGGGGGTTATCTTCATTTTTCTAGGTATTCCCAAGTGGGAAATACTATGAAAAGCTTTGGAGGGACGCCTGGGTGGCTCAGAGGTTGAGCGTCTGCCTTTGACTCAGGGTGTGATCCTGGAGTCGCAGGATTGATTTGAGTCCCACATTGAGCTCCCTGCATGGAGCCTGCTTCTCCCTCTGACTATGTCTCCGTCTCTGTATGTCTCTCATGAATAAATCTTAAAAAAAAAAAAAAAAAAAAAAAAAAAAAAGCAGCTTTGGAAACCAGAGTGTATGTCAGTGATTCCTGACATTTTCTCATACTTTACCCAGAGGACTTTTAGATATTTACCCATAAGCTCTTTCATAAAAGTAACCTTCATCTTTCTTAATGAGGTTAATCACTTTTTTTGATTGTACATCATGTGCCAGACACTGTAAACAATTTCTCTCCCTTCTCTGAGTTATCAAATCTTGTTGTGTTTAGTCAGGATACATGAACTGCTGTAACAAACAACCCCCACATCTCAATGACTTAACACAGTAAGTTTATTTCTGGCTCAGATCACAATCCAATACAGGTTGGAGTTCAGGGGAGGAAGATAGAGGCCCTTGCACTACTGGTTTTGCTGGATCCTTTCATGGATGAGGGAAGAGAGACTGGAGAATTGCAAGGGCAAGTTTCATGGGTCAGGCCTGAAGGTGATGTTGTTCACTTCTGCTCATTTTTCATTAGCTAGAACAAAATAATGTGGCCACCAGGAAATGTGGTCCTTTTGTGTGCCCAGGAGGAAAAGGAAAAGGTTTTGGTGCACAGTTAGCTTCTACTACTCTAGTATATCACACAGAATAAGGGATTCTTTTTTTTTTTTTAATTTTTATTTATTTACTTATGATAGTCACAGAGAGAGAGAGAGAGAGGCAGAGACACAGGCAGAGGGAGAAGCAGGCTCCATGCATCGGGAGCCTGATATGGGATTCGATCCCGGGTCTCCAGGATCACGCCCTGGGCCAAAGGCAGGCGCCAAACCGCTGCGCCACCCAGGGATCCCAGAATAAGAGATTCTTGTAAATAGTTTAGCTCACCATCTCTATGCACAGTGAAGGTTCAATAGCATCACATTAAACCTCTTAGTGAGGTAGGTACTGGCATCTCTTATTTCAGAGCTAAGAACAAACTACAAGAGGTTGTTGATTTCCCCAAGTTGCATTGATAGTAAGTAGCAGAACTGGGATTAAGTCAAAGTAGGTCTAACAAAGTCCATTTTCTTAAAAAAACTAGAATGTATTTCTTTGAGGTAATTAATGAATATAGGTTCTGCCTTTATACAGACAGGCCACATTCTCAAAGGTCCAGATATGCTCAGCTCTTCTGATTTCCTGTGAAGTCATACTGTACCATTTCCATTTATTATTCATAAATGAATCTGGACCAATCATTGCTAAAAGATAAGTTTGAATATTCCCACCTCATGGCCACAGGTCTTGTTGCTTAGACTACTGATCTACATTTTGTAGAGTGTGTGCACTCTAGAGGTATGCAAGGCAATCTGGGTTGTGGCAAGAATTTTTCTTCTTCTTTTTTTTTTATTAAATCCTACAGAAATTTCTTTTTTAATATTTTATTTATTTGAGAGAGAACGAGAGCACAAGCAGGGATGGTGACTAGGGAAAGGGAGAAGAATACATCTTTTTTAAAAGAGAACTTATGGACTTTTTTAAAAGAGAACTTATGGACTTTTTTCTAAGCTAATTTTTGCTAAACTAAATCTCACAAAATGAATAACTGGTTTAAAAAGATTACTTTAGGGATCCCTGGGTGGCGCAGCGGTTTAGCGCCTGCCTTTGGCCCAGGGCGCGATCCTGGAGACCCGGGATCGAATCCCACGTCGGGCTCCCGGTGCATGGAGCCTGCTTCTCCCTCTGCCTGTGTCTCTGCCTCTCTCTCTGTGTGACTATCATAAAAAAATAAAAATTAAAAAAAATAAATAAAAAAAATAAAAAGATTACTTTAAAAAACTCTGAATTGAAGATGATACATAAGAAGACCAAAAAATTAGCGAACTGACACTTCTACTTAGTATCAGTCATATTATGATATTAAATACAATTATCAGGGACACCTGGGTGGCTCAGTGGTTGAGCATCTGCCTTCAGTTCAGGACGTGCGTGATCCTGGAGTCCCAGAATAGAGTCCCAGATTGGACTCCCTGCATGGAGCCTGCTTCTCCCTCTGACTGTGTCTCTACCTCTCTCTTTCTGTGTCTCTCATGAATGAATAAGTAAAATCTTAAAAAATAAATACAATTATCATTTAATAAAATCTGACTAATTGACAAAAAAAATCTAAAACTATTAAGTAGCCTATTTGAAATATTAATTTATACCATTAATAGTTTGTCCTGAGATAAAATAGTATATTTCAACTTCATTTAATCCCTTACAATTTTTTTTTAAGATTTTATTTACTTATTTATTCATGAAAGACACAGAGAGAAAGGCAGAGACACAGGCAGAGGGAGAAGCAGGCTCCATGCAGGGAGCCCGATGTGGGACTTGATCCTGGGACTCCAGGATCACGCCCTGGGCCAAAGGCAGGCACTAAACCGCTGAGCCACCCAGGGATTCCCCAATCCCTTACAATTTTTTATTATATATCTGCATTTCATAGCGGACATCTTATCTTAGAAGGTAATATACATATATTGAGAGTATTTGCCCAAATTAAGTGTACGCATAGTTTGAGATTAGTGGTTTAGACAAAGCCTTTCCACCTTGCTCTAGGTAAGAGGTCTGAACTGTGAGGGGCACCTGGGTGGCTCAGTTGGTTAAGCACCTGACTCTTGATTTTGGCTCAGATCATGATCTCAGCGTTGTGAGATCAACCCCATGTTGGGCTCCATCCACAATGGGCATGGAGTCTGCTTAAGAGTCTCTCTCCCTCTGCCCATCCTCTCTTCACTCTCTGTCTCTTGAGAAAAAAAAAAAAAAAGTTCTGGCCTGTGAACACAGTAGTGACTAATTCCTAATGATCATGCAATAGTAGTTAGTGGCAATTATTTAGTTCAATTACAAAGCCCAAGCAGATACAGATACTTCTGATGCAAACAGATATTATTTGTATAGAACCCCCTTCATTTCACTTCAAGTAAACATAATCCAGTCTTACTGCAGTCCTTTTGCCTGCAATTATAACATTTTCTGAGATTATAATGCTTGTCATAATGCTAATCCCTCTTAGTGTGACTTGAGGAGACCCAGAAAGACTATTCTTAACTCCTCCTCTTAGACTAGCAAAAGCCCCCTGCCTCATTCCTGTTCAAAGCCCCATTACTAGCTTTCATTCCTCCTGTAAAGAAGACAAACTTTTCTCCACCCAGGCACAGCCCCGCCCAGTTCACCTTCTCTGCTCTCTGCAATCACCTAGTATCAACCTCAATAACAGCACAATGAATGTATATATTTATGTGTCTGCCTGCTGTGTACATTCCAGTGGGGATAAAGGCTATCTTATTCAGAGGCTGTGGAGTTATATAGTGTTGACCATACAGTCTTAGCCATGCTATTGAACTCCTTTCAACCTAGGGTCTCATTAATAAAGTAGGAAAATACTTTGTAGTGCTCCTGTGAACATTAGTCAATATATTTTAAAAATATTTGGCTCATTTTATGTATTCAACAAAAGTTGTTACTGTTTCGCCATCCCTGTTACAGAATAATGTTTTTTGAATATATGTTAAAAGAAAAATGAATCAATTAATTTAAGCCCAGTCTCTTATGAGTTTTACTCTGAATGACTGTTTTTCAAGAGAATTTACTGTCTCAGGTACTGTGATATATACTTTATACTCGCTTTAATCTTCACAATTATAAGACGTAGGCACTTAATCCCTATTTCACACATGAGAAAACTGATGCCTAGTAATGAATTTATTCATAGTTGAGTGTTAGAGTCAAGATTGGAATCCAGTTCTAACTCTAGGATTCATATTCTGAACTGCTGCACTTACCGTAGACAAATACTTAAAATTTAAATACCCAATTTTAAGCATGCTTAGGGCTGGTCTTGTGGTTTTTATTGCCAAACCTAGAACAAGCTGTATATATTTGGATTCAGAGCAAACACTGCCTTGGTCTTTTGCAAACACTTCCTGGAGGCCATCCTGTTCCCTCCTCCACAAAGTCCCCCCCCCCCCCCCCCAACAGCAACGTGCATAGCAGTGCCAGGAATCAGATCCTTTGAAGTATACAGCCCATGAAATTAACCTGCCTGGGCCTTGGCCCATCGGCCCCCTCTGAGTCAGCTGGCAGGCAAAAGGGCCAGAGGCTCAGATGTAATCAGTTCCTGAACAGGTTCAACCACGCCACCTCCACCTTCTTCAACTTTTGTTTCCAACCTGATTTCGTGAGAAACTTGTTTGCGGGGGGAGGGTACCACTTCTCTCATGAGAAACTTGTTTGCGGGGGGAGGGTACCACTTCTCTCAGAAAAAGGCTGAGTGTCTCCCCCTTAGTCCCTCCTTTATGGCTTCCCTCACCATACTAACTTCGCAAATGACAGCAAAGATTAATGTTTATTAATGCTAGAAGCTTTGGTAGTGTACTGGAATGGATTACAGACATCAGAGTCAAATCAGCCAGGGTTCAAAGTCTCAGCTTTGCAATATTTTTGGGCAAATGGTCTAATCTCCTTAAATTCCTTTTTTTTTTTTTTTTAAAGATTTTTATTTATTTATTCACGAGAGACACACAGAGAGAGAGAGAGGCAGAGACACAGGCAGTGGGAGAAGCAGGCTCCATGCAGGGAGCCCAATGTGGGACTCAACCCCGGGTCTCCAGGATCACACCCTGGGCCGAAGGCAGGTGCCAAACCACTGAGCCACCCAGGGATCCCAAATTCCAATTTTCTTATTGTTAAATTAATGATGACAATTATTAACAGTATTTTATTGTTACTACAAAGATTCAGAAACATATGAATGAAATAAATGCAAAAGCACTTGGAACAATGCTTTTGCTTGCAGTAAGCACTCAAATGTTAGCTATAACTATATAGCCTAAGGTCCTTACGTATACAAGGGAGACTCTGTTGCTCTTCACCCAGGAATTAAAAATCTCCTGGCACATAGTTAAGTGCTCAAAATATTAACTCATTTAATCAGCAAACTCCCTATTTTTTACTCTAATAACAATGATAAACAACTCAATTTTCCTCCATCACAAGCCTGGAGGAGATGCAGTCTTGCTGTCAAGTAAGAGCACAGGAGATATTGAAGATTAGATAAGCATTCAAATAACTTCTATGTACTAGGCCCTGGATTTTATATCAAGGTAAGGGCTAGTTGTGTTTAGCGAACTGCACAGTTTACACAACATTCAGTTTTCCTTTAACCAATTTGATCCTCACAACTTTACAGGGGAGTTCTCATACTGTACTTGGAATTATTTAGAACAATTTATTTAAAAGATTTTATTTATTTATCCATGAGAGGCAGAGAGAGACAGAGACAGACAGACAGACACAGGCAGAGGGAGAAGCAGGCTCCACGCAGGGAGCCCGATGTGGGACTCTTTTCCGGGACTCCAGGATCACGCCCTAGGCTGAAGGTGGCGCTAAACCACTGAGCCATCCAGGGATCCCCCTAGAATAATTTTTCTATTAAGTTTTACAGGTCATTCTCTTCCATTATAAGACAAGGACATTTTTTTTTTCATTATCTTTCTCCACCCAGATAAAATTTCACAGATGAGGACACTGGACTAACAATATTTTAAGTGGGTTTCTGAATGAGAAGTACAAAAAAGAAAAAAAGAAAGAGGAATCATTGCATTTAGAAAGCCAGAGATATGATATTCACATAAAATAAGCTTTAGGCCAAATCTTAATTCCTTCATCTGTAAATTAAACAATTTCTACTTCAAAAACATTAAATAAAGAGGGATGCCTGAGTGGCTCAGGGGCTAAGCATCTGCCTTCAGCTCAGGGCGTGATCCCAGAGTTCCGGGATCGAGTCTCCACATTGGGCTCCCTTTGTGGAGCCTGCTTCTCCCTCCACCTAGGTCTCTGCCTCTCTGTCTCTCATGAATAAATAAAATCTTAAAAACCTTAAAAATATAATGCTAATCTTTGGTTATAATACATATTAATAAACCAAAGTAAGTTGTATATAATTTCTGCTCATAAACGAAACAGGAGGTATGGTGTGATTTTCTCAAATCTATAAAGGACCAATAGAGGATGACAGCTCTATAAGCATTACAAGTTAATGGAATTAGGCTTCTTGGCTGCGTAGATATCCAGAGATGTTTCTAGGGCTGAGATTTTTTTTCTTAAGGTTTATTTATTCATGAGAGACAGACTGAGAGAGAAGCAGGCTCCTCACAGGGAGCCCGATGTGGGACTCAATCCCTGATCACAGGATTACGACCCGAGCCAAAGGCAGGCATCCTAAGGGCTGTTTTTAACCTGGGACACATGAATAAATTGCAGACAGAAAACATTCCAAAATTATGGATTTTGCACAAATACAGGTGTAGAGTTACTTAGGGCAAGGAGCGGAAGTTGGCGGTTTTTTACTCTGTTGTGTTTGTGTGGTGGGAAAGGAGACATGCTAGGTGGGTCTATAGCTTTTATAGAATTCCTAGAGGTTCACGGACCCAAAGAACCACTACTTTTAAGGACATGAGAAAAATCCCTATTCATTCACCAAACATTCACCAAACACTATGTAGAAGCAGTATACTGTTTGTGCCCTCATAGGGGAGAATGACAGGAAAACAAAATATTCTGAATAATTCCAATGATTTGTGGGATGAAAGAATTTTTTCCCTTTTTGTTATCAAGATAAACAGACTCCTTTCCTGTCTGCTTTTGTCAATGACCTAAAGATAGGGGCATATAAGGTACCTAACACATAGTAGCCCCTCAAGTGTTAGCTCCTTTCCCTTCACTACCAGTTGACAGCCTTCCCTTCTTTTCCTCTCTAGTGCTACTTTTAATATTCACTGGAATGAGATCTTGCCGTAGGAATATGTCATCCAGGATGGGAATAGAAGGCATGGTGTGATTTTTCCCATACTAGTACACCTATAAAGGCCAGTAGCACTATAAAATTTCTTAAATAACAGGTCATATACCCTACATTAAAAATTCTGGCACACAGAAGTACTGAATGAATAGTGACTAATGACTTAAAAAAGCAAAACCAGAATAGGTACAGATCCAGAAATGAGAATAGAAGTAACAATGGTAAGTTTTAATAGTATTCATAAACTGTGAAACTGTAAGGAAACTTAAAATATATAGTCATTCTACAGATGAGAACACTGAGGGCCAGAGAGCTAGATCACTGAAGCCCAATTCAGATCAGCATTAACTTTGCTCATTAGACTTTAAAATATATTTAATCCAACCTTATTTTTTAAAACAGATGATGAAATTAAGGCCCAGAAAGGGAAAGTGACTTTTCAAGAATGCATTACTGGCAGAATCAGTTCTAGAATTCCAGGACTGTAGCTCCAGATAATGACCGACCAATCTTTATATGAAGGCAAAGGCCACTCCTCTTCAGGACTCATCTCTTCTTTGGTGCCCTGTGTCTTTGAGAACCCAGGGACCTTATAGTACTCAAAACATGCTACCCTCATCCTTCTATGCACGTTGTTCCATGGTCAGGCCCTAATCTCCTCCTTTACTTTAATTCCTATCTTTTTTTTTCTATCTTCTTTTAAACCTAAAATACACACACCACACCCACACCCACCCTTTACCTTTTCTGAATCCGAATTCTTTTCAGCAGCCTGATCTACCAGCTAAAGTGTAGATGACTTACAACGGTGTAATGGTTTAGACTGTCCTTGGATATCTAGATTTCTCCAGAGGCTTATCAGAAAAGGTACTTAACCCAAAGACATACTTCTTTTGATAAGGAAAGTATGTACATGAAACAAACCCTACTTTTTGAAAATTTTTACCAAAAATTATGAAATACATAAAACTGTAAAAGGGGGGCACAAAAAAACTTTTTGAAGTGATAGAACTGCTCTGGATCTCAATTGTGATGGTGATTACAGGACTTTCATACATTTGTCAAAACTCATGAAATTATATACCAAAAAGAGCGAATCTTACTGCATGTAAAATTAACAAGAAGTTTTAAAAAGAGGAAAAATCCCACAGCCCACTGATGCCCCTTAGTTCTCCTGCCCAAAGACAATCACAATGCAGTAATGGTTTTACAAAGAATAACCTAATGGTGAAAGTTTAGTCACTGAAGCAAACTTACTGGGGACATATTTTTGGAAACTTTTTAGTCCTCTTAAACCAGGAAATATCCTACTCCACTATAACATTTTATTATACTGCAGTGATTTGTTTTTTTGGCTTACAAGTATTTTTTTCCACCTCTCCCCAAGAGAGTCCCAAGGGCATGTCTGTGCTTAATTATCTTGGTATCTCTAGATTCTACCTAGTGTATCTGACACCTAGTGGATACTCAGTGAATATTTCTGAAGAAATATGTCCCATTTTAAGTATAAAAGGATATATGAAAATACAGTATAGCTCCTGCTCTCAAAGAAACTTAAAATTTAGTGGTCGTGTACCCTCAATATAGTTACTATAACAATATAAGTAGGAAATAAGAGGGCAGAAGGTAGGAAAGATTGAATGTAGATGATTATGGAAGCCTTTGATCTTAATGTTCTATTACAAACATTAGAGCTATAGTTGTGTAACAAGGGACCCTTTAATGCCCTTACAGAGCTGTGGCTGATGATGAAAAACATTGCCAGGTAACAGGGAAACAGACCAGATGGATGTGGTCTATCTAAAATACCTAATTTTATTTTTTAAATGATACTGAGGTTAAAACAGTTGACAAGCTGCATCATTTGAGTCTGTTCCTAGAAATAATCAGGTCCCAGAAGATAACAAGAATTAATGTCACGAAAAACCAAGACATTCTGGGTTACCCAGTGGGCTCAGTCAGTAAAGTGTACAACTCTTCATCTTAAGTTAAAGCCCCACATTGGGCCTAAAGCTTACTTAAAACAACAAAAAACCCCCACTAAACAAACAAACAAACCAACAAACCCCAAAACCTGTCATTCTGAAGACATTTCACAAGCTTCCTTTAGAAGGTAAGTGTTACAGGAATGGCTTAGTGGTCATGGCCTTAAACATGACATAAAGCTCAGCTATAAGTAAGATTTTATTCTCAAATACCATGGCCCTCTATTCCTCCCTTTCAGACTAGTTATGATATACTGGGAATCAATGACTCCCATTCAGTCTTCTGTCTGTGCCAGGGGAAGACAGAGCTCATCAATTAATGTATGTTCGATTTCCTTCATTGCCTGAAACAGTCCACGAGTAGAAAATCTGTTACAAAAGCATCAGGTGATAAGAGGCGGTAGAAGTCAATGCTTGCTTACAGGACTAAGCAATCCATCAAAATCTTAAAAGTTAACAACTTATTTATCCATTAAACAATTGTTGCACGCCAACTGTGTAGGTTTCAGGCAGAACAGTATGTTACCTACTGGTAGCAGTAACATCTGATTGGTTTATGTCAGTCATTTTGCGGCTTTGCGCTAAAAGGGAAGGAGATAATGCTTATTTGCACGAAAGAAACTTGAAGTTGTGACAAAAATTTTTAAAAAGGGAAAGACGATGGGATCCCTGGGTGGCGCAGCGGTTTGGCACCTGCCTTTGGCCCAGGGCGCGATCCTGGAGACCCGGAATCGAATTCCACATCGGGCTCCCGGTGCATGGAGCCTGCTTCTCCCTCTGCCTATGTCTCTGCCTCTCTCTCTCTATCATAAATAAATAAATTAAAAAAAATAAAAATAAAAAAAAAAGGGAAAGACGAGAGAAAATAGAATCAAGCTGTTTCCTAGACATCATAATCAGCTTTGAAGGAGCACTGTGAATATTAAGGGTGATTTTCTCACCCCCCATTAAGCTACAAGTTATCACTGGTTCTTTTTTTCCCAAGTCAACAACCAATGCAGTTATTTATAATTATTTTCAAAACATAAAACTGTTATGTGACCTGCACAAGAGGTACAAGGTAAAGAGAATGCTGGAAATTAAAATAGTTCTGTAAAGTCTCAAACATAGTGTCACTGGGGATCCCTGGGGGGCGCAGCAGTTTAGCGCCTGCCTTTGGCCCTGGGGCGCGATCCTGGAGACCTGGGATCGAGTCTCACGTTAGTCTCACGTTGGGCTCCCGGTGCATGGAGCCTGCTTCTCCCTCTCCCTGTGTGTCTGCCTCTCTCTCTCTCTCTCTGTGTGACTATCATAAATAAATAAAAATTAGAAAAAAAAAACAACATAGTGTCACTGTTTATTTCTATGTACCAAATCACCTAGATCACTACTCCAGAAAGGAAGTAACTATAGATGGACAATCCCTTGGGATTAGGTGTGATGCAGAATTCAGAAATCCTTGTAGTTTAGAATGGCAAGAAGGTCCATACATCATAGATTATGAAATGCCCCAGCAGGGTCCAGGGCAGCACACTGTGCTTCTGCAGTGAAGTGAATGAATGTTCACTCCTAGTAGCATAGGTAAAGCCTACAAAATGGCTTTACCTATGTACCTGTACAAGTCAGGCCATGTTTTATTTCACAGCTATTCAATCTCTTCATCTGTAACACTAAGTCCTGTTTAACTTCAGGTTATGGATTGAGCAACATGAGTGCTTCTGTATCACATGCTTATTTAGATATTGGTCTGGTTCTCCTTGTGACTCAAAAGGGCTTTGAGGGCAGCCCCGGTGGCTCAGCGGTTTAGCACCGCCTTTGGCCCAGGGTGTGATCCTGGAGACTCGGGACTGAGTCCCACATCGGGCTCCCTGCATGGAGCCTGCTTCTCTCTCTGCCTGCGTCTCTGTCTCTCTCTGTGTGTCTCTCATGAATAAATAAGTTAAATGTTAAAAAAAAAAAAAAAAAAAAAGGACTTTGAAATCACTCCTCACTTTTATTGACATTTTCTTAGTCCAAACTGCTTTACTGCCTTCTAAACAAGCTGTGTGAAAACATACCCAGTCACAGTAGGTGGGAAGAATGGGCATTTAAAAAACGCTATTAGCTGTAAATTACCAACACAAACCCCTGAAACCTTCAAATGTTTTTCTTGGAGGGTAGAATATAAAAGATGAAAAGGTAAGTACATTGTGAACACAAAGAGAAAATGATTGTAGCATTGACCATAACTTCTCTGTATTTAAAATGTGTGTTGGAAAAAAAAAAAAGAAAAGAAAAAATAAATAAAATGTGTGTTGGCCAAATGGGAGAGAAGATACTTCGGTCCAGGATATTCACTTCATGTGTTTCTTTTCCAATTCCTTTAATAATAATGGATGACTTTGGGCAGATTTGTGCCTTAATTTTAGAATGATGTCAATTCTCACCTTCAAGGACTGTTGAGTGACAATGGTAGCTAAAAATACACTTAAGATAGCATTTATTAGCTTTCTGCTGTACAGAAAATAAATTATCCCTCTTTATTCACTTACTGTCTGCTAAGGAATTTCCAGTTTGTGGTAGATTAATGCTAAAACATTTCAGCACAGCATCTAGAGAAATGGAGACAAACAGATCTGGAACTGATCAATGGAACACAGATTAGATGAGTGTGGCAGGTACTTTCCTAAATTTTTGGAATACATTAGATACAACGAACAAAACAGACAAAAATCCTAACCTCATGGAGCTCACACACCAGTAGAGCCACTTAATGGTAGTCCTGAGCTTTTACTATACACCAAGCGTACTACATACAATCTTAGATACTTTCATAAAACAGCAGCCTCTCCTCCCATTCACCCATGATGAAATAAACAAATGGAGTGCTTTAGTACTTTTTCTTTTCCAGAAATAAATTAGTATTTTTTAAAAAAGGGTTAGTATTCACCAGGAGAAACAGAACTTCCTTAAATCCACTTTATGGTGTAAATATTTTGAATTATGAAGGCATCACAAGGTTTTCAGTGCCTAGGTACCTAAAGATCTCATTTAGGCCTTGGATGCGTGAAAATGAAAAAGTTCCTAATTTAACCAGGGTTCTTAATAGAATTCAGTGGGTCCATGAATTTGGATGGGGGAAAAAGTGCATATTTCCAATAAATAATAAAATTTGAATGTAGGCAACTGATCACAGTAGTGCTAGCAGCAAAAGATTAATTTTAGTTTACAGGTGAACTATATTTTCATATATTACAATTGTTGGGAACAATTTGAACTATCATTGATGCTTCTCATGTTAAAATTGCAGATTAGTGCTACTGTTAGATCTTGTTAATGAGTTAAAGCGTATATATTTCTATATAAAAATTTTTGGCAACCATCACTGGCTCTTTGTAATCCAATATATTGTACTTTATACACTTAAAAACATTTTTCTTGGGAAAAGTGATCATAGACTTAACTAGATTGACAAGAGTCCATGATACTAATAAAAACTTTAGACTCAAAGTTTAGAGGGTCATAGTCATCATTGAATCCCCAGGGCCTTTAACTTGGTAATTACTCAATAGATACTTCTAGAATCAGAGAAATGGATTTAGGATAGAAACTGTGCCACAAGTATTGATACTTTGGACATCTCTAATAGAGTACTGTAGGGCTTCTTATTCAAAAAAACCTTTCTTTTTTTTTCAAAAGAGATTTTATTTATTCATGGGGGGGGGGGGGGCAGAGACACAGGCAGAGGGAGAAGCAGGCTCCATGCAGGAAGCCTGATGTGGGATTCTATCCTGGGACCCAGGGATCATGCTCTGAGCCGAATGCAGAGGCTCAACAGCTGAGCCACCCAGGTGTCCCCTTATTCAAAAATTTTAAGAAGAATAAAGCTTAATTTTTTTCTTTTATCAAATGCTATAGATGAAAATATAATTTGTTCATTTCCCTAAAAAAACCCACACATCTGTATTATACACCTTAATTAAGCAATGCTTGTTCATGTGATTGGGTTTTAATTTTCACTGAATATACATATGCAGAAATACTTTTTAAATTTTGGCACATGTCTTGGAATAACAGCAAGAATAAGAGCTACTGAGGATGAAGGAAAGACGGAGTTAGGAACACAGAGGGGGCCTATCTGTAGAAGGAACTTTGACAAGTTATTTCACCTTGGTGCTTTCAGTTAAGATTAGGTAGAGAGAAACCATCTGGTAAATTTATTTAAAATGCTGATCCATAGGAGCACAGTCAGTTAATCATCTGACTCTCATAGGCTCAGGTCTTAATCTCAGGAGTCTGCTTAAGACTCTCTCCCTTCCTCTAACCTTTCCCCATATGCACATACATGTGTGAGCTCTCTCTGAAATAATCTTTAAAAAAAAATGCAGATCCCTGATCTCACCCTCAGATTTTTATATACACTACTATAGGTGTGTATAAAATGTATAGTTTGTATCACTTTAAATGGTATAAACATTATACATTTTATACTAATAGGGTATAGTTCTATTTTGACCTCAACTAGTTCATAAATATTTTAACAGCATGTTCTCATCAGTATTATTGAAAAAATTACTTTCCAGTTATCTGTGAACTATTAAGTGCGTTTGAAGTGAATTCTACACAGTACCAAAATAATTTCCAGAAACTTAGAGTTATCTCAAGTTACTACGGAAAACCAGAATGGTCAGGCACATAAATGAACCACCTATATGAGGTCTACTTTTTATCTTATACTACTGAGCAGGTAGGTATTAATACTTAATACTAACAATAATCACTCACATTAACTTAGTAGTAAGTAGGTGTATCAAATAGGTTTTTCAATCTGGGTATAACTATGTTTCCAGAACAATAAACAATTACACAGTTAACACTTACTGTTTTCATGTCTTTTCCTCCCTCCAAACAGTTGGAAGTGGTAGAAGAGCATCGGGTAGGCTTACATTCACCTGAAGTAGGTATTAGCTTAGATATAAAGTGTTAACGTGGGGAGTTATGTTGGATATAAGGGTCCTTGCACTCACTATGTATTACAGTTCAAAATGATACTTGTAACAGAGAGCAATTCAACTGGTGGCCACAAGTCTTTTCTTAGGAATACCTCAAGTTTTTTCTGGTGCCTATCTCTTCAAAGGAAATGAAATCACATTTGGATATGCTGACAGGCTCTAGTAATAAACCAATTTCCTGTGGTATTTTTGATTATACTGAATCCTTACCTGTCTTAGCTATTTCCTTCTTTTTGCTGACACCTTCCCATTTATTCTATTAAATATCTGAAGGGAAACAGCAGCTCATTTAAATTATTAGGTAATGACAGTGAATTCTAACAATGGAAAATTTAGTTTATAATCGTCAGAAATGGATTTTCCACTTTTTGTTGAGGGCTCTGTTGCTGTAGATGTTACTTTTCTCTCCTTGTACATTTTTGTTTCCACAATCATACCTTCCTCACACAAATAATTAAAAGCATCTATATCAGACTACTCCTCCAGGTAATGTGTCTTGGTAATCATAGTTAGACAAAAGCAGACAAGTTTTGTTCAAGTTTAATTTGGTCAAATGAACACTGTTTTTCTCTAACAATGGTTGTGAGGATCCGAGTCAGGTTTAGTTGGTAAACACTGATATTGTTATAAAGGACAAACACCATCTTTTTAGGACCAGTAATTTCTCAGAAGAAACTTAGGTTTTTGGTCATTGCTATGCTTTTTTGGAAACATCATAAAAATGCACTATACTTTGAGCAGAAGATTGGTTAAATAGGCAGCCATAAAATCCCTCAAAGGAACAGGAACAAATGGAATAGAGAGGGGGAAAAAAAATCAATGAAAAGTATGGGAGTATTCATAGAAAAAAATATGTAAGTACTTCAGACCTCTTCCATCTTTCCTCTGGCCCAATTTGGAACAGTGTAGAATTCTCTTTGGGAAATGATCAAACTGCCCTGAAGTAGAGTGTGATTTTGGACTCTAAGTAGGAAGATTTAAATAAAAACCTTCTTTCAGTCCCACATACCCTCTTATTATTTTCTATTATTTCTTGCCTCTTCCAGAGCCAAACTTCATAAAATAGGTTATCCACATTCAGTATCTACTTCTTTCCCCTTTCCCATTCATTCACTCCCTAAGCCCCCTGAAATCTGGCATCTCAAGTACTCAATTCAACTTTTCTATTACAAGCAACCCAGAACTCCCAACAAATGCCAAACAGGTTCCAGGAATGTGAAAGAGAAGAGCAGAATTTATCTGGAAAATGAGAAAATCCAGCAACCCATCTCAGGTGAATACACAGCAACATGAAAAGCAAAAATAATTGCTCATAAAATATCTTAGGACCAGCAGGAAACAGAGAAGCAAACAATTTTGGAAAGACAAACATGAATACTGAAAACAGGTCATGGGACTGAAACTCAAGCATAATACCAGCATTAAATATACAAAGAGTAAAAAAAGCTGACTTGAAATGAAAATTCTTCCATTGAGATTGTCAAATGTAAAAGAGGGTAATAAATGTAAAGTTCATCACCAAGAGTAACACTTAACTTTCACTACATTCACAATTGTTGAGACAGTAGTCCATTGAAATAGCATGAGACTGGTAAAGGTCATTTATTACTACAGTTATGCTGTTTAGTTTCAATATAGCAATTGTAATATAAGTGCTCTTGTATGTCAGTTATTTGTAGTTTACTTTTACCACTCCTGCAATTGTTTTATTTCACCATGTGTAAAATACTCTACAAATTTATGTTTTTCTCTATTTCTGTCTCATATATAAAATAATAGGAAACACTCACAAGGAAGGGACTCTAAACATTGAGCCAAGAAAATAAACATCATCCAGTTTGATGGGGACAATTACTATGAAACTATAAATCCCGCTTATTACTATACTAACGACTAAAAGTCTGCTGTGAGAGGAAAAGGAAGGAGGAAAGCTGAGGGTTTTTTTTTTTTTTTTGGCTCAAAGTGTTAAAAATTTGTCACTTAGTTTATATAAAAGATTATGGTCACTAAATTTTATCTTCTGAGTATCTTAGAGTAGCTCAAAGTCCCCAGGCTATTCAATTTGATAAACACCTATGTGCTAAATTCATCAAATCAGGAGTGTTAAGAGGGTAACTGATGAACTTTCCTAAAAGGTTTTAAGATACAAGTCACTGAGGATTAACATTTACAGCAAGTTCAAATCCACATAGCCCCCTCTAAAGACTATATCAAGTTAAGAATTAAGTATGTGTCTATTTGCATAATTGTTCACAACTGCACATTTCTGTAGTTTCCTTAAAAGGCTTTATGTTCAGACATTTATATTTGATTAAATCCATCTTCATATACTTACTCTTGCAAGGAAGTATTTTCTAGTGCTACAATTATCCAAACCTATTAAAAATTGAAATAGAATCAACAGGGCTTGCTTTTCTGGTTAATCATTAACTATGGACATTTGGATTTTAAATCTTGGCCCAGGGTATTTACAGCATTTACCTTCAGTGGCCTATAAAATCCAGCAGCTAAAATTATGTCAATTTGTTATAAACACAATGAGTTAACTAAGCAAAATTAGAAAACCTACATTTTAGTTTCCTGAATATTAAGGCAAAGCAAAGTGTTTGAAATATGAAATATTAATTTCCAGAATGAGTTAAGATCTACCCAAGAGGTGCTAAACTCTATGTCATGCTTACTTTTGTTTATCAAGAATGTACACTAGAAAACATCTAATTTAATCTGAGGTCTGAAAAGATATCTTTTGGTAAAATGTTTTCCTCTTTAAGTTTGCTTATCTCAACTCTAATCAGGTTAGAATAATTTTTAATATAACTACTGGGCCTCTATCACCTTAGGGTTGCTGACATTTCATTTCTGAGATAAGTAAGAAAATTAATTCTATTTTGGAAAAGATACAGAAAGGCAGAAAACACCTGTTTTCTCAAATTTCATAGCTTGGAATATAAAAGCATTACTTTAGAATTTTGTAAGATATGAAACAATTCTAACATTTTTCATAATTTAGAACATCATTTTCCTTAAGGGAATTAACTGCAGTGATTCTGGGGCAGCCCCGGTGGCGCAGCGGTTTAACGCCGCCTGCAGTCTGGGGTATGATCCTGGAGATCCAGGATCGAGTCCCACATCGGGCTCCTGCATGGAGCCTGCTTCTCCCTCTGCCTGTGTCTCTGCCTCTCTCTCCGTGTGTCTCATGAATAAATAAATAAAATCTTAAAAACAAACAAACAAACAAACTTTCCTTTAAAAAAAAAAAAAGAAGAAGACAAAGCCTGACTGTCATATCAACTTAGGGCTTTTTCAAACTACATATAGGTACACTAAAGTTTTTATTATGCGATTTTAAAAAAATTTCAGTCAGGCACAACTATAATCTCTTAGGAATGTTAACTTAGTAACAGGCATTTCACATTCCTTTAAAAGTAGTATGGGCTGAAATAGATTGTTGCCCTGTATCACTATTTGAAGGGAAGAAACAGAACCATATTTTGCTAGGAACTTGGTCTTACACATTTGACTTAACAAATTGTTGGAAAAATCTGAGGTAATCCCTCTCCTTGGGGTTCTAACTACTCTGTGGCTAGTTTTTATTTAGTTTTTTTTTTTTTTAAAGATTTTTATTTATTTATTCATGAGAAACACACACAGAGAAAAGAGGCACAGACAGAGGCAGAGGGAGAAGCAGGCTCCATGTAGGGAGCCTGACGTGGGACTTGATCCTGGGTCCCCAGGATCATGCCCTGGGCAGAAGGCGGTGCTAAACCGCTGAGCCATCCAGAATGTCCCTTATTTAGTTTTTTTTAAAAAAATTTATTTAATTTCAATTAAAAAATTATACTCTATTGTATATCATTTACCTAATGTCAATAATACTTAGACAATATCAATAATTTTAAAAATTTAGGATTCAGCACAAGGAAAGGAATTATTGAAAAAAAAAGAAAAATTGTTTTCAGAAAATCCTAGCATCTTGCCTCTTTCAATACTTGACTCTCTTAAATATCTGAGTAGCTTTACCATAATCTTGAGATAGTGTGAACTCTTACTTGGGTTTCTTATCATTACTTTCTGGTGTTACATTCAATGCACTCTAAAAAATATCTAGGTAAGTCAGGATATCATGGTCCTCATAATGCTCAACTGAAATCTCCCCCAATCTACCGTCTCACTTAATGTATAAACTGATCTCCAGATCATTTTCTCATCTACACATTTTCAGAACTCATTTACGGGTATAATTAGTGACAAAACCAAAATCTTTGCCAAAACTTTTGTTATTACTAGTGTAATGCATCACGATAAACATAGAGGACGTAGAGGACTACTCTACCCTACCCCTGTACATTCACTCATAGTTTTAAAAATACACAAAAACTGCTTTCAACCCAGCAGAGTAATTCAGCAGGGATGAGTGGACGATAGCTATGTATCTTTAGAGCTCTGTAAGTGATCCTGACACTTAACACTTGAAGAAACTCTTGCCATAAGAGCAAATGACTCTCTACTACTCTTTAATGAGCTACCTATAATTATACTACGAATCAATACCTTAATCCTTTTCCAAGAGATGAAAAGAATGTTAGTTGCTTTATTCACCAAAGGCATTCTTAATCCCACTTTTCAGTTTTCCTAACCCAATGTTTTCTCTGGGATACTGCAGCTATTCTTTTAGAAACTGGTGTCACCAACTCTTCAAATATTAACTTTGTAAACAAAATTTCTAAAGAAGAATGCAGGATTTTTTTCCCTAAAAGTTAAAGGTTAAATCATGGAGTCTTTTTTTTAGGTATTAAATACATCTTTCAATTCTTTACGGTTAGATATCCACTGGAGATGAGCTGGAAAAACTTCAAACTGCCTAAACATATGACAAATTAGAAGTTATAGAAATCGCTGCGTTATATAGGTCTAGTTTCACACACAGATTTCTAAGCAATCTGCCCCTGCCCCCACAAATTTGTCTTCCACCGTAACTCAGATTAAGGCTATTGCTCATATAAAGAAATTATCTCATACCACGAACAAGACTCACTACAGGTTTGTAAAATAAGATACCAATGAACCACCAAGCCCTAAAAATAATTTAAGAGTTTGAAACTAAGCCTAAATGCAAAGTTGTCCACTCTATTTTCTCTGTTAAACATAAAACACTTTGATAGTTATACTGATGGTCAGAAAGAACACAGCAAATACTTTGTTCCCTTTCCTATACTTACCACCATTACTTGCAAAGAAGGTATTTCTGAATAACAGAAATATTTGTATGAGCCTTTCCCATTGTTGTACTGCATGGATGAGACCAACACATATTACCTTTGTTAAAAATGAAACAAAGCCTTTCGTGTTGTGACTTGTTCCCAGAAACGTGACAGAAGATCATTCTTTTATGTTTTTGTAGTTATCATCTGTATACATCTTAAAGGCTGTTTCTACTATGTTTTTATTCTTTTTCATCACTCTGCCTAGCTTTTCCGGATAGGAGAATCCATCCATCAACTGTACTGTTATTACTAACTCCTAACAGAGAGGTGAAATGCATACCCTTGCCGACCCAAAGTAACAAGTTCCTAATGTTGTTTTTAGAATAATTGTGCAAGAGGGAGGGAGGAAAAAAAAAAATATATATATATATATATCACATTTTTAACCCTTCAGACACCCTCAGGAAGAAAAGACATTTTCCATCTTTCATAGTGCAGTCTCTGAAAAAGAACAAATATACAGCATTGTTTTAGTAACACAATTGGAAAAAAAAATACAGTTCATTTGAGATCCTGAGCAACATAACGTAAAGACCAGTGATTTTGGTTTCAGTTAATTGAGAACAAAAGAAATTAGTTCTCAACGTTAATCGTATATATGGACTATCACAAATTAAACACTAAGTGTATTTTTAAAATAAAATACATGGTGACCCATGCTAAAGAACACCGCGTCTTCTCAGTATTTTAGCATACACTACACGTTTACCCAAGTACCCAGGTTACCTCGAAACCGACCGCCAGCTGTCAACAGGGCAGTAACACCCTGACACGCCAACCGGGCGCTGGTCCGCTAGACCGCGCCGTCTTCCCTCAATCGCGGCGCCAAAGCCCCGTCCCCTCACCCGGTGCTCCGCAGCGTGGCCACTAGAGCAAACACCCCTTTCTTCGGACCCTTCCGCAAATCATTCCTGTCTGAAAAACCCATAAAGGTCCGAAACCTTGCGGAGGGGTAAGGAAAGTTGGAAATATAAATGACAAAAAGATAAAAATAAAATTGGGAGGAGTAACCCAGCTCCGCGTGGGTGGAAGCCGGCTTCGCTGACCCGAGTGACAAGGGTCGCGTCCGGGGTCCCCGCAGCCCAAGGATACCGACCGCTCCGAGGGTCCCGTAAGCGGGCCTAAGTGATGCTCTGGGCCCAGGAGTACACGGACTCCCTCAACCCCTTAATAAGAAAAGGACGAAGACCGGTAGGGTACGTCTACGACCTGCCGGACAGCGAGGCCGAGGCCCAGTCGGCCTCTGGATACTGCGTCCAGCTGGACCCGCCCTCCAATCTGCCCCCAGATGCCGCGTCCACACCTGGGTCCCCGGGTTTGGGCCCTGTGCTCTCCGCTCGGTTTACCCTCCACCGCCGTCCCCACCGCACCACCATTCGGCTCGCGCGCTGCCTAAAACCTCAGCCAGGTTCCGCGGACTCTTCCCGGCACTCCTAACATGGCGGCCGGGTCCCCTTCGCTCCCGGGGCCCACTCTGGGCGCGTCCGACCTTGGCGCATTTTGGGCATTGTAGTTCCCGAGATAGCCCCGGTGTCCTGCCGGGCCCTTAGAAGACTACGATTCCCAGAGTGCACCGCTCCTGAGCATGGCTATTGGGGCCTTTCGGACAGAGGGATGATGTCATTGCAAAAACCCCACTGCATTCATTGTGCTACGGTCTATCCACCCCCCTGCTGCTGCTGCTGCTGGGCTTGCGTTTGCCGCTTGCTCCAGCTGAGCTAAGAGTAGCAGCGGCACCAGGGCAGGGACTGACTCCAGCCCTTGGACTTAGGACATCGCAACACGTTCTCTTGCCTGCGTGACTCATTCGCACATCATTTCTGTTTATGCCTGGGGTGGGGAGAACTATCCCAAACCAGGTGAGTTGAAGTGATTTATTCAAATGGTTCTACCAAGTTATTCCTCCCGCTTAATTCTCAAGGCTTTCTTTTGGGAAGATGGGGGCGGGAGGATTGGAGAGGTGCTCGCAAGTGCTGCTAAGCAAAAAGCTCTGTGCAATTTGGGTCACTGCAAAGAACAACTCTAGCAACCTACCCCCGCCAGAGGACCGATTCCTGCCAATTCTCTAGTCGCAACTCCCCTCAACCTTTCTGAGGATGGGAGAGGGGGCTGGGCTGGGGAGGATGTTGGGAAGTGCTCTTGGAAAATCAGAAGAAGGCAGAGGTGGGGGACTGCAGTCCTGTCACTTAGGGCCCCAGAGTGCTGAGGTTTGAGTGGGAAGGGGTGATGCGTGGGGAGAAATGGAGACAGTGATTTAATGTGGTTGCACTACTTTAGAACATTTCTATGTCGCTTGAGCAAGCACACACTATTTATTTTTAAGATGAGCGTGCTTTTGAGTAGGTTAAGTTTTGTGGGGCTCTATTTTACGTGTGTGTCTGTGTCGTTTGTGTCGCCTTTTCTGCTGATTTGAGGTGACACTGTCCTTTAATGGTGCACTCCCTGCCAGTCAGAAACATTTCACGTGTCTGGGGAAGCTTCTCTTAGGCTGCTGGAAGCAGCATTTTTGTTAAGTGTTTTTCTTCTTCCCACTGCAGGATTGTTTGGAAGTGGAGCCGACAGATTTGTGCTCGTGTGAGTGTTTTAAATTATGTGGCAGTAGGCTCCTTGCCACTGACAATGGTACCATAATGAGCTGCCTTTTCGTGAGGCACAGTCACCAGTCACAACTAAAGGTTTGACGAAGGGATCATTAGGGAAATCCTGGTTCATTTTGATGCATTAGGGAAAGGGAAAGTTAGAAGTACTGTTAACCTTCATTTGCCATTACTGAAAGGTACCCAGAAGGTATCTTCTGAAAAGAAGAGTGATCCTGGCCAGGGAAATCAAGGAGCATAGAGGTGTTTTTTGTTTGTTTTTTGGGGTTTTGTTTTTAAGCGAACTGACACATTTAATAAGATAGAAAGCATTCTGGCTTGTATGATTTTGGCTTTTGTAAGAGTTATTAGGATGATTAGTGCAATAAATGTTACTTTGAGATAAACAGCTGGGTGACTCCAGAACAGATGGGGCCAGTCTTAGCTGAGAGATCTACAACCTTGGAAATGAATGGACTTGGGGTCAACCACACCCCCTCTTGGAATGTCAAAACAAGGAGAAATGCCAGAGCATTTTATGCTTAACTCTAAAATGCCAAATCTTTTTGTAGCCAGGTCAGGCATTGGGTGAAAGTCATTCCTGGTTGTTTTCTGCTGAACAAATTTTGTCCATTTTCGATTCAGACCCTTAGGTCTTCAGAGTTGCAACGGGGTGATGCTTCGTGAAATACTGCTTGTTACTGAATGCAAAGGAAGGTCCATTGTATGGGCTTTGTAGTAGAGTGATTTATTGGGATGCAATGAGCAGCTTTGGGATTTGGGAAAAGATTGCCTGGTTTTGCCTCTCTATGTTTCTCTGATGCTTACTGTCTATTGTCCTGGGAACATTACCCTTTTGCCAGCACCTTCCTTGCCCCACCCCTCTATGTCTTTTGAAGTTCTTTCTGTTTCTTTCCCTGTTTCTCCATTTACAATTCTCATTTTTCCTCTCTGTTTCAAAATTTCTCTCATCACCAATATACAAGTCTAAGTATTTTTCCAATTTCTTAATACCCTCCCTACCCCTTCTCGAACTCACCCAGAAACTCCAGGGTGGAAGTAGACTGGGCAAGTATTTATTCCACAGAGCTTCTCTTGGAAAAGGCTTTTTCCTTTTCTTACAGTGGGTGCTAGACAGGATTCGCAGCAATGAATCTGACCCTTTGGCTTGGTTTGTGGCTTCTGTGATAGATATAATTTGGCCTCAGCAGCTTGTGGACAATGCAGTGTTGCAGTTGAGCCCATGTCACTGTTCTTGTCATTGGTACCTGTACTAAGAGCTGCCAGTGCATTAGCAAGGTTTTAAAATGCTTTACATGAGGGACATCTAGCTGGCTCAGGAGGAAGAGCATGTGACTCCTGATCTTGGGGTTGTGAGTTTGAGCTCCACGTTGGGTGTGTAAAGATTACTTAAATAAATAAAAACTTAAAAAAAAAAAAAAAAAAAACAACCCCAAACCCAAATACTCTACTTGAAATCTTCTCTTAATTCCCCCCAAATAAGAAGACTTCAAAAGGCTTCTGCCTCATTTAATACTCCCCCTGCCCCCCCCCCCATTCCTGCTCTAATAAGTGGTGGGAAGGCCATCTTTTCTGTTGATTGCTGAGAAGCAATCCAGGTAGCCTTCCTGCCCATTTGTTTTTTGTTTTGCTTTTTTTTTTAAGACACTTGGAGTGGTAGCAGTGTTCCCTTCTGTGATGTCTTCTAACAGGATGAAAAAAAATGTTATTTTTTTATTTGCTCTTTTAAGGAGAAGAATGTGGTGGTGGTTATGTTCGTTTGTTTAACATTAGTGCTTTTCCAGGCACTAACTGTTGTTGGTATGGAGGCAACTAGTGTGACAGGCTGATTCAGAAGTTTTCTTCCTAGACCTCTCTCTCACTACCTTCTCATTCCTAATTTTCTTATTCTAGGATGCTTCATCTCCTAACAACATTGTTTAGTATTTTGGGGGGAAAGATGAGCTGAATAATGGGTTAGATTTGTCCCATCACTATTTCTGTGCCCTTGAAAAACTATGCATTTCTTTTTGCCTCTGTTTACATATTTGCAAGTGGATAATGATCCTTGTCCCTTGGCTTACTTGGAGTAACAGTTTGGTCCTAGCTCATAATTCTGATGACAAATATTAATTGAGCAGCTACTGTGTTTTAAGGACTATGGATACATCAGTGAAAGAGAAGCTTCCCCAGGCACCTGGGTGGCTCAGTCAGTTAAGCGTCAGACTCTTGATTTCGGCTCAGGTCATAATCTCAGGGCTGTGAGATGGAGCCCTGCACTGAGCTCTGCACCCAGTGTGGCGTCTGCTTGAGATTCTTTCTCTGTCTCCCTCTGCCCCTCCCCCTGCTTGCTTGTGTACCTGTTCTTTCTCTCTCTCTAAATAAAATATTTAAAAGAGAGAGAGGAAGAGAAGCTTCCCCTGCCCCCATGGAGCTTCTGTTCTAATAGGGAGATGATCATTGGACAAGTAATCACAGTGTGATGAATGCTACTGCCCAAAGGGGATGTACTATATGGTAGAATAGGAGTGCCTAGAAATCATGGAGGGATTCCTGTAGGAGGTGACACTTTAAGAAACTTGAAGAGTGAGTGGGAGTAATTTAGCTTGACAATGAGAGGTGCTTACCAGGAGACAGAGGATTTTTGACAAGGGAAACTTCGTGTTCAAAGTACAAAGGAAAGAGTGGTAAATATGAGGATTGGAAAGGAGGTCAATCAGGCTATGGGAGTAGAGCAAAGGGAGAGAGACCAGACCAAGCTGGAGAAGTGGGCAGAGTCTGGAGAGTGGGCAATTTTCTGAGCCTCATGTGTGTTTTGGTCTTTATCCTAAGAGCAACAGAAACTTAATAAAGCGATTTAAATAGCTAGATGAATTATGTATGTAAAATGATATGAAAAACATCACCTTGGCTATTAAGTGGAGGCGAGGTTGGAGGAGAGGATTGGCCAAAGTGAATATGTAAAGGACAGTTAGCAAATCAGGCTTGTAGTCTATGTGAGGAATAATGGTGGCTTGGATCTAGGGTGGTGGCAGAGGGCTTGGAGAGAAGGGAAGCGATTGGAGAGATGCTAAACTTGAAAATTATAATTGATAAGATTGTGTATTGATTGGATGTAGGGATAGCGAGAAGGGAGAGTAAAGAGGACTTGAGTTTTTCCTTGAGCAAATGAGAATGCCATTTTCAGAAAAAGAGAACACTGGATAGAGACCAGATTTTTGTTTGTTTGTTCAAGAAGGAGGGACTTTTGGCCATATTGAGTTTGAAGTTCCAGACAGACATCTAAGATCTTTCTCTCTTTTACCCTGTCCAAGTGTAGGATGTGGCACAGTAGACTTGAAGGGAGCTCTGGTGAGGCTTGCTGCTCTTTTATTAGCTGTATGATGTTGGGCATGTTATATTCTTTTTCTGAACTTTAGTTTCCTTATCTGTGAAGTATATTTATTCCTCTAATTTATATTGATTTTCCCCCCAGCTCTATATGTATGGTGCTAAGAATACAGTATTGAATAAGATAGTGTTTGCTTCAGAAGAATTCACTCAAGTGAGGGAGGCAAACCTAAGTAGCCACACAAAAAGAATTATGTAGGCCATGCTAGGAGAGCACAGCCCCAGAAGGCTTTCATTTTTTCTTATTGGTGAGAATAAGACCTTTGACCTGAGACATGAAGTAAGAAGGAGCTCTCCAGATTATTCCCAGGCACCTAATAGAGTGTCTTGCCCAGATTAGGGACTCCGAATGTTTGTTGACTGAGTAAATTAACTTAAGTCACTGAGGGTCCATTGAAAAACAAGAAATACCAATGCATTGGAAGAAGGCATTTAGTAATACAGGTGTTAAATGTGAAATGCTTTTTAACAAATCCATTAAAACATACTCCTATGGGGGATCCCTGGGTGGCGCAGCGGTTTGGCGCCTGCCTTTGGCCCAGGGCGCGATCCTGGAGACCCGGGATCGAATCCCACATCGGGCTCCCGGTGCATGGAGCCTGCTTCTCCCTCTGCCTATGTCTCTGCCTCTCTCTCTCTCTCACTGTGTGCCTATCATAAATAAATAAAAAAAAAATTTAAAAAAAAAAAAAAATAAAACATACTCCTATGACCTGCAGCCTTAGAGGTGTTTTTTTTTTTTAATTTTTATTTTTTATTTTTTTATTTATGATAGTCACAGAGAGAGAGAGAGAGAGAGAGAGGCAGAGACATAGGCAGAGGGAGAAGCAGGCTCCATGCACCGGGAGCCCGGTGTGGGATTCGATCCCGGGTCTCCAGGATCGCGCCCTGGGCCAAAGGCAGGCGCCAAACCGCTGCGCCACCCAGGGATCCCTGTTTTTTTTTTTTTTTTAGATGACTTGTAGGAAAATTCAGAAATATTCCAGATCTGGTTTCATTTTGGCTAAACTTCCTTTATTCAAGTTAGTTTCTCAAAAATAGTTTTAAAATTATATAGAGTTCCCTAAATCAGTGGGTCTCACACTTTTGAATTGTATAGATAAGCAGAATTACAAAAAATAAGGTAAAATGGGGTGAGCTGTTAACAGTGGTTATTTTTCTATAGTAGAGAGAGATTTTTTAAAAAATGACCCCTTAACTTTTATGTCGTAAAATAAAGGACACTTAATACCAAATTTGAGGGAGATCCTGCTTTTAAAATTAAAAATATATTGAGCTTTATGAAAAATTCTCTACTTTGTCTTTATTATTCTCATTTTGTTGCAGAATAGTAAAAAAAAAAAAAAAAAGATGAACAAAACACCAGAATGTTATAATAATTTATGGAACCACTGCCCTATTTTCTTGGCTATGGTAGAAATGTGGCCCATCTCCAAATAAGAACACTTCCAAGTATGGAAGAATTTTGTATAGACCACAGATAATTTATTTTCAGTTCCTTCTCCATAGTAATCCAATGTCTGAAAACTAGATAGGTGTCCTCAAGATGTGTCTAAGGTAGCAGTTCTTTACTTGTCCCCAGAGGATCCTCACAAAGACCAGGACCTCTGAGAGCATATGTTAAAGTGTGTGTGTGTTAGAGAGAGAGAGAGTTAACATGCACATATTTTTGTATCACTATATGTGGTCTTTGGGCAAGTTATTTAACTTCTTTGAAGCTCAGTTTTTTGGTAAGATTATTATGAGTTTTAAATGAAATAATATGTTTTAAATGTCTGGCACTATGCCTGGTATAGCTGATGCTTATAGTAACTTTTTTTAAAAAAATATTTTATTTATTTATTTGAGGAAGAGAGAGAGAACACAAGCTTGGGGGAGGAGCAGAGGGAGAGGGAGAAGCAGACTCCCCACTGAGTAGGGAGCTTGATGCAAGGCTCCATCCCAGGACTCCCAGATGATGACCTGAGGTGAAGGCAGATGCTTAATCCACTGAGCCACTTACATACTCATCATAGTAACTGTTTTTAACATATTTATTTCTTGGTTTAAATATTTTATTTGTTGGCTGATGCTCGCTTAGTACTCATAGTGATAACACACAAAAAAGCATCACAGTGTAACTAGATAACCTGATGCAATGAGAAGAAGTACACATCACTGATGCGGAATTCTTGCCAGAAATGTTTAACCTAAATCTAATCATGAGGAAATAATCAGGCAAATCCAGATTGTGGGACATACTGCAAAACAGCTGGCCTGCGATCTTTGAAAATGTCAATGTCGTGAAAGACAAACAAAACAAAATAAAACAAAATATATAGCGGATTGATCTAGATTAAAGGAGGCCAGAGCTATGACAACCAAATGCAGCATATAACCTTTGATTGGATTCTGGACTTTAAAAAAAAGCTATAAAGGACATTTTGGGGACAAATGGGGAAATTTGAATGGGAGTTGCATATTAGATAATCAGTAACAATGTTAGTTTTCTCGGATGTGCTAATGATTCCATCTGCTTAGCCTGACATGCTGTGGATATTGGTGTCTAGATCAGTTGCCGTTCCTGAATGTCGTCGTTAGGAATGTCACACCAAAGCTAGAAGACATCAAGGCAGCTTCAGAAGGCAGTGATTTTCTTGGCCACTGAAAGTGTTTAATCAGCCTATAGGTTGTAATACCAATTATTGGGGATGCTGTAAATGATTTTTAAATGTCCTTTCTAGGGGTGCCTGGGTGGCTTAGTTGCTTAAGCATTCAACTCTTTTTTTTAAAATAAAGATTTTTATTTATTTATTCATGAGAGACACAGAAAGAGGCAGAGACACAGGCAGAGGGAGAAACAGGCTCCCTGCAAGGAGCCCCGGTCTCCAGGATCACACCCTGGGCTGAAGGCGGCGCTAAACTGCGGAGCCACCTGGGCTGCCCAAGCATCCGCTCTTGATTTCACCTCTGGTCTTGAGGTGGAGCCCTGCGTTGGGCTCTGTGCTCATTGCAGAGTTGGCTTGTCCTTCTCTCTCCTGCTGCTTGTACTCTTTTTCAAAAAAATAAATAAAATCTTTAAAAAAAATGTCTTTTCTTAACACTACTATATGTTGGCAAATTGAATTTAAATAAAAAATTAAAAAAAAACCCACCTCATTCTATAAGAGTGTAAACTTCTAGAGCTGGTACTCTACCTTTGATATTAGTAGAAGTAGTAATGCAGGTGGGGCACTAGCTGCTTCCAAAGTGAAGAGGAAAGGATGGCAAGGGACACATAAGTATATATCATAAATTTTTTTTTTGAATTTAGAGATAACATAGGATTAATAAAAATTTATTATAGAAATACACAATGAACTGGATAGGGGAAATTCCCCTTAATTCCACCTCACAAATATAATCAACTTTGAGATTTTGATGTGTATTCCACTGTCATTCCCCCCCCCCAAACATATACTAATGATATTATTACATATAATTCTGCTTGCTGTCCCTTAATATATTTTGAGTATTTGTCCCACATATTTGCATGTTGCTCTAACTTACCTGTTTTCATGGCTGTCAGGCACCACTGTAGTGAGCATTTGAGAACACATTCTTTTGTGATGAACTTATAGGAATGTTTCTGTAGGATCTATTTCTAGGGGTAGAAATGTTGGCTCAGAGGGCACAAACAGGTTCTCTTTAGTTGTCTTCTGATTTAAGTTCTTATCAAAAGTCTTTGACAGTGCCACTTCTCCATACCTTTGCCAAGTCCATTAGCCACTTGAGCTAAACTCTTACTAAATGAGTAGAAAGAAAGTGGGCAAAAATGGAGTCATGGGGTTCCTGCTGGTTTTTGTGCAGGCTTTAATAATAAAGGTTAGTATGCAAACCTCTGGAAGAAAGAAATAAAATACCTTATTTCTGCCTGCAACATTGCATATTTAAAAAGTGAACTGAAACAATCAAGTAGCCAAGAGTTCTCCCCAGAAAATTCTGCAGAAAATTTTTATTTTTGAGTTATGGTTAACTTCACTAAAATGTGGACAGCATCAACCTTGAGGTGAAAATAACCCCTTCTGCTCACTTCCTCTCCATCTCAGTCATACCACCACACTAGGAAGGGGAATTTAAGCTCCACTTTTTAACTATCTGGATCAGGTTTGGTTAAAAGGCCTGATTGTTCATCTTTCTGAATATTGACAGAAGCAATTCCAGCACAAATTTTGGGCATTTTTCTGTAGAAAAAGCATGAACTTAGGAGTGGCCATCATTGACTCACTGTGCCTGGCAGAGACCCTGGAGAAAAGACTGTGAGGATCACAAGCTATGAATTATTTCTATTCTTATGTGGCTGGGTGGAGCAAACACAGATTTGAGCTCTGCGCTGTATGGAAACTTATCTTTTCAAGTCTCAGTTTCTTCTATAAAATGGGGGTTATTGTGAGGCTAACTCAGATAATGTGTGTAAAAGGACTTTGGCAAATTTATATGTACTTAAATATGTGCTATTGTTAAGGTTGCTGCTGTGTCTAGCTGTTATGTAAGGCATTCTGTCTTGTCATGTCTTATTGTTATTTCTTCAACCAGTATTTGTGAGCATAAACTGAATGTGAGATTCTGTGCTGGGTTTTTTTTATAAGAAAACAAAGGTGAAGCCATCAGGAGCCTTCCTTCTTCTCCTCTTTTATTCTAGGAGACTAATATCTTTTCCTGAGAGTCTTCAATAAAAGATGCCTTACAAAGGTGTATTTATGTATGCTGTTTTATAATCTCAAACTTAGGTGGTAGATTTTAGTTCCATTTTTTTTTCCATACAAATGAGGAAACAATTCTTAGTGAGGTGAAGTACCTTTTTTTTTTTTTTTTAAGTTACTTATTTAAAAAAACATTGTAGATGTAAGCCCTTGGTAGATTTTTCTGGAACTAAAACCAAAAGCGTCTCCAGCTGCTTCCTATTTTTGTCTTGCCTTCTGATCAAAAGTATAAGCTTCATGAAGGCAGGACTGGCTGATGGCATTTACTTTGATAGGATTCATTTTACTTTCAGGCACACAGCGAGGAGCTTTCCTTAAATCTGTTGAGTTGGTTGAAGGTGTGATGTGAACTATCATAGAACCTCCTGGGTACCGAATGGTTTACATTTTTTACTTGACCCCCCCCCCCCCCAGCCAACTTATTTTGAAAAGATATATAGGACATATAGAATAATAGCAAAAATCTTACAGTGAATTTTCCATACACCCTTCATGTAGATTAATTTGCTTTCTCTTTCTATGTCTGTGCACACTTGCATACACATACATACACACACACACTGTTTTCCTAATAAATCACTTAAAAGTGAGTTGCAGACATTACAACACTTTATCTCTAAGCACTGGAACATGTATCTCTTAAGAAATAGGAAGTTCGGGATCCCTGGGTGGCACAGCGGTTTGGCGCCTGCCTTTGGCCCGGGGCGCGATCCTGGAGACCCGGGATCGAATCCCACGTCGGGCTCCCTGCATGGAGCCTGCTTCTCCCTCTGCCTGTGTCTCTGCCTCTCTGTCTCTCTCTGTGTGGCTATCATGAATAAATAAATAAAATCTTTAAAAAAAAAAAAAGAAATAGGAAGTTCTCTCCCATGCAACCACAATACCATTACATTGAAACATTGAAGTTTTGAAGATTACAAGTCTGTTGCCTTAGTAGATTGGATTGGTCTGATTGTTTCTTCTTTATCAGACTCAGGTTAAACACTTCTAGTAGGCGTTCCATTTGGACAGTTCTGCATCCTTTTCTTTGCATCACATTAGGTGACACATAGTGCCAGTTTGTAACATCACTGGTGATAATAAGATTTGATCGTTTGGATGAAATGATATTGCCTAAAGCTAGTGCAGCCACTCTGGAAGACAGTATGGAAATTCCTCAAAAAGTTGAAAATAGAGCTGCCCTATGACCCAACAATTGCACTACTAGGGATTTACCCCAAAGACCCAATTGTGGAGATCTGAAGGGGTACCTGCACTCCAATGTTTATAGCAGCAATGTTCACAATAGCCAACCTGTGGAAAGAGGCCATATATCCATTGACAGATGAGTGGATAAAGAAGATTTGGTCTATAAATACAATGGAATACTGCTCAGTGATAAAAAAAAATGAAATCTTGCCATTTACAATGACATGGATGAACTAGAGAGTATTATGCCAAGTGAAATAAGTCAATCAGAGAAAAACAATTATCCTATGATCTCACTTATATGTGGGATTTTGGAAACAAAACAAAGGATCACAGGGGAAGGGAGGGAAAAATAAAAGACAAAACCAGACAAAACCAGAGAGGTGGACAAACTGAAAGAGACTTAATCATAGAAAACAAACTGAGGGGCGATGGAGGGGAGGGAGGTGGGGGTTGGGGTGACTAGATGATGGACATTGAGGAGGCATGTGATGGAATGAGCACTGGGTGTTATACAAGACTGATAAATTACTGACCTCTGCCTCTGAAACTAATAGTACACTATATGTTAATTGAATTTAATTTTTTTTTAAAGTGATATTGCTTGGTCTCTTCATTGTAAAGGTACCTGTTTCTCTTTGTAATTAATAAAATAGTGTGAGGTGATACTTTGAGATTGTTTGAATATCCTGTTCAACAGTTTTTATCCATTGGTTTTAGCATCTATTGGATAATCATGGCCTAGGTCAATTGGTATCTATTAAAAGGATGATTTTCTAATTTTCTCTTCCCATCTATATTTATTATCAGGCGTTTTTCTGATAGATCAGCTTTCAGCTCCTTCTTTTCTTCTTCCTCCTCCTCCTTCTCCTCCTCTTCCTTCCTTTTTTTAAGCATCACCTGGACTCCTGGATTCTTTTTTTACCCTCAAGATGTTGTAATCCATTACCAACTTTCTGCCTTTTCTCCTCAGGGATTTTCCCACTTTATAAGTAAGGAAATTAATCAGAAAATAAAGTAACTTTCTGAGAATTACAGTGAGTTAGCAGAGGAGGCCAGAGGCAGACCCAGTTTTGATGAAGTTTCAAGAAGTTTCTGCTCCTGCTGTGTTGTGGCAGTCCAGGAACAAAAGTTTACTTGATAAAAATAAGTTAAAAAGAAAGAACAAGCATTGCATCATTGTTGCAAATGATTGGAAATAATCCTAAGTGTGTCAGTGGGAAACAGGTTAAAAAAATAGGTGTGTTCACACAATGGAAAATGATTAAACCACAAACAAGAATTCTCTCTAATTCTCTAAGAGTATTTCCCATTAGGAAAGATCTCCAAAGATATATTAAATGAAAGAAGGAAGGTGCAGAAGAGTGCATATTTTGTGAAAGAAGTGGGGATAAGAGTATATTTGAATTGCACAAAGAAATCCTAGAAATGATGTAAAATAACAAAGTAGTTACTGGAACAGGGCTGTACAAGTGAGTGGGTTGTGATGTGAGATTTCTTAAGGTTTACTATTTTATAATGGTAACTTTATTTTTTAAAGATTTATTTATTTATTCATGAGAGACACACAGAGAGAGGCAGAGACATAGGCAGAGGGAGAAGCAGGCTCCCCATAGGGAGCCCAATGTGGGACTTGATCCCTGATCCCAGGATCACACCCTGAGCCGAAGGCAGACACTCAACGGTTGAAGCCACCCAGGTGTCCCTATAATGGTAACTTTTAAAATAACTTTATTGACCTCTCTCTCAAATAAATAAAATCTTTGAGATAAAATAAAATAGCTTTATTGAGATATAATTCATATATCACACAATTTACCCATTTAAACTGTACAATTTAGTATGTTTCTGGAGTTGTGCAACCATCACCACAATTTCGAACATTTTCATTATTCTGAAAGGAAACATTTTACTCATTTGCATTCATCTGTCCTCCCCCACTTCTGTACCCCAACCTCCCAAGTCTCCCCAGGAACCACTTTCTGTCTTTACTTTCTATCTCTATAGATTTGCCTATCCTGGACATTTCATATAAATGGCATCAGGCAATATGTGGTCTTTTGTGACTGGTTTCTTTCATCAGCATGATCTTTTCAAGGTTTATCTGTGTTGTAGCATGGATCAGTTCTTATTTTACTACCAAGTAATATTCTATTGTCTGGATATACCACACCAGTTGATGGACATTTGGGTTGTTTCCCTTTATTTTATTTTATTTTATTTTATTTTATTTTGGGCGGGGGGAGAGACAGAGGGAGAGGGAGAGAATCTTAAGCAGACTCACGCCTAGTGCAGAGCCTGATGCAGAGCTCAATCTTACAACTTTGAGATCATGACCCAAGCATAAATCAAGAGTTGGACGCCTAATGAACGGAGCTAGCCAGGTGCCCCTCCACTTAAAAAAAAAAATTATTTAAGTGATTTCTACACGGAATATGGGGCTTGAATTCATGACCCCAATGATCGAGAGTCATGTGCTTCTCCGATTGAGCCAGCCAGATACCTTGGTTTTAAATATACATTTGTTTTTATTTAATTTGCATCTGTACCAGGAGTGGGGCAACTGCTAATTCTATGTTTGAACTTTTGAGGAACTGACAAAATGTTTTCCAAAGTAGCTGTACCATTTTATATTCCCTCCAGCAATATATGAGGGTTCTATTTCTCCACATCCTTGCTGACACTTATTATTTATCTTTTTCATTATGACTATTCTAGTAGTTATGTCACATTGAGTTTTGAGCCATTGGACTATAATACCAGTGTATTTCAAAAATAAAGTTGAAACAAAAAATTTAGAAAGAAATGGTATCTCACAAAGCAAAGTTTCAGATGGCCAGCCAGAAGTCAGGGTGTGACGAAATGGCCTTAGGGTAGAGATGATTTTAGGTTTTCCTTGTATGGCCTGGTATCCCGATGCAAATACATTTCCACCTTCTGATTTTTAGTACCAGCTGACTTCTCTTCCAGATTCCTTGCCCAGAGTGTGGGGGACTTGGGTATAAAGTACTGTTCTCAGGATTTCTAGAACTTTAGAAGCAGCTCTAGAGACTCAGTGGCTAGGACCGTGCTAGTTTTTAAGATAAGAGGAGTACCAGGATTCTGTGGACCATGATGTATTCATATTGGTTTTTTAAAAAAATTATTTATTTATTCATGAGAGACATAGAGAGAGGCAGAGACACAGGCAGACAGAGTAGCAGGCTCCCCACAGGGAGCCCGATGTGGGACGCAATCCAGGGACCGGGATCATGCCCTGACCAGAAGCTCAACCACTGAGCCACCCAGGCATCCCACCAAGATGTCCTCATATTGTTTTCCCCAGTGCTCATAGTAAGGCCATTAGACAAAGATGCTTTAGCTATTGGTGACTGGTCTAGGAAGCAGGAATGTTTTTGAAATTCTCAAGTGTGGGAGCTTATAAAATGGAGTTTGAATTGTGTTCTGGAACTTTTGAGCTGTGCGATCTTGGACAACTCATAACTTCTCTGAGCCTCACTTTTTTCATTGATGATAGAGAAGCCTACCTAGTCTAAAGTGTCTCCTCAGAAGATACTTATTGGTTATAAAGGAGGAAAGAGTGACTTTATAGTGTAGAAACACGGCAGACCCCACTTTTACTAAATGATTAAAATTAATACCAAAGATGGGACAAATTGTCATCTGAGAAGGACCCATCACTTTTGTGACATTCCTGCCAAAAATACATAACTTGAATCTAATCACAAGGAAATATCAGATAAATATGAATTGAGAAACATTCTACAAATTAAGTGGACTGTATTTTTTTAAAATGTCAAGGTCATGAAAGACAAAGACGGAGGAATAGTTCTAGATTAAAGGAGACTACAGTCACATAGAAACTAAATACAACATATGATCCTGGATTGGTTGGACCAAAGAAAAATTTTTTTCTTTTGTCATAAAGGACATTATTTTATTTAGTCAATTGGTGAAATTTGAATGAGTTGAGATTAGATTATATAAGTATTAATATTAATTTTCTGATTTTAATCATCATATTTTGAAAATAAAAGAGTTTGTCTTTATTTTTTAAGGAAATACTAAGTGTTTAGAGATAAAATAGTGTATATATCAGAGGGAATGATAAAGCAAAGAAGCAATGTAAAAAATTAACATTTGGGTAATTTGGGTGAAGGGTATATATGAATTCTTGGTAATCTTGAAGTTTTTTCTTTTTTTAGTGTAAGTCTGAAATTAACTCAAAATAAAGAGATAAAAAAGGAGGGAGAGAAGATATAAGTACTTAGAGCATAGGGTTGCCATGAGGATTAGACTAGGCCCTGTATGTCAAGGCTCAGTATGGTGCTTGTCACCTGGCAGCCTTCAGGTACAAGTGGACATCCTGGGATGGGCAAGGCAGCCAGTAGCTCTTAGCTAGTTTTGGGGAGCCAAATTAAAATTGACATGTGGCATATGGTGACAGTATTGTTCTGAATCCAAAATTGGGATTCATAGTCTGAGAAAGAATTTATTTATTTAATTGCAAAGTCTTACCAAACAAAGACAAAATCAACCCATATATATATATAGAGAGAGAGAGGAGAGAGAGAAATAAAAAATCATATTTAATTACCTATTTAATACATTAAGTATAATATTAAGTTTACAAGAAGTTGATTATCCTTGGAAAGTTAAGGGTTATGGTCACTTGGGCTATTTTTGGGCCAGTATTAGCATTTGGGCAACTTCTGCCTACCTTCTCTTTTTTTTTTCTCTTCCCTCTTCCTCCAACTACACAATCAAGTTTCTGATTTTGTCTGTGAGAGTCATTTAAATTAGCCATGTCAAATGTTAATTGTTTTGGCAGAGAAGAAGCTTGGATAAGCTTTTCCTTCTAAGACTCAAAAACTTGCTTTTCTAAGAGCTAACTTTGGAAGGAATGTTTCTGGTCTGGAAAATTCGGATAGTAACCTCAAAAGGAATTCATGTCCTAGAGGAACTGGGAGTGGAGTGAGGAGCTCACTTTCTTTTGAGACAGTTTGAAATAAATACTTCTGTCTGAAATAGTAATAAAGATCTATTTATTTTTTTCATCTTTTTACTAAAATCTTCAAAAAATGAATTATGATTAAATTCAAAATAAATTTAGCCCAGGCACTGAAAAAAACGTCAAGTAATCCTGATTAAAAAACATTTATGAGACCTTGGACAGGCTGCTTTGCTGAATGAGATTATCCTTAGTATAACATTTAAGTTTGCCCCTTTGATGTGACAAAATTTCCAGCTCATGAGCTTCAGTTGTATAGTTCAAGATTCTACATTCAGTGATACGAATCCAGATTCATCATTGCTGCTGTGGTAGTGTCTTTCTGTGTTGACTGTTACCTGCTGTAAATTGTTTGGTCTCAGAATTTTTCATGTTCTTTGCTTTTAAAGTTACCATGGCCAGGAAGCTAAATGGCATGTTTGTATGTGCAACAAGTTATTATTATTATTATTTAAAGTAAGCTCTATGTCTGATGTGGGGCTCGAACTCATGACTCTCAGATCAAGAGTCTTGTGCTCTACTGATTGAGCCAACTGGGCACCCCCAAATTACTTTTATTATAGAACTTAATAATGGCAAACTTTTTTTTGAGTTTATGATGTGCCAAGTCCTGTGCTAGCTGCTTTCCTTAAGTTATAGCATTTAGCTGTAGCAAAACCGCATAAAGAAACCAAAGCTCTCTCTTACTGTAGAGCCCATTCTTTTCTGCTGTGGGATACTGCCATTTTGCAGATTTGTGTGGAAGATCATTGGAGCAGAATCCTGTCTTACTGACTTGGTGGGTATTTACTGAGTGTCCATCACATGTTAGCCACCTAGAGAAGATTGAGACCCAGGCTTTGTCATTAAGAAGTTCACATTCAAATAGAGAAGATAAAATAGATACCCCCTATATATCCATGTGCATAACAGCATTTTTTCACAATAGCCAAAAGGTGGAAGCAACCCAAGTGTCCATTGACAGATGCATGGGTAAGCTATATAACAGAATATTATTCAGCCTTGAAAAGGAAGGGAATTCTAACATTTGCTGCAACAAGGATGAATCTTGAGGACATTCTGCTAAGAGAAATAAGCCAGACATGAAAGGATGAATATTTTATGATTGCACTTGTATGCAGTATCTAGAAAGTCAAACTTACTAGAGACAGAAAATACAATGGTGGTTGCCAGGGGCTAGAAGGAGGGAGAAATTGGGGAGTTGTTATTTAATGTGTATAGAGTTTCAGTCTTGAAAAATGACAAAGTTCCTGAAGATTGGTGGCACAGCACTATGAATATAGTTCACACCACTGAACTGTACACTTAAAAATGGTTAAGATTGTAAATTTTATATTATGTATATTTTATCACAGTTTAAAAAACCCAAACAAATATACTCCCCTACTGTGTGGTAGGGAGTAATTAGTGAGACAAGAAGGACTGATGAAGGAGGATCCCTGGGTGGCTCAGAGGTTTAGCGCCTGCCTTTGGCCCAGGGCGTGATCCTGGAGACCCCGGATTGAGTCCCACATCGGGCTTCCTGCATGGAGCCTGCTTCTCCCTCTGCCTGTGTCTCCACCTCTCTCTCTCTGTCTCTCATGAATAAATAAATAAAATCTTTAAAAAAAAAAAAGGACTGATGAAGACACAGGAATTAGAGAGGCTTTCTAGACAGGGTAAATCTGGCTAGGCAATGGAAGATGGGTCAGATTAATGTGACATTGAGGAAGGTGGAAAGGGCATCCTAGGTGAAGGGAACAGTGAGCAAAGTTATAGAGGCTTGGTGCTGCTTACAAATCCAATTCTAGCAAGGAACAAATCTCCAAATGGCTCTATAATTATGGGTGTCCCAGCTACCTTCCATGTGGGCAGACTTAAATGCGAAGTCTAAACCAGGTTTATGAAGTTGTGGTATGCTGGACAGGGACTCATTCATGATTCATTCAGTAAAAATATATTTAGCACATAGTGCCCATGCTGTGCTAGTCACTTTATATGTATGTTGGCAGATGTAATACTCCCAACAATTTTGAAGTTATTAATAGCCTAATTAACAGATGCAGAAATTGTGACTCAGAGAGATGAGGCAGCTTGCCCAAAGTCACATGACTGATAGGTAGCAGAACAGGACTTTGCCTGTGGAGGCCATGCTGTCTGTGTCCACCAAGCTACACTATCTTCTCTTGAGGGTGAGTGTGAAGTGATGTCTGCCTTTGAACTCACAGTAAAAATGGCATGTGACTGGAACCACTTGTCATCTTCTTGCTGCTTTTGAGAAGTTACCTTGACTGAGTTACCTTGCAGCTCTGAGACTATGCTTCCTTTCTGTGAAATGAAGACCTTGTATTAGACTAGATTATTTCTAAGGTTTCTTCAAGATCAAAAAACCCTATTTATTCATTCATCTATTCATCTGTCCATCCATCCAACACTATTCGGTATCTACTATATACCAGGTATGAACTGGTGGGTACTGGGACTGGTAATTGAGATTTTGCAGAACACTGTTCTTGCCTGAAAGGAAATTGTAGGCTAGTGAAGGAGATGAAGTGGATGATTATTGTACACTATCACCATAGCACTGGTAGTGGTGTATACAGAAGACTGGAGCATGGAGAAGGGGCACCTGTCCCTGTCTTGGATAAGAGGATGTCAAGAGGAGAGGATATCATCCCAAAGACCAGGAAAGTCATGATAAGACTATGAGAACCTCATCCTTCATGTTGTTCCTATGGTTATAAGCACAGTATATATTTACTAAATTCAGTTAAGCTTTGTTGCCCTTATATCTCCTTTATATTTTAAGCCTTGTGGAAAGTTTAGTTGAATTTAACAGTTAAATTGAATTTAACAGTGCAGCCAAATATTGATATAGTTTGGATTCTCTTTCAGATTGGAGAAAGATTATAAAGTTGAAGAGAGACCTAGGAATTAATTTTTTTTAAGAGAATTTAGGAAGCATGGGGTAGACTAGTAAGAGGCCCAAGAGCCTGGGGTTATTTGAGGTGTTCACAACTAAAGTCACAGATGGTTATATTTCAAAGAGGCAAGTGAAATGGCCAACATATTGGATAACATATGTGATTCAAGACTACTAAGGACTGGTATATTGCTAAGAATTAGAATGACTAAGTATTAGAATTCCAATACCAAGATATTGAAATGAGGTTTGAGGGGGGAACGTTAAAAGAGTTAACATTTTTATTTTTTAAAAAAGATTTTATTTATTTATTCATGAGAGACAGAGAGAGAGAGAGAGAGAGAGAGGGAGAGAGGCAGAGACACAGGCAGAGGGAGAAGCAGGCTCCATGCAGGGAGCCTGATGTGGGACTTGATCCCGGGTCTCCAGGATCAGGCCCTGAGCTGAAGGCGGCGCTAAACCACTGAGCCACCTGGGCTGCCCAAGAGCTAACATTTATTGAGCAGCTAATATGTATCAGGCATTGTGCTATGCCCTTTGCATTTATAATTTTGTTTTATTTGCACCAGAGTCTTACAAGGTAGGTGTTCTCATCCTTCACAGATATAGAAACTGAGACTCAAGGAGGTTTGACTTGCTTGTTATAGCTAACAGGAGACTAAGCAGGGACTCAAGCCTGAGTTTGTTAAAATCAAGGCCTTTGCTTTTTCTACCCCATGCTTCTTCAAGTTTCTGGATTTTCTACTTCTGAAGAAACCACACCAGGATGCAGGGCTTCCCTCTCATCCTTGGAGCCTAGAAAGTAGTAATATTTAGGGTTGGCCAGCTCTTGAAGTTTCCTAACGTGCCAAAAGACAACTCCCCCAATTTTCTATGTCTTCCTTCTGAAGTGTGGGTTGCCAGCTCCCAGAGGTACATAAATGGCTCTTACTAAAATACTAAAACCCCCACACCTTTTTTGCCTTTCTCAGGTAGTATATGAGTGTTTGATCTCGGCAATTTGTCTCTTAAAAGTGGCTCATAAAAGCCACAGAAGAGAATGCTGATGGAGGCCACCTCAGTATATGTATTTGATCCCTTCTCCTTCCCCTCTCAGAGGTCTCCAACTCTGAGGTTCTGACAGGGTCACCTAGAGATCTCTACTATTAACCCCTTATTTCAGGCTCCTTTCTCCTCTCTCTCAAGGTTTTCCTGTGGGCATAAGCTACGGTGCTTTGTCAGGGAGTGTTTTTCCAGCTTATTTTGGAGGCAGGATAGGCATTTTTCGTGGGCCTTTAACCCCCTAGAAAGTTCCCACGTGTGGTTGTACAGACAGCAAACTGACCTTTGGAGAAATGGCTTGATGAATTACGGCAGTGGAGAGAAGTCTCCAGTGGGCCATTTCTCTGCCCCGGTATTCTACAGTTTGGCCTACAGTGAAAGGGACAGAGGATGTGGGGTAGAGATTGGAGCTCAAGTTTTGGCTCAAGTCACAAATCCTCCGGCCATGAGACTTGACCTGTCTGAGCCTGTGTTCTTAGGTCTAAATGAAGGACTGGTGGTAATCCAGCTTTATACTGTTGGTGTGAGAGGCAAATACCTCAATGTATAGTATTGAAGTGCTGTATAACGAGCCCATAGAATGTATAACAGATGTCAGGGCTTGTTGTTATAAAACAAATTTGGCTCAGTGAGAGACATTTCTGGAAACTGAGCAGGATGCATGCTCTGTCATCTCTGGCCCTAGTTCCTGGCAAATCTTCATTGCTCAAGTAGGCATGCATGGTATCATTCTCATGTTTATTTTTGTAATCTTTTCATTTATAGTCATAAATACTCCTAGAAGCTTTGGTGATTCTTGAATATTTATCTTTGAAAACTCTGGTCAGGGTTGTGTGCTCATACCCAGAGCTAGTCATCTGAGAGTAACTATTTGGATTCTTAGAGCTCTATATAGATCCATTTCCCAAGAAATCCTGGAACAGCAGAGCTGGCTGTATATGATAAATGAGGTTTTATCTTGCTTGCTAGGATTCTGGATGGTTGAGAACTCCTAAGGGTATTTGATAGTAGGCAAACCCTAAGGCAGGACTATTTCAAATTAATATATGTTTCTGGCAATGAAATGAGAATGGGAAGAGGGTATCTTAGTGTAAGTGGTTTATGATTGTAGAGCTAGAAGCCCTTGGAAACTGATGAGCCTTTTGTGTATTGTCATAAATTTGTTTGGATTATTACTCTGTTCTGATAAATTTTCTAGGTATTCCTCAGATACTTGGGGATTATTGCTTACCACTATATTTTTGCCATTTCAAATGATTGCAATTCATTCTTCTTGGCTGTGTTTCTCAGAAGTCTTTGAGTTGGTAAATGAAAGAAACCCAACTCAGACTAGCTTGGGCAAGAAAGGAATTGATGGGAAGAATACTGGGTATTTCATATAACCATAGGAAGAATGGGTACAGCTGGAACCAGGATGTATCAGAGGAGATAACTGCCCTGACAACTCCCAAATTTTGGTGCTTACCACAAATGAAGTTTATTTCTTGTTCATATGGCAGTTCAACATAGTTTTACCTGGTTAAGCTAATTTCTGTGTTTCAGGGACGCAGGCTCCTTCCATCTTGTGGCTCCTTCCTTCTCTAGGTGTGTCAGAATTCTCTCCTTTTAACCTGCAGATGGAGAGGGAAATTCAAGGATCTCATGTTGGAGGTTTTCATGGGCCAATCTGGAAGTGGCTTATATTACTTCTGCTCTCATTTCCCTCAATTATTACTTAGTACATGATTCCACCTACTGGTAAAGGAAGCTGAGGAATAGGGCCCTTTTGCCCAGGAAGAAAAAGAAATTTTCTATTGGTGAGCATGTAGCTAGTTTGAACCACACAGGTAGGCAGATAATGTCAAAATTCTTTTGCCTTTGCTCCTCTCTTCCCTGGCAGGGAGAACGGCCATAGAAAGCTGAACTTTAAATCTCACTGTTGTTAAAGCAGAGTAGTAACTTAACATTCCTACTGGCTCTAGGTAAAAAAAATTCAGAGTAATGATTGGTTCACTTTGGATCATGTGACCATCCCTGAACCAATCAGTGGTGGGCAGTGGGCAGGGTCATTTAGCATGGATGTGGCCCCTGGGGACCCCACTTGGGCTGCTGTATGTGTCCTTGTAAGACACCTAGCCACCCCATTGACCAGCCACTAAAAGGGCTCATCTTCTCTTTTGTTTGTACTCTTGTGGAAAATGAAGTACAATTTTTTTAAGATTATTTATTTATTTATTAATGAGAGACACAGAGAGAGAGGCAGAGACATAGGCAGAGGGAGAAGCAGGCTCCCTTGGTGAGCCAGATGTGGGACTCGATTCCAGGACCCCAGGATCACAGCCTGAGCTGAAGGCAGAGGCTTCAACCACTGAGCCACTAAGGTGGCTTATAGCATCTTTCCAGCCCTTCTTACCACAGCCACATCAAATGATTTTATTTCCCTAAATTGGAGACACCATCTTTTCCTTTTTCTTTTCTTTTCTTTTTTTCTTTTCTTTTCTTTTCTTTTCTTTTCTTTTCTTTCCTTTCCTTTCCTTTCCTTTCCTTTCCTTTCCTTTCCTTTCCTTTCCTTTCCTTTCCTTTCCTTTCCTTTCCAGTTTTATTTTTAAGTAATTTCTACACCCAACATGGGGCTTGAACTCACAACCCCAAGATCAAGAGTCTCATTTTCCACACACTGAGCCAGCCAGGTGTGCCAGACACCATCATTTCTAGCACGTATGACTATTCATAAGGTTCCAAAGAAATGATGACACCATGCCAAGATGCCATCCATTATAAAATGCATCCTAATTTCCTGTTAAAATATAAGAAAACATGTTTCAGAATTGATGAAAGATGACATTAATTACAGCCAAATTCTAGACTTTTATGCCTTATTGCTGCTGTTCTTTTGTTTCTTCAGTCTACCCATTAATTCCAAAAATGTTTATAGGCCAGGGAACAAGGAATAACATAGTTTCGGTTTCCGCCTTCTTAATGCTTACTGCTTATGACCTGCTGTGTGCTAGACAGTCTATTGAGCACTGAGGGCTCAAGAAGGAATATAAAGAAGTCTTTGTCCTTTTTTTTTTTTTAATTTTTATTTATTTATGATAATCACAGAGAGAGAGAGAGAGGCAGAGACATAGGCAGAGGGAGAAGCAGGCTCCATGCAGGGAGCCCGACGTGGGACTCGATCCGGGGTCTCCAGGATCACGCCCTGGGCCAAAGGCAGGCACCAAACCGCTGCGCCACCCAGGGATCCCGAAGTCTTTGTCCTTAAGGGACTTATAGCCTGAAGGAGTAGAAACACTGAGGTGTAGGAAGCCAGTCATACAAACAAAAGATTGAATACAGGTCCCGTCATTAAGGTCCTTAACAAGGTACAGTGGGCCTGCAAAGTAGAGGGGATGGTCAATTCTGCTTTGAGGAGTGAGAATGATTATATCCCGTTTTTTAAGATGATTGCATACTGTTGAAAAAGGAAGCAAGTCTATTTTGAGTACTAATATGCAATTTTTTTCTGTACATACATGATAATAACTAAGTAGGCCAACATGTTTTCCAATGCCTATTTGAGTCACCTCACACTTCCCGTTAAACTTCACAATCATAAGGCACATGTGGGTCTCTTTTCTTTGTGCAAACAGTAATGAAGAGTCTGTAAAGGCTTTTTTAGAGACAAAGTGAGTAAATACCAGATTTACCCTAAAGTGGAGGCAGTCTTCGTTCTGCACATTAATTACCTAAATTCCTTCCAAGGATTCTTTTTAACCTTGTGATAATTTTTTGGTATCTACTGGATGATCTGGATCCCAAACAGAGGGAGAAGAGCAGGAACATCCAAGAAGGGCTGATGCAGGCAATCAGAGCTGTGCTGGGTCCCCGTAACAGGTTTACAGTGATGGAATTTGATGAAAATGTGGATGAGGGTGTTTAGGCCTGGGAACAGAGGACAGTCATTGCAGGACTTTTCTTTAGACAGTCCCAGAACTCTGACAATATAACCCGAGTGCTGGATCCCTGTCTCTGGAGCAAGGATGCCAGTTAATGTTAAACCCATTTTTATTGGTTGAAAAACATGAAAATAACAAGACTTCGGGAAGTAAAGAGGTTGTTTTGTTTTGCTTTGTTTTTTTGAGGTTCATGCAGCGGTCTTCAGAGGGTCAGTGTCTGTTTCAATGTTCTGGCCAGAAAGAGCTTACTTAATGAGTCAGGAAAAGGGGATACCTGGCTGGCTCAGTCGGTAGAGCATGTGACTCTTGATCTCCAGGTTGTGAGTGCAAGCCCCACATTGGGTGTAGAGATTACTTCAAAGTAAAATCTTAAAAAAAAAGGGGGGCGGGGAGGAAAGTCAGGAAGAGAATCCAAATTTTCTTTTTTAAAGATTTATTTATTTATTCATGAGAGACACACGAGAGAGAGAGGCAGAGACACAAACAGAGGGAGAAGCAGGCTCTTTGCAGTAGCCCAATGGAGACTTGATCCTGGATCCTGGGATCAGGATCTGAGCCAAAGGCAGCTGCCCAACCGCTGAGCCACCCAGTCATCACAAAGAAAATCCAGATTTCCAAATTTAAACTATTATTTGTTCCTCTGGTTTATGAAGAGCCTGGAAATGAGCATTGAGATATACAGGATTTTTTTTTTTTTTAACTTTCAGGCCAGTATGTCTGGAGCATAGTGCCTGGGTGGGGGTGGGGAGGTGGGGTGTAGGGGTAGGGTGGGTGGGTGGGTGGGAATAAGATGTGTGAATCCACCTCATCCTTGGGTATGGGTGGGGGGCCTCAGACTTCTTTGGTCATCTGAGAAAAGAAAGAGCTCTAAGTAGTTTCTTTAGAGGAAAGTAGAGAGGGTGGAATTTCTCCCATCAACTATGTAATTCCTGAGGAATAGTCTGACAATGAAATATGTGATTGGGGTTTACCTATACTAGAGGTGCTCCATTGAAGGATGGCAGAAAAGCACCCTCAGCCCCTTTCAGGAGAACTCCTTCTAGGCATACAGAAAGAGAAAGAGTGAAAGGAAGATTTAAAAAAACCCTCACAAAGGGTGCCTGGTGGCTCAGTCGGTTAGGTGTCTGACTCCTGATCTCAGTTTGCGTCTTGATCTCAGGGTCTTGGGTTCTGGCCCTGCCCTGGGGTCCACGCTGTGCATGAAGCCTACTTAAAAAAAAAAACAACAACAACAACAACAACCGCAGAACTACAAAACCAGAAACCCAGCCTTTGAAATTAGCACAAGGTATATGCCTAGGAGTGATTTGTGGGTGTACAGAGAAGGAACATTAAAAGAATAATTGTTGGCTGTTTATTTTGGAGAAGTATGTGTACTGAGAGTGGAAGTAGGTAGCTTATTTTCTCTTTTACTTGGCTCCAACTTCCGTTGGTGTTAATGGGATCATATATTCTAGACTTTACTTGGCTTGCTGCCTTAACATAAATGTTTGACTTCCTTGTTTTGGTATTATATATGAACCAGAAAAGAGAAGAGAAATAGAATGTTGAGAGCTAAATTATTCTATACACCTTATTGTGGATGGGATTTATTCTCTTGGGTCCAGCCACCATTAAGATTATCTGATCAGATGATCTGTGTTTCTGATAGCTACATCTAGACAGCTTTATAACTTGTTTGAAGTTTGTTTGTTTGAAGTGGTTTGTTCATGTGGTGGCTAAATGTGTTTTTTATTTGGTGGAGCAAGATGAGTCTTAATCTGAGGTATCCCGACCATCACAGGATCACTTATTCAAGGGCCAGTAGAACTCCAAGCTCTCCTTGTGGCAAGTCAACACTGGGGGCATTTATTAAGCAGTCATTTGACATAGTCCTTTTTTTTTTTTTTTTTTTTAAGATTTTATTGTTTTATTTGAGAGAGAGTGTGAGAGAGAGAGCAGGGGGAAAGGAGAGAGTGAGGGAGAGAGAGAAGCAGGTTCTCTGCTGAACAGGGAGCCTAACACGGGGCTCAATCCCAGGACTCCCAGTTTATGATCTGAGCCTAAGGCAGATGCTTAACTGACTGAGCCACCCAGACACCCCTTAGGTGGTCATTTGATACACATTGACCTAACTTACCCTCTTGGTGGGGGATTCAGTTCTTAAAGTTGCTGCTACAGATCCAATTATTCAATTAAACAAATAACAATTGAGATCCTGCTCTTCCTTGGGAATACTCTGTGTGAGGAGCCAGAATCAGACTGTTCAAGGAAACCCAGTAGAGTTAGAATGCTAAAATTTCTGGGTATGAAGGGACCTTAGAGATAATCTAATCTAGGGTCAGTAAGTTTTTTCTGTAAAGGACCAGAAAGTAAATGTATTGGGTTTAGGGGGCCATATATAAGTTCTCTGATGCATATTCTTTATTTGCTTTTACTACCATTTAAAAATGTAAAGCTCAATTCTACACTGGAGGTGGGCGACATAGAGTTGATTTGGCCCATGAGCCATTGCTGATCTAACTCCATCCTTCCCTTTTCTTAATCAAAGAAGAAACTGAGAGCCGGGGTCGGGGGTGAAATAATCCTTCTTTGTACAACACTTCCCATCACCACCACCAAGAAACAGTTAGTTCTTGACACTCTGGATTGTTGACAATAAAGGATCCCCAGAGGTTTAGGCCCGCAACTCAAATGGCCTAGTTACTTTGCAGATAAATAGTTTTGGTCCAAGGGAAGTATGGATTTAATTATTGAGTAAATTATTAGGTGCTTCCCACATTCTAGGCACTGTGTTTAGAACTGAGGATATAAAATGAACATGACAAAATCCAAGCCCTCCATCAGTTTGGTTGTCGCTGCTGGCAGATAAGATGGCACTACGGAAAGTACAATGTGGAGACAAGTAGTGGATGTCTTTGGAGTAGAGGAAGGCACTTCTCCCTCAGTATGTGGGATGCTTCAGCGGGTGTGTAAATGAATCCATTCGTTCACTGCACTTCCCACACTTGTGTTTTGGAAGGCACTACCCAGCCTAAAGGGAGGGAACAAAGTCTTGGCTTCCTCCATACTTGCTTATTTTTTTCTGTGGGGGGTGATACCTTATGTACATCCTATGTATGCATGGGTTCGTTATGAGATTAAAGGATAAAGACAATTTATCTGGTAGTTGCTTTGCTGTACCAGTTTATTTTTGCAGTGGCATGGAGACACAGATGAAAATATGTAAGATCAATCCTAGAGCCTTTTAATATTTTTGAGCTGGAATGGATTTTATAGGTCACTTAGCTGTACCCTTTCATTTAACAGATAATGAGGAAGGGGCCCAGAGGTGTCAAATTTCTTACTGTGGATCACACAGCTAATTCAGAGAATCTCAGAGTTATACAGGCCCTTACTAGATTTAGTATAACTATCCAAATAATAATAAAGAATAATAATCAGAGCCCACATTCTTGAAAGTTTATTGACATGTATAGTTATACGTATTACCTCATTTGATTCTGACAATAACTCGATGTAACTGGTAAGATTACCATCCCCATTTTACAACTGAGGAAATTAAGCTTGAAGAGATTAAGTAAAATTTGCCCGCCATCACCCAGTCATTACGTAGTACAGCTGAGATTCAAGTCCAAGCTCAAGTGTTTCGCGTGCTCAGAGCCCTTTATTGCCATGTAACTGTGACAACTGAATAGGAACTCAGTGGTTGAGGAGACTCATGCCAGGTCTGCTGATGTCTCATCCTCTCACCAGATGTGTATGCTAATACACAGATGTGGGCCAGGAAATCCTATGGCTCTGCAGCTGTCTTTACAGTGCCACAGAACAATTTTGAGAATTAATATGCCCAGTAGAATTCTGTTTGAACATCAAAGTTCCCTTGAAGACGAGAGAGCCTGGTTGATTTCCCTGAATCTGAGGAAGTTTGTGGAGGCACCTGGAAGATTCTCTCTGCATGTGTTAACTGTCTTCCTTTTGCATAAGCATTTAGATTTAAAATTGTAGTTTCAAACTGTAGTCAGAGGCATCCTGGGATTTGTGGGCTAGAGAATTGAGGGATTCTGTAAGAAAAAATGGGCATGGATTTGGCTTTGAACCAAATGATGTCTAAAACAAATATCTTTGCTGCATTAATTTTTTAGTTCTGATGGATGAGAACAACCCACTCATTAGTTGTATAGCACCTTGTGATGGTTTCTTTCCCTTCTTATAGAAGTTGAATGTTTTTCTCACCTGACAGTGGTAATACATGGGTTTGCTTGGATTTTTTTTGAAGTCAGAGACATTTTTACAGATTTGTAGAGGTTATTCTAAAAAACCCTCTCTACCTAGATTACTGTTTTTTATATAAAGAATATTCTGGGCTTTGTTTGCCATTCATTCAGTGTAAGAAGAGTTTCTCTATATGGCATAAGAAAGCAAAGGTTCTTAGATTTCATCCCAGAAAGCTATATCCTTTGAACCTAGGCCTCTGGGTTGGTATGTATAAGTCAATACACAGCATTAATAATTGCTGCATATCACTTGGAAGAAGATCCGAATTAAAGAAGGCTTTCATTAGGTTGTGAAGAAACAATTTTAAACTCTCTTGGTAAGAATCTTGAGGGATTTTGCAGGGGGAAGAGATGTAATGCAAGATAGTCGTCTTATTCGTAGGCGTTTGAGAAATCCCTTAAAATAGAGAAACACATGAATATTTGTTTTCTAACAGAAAATAATTCAAAGACCTGCCCATGTGTTTTGCCAAAGCTTTTTTTCTTTTCAAGCCTCAGCCAACCTGACAGAATTTTTTTCTGATTATATCAGGGAGAAACATCTCACTTAGTGATCGCTTGCTGTTAATACCTACTTTAAAACATTTCTTATCTATTACTGATTTTTTTCTTTTAACTATACCAGGGCATATCCCTAGTTTACTACAGCTTATATCTACTGCACTTACCCTTGAGCAGAAAAAGAGAGTAGGAAGTAGAGGATGGCTAAAAAGACTGAGAAGGATTTGTTCACTACATGGTAGTGTGCTGCGTTACCAGATAAATATTCAAGGTCACCATGTCCTGGAGATAAGTGTGCATTTTTTCTTTCTAACTTTTTATTTTGAAAAATTTCAAACAAGCGGATCAGTGAAAAGAACATTTAAAAACTCTTAGATCTACCAGTTGTTAACATTTTGCCACATAGGCTATATTTTCTTCTCTGAATGTAGATTCACATTTTTTTTTGGGTGCGGGGGGCACTGGAGGGGTACAGTACATTACAATACTTGGTTTCTAAGTATGTTCATATTTCTCTCCATAGTGGAAGGACATTCTTCTTCATAACCACGATAGCATTATCATGCCCTGGAAACTTAACATCAATTCCATAATATTGTCTAATACACAGTCTATATTTAAGTTTCACCTTCAATCAGTTGCCTTTTTGCTGTGTAACCAATTATGCAAAACTTTGTGGTTTAAAACAACCTATTATTAATGCTCCTAATTCTGCGGGTCAACTGGTTGGTTCTTATAATGGGGATCAGGCTCAGCTGATTTTTGGCTGGGCTTCTTCAGTGTCTGTGACCAGCGACTGGATCCACTAGGGGCTGGCTGGTCTAAGTTGGCCTCAGTTTGGATGGCTTGTTTCTTCCCTAGAGGGTCTCTCATCCTCCAGCAGGATAGCCCACACTTGCTTCCATGGCATATAGGTAGATTCCAAAAGAGAGTGGAAGTATGTACCACATTTTGAGGCCTAGACTTGGAGGTAGCACAGCGTGACTTTTGTGGTAATAATCTTTTGGCCAAAGCAAATCACAAGTTGTTGATGGGAAGAACTGCAAAGTTGTATTACTCAGGGGCATGAACAATTGCAGTCACTTTTGCAATCTATTATACCCCTGTTGTCCAAATAATATTAATTATAATGTTAATAATATAATTGTTGATCTGTTTTCAAAGATCCAATCAAGGATTACACATTGAATTTAGTTGTTATGTATCTTTAGTATCTCTCTCTTTTAGTTTTTCCATCTATGATTTTCCTTTTCTGTATTTTATGAAATTGGTATTTTTAAGATTCTTAAGAATACCTCACAACCTAATTTGTCTAGTTATTTCTCTGTGATTATATGCAGGTCAAATGTTTTTTGGCAAGAATTCTACATAACTGATTTTGTATACTTGGCATTGCTGTAAGATGGGAAGCACATAATGAAGTTTATCTTATCATTGGTGATGCTCGGTGCAAAAAAGTGGCTAAAGTGGGTTCTTCAGATTTTGCAATCATAAAGGTGCCATTTCCTGGAAATAGATTTATATCAAGTCTGGAATTTGGTGCTAAAGTTATCACAAATATATTGATATATATTTCTTTTTTTAGAAGATTTTATTTACTTGAGAGATAGATTGTGTGCACACGCATGCAGGAAAGGGAATAGGGGTTAGGGGCAAAGGAGAGAGAGAATCCCAAGCTGACTCTACATCTAGTGCAAAACCCAGTGTGGGCTCAATCTTACGACCCTGAGATCATGACCTGAGCTGAAACTAAGAGCTGGTCATTGCTCAACTAACTGAGCCACACAGGCACCTCAGTCAACATTTCTTTATTAGATACCTACTGTGCATCTAGTCTTGCCTTTATTTTATTTATTTATTTTTAAAGATTTAATTTATTTACTTGAGAGAAAGAAACAGAGAGGCATAGAGCATGAGTGGAGAGAAGGGCAGAGAGAGAGGGAGAAGCAGACTTCCCACAGGGAGCCTGATGCAGGGCTCAATCCCAGGACCCTGAGATCATGACCTGAGCCTGAGCTTAACCAACTGAGCCACCCAAGTGTTCCTTGTCTTGCATTTAGTACTGTGATGAATCTAAAAGAATTGCAAATAATATTGCCTGTTTGAAGGAATATGGTTTCTTTGAGGTTAAGTTACTCTTTTAATTTTTTTTTTTTTTTTTTTTAACTTTTTATGATAGGCACACAGTGAGAGAGAGAGGCAGAGACACAGGCAGAGGGAGAAGCAGGCTCCATGCACCAGGAGCCCGACGTGGGACTCGATCCTGGGTCTCCAGGATCGCGCCCTGGGCCAAAGGCAGGCGCTAAACCGCTGCGCCACCCAGGGATCCCAGCATTTGACTCTTGATTTCAGCTCAGGTCATGATCTCAGGGTTGTGAGATTAAGCCCCATGTCAGGCTCCACACTGGGCATGGAGTTTGCTTAAGATTCTCTGTCTCCTTCTCCTTTTGTCCCTCCCCTGCAAAGAAATGGAATATAATGGACTAAGTCTGATTTTTTAACTGTGTAGAACTTCTATCTAAATGATGGTTGTCTTTTCCATACCAATTTATTTAGTAGTGGCCCAAGGAAGTCAATATCATTTTAAGCTTAAAATGATGTTCCCTGACTTGATTGATTTGGGGATCCATCCAGGTTGATTCACAGTGACTTTCTCTTAAAGGCTTGAAGCTGCTCAACCTGGTGAAGAGCTGCTTCAAGAGAGAGAGAGTGATAAGAGAGAGTGATAATCTCTCCTCCTTCATTCCCGTTTCAGAGCAGAAGATGACCTCTCCTTTCCCAAGGGAAACCTCTTCCTGTGCATTCCATCCCGCCCTTCTTGACTTCCCTGGGCCCAGTCCTTCTTTTTCTTCCTTGTGTCTCTTCGATGTGTCATCGGTCTTTGACTCTCCTTTCATCGGTCTTTGGTTTCTCCTTTACTTTTGGTTCCTTAGCAGTAGTCCTTTTGCTTCTTCTCACCAGGCTGCTATTCTCTCTCTCCTTTTTATCACCAATCTCCTTTTTTGTTTTGTTTTGTTTTGTTTTTAATCACCAATCTTCTTAAAAGACTACCTCCTCTTTCTCTTTAACCTGTTCATCCAAATGCTCTTTGAGACTTGGTTTCTTTCTTTCTTTCTTTCTTTCTTTCTTTCTTTCTTTCTTTCTTTCTTTCTTTCTTTTTTTAAAGATTTTATTTACTCATGAGAGATACAGAAAGAGAGAGAGAGAGACATAGGCAGAGGGAGAAGCAGGTTCCCTGCAAGGAGCCCAGCGTGGGACTCAATCCTGGGACCCCTAGATCATGCACTGAGCCAAAGGCAGACACTCAACCACTGAGTCACCCAGGCGTCCGAGCCTTGGTTTCTTTTTCCAAATGCTAGTGAAGTTCAATTCTAGGTATTAAGTCAGCCTTTTTATTTTTAAAAAAGATTTTATTTATTTGTTTGTTTATTTATTTATTTATGAGAGACACAGAGAGAGAGAGAGAGAGAGAGAGAGAGAGAGAGAGAGGCAGAGAACAGAAACAGGCTCCATGCAAGGAGCCCGACATGGGACTTGATCCCAGATCTCCAGGATCATGCCCTGGGATGAAGGTGGCACTAAACCGCTGAGCCACGCGGGCTGCCCTAAGTCAGCCTTTTTAAAAAGCCTTTGTTTTTGTTCTCTTAGATTTCTGCTTCCCATTGAAGTCTTTTTCATTTTTTCTTTGAGACTCTCTCTTCCCTTGGCTTCTATTTATGTGCTCTTAGTTTTCAGCTACTACTCTGAGCACCCCTCTAACATTGGACTTCCCAAAGAAAGAACAATAGCAGGGATCCCTGGGTGGCGCAGCGGTTTGGCGCCTGCCTTTGGCCCAGGGCGCGATCCTGGAGACCCGGGATCAAATCCCACGTTGGGCTCCCGGTGCATGGAGCCCACTTCTCCCTCTGCTTGTGTCTCTGCCTCTCTCTCTCTCTCTCTCTCTCTCTCTCTGTGACTATCATGAATAAATAAATAAAATCTTTAAAAAAAAAAAAAAAAAAAAAGAAAGAACAATAGCAATTCTGGCTTCTTTTGGCATGTCTGAGAATGACCTTTCTTAGGACCTTTCTTCATGGGGTATGGATCAGTACCTGAATTTATTTACGATGGGAAGATTATGGTTTTAATGGCAACCTCTCAATGAAATTAATGTCAGTTCTGTGTAACCCTAGTTTCTTGATGCTGTGCCTGGTAAGACCTCAATATATGTTTTTTGGAATCATTTAATCAGGGGCAGCCCTGGTGGCTCAATGGTTTAAGCGCCGCCTTCAGTCCAGGGTGTGATCCTGCAGAACCGGGATCAAGTCCCACATCAGGTTCCCTGCATGGGGCCTGCTTCTCCCTCTGCCTCTCTCTCCTCTCTCTATGTGTCTCTCATGAATAAATAAAATAAAATCTTTTTTAAAAAAAGGAATCATTTAATCATTCAGTTATTCATTCATTTATCTGCTTAGTAAATATTTACTAAATGTCTAGTCAGTGAATTGATAAGTTTCACGGTAGGTTACATTTTTTAACAATATCTAAACATCTATCTAGATATGTCTTTGGCTTTTTATTTCCTTTTCATTTTTGTTGATGTTTGCTTGTTTTTTCCCAATTTGAACAATTACTAGCTGTATGACTCTTGGGCAAGTTATTTAACCTCTAGGAATATTTACTCTTTATTTTTATTTATTTTATTTTTATTATTTATTTATTTTTATTTATTTATTTATTTATTTATTTATTTATTTATTTATTTATTTGATCTTTACTCTTTAAACAGGGATAACAATAGTATCTGCCTTTGGGTTGTTGTAAAGTTTGGTGAAAAAAATGCACAGAGACCACATAGCACGTACTAGAATATAGCAGTGACTTGATAAATGTTAGTTATCATTATTATTATTGCTGTAATGGGTTGGTACTGGACTTTGGTCCTCACAGCAAACATCCTGAATTAGGCATGAGTCTTCCATTTTCCCATTTTTCAAAGAGAGAAACAGAGACTCAAGAGGATTTAAGCATCTTGCCACAGGCCACAGAGCTAACAAATTGCAGATCTCAAATATCTGATTCGTAGCCTGTACCTTTTACAAAACTATACAAAAGTATACCAGTATATACTATACTTTCAGCATCTTGTAGGACACGTAGAAGTAAACTAGGAGTCCCTTTATGATGGCTGAAATAAGCTAATCTTGTTCTTATTTGCCTTCTGGAAGGTAAGACATACCAAAGAATCTCTGCCTGGTTTGGGAAACTCCAGCCCTAATGGTCAGATTAATAAAGATTATATCTTAAAGCCATGGGATCCTAGGGTTTAGAAGGATTTTAGGCTTAGAAGGGTTTGTCCAGGGGCAGCCCCAGTCCCCAGTGGCGCAGCGGTTTGGCGCCGCCTGCAGCCCGGGGTGTGATCCTGGAGACCCTGGATCAAGTCCCACGTCGGGCTCCCTGCATGGAGCCTGCTTCTCCCTCTGCTGTGTCTCTGCCTCTCTCTCTCTGTGTCTCTATGAATAAATAAATAAAAATGTTTTTAAAAAAAAGGAGTTTGCCCACACAATTACTGAATTTTCTTTCTAACCATCCAACCAAGGGGTCATTTGGTTTATTCTTTAATACTTCCAATGACAGGGAAGTCATCATCACCTGGAAGCAGCTCATTACTCCTTTTTCCACAACTTTGATCACGAGACTGTCCTTCTCCATCCAACATCAAACTGAGCTTCTCCTCTGTCGCCCTTGCACCCATGGGTCCCAGCTTGGTAGTGGATGGCCAAATGAAGCAAGTGGAACCCCTGTTTCTAGGTCAACCTATCACATTCTTACTGTTTTTTCTCCATTTTCATTCCCAGCAGCTCTTCACCAGGTTGAGCAGCTTCAAACCTTTAATTTACAGCTTCCCCAGAAAAAAACACAACTGGGTCTACTCTTTTTCTTCTTGGTGTAAAAGAGAATAAAAACCATGGCTATCTCATGAGCATTTTGCTTTTCCTTCAGTCTTTCTCATTATACATGGTACCACTGTCAACCGAGTTGGTCAAGCTAGGAACCTAGAAGTTTGTTCCCTTACTATTCACATTCAGTCCATCACTCTAGTCTGAGCCGCCATCATCTCTCCCCTGATTCCTAACTCTTGCCCCTTCCTTGTCTACAGCAAGCAGCACTACCTCTTGAAAGCACAAATTCAGGGCATCTGGGTGGCTCAGTGGGTTAAGTGTCTGACTCTTGATTTCAGCTCAGGTGTTGATCTCAGGGTTGTGAGTTCAAGCCCCGCCTTGGTCTACACATTGGGCACGGAGCCTACTTAAAAACAAAAACAAAATCCAAAGCACAAATGAAATCATGTCACTCCTCTCATCAAGACTTTTCCTTGACTTTTCATTGCCCTTACAACAAAATCTAGCCTCTTTTCTGTGGTCAGCAAGGCCCTGCGTCATCTCAAACATTCTTTCTTCCCCGTTATTCATTCAGCCTTGGTCCCTGGTGACCTTTATATTCTCTAAACATGACAAACCTTTTCCTGCAGCCAGCCCTCACACTTCTGGTTACTTCTTTTTGTTAAGATTTTATTTATTTATTCATGAGAGACAGAGACAGAGAGGCAGAGACACAGGCAGAGGGATAAGCAGGCTCCATGCAGGGAGCCCGACGCGGGACTTGATTCCCGGTCTCCAGGATCATGCCCTGGGCTGAAGACGGCGCTAAACCACTGAGCCACCCAGGCTGCTCCTTCTGGTTACTTCTGCTTGCACTCTTTGCATAGCTTTGCAAATGGCTGGCTCATTCTCATCTTTCAGGTCTCAGCTCTGATACCACTTCCTCAGAGAAACCTGCCCTGATCATTCATCAAAGGCCCTAATTTCATTATTTTGTACCTGCCTTTCAGATCTGCACTGCCACTTTTGAGAACATAGTTCTTTGGTGACTGGACACAGGCTATTGTGTTAGCAGCTGTATTTTCTATAAGTGGCATAGTAGCTGCCCATAGAAGGTACTCCATAAATATCTGCAGAATAAATAAATAGCTCATGATTGACTGGATGTAAGGGTGTTGGAGTCATATTAAAGATTAATTTGATTCTGAAGTTGCCATTTCCTGTGTGAAAAAAAGTATTTTACCTCCCTGGGCTTCAGTTGCCTTATCTGTATAAAAGCAATCCTATCCAGAAAAAAAAAAAAAGGCAGTCCTATCTGCCTCATAAAATGTTGTGAATATTTTCTTTGGATATTGTGAAAATTATGATACTGGCTTTGAATGTACCTGCCACAGCACCTGGCGCATACTAGGTGTTCAGTCTACCTCAAAGCCTGGTTATTCTGAACATGTAAAGAAGAGTTCTGTCAAGTTTGCATCTGATTAATGGAATGCTTTCTGTGGTGAGCTTGGGAGTGCATGACCCGCAAACCTGGATGTAACATGCTTGCAACTTCTTGCTGGTAACGCTTGCCTGGCTGGGAAGACAGTTCTAACCCTAATATGAGCTGTTGTACTGTGTGATGCTCAGTCTGATAATCCAGAGGTGTGGGGCCTGGGGCCTTCACTCGGGTGCTGAACACAGACCCCAAAACCCTAAATGATCAAACCTGACATTGTATGGCCCATTTCTTGTCAAGAGGTATTGGGATGCTCTGTCTAGACAGTCGTCTCCTTTGGGAAATCACAGTTCCTCTAGGAGGAGGCACATGGTCTACTGTTAAGAATACAAAATAGGCCTGTGAGCTGTTGGGGAGGGGAGGAGTTGCCGTGAGGTGGGTGGGCCCGTGCAGCAGAGCCTGCAAAAAGGAGCTGTCAGCTTCTGCACTCACAGGCATCTCGGGATCATTGCTGGGAGCTTTCTCCTCCATACATGCAGTGTCAGCAGAGCCCCCAGTCCATAGGAAGGTGCCGATGTCACCGTCAGCCTTCCCAGAGCCAGTGATTCTGTGCCCCCAGTGAAGAGTGCTTGGACGAATTGAAAGGTAACACTGGAATGTGGATAGCCTGCTGGGAAGGGGGGGCTGAAGTCTTCATGCAACTCCTTTCTTTGGTTGGTACAATGACATAGGTGGTTCTCCTGCAGGCTGTTAAGAGTGAGTATTCTAACATAGGGCTCTAGAATCTGGTAGTCCTGGGTCAAATCCTGGCAATGTCATGACCTTGGCTGAGTTATTTAACATCTCGCCTTAGCTTCCTTGTCTAAAAGGGGGATAATTAATAAGGACTCCCTATTTTACCTGGTTGCAGTGGAGATTAGATGATCCAGTACATGCAGAAATCTTAGTTGAGTCCCAGGCACTGCTGCTCTTTAGTGAATGATGATTCTCTTTATTAGGCAGGTCAGGTTGGAATTTTGAGTTTATTCCTGATGAGCCTCACCCACATTGAACTTTGGGCCTTGGTTCTCTATATGCCAGCTATGTCCCTGGGACAACTTATCTAACCTCTCTGAGTCAGGGTTTTTATCTGTTACATGCAGTTTATAATTTCCACCTCATAGTGAAGGTTAAATGAGATCAGAGTGCCTGACACATAGTAAGTGCTTAAAATACTCATCTCTTCCACCTTTGGTTTTTGAGAATCTGAAATACGGTCCCTTTAAGCTTGTTAAGATTCCTCACTAGCCTTGTATGCAGCTGTGTTCAGATAGCTTTGGCAGAAGGAAAGACTTTTTTTTTTAAATAGACTGTTTCATAATCTGTTGGCTCAGATCTGTTGCTGCTGCACCCTGTGCTTCTCAGGGTCCCTGGGTCCTCCTGCAATCAGCATGTACCTTGCCTCTTACCTAAATGACCCTGGAAAGTGGCTGCCATGGAAGATGTTGCTGAATGCAGTATGGATTTTCCTCCCTCCTCTTGGGGTGAAACTGGCTCAGGGATTCTAGGCTGCAGGGGGAGGGGCTGTTGGGCCTGGACTGCAGTTGGACTTAGTGGCCAAGACTTTTCTGGTTTTCATTAAAATTCTCTGGCTGTCTTTCGGGATTGCTCATTGGATATGACCGTGCATTGTAGGTGGTGGTGCTGTTCTCTTGGCTACACACACCCATCAAATCACAGTGGCCCCGAGGACAAAAGAAAATTGAAGGTGGAGAACAGGCTGGCTAAGGGGTCTTGCTCAGCAATCTTTGTGATAAGGGCCCACTGTCTACAACTGCATATCTTGAGTTTTACAAATTCTTAATATGCAGATGGGAAGCAAACACAGCTGGACTGGGAATGGGGTCACAGAGAGAATCCTCTTACCACTTGCTCTGGATGACAGACTTACTCTTTAGGGTAGATAGAGGGTTTTTGGCAGCTGTCAGAGGGTCCCCAAATGGTACCTCAATAAATGAAATAAGTCTGATCTAATCATTTTCCTGAGGTGCTGATGCCCAAAGGGGTGGGGGTTGATTGGCATTTCTCTGAGGGTAACAGACCAAAATGAAGAGGATTCAGTTTTTTAAGAGTTAATTTCTGGTTGTTGACATCTCACTTGAGATTAGAATTTTTTTTTTTTTTTTTTTTTTTTTTTTTTGAGATTAGAATTTGAATCTGAAAATCTGGTTTCAAATGATGACTCCACTATTGACTTGCTTTGTGATCTTGGGCAATTGACTTGCTTTGTGATCTCGGGCAACTTACTTCCGCAGAATAAATTATGTAAAGCTTGTGGCATATCGTATGTTCTCAGTAAGTGGTAGATGTTGTTATCAAGTGCGCTAGATTTGACCTGTCACTCCAGCTCACCAAGATATATCCCAGTTCTGTCATCTAAAACATTTGTTCTACATCCCTCCCAGCTTTGTGTCATTTAAGAATTTGAGGCAAGTGTGTTCCCTAGGGGAAGCTGAGTCTTCTCTCACCAGAAAAATACATCAAAACCATATTATTATGTTTCCCAGTAAGACACTTACAACGTTAGATATGTCATCTCTAGGTGACTTAGTAGGGGAAGAAAAAAGAGGATTTTTTTCTGTCATTCTTGATGGATAGATTGTAAGAAGGCCATTTGAGTTAATCTTGGGTATAAATGTTCCTTGACTCCCAAGGGAGCATGACTGAGGCTGCCATTTGCCTTCAGAGTAAACTCCATTTCCAGTCTTTTCTCCTTTTACATTATTCCTCAAACCCTGTCTTCTAGCCACAGTGGATTACTCACAAAAAAATAATACGGAATGTATCATGTATACCAAAAAGTGTTCTAAATATGGATTTACAGCTTGAAGAACAATAAAATGAAAACTGTGCACCTACCATTCAGCTTATAAAATTGAATGTTATTGGTGCCTTAGAAGCTGCTTTTGTATCTTCTGCCCCCAAGTCATGTCCCCTTCTCTCCTCACCAGAGTCAATGATTATCCTGACTTTTGTGTTGATTATTCTCTTACCTTTTATATGGTTTAACCATACATGTTTGTATTACTAAACTGTATATTGGTTAGTTTTTTAAAACAAGGAGCAAGTACAAATCTAGCAAGCATCAGAGAAGGAGAAAAACCATGGGAGACTCTCTTTAACTCTAGGAGACAAACAGGCTGGCTGGAGGGGAGGTGGGGGGGATGGGGTAATTGGATGATGGGCATTAAGGAGAGCATGTGATGTGATGAGCACTGGGTATTATATGCAACTGATAAATTATCCAACACTACATCTGAAATGATTGATGTACTATATGTTGGCTAATTGAATTTAAATTAAAAAGAAAAGGGCAGTAGTGCCACTATTAGGTTTAAAAATAAGCTGATTTGGGTTCATAGTCTTGCTTTAGCTTTCCTAGAGATTACAAGAGGTACTAATGGGGAAGTCAGTGGGCAAAGTTGTAAGTGGGTCCTAGGAAGTTTAAAGCCCACCATATGAGGGCATCTGATGGGGGTATAAAGTGGGTCAGGCACTGGACATCTGGTAGAGTATGGTCACAGAGAATGGACTATTCTGTCTTTTGTACCTCTCATTTCTCCAGCTGTCAGGGAGTAGTTCAGAGCAAAACTCCTCTGTGGGATGAAGTGAATACCATCAGCTAACCCACATAGACAGCATGGAGGGGATAAGCAGGTGCTTCATTAGCACAAGGTCAAGCAGGCAGAGTCAGAAAAAAGTCTGGACCAAGTTTACCTGTCATTCTTTAACAGGTTAAAAAGAGAGTATGCAAAAAAAAAAAAAAAAGAGAGAGAGAGAGAGAGAGTATGCAGTTACTGTCTATGGAATGTTCTTACCTAAAAATTGATCCCTAAATCTAATTGAGACCCTAAAGCTAACTTTGATTTATTAGAAAGGTAGAAGAAATTAAATTACACTCTAATAAGCAAACAGATAAATGCGGATTATTGGACAGCTGATTTAGCTTTTGCAACAAGTCAGTGGCATGAAAAAAATAACATAGCTTCAAAATTTACAATCAATGTAATATATGAATCTTTTTTGGGTTCAGATACTCTATGTATTAGTTTGCTAAATACCGTATATTGGGTAGCCTTAAAGAACAGAAATTTATTTTAAATTAAAAATTAATTAATTAATTTACTTTTTTAGAGAGCGAAAGATTAGAGAGAGAGAGAGAGAGCACGAGCTGGGGAGAAAGCAGAAGGAGAGGAAGAGAGAGAATCTTAAGCAGGTTCCATGCTCAGCACAAAGCCTGACACAGGCTTAATCTCATGACATTGAGATTATGACCTGAACTGAAATCAAGAGTCAGATGCTTAACCAAGTAAACTGCACAGGTGTCCCATAAATTAATTTTCTCACTGTATTGGAGGCTGGAAGTCCGATCAAGGTGCTGGCAGGTAGATTTTTCCTGAGGCCTCTCTCTTTGGCTTAGAGATGGTCACTCCCTACTCCCTCTTCACATGGTTGTCCCTCTGTACACATGTTTCCCAGTGTCTCTCTGTATATCTTAATCTGTTTTCTTTTTGTAAGGGTATCAGTCATGTAGGATAAAAGACCACCCTGAAGGACTCATTTTTAACTTAGTTACTTCTTTAAAGGCCCTATCTCAAATTATAGCCATATTGTGAGGTATGGGGGCTTAGGGCTTCCATTTGGGGGTCAGGGGAGACACAATTCAGCCCATAACAGTCTAATCATAAAAAAGCGTTTTTGAGATGTTGGGGAAATTGTCTTATTGACTGATATCAAGTGGTTAACATTAGTTTTCCTAGGCATGATAATAATATTGTGATGTAGAGAATGGATAATATAGAGGTGGGTTCTGAAGTACACTGAAATGAAATGATATAATATGGAATTTTTATAAAACATTGAAACAAAGTAAAAATAGAGAAAAGGGTGTAGATTAAGTTAACAGGCCAAAATGTTCATATATTGAATTGGTGATGAGCATCACGGGCTTACTTTTCAGTATGTCTGAAAATTTTATAATCCTATATTAAAAATATTTAGACCAACAACACCAAAGAGGATATAATGGCAGTAGGGTTTTTGGTGATGACCATCTTCAATATGCCTGTCCCTTGAGCTCTACTTGTCCAGTCTGGTTGGTTTCTTCATATGATAGTCATTTTGGGACATTCCACGGATTGTCTCTACTCCTGTTTCTTGTATACCGCTTGATGAAGGATATCCTCCAGGAACTTCTTAGGTGAATGGAATGTGAATTTTTGAGCTCTTGTAGATCTGAAAATATTTTTGTCCTATTCTCACTTTTGACATGTAGTTTGGTCGGAATTCATTTTCCTCCAGAATTTTGAAAGTTTTACTTCACTGTCTTGTTTTTATTGAAGGTGTTGAAAAGTTGGAAACGTTTTAATTTCTGATTCTTTGTATATAGCCTGTTCGTTTGATTTTTCTTTCTGATAGCTTATATAATCTTTGCGGTTTTCTGAAATTTCACACTGTGTTTGTGGGCAGGACCTTTGGATCTGGCAACGTGTATCCCTTAGTTCTTCGAAGTTTTATCTAATTATGATTTTTCTTTTTGTTTTTCTGTTCTTTCTTGGAAATTTCCTCTTCCTTTTTTTTGGAAATTTCTTTTCTTTTTTTAAAGATTTTATTTTTAGGGACGCCTGGGTGGCTCAGCAATTGAGCCTCTGCCTTTGGCTCATGGCATTATCCTGGAGTCCCGGGATTAAGTCCCACATCAGGCTTCCTGCCGGGAGCCTACCTTCCCTCTGCCTATGTCTTTGCCTCTCTCTCTCTCTCTCTCTCTCTGTCTCTCTGTCTCTCATGAATAAATAAATAAATAAAATCTTTTAAAAATTATTTAAAAAATAAATAAAGATTTTATTTTTAGAGAGTGAGTGGGAGAAGGGGCAAAGGGAGAGAACCATCAAGCAGACTCCCTGCTGGGCATAGAGCCCAGCCCTGACCCATGAGATTGTGACCTGAGCCAAAACCAAGAGTCACCACTCAACCAACTGAACCACCTGGATGCCCCCTTTGGAATTTCTTTCACTCAGTTATTGGACTTTCTGTATTGGTTCTCTAGAATATTCTTAATGTCTCCTGTTTTCCATATCTTTGTCTTGTGCTTCTATTCTTCAGAAAATTTTCTCAACTTCATCTTCCAATCCTTTTATTGAGGTTGTTTTTTTTTTTTAAATTTCTGCTACTAAGTTGTCAGTTTCCAAGAGCTCTTTTTTTTGTCTTCTTGATGATTCTTTTCTATAGCATCCTGTTTTCATTCACAGCCATTCACAGCTATAATTTTATTTCATTTTTTTTAAAGATTTTATTTATTCATTCATGAGAGACAGGCAGAGAGAGAGAGAGAGAGACATAGGCAGAGGGAGAAGCAGGCTCTACGCAGGAGGCCCGACGTGGGACTTGATCCAGGGACTCCAGGACCACGCCCTGGGCCAAAGGCAGGCACTAAACCGCTGAGCCACCCAGGGATCCCCCTTTATTTCATTTTTGTAAGAATATTAATGGTCTTTCCCTCCTACCCTGCTCTGTTCCTCACATAGTATCCATTTCCTTCAAGCTGCTTTTTTTTGTGTGTTTGCTGTGGTCTGTATCTTCATTAGAGGCTTTCCTGAGATGTCACTTTGAATGTGATCCTTGGCTCTGTGGTCTAATTAAAGGGTGGGGGCGATAAAAACAAAAACAAAAGCAACTGTTAAGACCTTAACATGGTATGAAGGAAGCCACTCAAAAACGACTACAGAATGCATGATTTCATTTATATGAAATTTCCAGAATAGGCGAATCTATAAAGACAGAAAATAGATTAAGTGGTTGCCTGGGGCTGGAGAGTGGGGTGAATATGGATGGCATGACTTCTAATTGGTATAAGACTTTATTTGGGGTGATGAAGATGCTCTAAAATTGATCATGATGATGGTTGTACAGCTTTGTGGCTATACTAAAAACCACTGAATTGTACACTTGAAAAGGGTGAATTGAGTATGTGAGTTGTATGTTTAGGAAGCTGTCAGGAAACTGAGTATGGAACAGAGATCAGTAACTGTGGTGTGATGGGGGTGGATTGTTTGTTGGGAACCCCTGAGGCAGCATCTTCAGGTTTTTCTTGGTTGTGTTTGCTCTGGAGGAGCCTTCCCCATCTCTTTGCTGGGAGAGGGAAGAGGGAACTCTCTAGAGGAGAGGGAATGGGAAACTTGTACTTCACCTTCAGCAGACAGAGTGCCCTTGTTTGTTTTATGTTCCCTTTTAACCATCCTGGGTACTCCTGGACCAGAGCCACTCTTACTTTTTATTATGGAAAATTCCAAAGACTACAAAGTAGAGAGGATGGTGCAATGAATCCTGATTCCTGAGCCCCCAGGCTCTCCAGCGATTCCTTCACGGACATTTTTATTTCATCTGTGTCCTCCCCACCCCCTTTCGCCAGATTATTTTAAAACACATACTGGACATTTCTGTTGTATGCTCTCTAGCCTCTGAGCCTCCAGAATTCTGTCAGTGCAGAGAAGGATCTCAGGGTTTAACTTCTTTTCAGGCTGCTTTCCCCGGTTTCTTCATTTCCCCATCTTGTCCCGCCGCTCTAGGAGTACACGGTACTGCCATCCTGGGCCTGGTCAGGACTCTGTGGTTTCCATCAGCTGCACACTCAGCTCTTCCTGCATCTGGTTTAGGATTCAGATTTCTGGAGTCTGCCCTCACTTACTACTTGTTCATCTGTTTCCCAAGCTTCCAAAATTTGACACCATTATCTTCTCTTTCCCTGAACTTGAATGGTTTTGTTATTAAGACCAAAAAGAAGAAGAAGAAGAAAAAAAAAAAGACCAAAAAGTCTCTACCGAATTTTTGTAGGGTTTCAGGAGTAAGTGAAATTAGATGCATCTGTTCTTCATGCTACTTTCCCAGGAAGATCAGATCAGCTGCTTCTCCCCTCCTCTAGTTTTGCTCTGTCCTACCGGATTCCTTATAGATAGGTAGACAGATTTATTTGCCAGGAAAACTCCTTTCCAATCTCCTGAGAACTAAGAGGAATCTTCTTATTTTAACACGCCTCTCTTCTGACCTTAAGTCCAGGCACAGTTAAAGAGTGCCTGCCTTTGTGCCTCGCTGGCATTTTGCACTCACCTCTTATTCTAGAATTGCCTGCTTGCACTTTGAGTGCCTGCATTGCAGTTTGTTTACCTGCCTTCTTCCCTGTTGGCCTGTGAGGCGGGACTTAGGAGCAGGACTATATCTTGTTTCTCTCTGTATGTGAGCACAGTGCCTCACTCCCAGGAAACATTTGTTAACTCACAGACTGGATAGCTCAGCACGAAGCCGCCAGGGTGGGGACAGACAAGCGTGCAATGCCCCCTTTGCCTCCCTCTTTGCAGGCACACTGTGTTTTGGTAAATATCAGGGAGGGAAACCTGCCTCCTCGGCTTGTTGTTGTGCTTGTTACGCAATGTCGTTCTCTTTGCTTTTAAGTCTGGTGTTTTTTACCCAGTCAGCATGTTGGAGGGATTGGGGGGAGGGTAAACATCCTACCATAGAAGGAATGGACTCTGGCAGAGATGGGTTTTTTTCCCTTCCTCCCCCGATAGAATGGCTTGTGGTCTGCACACCGCTTCACACTGAAGGAACCCATTTGTTCTGTCTGGACAGCTACTTAGTTCTGTGAGGCTTCCCATTGCTTTTTCTTTTTGGGATGAACCGCTGGGGGAATTTTTTAAATTGCTGATTATATTGTTTTAAAAAATCTGATGTTAAAATATTATCTAGGCAAGGTCTTTTCCAGTGCAAATATATAACTTTAAAAGCGTAACAGTAACCTTAGTTTTTTTCAAGTCCTTTCCTCAAAATGCTACATACAGCCTCCAAGGTGAAAGAGATGGAGAACTGGTGGGCAAATTTGGGATGCCAGGGCAGCCCGGGTGGCTCAGCGGTTTAGCGCCGCTTTCAGCCCGGGGCCTGATCCTGGAGACCTGGGATTGAGTCCCACGTTGGGCTCCCTGCATGGAGCCTGCTTCTCCCTCTGCCTATGTCTCTCTGCCTCTCATGAATAAATTTAAAAAATCTTAAAAAAAAACAAAACAAAACAAAAAACAACCAAATTTGGGAAGCCAAACAAATTTGGGATGCTGGATTAAACACTAAAGTGGGGTTGTGTACTTCAGGACTTGTCAGAGCCTCCCTCCTGTGCCTTGTGAATCTCCAAGTGGGGCACACAGTAGGCTGCATTTCCTCCACTTACTTTTCTTTTCATTGGAGGAGCGGGGCACTTTGGTGTTCTGTTTCGTGGAAAATATACAACTCTGGAAACAGCGCCTCAGTGCTTTAAGGCCCTATTGAAATGCCTCTTCCTCTAAGGCTTTCCTGAATTTCCCCAGAGATATAAAACCTTTTTCATCAGTGAATTGTATTGTTTTCATCTAATTGTCTCCCTGACTCTTCCCTTACCCCCCAGTAAGTCATAAATTCCTTGTACATGGCATCTCACTTTTGCATCTGGGACATTACCTCACATAAAGGTGCTCCAGAAATGTATGCAGTACTGCACCAGTGCCTTAGCTAAGTCATCCTGGAGTCATCCTTAGAGTTCAGAGGGTACTGGCAAGGGTGGGAACTCAAGACGGTTCTGGAGCTTGGGACCCTCACTGATCAAGGATCTAGATCTGGGAGAGAACTCACAGCAAAGATAGAGGGCTAGTATAAGAGCCTGGTCCTAAAGCAGAATAGGGAAGCCAACCCAGGAGATGCTGAGAATATAAATCAAATGTTCTGATGACTGGTTATATGCCAAACATGGTGAAGTAGAAGTAAGTCCTGGGGTGCCTGGGGTGGCTCAGTTGGTTAAACATCTGCCTTCAGCTCAGGTCATGATCTTAGGGTCCTGGGATCGAGACCGGTATCTGGCTCCTTGCTGAGTGGGGAGTCTGCATCTCCCTCTCCTTCTGCCCCTACCCCTGCTCATGCTCTCTCCCTCTCTCTCTCAAATGAATAAATAAAATCTTTAAAAAAAAAAGTACCTGGGCAGCCCCGGTGGTGCAGCGGTTTAGCGCCGCCTGCAGCCCAGGGTGTGATCCTGGAGACCCTGGATTGAGTCCCACGTCAGGCTCCCTGCATGGAGCCAGCTTCTCCCTCTGCCTGTGTCTCTGCCTCTCTCTCTCTCTCTGTGTGTGTCTCTATGAATACATAAATAAAATCTTAAAAAAAAAAAAAGTACCTATGTGCAACAGGCACTGTGCTGCTGGGGATACACAGATGAATACAATTCAGTCTTTTCCTTCAGGCAACCTTTGTTTTATGGAGTAGATAGTCCTGTAAATAAATAAGCAATGGGGTAAGTGCAGTGATGAACTAAGGTCGGGGTAATGTGGGAAAACCTACCTGAGCAAGGTGGAGTGAGGCACAGGGACTGAAGGGATCAGGTGACAAAGCTTTGGGTGAGAGCATGATGACTTCCTTGTCACCAGCATGAGAAAGTGAAGTAGGCTAGGAGTGAGGAGAGGCTGACAGGGTGTTGCAAACAGGTCGAAGAAGCATTTCAGACCTGGTTTTGAAAACCATAGGTTTGTAGAGTTTTCCACTAAAGAGCAGACTATCCAGCGTGTTTTAGATACATACTCAGGTGGTAGGCAATGGTAGTATTATTCCCTTTTTCTGTGTAGGGGAGCTGAGGTTCAGAAAGTGACTTGCCCAAGATCACTTAGTGTGTTGGAGTTGGAACAAAGCCACAATTTCAAGGCAGATCCATCTGCATCTTTGTACTACTAAGTTACCTTTCAAAGTATCAGTGGCCAACAAGTATCTTGAATTTCTGACTGAAAAGCACTCTTACTCTCCTCTCCCTGTGATACTGGAATTGGAGAATAATTTTAAGACTTCATATGATTGTGACACCTGGGTGGCTCAGTGGGTTAAGTGTCTGCTTTCAACTCAGGTCATGATCCCAGGGACCTGGGATTGAGTCCTGCTCAGCAGGGAGCCTGCTTCTCCCTCTTCCTCTGCCTCTGCCCCTAACCCTGCTCCTGCTCTCTCTCTCTTTCTTAAATAAGTAAATAAACTCTAAATAAATAAATAAATATTTCATATGATCAAGAGCCAAATTTATGTGGTACTAGTTCTTAGTGCTATAAAAGTTCCTGGGGGAGATGGCATCCATATTGCCCTGAGGAAAAGGTTAACTAGAAGAAGTAATGGGAACCCAGGTGTGAGAAAGGTGATGCTATGTTGTCATGTGGAGGGGACGCGTGGGTCTGGGAAACAGATGACAAGAAGCCACTTCTTGGCATCATCACTGTCACTGGCTTCCTGGGATAGGTGTGTAAAGAAAAGAGAAATGAATGACCATGTACTTCATTCTCACCTTTGCTTTTGCTGAATATAAACACACAACTGGCATTAAAAACATATTTTTACTTCCTTATTATGGTCACCAGAGTTTATTCAACGGCATTCCCCTTATACCGCACTGTGATTTATCTCAGTGTCCCTGTCCTCTTCTCAAACTCACTCTGAATATATAAGGGAAATAATTGAAGGTCCTACAGCTAGTAGAATTACAACCAGGTGTGCAAATAGAAATGACATTCAGCAGTCTATGTGATGAACAGAGCTTGCCTATATAGAAGGGGGTGTGTGAGGCAGCCCCAATAGCCCAGCGGTTTGGTGCTGCCTTCGGCCCGGGGTGTGATCCTGGAGACCCAGGATCGAGTCCTGCGTCAGGCTCCCTGCATGGAGCCTGCTTCTCCTTCTGCCTGTGTCTCTGCTTCTTTCTCTCTCTCTCTCTCTCTCTCTCTCTGTCTTGAATGAATGAATGAATGAATGAATAAATAAATAAATAAATAAATAAATCTTTAGGAAAAAAAAAAGAAGAAGGGGGTGTGTGTTTGTCTTGGCGCTCCAAAGTTCTCTTAAGATTCCTTCTAACTCTGCGGCACCTGGGTGGCTCAGTCAGTTAAGCATCTGCCTTTGGCTCAGGTCATGATCTCAGAGTCCCCTGCATTGAGTCCTGCTCAGCAGGGAGCCTACTTCTCCCTCTGCCCTCTCAACCCCCTCCTCTCTCTCTCTCTCTCTCTCAAGTAAATAAATAAATAAATCTTTAAAAAAAAAGATTCTTTCTAACTCTGTCCTGATTATCTTCAGAGCCTGGAGTTGGGATCTTTTTTAAATGCTACTATATTATATTACAATAATAGTGTTGTGAAAAAAAGGTGTACTTACTAGTCAAAACAGAGTTGATTAGTTTCCCAGCTCCCCAGGCTACCAATTCTTTTATCTTAGGCACATTATTAATTTTCTTAAGATTAAGTCTTGTAGATCTTTGGTCTTGTAATTATGCCCCTTCTCTCTGCCATTATCAGGTTTACCCTCATCACTGGATAATTCTCAATAGCAAATAAACATGCTTCTGTATTTATCTGCAAATAAACAACAGTTCCCCCCACCCCATCCAAAATCCCAAAATGTTTTCTAATTTTGTCCCTTAACTATTCCAAAATAAATTCATTATGTAGTTTATACCTCTAGCTGTCTTCAAGTCCTTTCTCTCAGTAAAACTTATAGGTTGTCCATAGTTTGGGCTTTGACATCTTTACCTCGCTCTCCTCTCTCCCCATTGTTCCACCAGGTCTATTCTTGTCATTGCAATCAATGAATGACCTTCATGTGACCAAGTCAAAGGCCGTTGCTTTCTTTTAATCTTGCTCATTTTCTCAGCAGCATTTGACAATGCTGATTGCTGTTTTCTTAGGCATTCTACTTTCTTTTTTAAAAAATGTTATTTAGGGCAGCCCTGGTAGTGCAGTGGTTTGGCGCCGCCTGCAGCCTGGGGTGTGATCCTGGAGAGCCAGGATCGAGTCCCATGTCGGGCTCCTTGCATGGAGCCTGCTTCTCCCTCTGCCTGTGTCTCTGCCTCTCTCTGTGTGTCTATGAATAAATAAATAAATAAATAAATAAATAATAAATAAATAAATAAATAAAATCTTTAAAAAATATAAAAATAAAAATGTTATTTAAATTCAATGAATTAACATATAATTTATTACTACTTTCAGAGGCAGAGGTCAGTGATATTCATCAGTCCTATGTAACACCCAGTGCTCATTCCATCATATGTCCTCCTTAATGTCCATCATCCAGTTACCCAATCCACCCAACCCCAAACCTTCCAGTGACCCTCAGTTTGTTTCCTATGATTAAGAGTCTCTTATGGTTTGTCTCCCTCTCTGATTTCAACTTGTTTTATTTTTTCCTCCCTTCCCCTATGATCCTCTGTTTCTTAAATTCTACATATGAGTGAGATCATAGGATAATTTTCTTTCTCTGATTAACTTATTTCACCTACCATATCTTTTTTTTTTTTTAAGATTTTATTTATTTATTCAAGACAGACAGAGAGAGAGAGAGAGGCAGAGACACAGGCAGAGGGAGAGGGAGAGAAACAGGCTCCATGCAGGGAGCCTGACGCAGGACTTGATCCCGGGTCTCCAGGATCACACCCAGGGCCGAAGGCGGCGCCAAACCGCTGGGCCACTGGGGCTGCCCACACTTAGCATATCTTCTAGTTCCATCCATGTCATTGCAAATGGCAGGATTTCAATTTTTTTTATGGCTGAGTAGTATTCCATTGTATATATAGACTACATCTTTATTCATTCATCTGTGGATGGACCTCTGGGCTATTTCCATAGTTTGGCTATTGTGGACATTGCTGCTATAAAACATTGGGGTGCAGGTTCCCCTTTGGATCACCACATTTGTATCTTTGGGGTAAATCCCTAGTAGTGCAATTACTGGGTCAAGTTGGACACTCTACTTTCCTGGGTCTCTTCCTAACCTCTCTGGGTTCTCCTCCTTCTCTTCTCCACTCCTAAATGGTGATGTGCTTCACATTCTGAAATAGCCCCTTCTTTTCTCTGAGATATAGGTATCCTCTTCTAATCCAATGACTTTCAGTAATATCTACTTGCTAATGGCCTTCAAATTTGGCCTTCAAATCTTTACCTTCAAATATTTTCTGCAACTCCAGATTCATGTCCAGATAAGGTATCTAAGAGGCACTTGCATGCACATTTTACATGGCTGAAAGAGAACTCTTAACTTTGTCTCTACCCAAAACTTGTTCTTCCTTCAGTCTTTCCCACCCCAGTAAGTCTTCCCCCCCACCCCCATAAGTACTATCCCCCCGAGTACTCAAGGCAAAATATCTAGGCATTGCTTTTGATTTCTTTCTTTTTTCTCCTATTATCATCCATTCCTTAAGCAAGTCCTATCTTTTCTGTCTTCAGAAACATTCCCAAATTTATCTCCTTCCTACCATCTCCAGCACCAGCATCCCTAGTCCAAGCCACATCATCCTCTGCCTAGACCACTTGCAGTGACCTCCTAACTAGACTTCTTGCTTCTGCTTGTATCTATACCATAATCCCCTCTATTTCAGAGACTAGAGAAATCTTTAACCCTGTTTATCGGTCTGTGCCACACTCTCTCCCCAGCCCCCTGCCCCTGCAGGTGGCCTCCCATTGCACTTGGCATGAATCCACACTCCTCACCCTGGCAGACCAAGGTCTCTGTGACCTGCCCCATGTCACTCACTCAGCCCACTTATCACTGACAGTGCATCAGCCTCACTGTGCTTGGTTTTGGTTCCTTGAACTTGCCAAAGTCCATTCTCACTTTACAGCCTTTGCCCTAGTTCTTCCTTCAGAATGAAATACTTTTCTTTCAATCTACATATGCTTGATCTTTCTTATTTGAATCTCATCTTAAATATAGCCACCTCGAAGAGGCCTTCTCTGATGTCCCACTCTAAAATTGCTATGTTGGGGCGCCTGGGTGGCTCAGTTGGTTAAGTGTCTGCCTTCAGCTCAGGTCATGATCCCAGGGTTCTGGGATCGAGTGCCATATCAGGCTCCCTGCTCAGTGGGGAGTCTGCTTCTCCTTCTCCCTCTGTGGCTCCCCTTGCTTATGTTCTCTCACTCTCTGTCAAATAAATAAATAAATAAAATCTTAAAAAATAAATAAAATTGCTGTCTAGTCACTCTGTCCCTTCTTCCTATTTTAGTTCTCTACAAGTAAAAACTTGGCATTATCTTATTTTCTTGTTCACTAATGTATATGCTCATTTCCCCATTCATTCATTGCTGTTTGCTGCCCAACTGGAATGTGTACTCTCTGAAGTTGGGGAACTTTTTCTTTGTTGCTGTAACCTCTGCTTCTGGATCAGTACTCGCACAATAGTAGATGCTCACTACAGATATATGGGATGAGTAAATATATTTTTCTCATCTGTAGAGTGCAGAGTTCTCATAGTTCTTTAGGATGAATACTTATGTCTCAGAGTTCTTTAGGATGTACTCTGTCTTATGTCTTTAGGATGTCTTTAGGATGAATACTTATGTCTCAGAGTTCTTTAGGATGTACTCTGTCAAACTTGGTAATGCATGTGAAGTGAATTCTGTGCTACCATATTGTATTTAATAAATAGAAAAAATATTTTTTTAAGTACCTGGCTTGTCATAGATGTTCAACAAAGATTAATTCTTTTTTTTTCTTATGGTCTGGGTCTCTTGTAGGATTTTCTGTTGAGATAGCTTACATTCTCAGCAAGGTGAAAGGTACTCCCCAATCAGCTATGACTCTACATTTTTTTCTGAAGAAAAGATTTGAAAAGTACTATTTAATGAAGAGTCAGCTAGTTTAGAACCATTATTAATGTCACTTCTGTCTCCCTCCCCTAGTATACACATATAACAAGACTTAGCTTTCTCCTGGGAAATAATAATTTTCTTCTCTTTGGTTATATGATCTTCTCCAATTAACTCTCCTTGGAGTCAAAGTATTTTGGGATTTGATTTCTAAATCCCGGTGTTCAGGTTCCCTGAAAAGTATTTCCAGCTTTGTGTGTTCTGATCAATGTTTCTTTTGCATTTTACTTAATAAATATTTAGGGTCGACTGAGTGCCTGGCAGTGGGGATACAGTTAAGATTTCTTAGGGTCCTCTGTTTCCTGGTGGAGGAAGTAGGATACATAAATCAATGAGGATAATAAAGTGTCTATGAAAAGAGTCTTAATAGAACATAGCAGAGGCACAGTGGAGGGAGTGGCTAATCCACATTGAGGGGAAAGGAAGGTTTCAGAGATCTGTGATTGCTCTTCAGCCAACAAGGAGAGAATGGCTGTGTGAGCAAATTGTGGAGGAATGAACCTGCCTTGGGATCTGCACTGAGAGGCTGGCGTGGCTGCGTGTCACAGTGGCAGTGGTAACTCAAAGGTCATGAGAAGCAAAGCTAGAGAGATGGGTTGGCCTGAGTCATGGATGGCTCTGTATGCCTGGCTAGAGAATTTGAACTTTCTCCAACAATAGCAATAATAGGAACAGCATGTAACTTTTACCCTGTACTTCCTATATGCCAGATTCTTTTCTTTGTTCTTTATTAATTCCTTTAATCTGTGCCATGACCCTGTGTGGTAGGTACCGTTTTAATCCTTGTTTACAAAGAAACACAGGCACCAGGAGGATGGGGAACTTGACCAAGGCCACTCAGTTCACAAAGGGCCGGGGCAGGACTCAGGCAGGCAGTTTGGCTCTCAAGTTTGCCCTCTTCACCAGGGCACTGTACTTCCTCTCACAGCTTTGTGTGGGCAGCCGGGAGCCCCTGAGGAGATTGAAGTGTGGGAATGACATGGCCACATTAGTTCTCTGGGAAGGTTGCAGTGTTGTTGCATTGCATCTTGTACATGGGTTAGTTTCTAAAAGCCTCTGAGGCAAAACATGCAGTTACCTTTGTCCTTAAAGTGAAGAGTATTTGGGTGAGGCTTGCTATGCAAGCAGTAGCACCTCCTGTCGCACTGAACCCAAGGCAGCAGCTTTTCCCCTAGCCTTGGAACCGAGGGCAGTCTTTAATAGAATACATGTAAGAGATGGATAATCAGCTTGTGTTGAGGGGCCCTGTTCAAAAAGCACAAAAGAGTCACACGCCTGCAGAAACTGAGCCCCTCCATGGCGACAGCCGACTGAGCCTGCCCTCTCACTCCTTCCAGGGCCCATACTCACGCAAGGGGCAGCAGAGCTCATGCACTGCGTAGTGATTTTCCCTGTCTCTGTGTCTCTCTGTGGAAGGAGTCCATGTGGCCTGGATGGAGAACAGGGCTGCTGCTGCCAAGGTATGAGAGGTTGGCTCCAATGAAAGTCAGGACAGATAGACAGGAGAAGGAGGGTGTGAGACATATAAAGGAGGTTAAATTTCCTAGACCTAATGACCAACTGGATTTGTTCTCCTCAAACTTTTTTCTGATGTGAAAACTTGGTACATCGTTTGATTTTTTTCTTTCCAAACTCTGATAAAATTCCTTTTAATTTCCAACGATGTTAGCTTTGGTAACACAGGATTCTCCTTGCTCCTGACTTCTGCTACTGAAATAGGCCTAAGAGTCTCTGCAAGTGTTCAGGAACTTTGATCAATCCATCTGTTGTGGCAACAGTGCAAATATGCCTGTTTTTTGTTTATAAATAGACATTGTATTAGGTAAATTCTCTTGATGGCACTAGAGAAAACCCACTGCTACGTTCTCTTGCAGGTCTTATGGTAGGTTCACTAATTTTTTAAAAATTGAAATGATTTTGTAAGTGCTTTAAAGAAAACCTTGACATGATTTCAGAGATAAAAACCAAACCAAACCACCCTAGCACGTGGGAAAAAGAGACAGGGAGGAATGCATCAAAATGCTGAGAGTGATTATTTTCCCCTTTTCTGTGTTTTCCAAGTTTTAAAAAATGTGCCTGTGGTGCATGCAAAATGTCAAAAACTTGTTAGAAAAAAAAGGACAAAATGAAAAAATAAAAAGCTCCCCGTAATCCCATAATCCTAACACAACAGGTTCTTACTTTTGAGATGTCCTTGTTCACATACATGCTCATTCTTCATAGCTGCAGTCCTGAGAAATGCAGCTTTGTGTATTCTATTTATTTTATAGCCTATTGTCAACATTATTTCATATTTTCACATAGTTTTCATAATTGGCATTTCTAATGGCTGCTTTGCATTCCATGGTGTTGATGTTTCATACTGAACAATCCCTTGTTGGACATTTGGATTGTTTCCAGTTCTTTTAGATAAGATGTAATGAACATTTTTATTCATTTAGCATTTTGAGTTTGTTCAGGTCTTTCCTTAAAGTGGATTCCCAGTGGTGAGCTTACTGCATGAAAGGTTTGAACTCTGTTAATGGCTTTTCGTTCGTACCTGCTAAGAGCCTATTTCCTAGGAGTGCGAATTGAATGTGGTTGGTCACTAGCTGTGTACATGTGTGTTTGTCCCATGTTTCTCTCACTGCTATTGAGCTTCTATGATACTTAATATAATCTATTATCTCTAAATGTCCTGTTTATTGAAGAAAATTTAGAAAAGATATAAATATATAAAGAGGAAAATAAACTCTCCACAATCCCACTACTCAGAGGTAAGGTAAGCATTTTAAAAATGTATTTCCTTCCAAGTATGTATTTCATAATGTTACATCATGTGGCTCAAAGAAAAACCAAAACAAAAATATAACCTCTTCTCTGTTGTGTAGAGGTTTTACAACTCTCTCCGTTCTAGGGCCAAGTCTAAGTAGTACTGGAATGAACTTTCTTATGAATAAATCTTTGTACACATCTTGGCATCATTCCTTAGGAAAATTCACAAAAGCAGAATTGTTGGATCAAAGAGTATGGACAATTGTTAAGGCTTTTGATGAATATTGAAAACCTGCTGTTGAGGAAAGTTGTGCCACTTGACATACTGTCCGTGGTAGACCGGCTGCTGGGGGGGCTTCGGGCTGGGCCTGAGCTGGTTGGTGAGGTAGGGACAGAGGTGGTGCCAACGGGGAATTCAGGCTACATTTCTGACAGAACATCTGTGGGCCTTGATGACAGATGGCTTATGGTATGCTGTGTGTGTCTGTGTGTGTGTGAGTGTGTGTGTGCGCACGTGTGCGTGTGTGCACGTGTGTTTTGGGGGGCTGTGCTGAGGGAGAGTTTTACATAGGAATTTGCCAGGATGCAGATAAAATAATTTACAGGGAAGCCCTTAGAAACTTGAGGTACTCTATGGATGTAAAAGCCCTATTGATAGTAATGGTAACTAAGAAATCCCCTCCTTCCCCACAGGGTTGTTTCAAGGATGAAGTGGCTGATGTGTGTTAAAGTACATAGGCCCTAAACAAATAGGGCCTCTTGAGTGACACAGGACCTGGCACAAACTTGAGAGACAAACTTGGGAGAATTCTTGTATCTTATTCTCATACATTTGCATCGCAGACCGCATGGACACTTGCTTCCTTTCCCTTTTTCTCATGCTTCCAGTGAGGAGGGAATCCGTTTAAACAGCTGAAGGAAGGGTCCAGCCTGGAGTGACAGTCTTCTGGCAGGGAAGGAGGGAAGGAGACACCTCTGTCCTGGAAAGGCCTTGCGTCCCTCAGGCTAGGGAAGTGCTCGAGACCACTTGTGAGCGGCTGCCCTGCCCCCTGGCTGCCTGGCAAGGCTGCATTGTGTGCTCAGCCTGGGGGAGGAGGCTGAAGATGCCCATAAGGAGGCCCTTCCGGTCCAGCCGAACCGACGCAGGAAAGCTTCTGCAGAGGAAAGATTAGACGCAGTGCCCAATTTAGAGAACCCAGTGGGGTGTGCATTGGGACAAACCCCCGGAGCTCTTTGAGGGCAGTATTGTTTATTGTTGGAGAAGGATAGCGGAGGGAGCCCGGCCTGCTCGTGCAGAAGACGGAAACAGCAAGTTGGGTCTGGAAAGACCTTTTTTAGAGCAAACATGTTTTGTATACAGAAGCTCCCCATCTTGGAAAGGGATTAATGAGCAGGAAAGGCATCTTTCTTTTGCCATGGGAAACAAGGTGCCAGTTATTTCCCGGCGCATCCAAGACTCTGTCAAGTACCTGCACCCTGAGTGCTATGGTACAAAACAAACTAGTTCTGCCTGGGGAGCTAACTGATTGGGGCCCCAAGTGACTCCTACACAGTGGCCCTGTCTCCCCCTCTTGCCTCTAGGAAAATCAGATCTGTGCTCAGTGCAGTGATGCTTTCTTACTATGGAAGGGGAAAGAGCACTCTTACTTCAACAAGAGAATTCAGACATTTGCTTTGGGTCGTACCGATGAAATGCTGCTTCATGGGTTAACTTTCCTTTTCCTTACTTGCCTGGTATCCCAAATCTATGGTATATTTCTAGGAAATAGGAAGATATAAGAGGTGATGTCTACAAAGAATAAAATAAAACATTTTATTGTCTTGCTTTTTGAAACTGATATTACAGAACCTCTGAAAACAATAATATGTTATATGTTAGTTAATTGAATTAAAAAGAATTAAAAGAAAGAAAAGTAAAAAAAAAATGATATTGCGGCGATCTCAGGCCTACTTTATTTATTTATTTTTTTTGTATGTCTGAAAAAATATTCCCAAGGGCTGCTTTTGAGATCCTTCCCATCCATGGGTCTGTGTCAGCCTCCCCTGGTGCTTATTATGCCTGTGCCCTTGCCTGGTAGGGATTTACATTTGCAGACCTCGTTCGCCCTCATGGCAGCTCTGATTCAGTGTCAGGGGACAGGAGTGTGTGGGTCCTCTGGCTCTGTTGTTGACATGCTGTGTTGGCCTGAGGCAAGTCACTCTTGATTTCAAATCCTATTTCTGTAAAATGGGGCGAAAAAGCTAGCCTCCTTCTCCTTCCCCAGGAGGATCCTGTGTCAGAGTTGAGTGAGTCATTCTTGAGCTGTAATACATGATACAAATGTGAGAGTCTTGTTTTTACTTGTGAAATAAATAGACTAGGGTTCTGTCCATTGGTTTTGGCTGTCATATGATGGATGCTCATTTTTGAGGGAAGTTAGAATCAAAGAATGAGTCCACCATGTTAGGAACTTAACTGTGCTGGAACATAGTTTAATAGAGAGAGCGGTGGCACACACAATAACCTGGAAAGAACAACCCCACCAGCCGGGTGGGACATTCCTTACCTGTCATGTGAAGGGGTGCAGCAGAGCAGACAAAGAGATAGAAACAGAGCACCCCAAATAGATTTTTAAGATTTTTTAATTTTTATTTTTAATTTTTATTTTTTTAAAGATTTTATTTACTTATTCATGAGAGACACACAGAGAGAGAGGCTGAGACACAGGCAGAGGGAGAAGCAGACTCCATGCAGGGAGCCCGACACGGGACTCAATCCCTGGTCTCCAGGAACACGCCCTGGGCTCAAGGTGGCGATAAACCACTGAGCCACCGGGGCTGCCCTAATTTTATTTTTAAATAGATTTTATTTATTTGACAGACAGAGAAAGAGAGCACAAGTAAAGCAGCAGACAGAGGGAGAAGCAGGCTCCCTACTGAGTAAGGAGCCCAATGCGGGGCTCAATCCTGGGACCCCAGGATCATGACCTGATCATGACCAAACAGATTTTTTTTTTAGAGGACTTTTGTCACTGTATTAGGAAAGCTGTCTTGCCTTTCTAGCAAATACTGCAGACTGAGTGGAAGGTCGGAATATAATTGGTTGAGAGTTGGAGGTTATCCTCTTTCCTACAACTAGATACAGCCTCCCCAGAAGCAAACACTGTTGCTAATTCTCCTGTGTCTCTTTCTGGAGATATTTTATGCTTATGCATTTAAATAATTAAACGTCCCCTTTTCATACTATACTCGCCATTTTCCACCTTGCTTCTTTCACTTAATGCATCTTCCAGAAATCCAGAGCAGGCTGCATAGTATATTGATGTATAGTTTTCATAATATTGCAACCATTTTCCTGCTGATGGACTATTAGGTTGTTTTTCATATTTGTTAGTACAAATGTTGTTTAAAGAATATCCTACTGCATGTGTCTTTGTACGTGTGTTATGTAAGTATAGGACAGATTCTGAGAAGTGGAATTGCTGGGTCAGAGGGTTTGTAATAGCCTTTTTAGTTTTTAATCAGTATTGCCCTCCAGAGAGGTTGCATTGATTTATCTCCTACTGGTGCTACACAAGCACCCCATTTCTCCATACACTCTCCTTTACAGAGTGAACTTTGCCAATCTGAATGAAAAATGGCTTCTGACTTTGAATTCATTATCGTTTTCATTATAAATAATCATCTTAATTGTTTAAAATTATATAAATTATACATTAGAGTTTGAATTTACTCTTAAGAGTAAAGCTGATCATTTAAAAAAATGTAGAGGTGCCATTTTTATTCCCTTTTTCATAAACTATCTGCTTATGTCTTTTGTCCATTTTTTCTATTGATTTATTCAATTATTCTTATTGATTTGTAGGAACTCTTTAAGCATTTAAGGAAACTGGCCCTTAGTTATATGTATTTCAGATATTTTAATCAGTTGACCTTTTATTGTTCTGACGTGCAGAATTTTTAAAAAATTTATTTAGTCAAATTGGTCAACCTCTTTATTTTATGGCCTTGATTTTGAGTAATTCTTAGAAAGCCTTTCCCAATTTAAGATTTTATATAGACCATGCTTTCTTCTGGTAGTACTCTTATGTTTTCATTTTTCAGAATCTAAATCTTTATAATCCATCTGGAATTTATTTTAGTATGAGTGAGATAGAGTTCCAACTTAATTTTTTCCCAGAAAGACGTGGGTTTTGAATCCTGGCAGTTTTACTCATTAGCTGTGTAATTTTGATGAAAGCTTACAATGTCCTTTCTGTAAGCTGGGGATAATAATAATAGTACCTACCTCACAGGATTGTTGTGAAGATTGCATGAATACGTATATGTAGAAGAGTACCTGACACATAATAAGCATTGAATAAATGTCACTTATGATTACTGTTACTAACGGTGATAGAATGTGAATTATTTACATCGTTGGTGGATAGAGAGGCCGCCTTGCACCTCACTAGTGTGTGACAGGGTGACATTTCATTACCTACACTCTTTAGTTTCTTCACTTGCATAATGAATAAGAACCAACTCATGAGATTGTTGGCAGGTGCAGATTAGATCATGTCTGTGAAAACATTTTGCGAACTGTAAAGGGCCATGTCAAAATGCTGGAGATTATGGCCTGGTGAATGAGGAGCAGCCATGGCACAGGTGGGTGTTTGACATCCTTGGCCAAGGAGAATAATTAACTCGCAATAACATGAAATTAGCAGCTTATGTAAAGCAAGTGAGCTTGCAGCAGTTGATTATAGTAATGTTTAGTAATTGCCTTCTAGTAATTAAGCACTAATGAGCTTCCTGAGACAGAATCTTGTTAGAGTGAAAGATCAAACACTTTCAATTCAACGTCTACTTGAACATGGTCCTGGGATATGCTGACATGAGTGTCTTGTTGAAGTGTGGTCCTTGTCTTTAAGGACAGTAGGGGCAACATGTGTAGAGCACACCCCCATCTACCAGGCAGGTGCACATGTGAAGATGGACTTAGGGTAAATACACAGTGCTCTGGGATTGTCCACAAGGGAGAGACTCACCTGCAGAGCCTGGCAATGACAATCTGAACCTGGTCCCTGGAGTCTGGCCTAGATTCTGAGTACCCAAGCTCAGGTAATGAATGCCTTCTTCAAATGACTTCTTGGCCTTTTCAATCTCTCCATTTGTGATTTTGGATTCATCAGGCATATCTTATTTCTCATGCCGTGCCAATCTCCCTCCACAACTTCTGGGTACATGCGATATTGTGTCTGAGGACTCTGTTTCTAGCAGATCTGACCACTCACATTTTGCCTGGGTAGAATTGACCAGTAAATTTAAATTTCAGATAAAAAACTGATAACTTTTTAGTGTAAGTCTGTCCCATATGATACTTGTGTTACACTTACATACTAAAAAATTTGTATGTCTCATGCAATATTTGGAACAAACTTATATTAAAATTTATTTGTTGCTATCTGAAAATGAAATTTATCTGGGTGTCATCTTTCTCCTTTGTTTTCCCTTCCTTTCCCTTCTCCTTTTTTTTTTTTTTTAATTTTTATTTATTTGTGATAGGCACACAGTGAGAGAGAGAGAGGCAGAGAGACACAGGCAGAGGGAGAAGCAGGCTCCATGCACCGGGAGCCTGATGTGGGATTCGATCCCTGGATCTCCAGGATCGCGCCCTGGGCCAAAGGCAGGCGCTAAACCGCTGCGCTACCCAGGGATCCCTCCCTTCTCCTTTATTTTATTTTCTTTCATGTAGCCCTGCTACCTGGGTGGCAACCCTGATTTCAAGCGCTATAAAATAACATTTACTTGGGGAATATAAAAAATAGTGAAAGAGTACCAAGGAGGGGATCCCTGGGTGGCGCAGTGGTTTGGCGCCTGCCTTTGGCCCAGGGCGCGATCCTGGAGACCCGGGATCGAATCCCACATCGGGCTCCTGGTGCGTGGAGCCTGCTTCTCCCTCTGCCTGTGTCTCTGCCTCTCTCTCTTTCTCTCTGTGTGACTATCATAAATAAATAAAAATTAAAAAAAAAAATTAAAAAAAAAAGAGTACCAAGGAGAAAGGAGAGAAAATGACTGGGAAATATCAGAGAGGGTGACAGACAGAGCATGAGAGACTCCTAACTCTGGGAAACGAACAAGGGGTAGTGGAAGGGAAGGTGGGTGGGGGGTTGGGGTGACTGGGTGATGGGCACTGAGGGGGGCACTTGATGGAATGAGCACAGGGTGATATACTATATGTTGGCAAATCGAACTCCAATAAAAAATATACATATAAAAATAACATTTACTATACTGATGTTTCATGGAGCCCTGGGATAGCAAGAGATTTTTTTGTTATAAGGTGTTATATGAGGGACTTCTGGGTGGCTCAGTGGTTGAGTGTCTGCCTTTGGCTCAGGTCGTGATCCCGGGGTCCTGGGATTGAGTCCTGAGTCAGGCTCCCTTCAGGGAGCCTGCTTTTCTCTCTGCCTATGTTTCTGCTTCTCCCTCTCTCTCTCTCTCTCTCTCTCTCTGTCTCTCTCTCAGGGAGCCTGCTTTTCCCTCTGCCTATGTCTCTGCTTCTCTCTCTCTCTCTCTCTCTCTCTCTCTGTGTGTCTCACGAACAAACAACAACAAACAAAAACAAAAACAATAAAATCCCAATAACCCTTGAGTTTTTTTTTTAAGTGTCATATGAGAAAAGAATTCTCAGCTAAAATCACTTTTGATAAATCCCGGGTTAAACAAAGCCAGTTCTCCTCATTTTGGGAATTTTTAGAACTTTTAAATCTTCAAGATTGGGTTATAATAGTATTTAGTATTTCTCAAAGTATGTCACTGTGAAGCTGTCCTCTTGCCACCCCTTTCTTGAGTATTTATTTCTGGAGAAAATGTTGAATGAATGCTGAGGGTCTTTGGTAATCAGTTCTGTTGGTAGACCATGAGTTCTAATTTTTGGGTTTGGGGAAAAAAACACTATAGAAAAAAAATTGTATACTATTATAATTGTTTTGTTTTAAAAATCTATACAATTTAAAAATCTATATACATACAGGTGAGTGTATATAAACAAACAAAAAACCTAGAAGGATGTATACCAAGATGTTAACTATAATTATCCCCAGGAGGGGGTTTGATTAGGGAAAGAGATTTCAAGCAGACTCTCTGCTGAGCACAGAACCTGATGTAAGGTCTCCTGTGAGGCCATGACTTGAGCCCAAACTGAGAATCAGACCCTCAACTGACTGAGCCAGCCAGGGGTCCTCTACCCAGGTCTCTTGATGCCAGTCCCCATGCTGCCTCTTTGGGATGAGAGAATGGCAGCACATGCTGTCCTGAGGAGGACCATGGTGTCTATTCACCCAACCATTTTGGTTTATTGTTCAAGGTTGAGACCCTGAAAGGGAAAAAGACTTGAGTGAAACAATGGTTTTTGAACAAGAACAAGTCCCCAGAATATCATTTCCTGGAGCAGTGTTGGGGGAGGGGATCAGGTTTCTGTTCACCAGAATCCTTGACTTTTTCTGTTATACTGAGCCCTGACAGGCAAGGGGAAAGATGTACTGATGTGCAACAGTGACTAGTGTTGTTCTTGTTTTTTTTTTAAAGGTCACTTTGATAAATGGTTTATGTTGCCAAAAATCACATTGCTTTAGAATGTTTTTTTCTTTTCATAGTACATCTTGTTTCCTATATCTTTTCTAAACTCATTTTTTTCTTTCTTTCTTTCTCTCTCTCTCTCTCTCTCTCTCTCTCTTTTTTTTAGGAGTGGGAGGTGAGGAGGCAGGGGGAGAGGGAGAATCCCAGTCTCCATGCCCAGTGCAGAGCCCAACTCGGGGCTTGGTTTCAAGACTCTGAGATCGTGACCTGAGCCGAAACCAAGAGTCAGATGCTTAACTGACTGAGCCACCCAGGCACCCCTAAATTCATTCTTTTCTTTCCTCATCTATTTTTCCGTTTTTGAGTCTTATTCATATATCCATTAATTTAGAGGTATTGTGGTGATTATGATGTTTGGGGCTTTGCTGATTCATCTGAGCAATGTTCCTGTTTATTGCTCCCATAGTTGCATGGATGAATGAATTGTGGAGTGATATTTGGAGGAAAGTCAGGGTCCAGCTCCCAAAAGAGACCTGGGCTTGGAGGGCACAATGAAGAGCAGTGCTTGTATGATCTGAAATCAGTGTATAGCCCTATCAGTGTGGGTGTGCTGCTTCAAGAGGAGGGAAATTCTAGAATAATGCAGCTCACGGGGGTTGGGAGGTTCCATTCAACTGTGCCCCCAGCTCTTAGGACAGGTGCAGCAGTGCTGTCAATTGTAGGGCAGGGGACAGCAGCATCCTATTTTGGGAGGAGCCAGACAGATCTGGGTTTGAATCTTGGTCCTAAGACTAGCTATGTGACTTCAGGATTATGTCTCTGTAATTCAGTTTCTCCTTCTGGAAGCTGAGGATGATGAGGATAATACCTGCCCCATAGGGTTGTTGCGAGAATTAAACGAGTACATACATGTAGAAGAGTACCTGACTTATTGTAAGCATTGGCTATGTGTCAGTGATTATTATTATTAACAATCATAGAATATAAAATCCCTAGAATAGTGCTTGGTCAGTAGCATTTCTTATGACATACTTGCTCCCCAGACAAGATGTGACTTTTGTTGTCAATTTAGGGCTGTGTGTCACAAGTTGACTCTGAATGAGTTTCCACCTCCTGGGATGCTATCTTATCCCACGGCCCTTGGTGATACCTGAGCTTTTTTTTATCTTACTTCCCGACCAGCAGTGCTTCCTCAGAGCATAGTTTTCAGAGATTCCTGTGAGCTTTTCATTCAGCAGTGTGTTTCCTACTAGAAATAGATTTTATTTTATTTTTTTATTTATTAGAGAGAGAGAGAGAGGCAGAGACACAGGCAGAGGGAGAAGCAGACTCCACGCAGGGAGCCGAACATGGGACTCAATCCCTGGAACTCCAGGATCACACCCTGGGCTGAAGGTGGCGCTAAGCCGCTGAGCCACCAGGGCTGCCCTCCTATTAGAAATGGAACAGTCGGGACGCCTGGGTGGCTGAGCAATTGAGCATCTGCCTTTGGCTCAGGGCCTGATCTTGGATCCCTGGGATCGAGTCCCGCATTGAGCTCCTTGCATGGAGCCTGCTTCTCCCTCTGTCTGTGTCTCTGCCTCTCTTTCTGTGTCTCTCGTGAATAAATAAATAAATAAAATCTTTAAAAGAAAAAAAAGAGAAAGAAAGAAAAAAAGAAACAGAACAGTAACCAGTGCAGGTAACCCAGAGTTTACTGTCCAGCCTTAGCCCCAGACGGCCTGCATTTTTAAAGAGACCAAACACTTTTTCTCTAGAGGTTTATTAAAAAACAAAACAAAACACAAAAACAAACAAAAAAAACCCCAAATATTCAACAGAACATTGAAGTAATTTCTTATAGAAAGGAGGAGGCCTTTCTTATCTTGTCTTTCACGGCTTCCACGGCTCTCTCCAGGTAGAAGCTACATGAAACCTGATTCAGCATTGACTCTGACCAAGGAACTCTTCCCCTTGTTTTCCTGAAGGTGCAGAATTTGGGCACAGTAAGCCTTCTGGGAGCCCTGTTTCTCAGGCCGTTATTTTTGGACATTCTCCTCTGAATTCTCTGTGTGTTTGACTTCTGCTAAAGGTGGAGGAGTAAATAAATGGCATATAATCTAAGCACAGAAAGATGCTTAGTCCTGTGCTCTGTTCACTGGCTAATAAAAGCACTGAGTTGTGGTCCATGTGGGGCCCACAGAACCTCATGTTCCCTGCTATCCTTTTCTCCATCCTTGAATTTTTTTTTCTTTTTTTCTTTTTTTTTTTTTTTTACTTTGAACAGCGTTCTTGAATTTAATTAACATACCATGTCCTTGAGTTTTTATCTGGAGTATGTCCTTGATTTTTTTTTAAAGATTTTATTTATTTATTTGAGAGAGACAGAGAAAATGAGGGGAGGGGGGGGAGAGACAGTGAGTTGGGGGAGGGGGAGCAGACTCCCTGCCAAGCAGGAAGCCCCATATGGGGCTGGATCCCAGGACCCTGAGATCATGACCTGAGCCAAAGGCAGATGGTTAACCGCTTAACCAACTGAGCCACCCAGGCACCCCCTGTCCTTGATTCCAATTTAAACTACTGTAGTGTGGTGGAAAGAGTTTTGGATGCGAAACCAGAGGGGAAGACAAAAAGGAGATCATAGTTTATTGAGTGCTTCTCTTTATCATTCAATTCATCAGACCTTTTTTAAGCTCCTGTCACAAGCCAGGCATGGGGAAAGGCACTACAAGTAGTGTGTCAAGGATGTCCACTGGGACTGGACCTAGGCTATCTGGGTTTGAATTCCAGCTGTACCAGTTAAGTGGGACCTTAATGTCTTCTTTTTTAGCTTCTCCAGTGCCTTAGTATCCCTATATATCAAGTTAGGATGCTAATAGTGTACAACTGTTAGGAGTGTTGTGAGGGTTAAATGAGTTAATGATATACAATGAGATGATGATGATGATGATGATGATGATGATAGTGGCAAGGATGACAGTGACAATAATGGGGAGGGGTTAGGATGGGGACTCAACCAGATAGACACATCATTGCTTTCATGCTGTTCACAGTCATGTGTGTGTGTGTGTGTGTGTGTGTGTGTGTGTGTGTTTGGGGTGGAGGTGCTGACGGATGGACTTGGAGCATAAGACAAATACAAATAAATACATTAAGCATGGTGAGTATGACTATAGGATGGGGAAAGGTATCATGTGAGCATATAGCAGGGGGTCGGATTCCTCACAGGTCAAAGAGAGTGATATTTAAGTGAAATTAAAAGGACAACTAAAAGTCAGCTGGGCTGGGGAGTGGTGATGAGGGGAGGTTGTGTCCTATGTTCCAAACAGATGTTAACAGGATTTGTGAAAGTCTGAAAGGGAAAGGGGCCCTACAGTGTTAAGGAACTGAAGAAATCCAGTGAGCCTAGAGCATGGAGTGTGAGCAGAGTGGTGAGAGGTAGGGGCTGGCAATGAAGGCAGAACCAGAGCATGGAAAACCGCTGTCATAGTGAGGAGTTTCGGTGACTAAGAGCCAGGTATTGTCCTTGGGGGACAATAATCCCTTTAAGCATCACAACTCTGTGGTCAAGGTGTTACTAGCTTCATTTTGGCAATGGGGAAATTGAAGCTTCCAAAAATTTTCACTTACCTAGAGGCATAGTCTAAGAAGATAGTAGAGTCAAGATTTGAACGTTGATTTCTCCGACTCCAAGGCTAGCGTTCTTTTGGTGACACCATATGCCTTCTGAACTTGAACTCTGGCTATTATTGTGACTTCAGGCTACCCTCAGTTTACTTACCTGGAAAATAGGTAACGTATTAATACATACCAGCCTCTCTGACCAGCCTCAGAGACTTGTAAAAACAAATGGAAATATACCTGAAGTGCCAAGTATAGTGCCTGGCATATTAGTGAACTCAACACTGCTTATGGCCCCAGTTTCTTGACAGAGAACTGGGACGGAACCCCATGAGCTGCCAGGCACATGCATGTTGGCATGGTCAGTCATCTTTCCAAGGATAAGTTAAAACTCATGCAGAAAACATCTTTGCACACAGGGAATCTGCTCCCCTAGCTACTCGGCAGGTCTTCTGCAGTGGGCTCTCTTTGACTCTCTAACCCTGCAGCCACCTGAGCTTTAGCTCCACTGGGAGGAGTGACCTGGGGGCCTTCTTCCAGTTCTCCCAGACGCCCTTTCCCTCATGGGCTCGCTGGTTGTCCTCCTCTTCCTCCAGAATCCACCAGCCTTGTTCTGCTTGCTTTTATGAAATGAGCTCCACTGCTGGTTTGAATTGTATTTAACTTCGTGGTGGTGGTTTGACTTTTCTCACATTAGTCTCCAGGGCAGAGACCATCTCATCTCTGTATTTCCTACCACAATTAGCACAGTACTATAGTAGGTACTCGATAGATAATAATGGTTTTCACCAGGATAGAGCTTTGTGGGTACCAAGGCTCTTTTGTACAGTTTTTTAAAAGATCTTTACAACTGTCCTCTGAAGTAGACAGAGCATGTAGTATTCTTTTCAGCACAACTGAAGCAACTAAAGCCAACGCTTGAGCAATAGGCCTATTAATTAACTTTAATTCTGCAGAGTACACATTTACTAAATAGAACTGTCCCATGCGTGGGCTAGGAAACTAGAGCCGAAGGAGGTGATCCCTTCCCTCAAGGATGAGGCAGACATTTGAAGTTTTAGGACAGAGGAATGATGAAAATGTTTATTTAACTTTACTGGGAAAGAGCAGTGAAAAAAGTCAGAGAGAGGAGCACCTGGTGGCTCAGTCGGTTAAGTGTCCGCCTTCAGCTCAGGTTATGATCCCAGGGTCTAGAGATGGAGCCCCAGTTCGGGCTCACTGCTCAGCGGGGTCAGCTTCTCCCTCTCCCTCTCCCTCTTCTCCCTCTCCTCCCTGCTTGTGCTCTCTTGCCTCTTTCTGTCTCCAAATAAATAAATAAAATCTTCAAAAAAAAAAAAAAAACAGAGGAAAAGATGCTTGCATTTGGCTTTAAAAGATTGACTTGGTGGCACAGAAAAGGGTGTGAGTGAGGCCCTCCTGGGCAGAGGATGTGACAAATGCCACAGCTCATAGGAATGAGGAGATAGGCACCTTGGGCAGTGCTGCAGAGTCAGCCTGGCTGGCAGAAGATGTATAGCAGTGGGGTGGTGGTAGGGGGAAGATGGCAAGAACTCCCACAGTTAAGACCCCAAGACGCCCAGGACTTGCAGGGGACTGACTGAAAGGTTTCTTTCTAGATCCTTCCCCTTCATTCAGTCTCCTGGTCCCTTGGCCTTCTTCCCATAGGGATATATCATACACGAATAAACTACCTTGAAGCTTTGGACGGGCTCTCCTTTGTTCCTGCTTCCTTGCACCCCAGTGTGTCTGCATATAGGCTGTAATCTCCTTGCCATGCTGAAAGAAAACAGATCTTACCACGTGAGTGAGCTGTGACCTGACGACTTGGAAGAATAAAGGTTACCAGGTGAAAGGACATTTGTGTGGCTTGAGGTGACTGGGAAGGAGTAAAGTTCTTCTGTGACCAAACACCTGTGTTCCTCCCTCACTGGCAAATCAGCAGAGGGGAGCATTAAATTGCTCTCCAAATGAGTCAGATCTGTTGTTCTTGAGGTGTCAAGGCTGTCTCAGCTTGAGCTCTGTGGGCAAGTCTGACCAGGCCCCATCTCACTCTCGCTTGTGTTTGCCTTGCAGCTGTGTAAATGAGTATGGAAGATTATGATTTCCTGTTTAAAATTGTTTTAATTGGCAATGCTGGTGTGGGGAAGACGTGCCTAGTCCGACGATTCACTCAGGTAAGAGAACTTGGAAGTTCAGGGTTGGGTTTCTCGGTCTAACGTGGGGTTAGGTGACCTGAAGAGAATGGATGAATGGTTGCAGTACTGGCCTCTTGGTTGCCAGTTCTTCATGTGCCCTTTGAAAGTGCACCAGCTTTAAAGCCTAAGCTAGACATTTTTCAGCCATCTCAGGGGAGTATGGCTCTGTGGGTCACCACCAATCCTCCCACATTTTGTGTGTTTCCTTTATGAAAGGAGCAAATGGTTTTGCTTTCAGTGTATAATCTCAAAAATGGATTATTGGATTAAAACAGATTAATAATCTGTTTTACTAATCAGTTAATAATCTAAAAGTGTTAACAATCTGGACATCACACTAAGCCTAAGTATTTAATTTTTTAAAAATTCAAATACAAATTAAACCAACCAAACTCCCTCTCTATGCTCTCTTACATCCTCTTAGGCAACTGAGCGAATCATTTTGGTTTAGAACTGAATATGCTGATGTTTTTAAGGCTATTAAATGGGAATGAATTGAGAACAGTGAAGGACTATATGAATGAAATGTAATGTTCCCTCTGGGTTGAGTCCTTACTATATGATCCAAGTACAAGTTCCCTATGAGACTGCCCTTTTGAGAATTACTGCCAGAGATTATAGGCCTGTTATTATACAAAAATGAGTTAGAAATCATTCTGAAGTTAACCTTCTTTTGTGTTTTCCCTGGAAAAATATGAATGGCATCCTTTTCAGGATTATCATGTATACATCTTGCATTTTCATAAAGTGCTAGTAGGAAAGCTGAGACTAGCACTGCTAAGGCCTAGGACAGCCAGGTGCTGTGGATAGAGCACCAGCTTGAGTGTGGAGACCGGGGTCCTGGTCCCAGCCCTGCCCTGGCTCATCCTGTGAGCCTGGATAAGTTACTCCCCTGTCCAGCCTCCTTGCCTCCCTGCCCCACTCAAGGGGCCTGCTGATCTTCAAGGTTACTTCCAGCATTGACAGTCTGTGATTCTGTGCAAACCCGAGAGGCAGACTGTATGACACAGACAGCTTTAGGGCAGAGTCACCTTTGGAAATGCCAGGGTTTTTCCCAGGGTAAGTGAACACAGACTAGAACCTATGCTTTTTATTAAGCCTGGACCTGGTGAAATCAAAAGTAAGAAGCCACCAGACATCTGGACTCAGTCAGCCACCCTGGCATTAACTGGAAACTCCACCTGGTTTTACTTCCACTTAACAGTAATCTTTTCTGCTTTTGGCAGGAAGAGAAGTGTGTAGAGACGTGGAGGAGTTTTTAGTCTCTTTATCAAAAGTTCCCTTGACCTTGTTTTATTACTGAAAGATCCCTTAGAGATTATTCAGTCTACTCCTCTCGTTATACAGATGAGAAATTGAGGTCTACAGGGACGAAATGATTTCTTAGCATTGTACATCATGTTAGTGGTGAGGCTCAGATTAGAACCCACGTCTCCCGGTTCTCAGCCTGAATTTTTATTTTCTGTGTCCTAACCTCTGAGACCATAGGAATCTGGCTTTTCTCTTTAAAAGAATAAACTGTCATTAAAGGTAAAAATGCTTACATTTCTAAATGCTAATTTCTACCAATAAGCACACCACTCCTTTCTTTTCTACTTTTTTACTCCTCCCAGCCCCTTAACTCCCCTCAAAAGTCATATTCCCTAGGCAGTATTATGTTTAGTTTTGTTATTTAGCAGGCAGTTAAATTGAATTGGATTCAGCTGTTTTTGAGGCATGAGGAGTTGAGGAACAAAATGATCGGGGAGACATTGGGAAGGATTTGTTTTATTTTTTTGGCATTTATTAGACTGCAAAACAGCTGGAGCGATAAACTCGAAGCTTGGCAGCCTTGTGTTTGAGCCAAACCAAAATAGAGGAAAATTGATTCAATATTTGTAAGTACAGTTATGAATGTTTATATTTACATTTTTTGCAGACATGCAATGGAATATTTTCTGTGGGTTTGAAGCTCAGTCTTTTAAGTTCAAACTTTAACTATTGTTGGGGAATAGACTTAATTAAAGATACCCCAATCTTAGCTGCCAGAGCTAATAAAGTCCATTTTGCTTCAGTTTCTGGCAACTCTGGAATCTAAGTGAAGAGGCAATAGAAACTAGGTGAAGAACTTTTCCTTATAGAATTCCTTCCCACCTCCATGCTCCTCCATAAGCCTGCAGGAAATATTATATACCAGTAATGACGTGCATTGTACATGTGGTTTTGCTAAAATCCCATCTTTCTAGTTGAGCATCCAGTTTGAGGTACAGTTTTGTTTTGTTTTGTTTGGTTTTGTTTTGTTTTGAAATGTTTGCCTCAGCCTCAGACTCATTGAATTTGAGACCCAGAGAGGGGAACTGGATTGCCTGAGGCTACACATAGGTCCTCCGAACTCCACCTTGGGTTTAGTGCCCTTCCTACTTTACTTTTACCCTGAACGATTCTGTTTTCTTCTCTTATCTTCCCAGTGTCAGGGGCTCTGATTTCATTTAATTCCGTATATGTGGTACATTGCTTGGAGAGAACTGGTTATTACCCTCAGAGCATAGGGAAATTCAAAAGCCTCACTGTCTCATTCAGGTTTCTGGTAGTGAGTTCTTGTCTGTTTGTGTTGGTTGTCCACTCCCATGACTGTCCATGTCCTAGACTAGACTCAGAACCAGTTTCAGTCTTCCTGGATTTGACCTCTCTGGGAGCACCTGTCCATTTTGCTCCTTGTCCAACAAACCTGGTCTCATCCCTACGGCTTTGTGCTCCTCAATCTCATCCTGTGTCTGAGTTTTAGTCTTTGAAATTCGGTCCCTGTCCCTTCCCAGTTCTCTTCCTTCACCCTCTCTGCCTTGCTCCCCATTTCATGTCCCCCTTTTCACTCTCTTTCTTCTTTTAGCATTCCTCTCTCTGACTTTCTCCCTCCTGCCTCCTCCCCTCAAAGCATACATACAAAATTAAATTAAACAATGCTCTCATGACACTAGCCAGAGTTCTCTTTTCTTCTAGTTAACTCAGCCAAAGGAAGGGGCTGATGATGGGTAGTGATGAGGGTGGAGGGAAGGGGAGAGAATTTCATTTAATTGAAAGGTTTGCTTAATTATTTTCCTTTATTTCCTCTTTAGGGTCTTTTCCCCCCAGGGCAAGGAGCCACAATTGGAGTTGATTTTATGATTAAGACAGTGGAGATTAATGGTGAAAAAGTAAAGGTAAGATGCTAAGTGTTCAGTTAGGCTTTCATTGTGCTGCAAGGAAGTAGTATTTTCTTTTTTAAAATTTATTTTATTTTATTATTATTATTTTTTAAAGATTTTATTTATTTATTCATGAGAGACCGAGAGAGAGAGGCAGAGACATAGGCAGAGGGAGAAGCAGGATCCTGGGATCATGACCCAAGCTGAAGGCTAATGCTTAACGAACTCAGCCACCCAAGAGCCCTGGATAAAGCCTTTTCATAACATGTATTGAATTTAATGGAAACCTGCACTGAAAATAAATATTCAGCCATGGTGAATATATAATATATAATATATATATATAATATATAATATATAATATAATATAATATAATGAATATAATATATATAATATATTGAATTATATTATATAATTGAATATATAATATATGATAATATATTATTATTATTTTCTTATTATTTATTTCTAAGATATATATAAATATATCTTATTTCCAAACAGAGTTCTTAAATTCCCTCTGTAGATGTTGTATTTATAGATGGGAAGACAGAGAGAAGGTCTAAGGCAAATTGGTCCTGTCTCCTGTCATGTCAGAGGTGATGTATAAACAAGGAAGAAATTTCTTTTCAGGAAGTCCTGGAGTTAGGACAGTAAGCAGTGCTACCTCTTAGGAAAGGAGGCCCCGTGAAAGAGCCTACTGATTCCTGCATTCGTTATGGGTCATTTGGTCATATGAATCACTTATTGGATTTAATGTGTCTCCCACCATACCCCTATTTGTTACAAGGGAGAGATTCTAAATGAGGGGTCCAGGAAGAATCCATGATCATTCTCTTCCCCTCTGTGGTCTCTGGACAGTTTGGTACCTGTAAGAACCATGATATGGCTAGTAACGGGAGAAGGGAAATAGTGTTTACTGAGCACCTAATACGTCAGTTGCACTGCTTAGGTCCTTTTATACCTTTTATATGTGCTGTCATATTTAACTTGGTCCTCACTGTAACCCCTGTAAGGTAAATGATAACTTACCTTCCTTTTATAGGTTTCAGAGAGATTGAGCCACTTATCTATCCAGTTAGGAAGGGAGGTAGGCAGGATCTGAACCCGTTTGCGAGGTAGTGCATCCATGGCCTCCCTGGGGTCCCCCCTGCCATGAGAGAAAAGGGGGATGAAGGCATGTCACTTTGAAGCAAGGAAAGGAGGAAGGTGATAGGAAGAAATATGGAATAAGACTGAGTTACGTGGAGGAAGGTAGAGAGGTTGATCTTTGGCTCAGTGCTCTGCCTGCCTCTCAGAGTTAGTGAAATTCCACTCTGGCACCAGCAGCGCAATGAAAACTGTGGCATCAGATTTCCAGCTAGATCCCAATCGAAGCATCCAAAGTTTGTTTGTTTGTTTGTTTATTTATTATTTAAAAAAATTTTTTTTATTGGAGTTCAGTTTGCCAACATGTAGCATAACACCCAGGCATCTGAAGTTTAAATCCATGTCTTTTCCATCCTCCTCCCATATGTACCTGCGCTCCTGCCTTCAAATGTCTCAGGAAGGGCAGAGAAGCTCCAAGGTGCCCTTGCAGCATTTCAGAGATACATAGAGAAGCGTGTAGGGTGAGGCTTCTGAGTGGAGGATAGAAGCTCTCCCAGTGTCTCTTCCAGCCCCGATTCCTCAAAGTGATTCCTTCTGCAGAGACATGCACACTGAATACAATAGTGAATGGAGAGCTAGGGGCGCTGAAAAACAAAGCAGGGTGTGAAATCCATGTAAATGCTAACCAGCATGCTCAGAAAAATAGTGCATTAAACTGGGGAGAAGGAGCTAAGGTGTGGGAGTAGGAAGGAGACAGGAGTGTGCATCCAGAAAGTATTGACAGGAAGAGCCACTTGTAACTATTGTTCCAGCAGAGTGGAGGTGATCTTCAACCCTAGGAGTTGAGTAAACTAGTGTTTCAGGCATTTTACTTCCAGGTGTTTGGATTTCCTAGTCATATACACATGTATAAGTGAGTTTATTCGTTTGACCAGAAATGTTAGCACTTACTATGTGCCAGGCCCTGGGAATGAATAGAGGTGAATAAGAAATTGTCCCCACGATTAAAGAACAGGCTTATTTTTCTCCTTTGAATCCCCAGGTTCAGGGATTACATGTATTCCATTTTCTGCAAACCATAACCTCATTGTTAAGCCCTTATTACACTCAGCTAAAATCCATCTTTTCATAACATCCAACTCTACCACAAAACCACAGGCTTCTCAGGAACAGGGTTTGTGTCTTACCCCTCTCCCCATCCATGGCACAGTTATTGTCCTGCCACCCTATTAAGCCTCTGGACCTCCATCTTTAAAAAGTAAGAGTTGGTTAATCTCCTAAATTAATTAGTCCTAACTAATTTGCTTGAGTTTCTTTCTAGCCATACATGTGGAATCCAGATCTAGAATGACCCTCTCAAACCACATTCATCCGGGGGCTTCATTAGGACGTGGACACAGAGGAGCAACTTCTTTAGTTTTTCAGTGAAAGAGGGCAAAGCTACCCAAGTTTCACTAACGACACAGTTGTTGCCTTATGGTCTTTGTTCTTTCATGCTTACTGAATACCTCTTCTCTGTGATGGTTAAGTGTCTTTTTGCAAGCAGTTTGCAGGCTTTCTCAGAGTCCCTTAGGGTTAGTGGGAAAGAGAATCTACTGGTAGTTTGTGCAGGATCACCTGCCTGGGGACTGCCACGGCAGCACCACACCCCAGCTGTCTCTCCTGACTTCTCATCACCTGGCCTCAGCCCCTACTTACTTACTCTTTCTTTTCTTTCTTTTCTTTTCTTTTCTTTTCTTTTCTTTTCTTTTCTTTTCTTTTCTTTTCTTTTCTTTCTTTTCTTTTCTTTTCTTTTCTTTTTTTCTTTTCTTTTCTTCTTTCTTTCTTTCTTTCTTTCTTTCTTTCTTTCTTTCTTTTCTTTCCTTTTCTTTCCTTTTCTTTCCTTTCTTTCTTTCTTTCTTTCCTTTCTTCTTTCCTTTCTTTCCCAGGGCCACCCAGGTGCCCCAAGTGTCATTCCTTTTAGGATGGCTTCCAGGATTGAAGACAGAGAATCAAAACTCTTAGAGAAATTCTTCTGGTGGTTAAGCCTTAGTGCCAACTCACTAAAGGCAAAGTTGAGGCCCTTCTCTTAAAGTGGTCTGCATTTTGAAATGACCTTGAGTAGAAAATTCAATTAAAATAATTGTAGGGGATCCCTGGGTGGCTCAGCAGTTTAGCGCCTGCCTTTGGCCCAGGGCACGATCCTGGAGTCCTGGGATCAAGTCCCGCGTCGGGCTCCTGGCATGGAGCCTGCTTCTCCCTCCTCCTGTGTCTCTGCCTCTCTCTCTCTATGTCTATCATAAATAAATAAATAAGTATTAAAAAAAAAAAAACAGCTTTAAAAAAAAAAACAGTTGTAGAGTTTTCTCCTATCCATTTTTTAAAAGTCTGTCATAAGTAAATGAGAAGCAAGCAAAACATTAAGCTCAGACTACAACATTTTAACCTTAGGAGATTAATTATGATATAAATAGAAGATTTGCTGGCTGTCTTTGTAATCAGTTATATATTGCATAGATAAGAATGTCTTGAACATATGCACATGTATTTTCTCACTTGACCATCTGTTCATTCATCCATATACCTATATTGTGGTATAGTAGATGGTGCATGCTGAGCCCTGTGTTAGGTAAAGCATTCTTGCCTTCTAGGAACTCGTTGTCAGCTAGGTGAAACATTTTATGTGTGAAACCTTCTTTAATATCCTACTAATCATTTAGGCAAAATTAATCAGCCCTTTCTTTGTGAGTCTGTCATCCTTTTTTCATTTGGCTAGCCATTTTTCAAATGTGTCCACCATGTACCATGTACTCTGTATGGAAGGCCCTGGAGCATAAGATTCAGTGAGAGACAGCAGTTGCCCTCAAATGACTGTCTAATAAAGAGGCACTCAAGTACACCTGTGACTGAAATGCATTATTGCAACTGCGAGACAATAGAGAGAAGCAGTGGTACAAAGAGTGTAGGTGAACAGTGGATCCTCCTGAGGGAGAGGAGGATGGTTAGAAAGCCCATGGCTGCAGTATTGAGAACATATTGACCAGCATGAGATTAAAAACTAGGAGAGATTCTCTCCTGCTGGCACCTGTTTAATAGAAGAACATCTCCTGTTTTATTATGGTCAGTTTACTGTGTTTGCCCTTCCTTTAGACAAGCTCCCTGTGAACTCTTTGAGATTAGAAATTGTGTTGTATTCATCTTTGTATCCTTCCTGTGCCTAGTACAGCACTCTGCATATATTAATGACATATAATTGCTGAAAAGGAGCGAATGAGTTGCATAGAAAATAGTAAAACCTAATTAAATGATAAAGGCAGTGGAATATGGATATTCTTAAGAATCAACTCCGAGGCTAGACATAGGCAGCCCCCTATGAGAAAGCAGCCTACATTTTGGCAAGGCCATTCAGTCAGCATTCTAGGAAATATTTCAGTGGTTTTAACTCTCAAAGCTGCTCTCAAGATGTGCCAATCATGAGAACATAGTGATTTCTAATGATTGACAGTATTAAATTCAATGACAAGTGTTTTTCAAGGCTCATTGTGGTATTAAAACAATAGTCTGTTGTTCTAAGACACATCCTGGCAGAGGGGAACCATGTCCCTAGGTTTAAAGCAGAGCAGAGAAATAGCTTTTGTCCCAGCAAAAGCCATAACATCTGTATGGTCGCCTTCAGCACACACAGACTTTCATGTACATCATAAAGAGCAGCTGCAACTTCAGATCAAAGGAGAGCTTTGTGCCACTGTTTGGGGACAGGGACCACTGGTCCCTCATTAGTCTTCTCAGCTAAACTGATATGAACAGAGGGTGACACCAACTAACTCATCCTCTTTGGATGCCAATGTATATTAAAATCACTCTTTGGGGGCAAAGGCAGCATGGTGGTGGGGTATGTCCTCAACTGGGAATAAGAAGGCCTGGAGTCTGAGTCCCAGATTTGTGTGTAACCAGTTAGAAGATGGAGGGGAGGCCTTACCTCACCTACTTTCCTGGGCTGCTATAAAGATTAAATGAGACCCGCAATAAATATTTGAACATCAACCATCTGCCAGGCAGTCACTTTATTCGGCATGGGAGATTCTTTGAGTAAAGTGGACCACTTCCCCTTCATGAAGCTTTCAGTTTAGTGAAGACAGTTAGCAAACATCATTACAAGTAAGTGATTCAAGGGTGTCATGTGCCATAAGGGAGAATTATAGGGTGGGTGGAAGAAGAAAATATGTGGCGCTGGGAGGTGGAGATGGGGAGCCTGGCATAATCTGAACGTTTCAGAAAGTTTGTGTCCCTTGAGGAAATGATGTTCTCTTAAAGGAGGGGAGTGCATTTTGCGACATGAATTTTATGCAATTAGAAGGGAATATTCTTACTATTGTTGATGTTATTTCTCAAGGCCTTCTGCATTGTTCTGTACTCAGGAGTCTCTAGAGAATGGCTCTCTTTGCAGTCTTCTACTCTGTGCAAGAAAATCTGGGGAGAAGGGAGAAGTGTTTTTTATTTTCTTCTTTATTATTAGAACCATCAGTTACTAGGTCTTAGTAGTGGTAGATGACTTCAGAAAATGTGAACTTTCAGTAGGCTTGCATATTACTAACCTCTTCATGAAACCACTGAAGCCCAAAGATTAAGTGACTTGCCCAAAGTCTTAGAGCTTAAAAGTGGTAGAGGGAGATTATTTTCTTTATTATTATTTATTATTATTTATTTGCCATGGCATTGTTCCTGTTTTCATTAACAAAGATAGTATATTAATAGATTCATTTGAATTCTGAGCTGGAAAAGGTGGTTGAGGTTGGATGTTCTCCTGCTCCACTTGCTGTCTAAAATGCCAGCAATCACAGAATGACAGCTTGCTCTGTATCCTGACGTTTGTAATACATCATTGTATTTAAGAGCCTGAACTTTGGGACTTGAGTGCCTGGTAAAATTGACTCTGGGACATATTAGCTGTGAGACACTGAGCAACTTGATTAATCTCTCTGTGCTTCAGTTTCCTCACATGAGAAATGGATATAGTAATAGTACCTACTTCATTGATTATGTTATATGTAAAATGCTTAGAGCTTGATGTATAATAAATGCTCAGTAAGTTTTTTTTTAAAGAATAAAAGAGATTCTTAGGTAATATAATAAAGAAAAAAAACCCCAAAACAAAGCAAGCCCCTCTCCCTAACCAGATACACCTACCACATTAAACAACAACAACAACAACAACAACAAAAAAGTGTTTTTTTTGTTGTTGTTGTTTGTTTCTTAGGGCAGAAAATAACCATGAAATTGAGTGAAGTGTTTCCATTTCTAAACTAAAGCAAGGCAATACTTTCTTTTCTGCTTTTCCAACCTGATCTTTCTCTTATGCCTTTATAGCTTCAGATCTGGGACACAGCAGGTCAAGAGAGATTTCGGTCCATTACCCAGAGTTATTACCGAAGCGCCAATGCCTTGATCCTCACCTATGACATAACCTGCGAGGAATCCTTCCGTTGCCTTCCTGAGTGGCTGCGGGAGATAGAACAATATGCCAGCAACAAGGTCATCACTGTGCTAGTGGGTAAGTAAGGACTAATGAGGGGGGAAATTGTTTTGTGGCCACCAGAGAATTTATAATCACATAATGCTTGTGCCTTGGTACCTTCCAATAATATAGTGTACAGCTATATAATTCATGCAGTCAACATTCAGTTCTTCTGAAATTGAAGAGAGAAAGAGAAAATGAAATAGGTCCTATCCCAAGTTGATGGTTTAGAAGAGTAAAGTAGAAAATATTGCTGATTGATTTTTCTGTCAATGGAGGCTCTAGGGAAGAAGGTGGACTACCGTGAAAGTTATGTGGGCTGCTAAACATTACCAAAAAAAAAAAAAATCTAGTTACAAAATCATGGAAACTGCTGGTCTAGAGGTACAGCATATCTCTTTAGTTGATAAAGAATTTATTCGTGAAGTAATTGCTTATTGTCTAAAAAAAAAAGATTTTCTTTTTCTCCTCTTATATTCATGCTGACTTGAAAAGTTCTAATTTCAGAAAGAATCCACTAAGGGAAATTCTGCAGTTTGTTTCATTTTGTGGGAGGATAGAACCTCTGTTTAGTAAAGGGGAAAAGCAGAAAACAACCCATGATTTTCTGTGGTTACAAATACATAACCATTAACAGTGGAATTGCAGTGACATGGATTGGATTGTTATAAACTCATCTAGTGGTGATGAAAAATGTTAATAATATATATGGCTGTTAAAATGTTTTCTTCCAGGGCGCCTGCGTGGCTCAGCAATTGAGTGTCTGCTTTTAGCTCAGGACATGATCCTGGGGTCCTGGGATCGAATCCCACATTGGGCTCTCTGCATGGAGCCTGCTTCTCCCTCTGCCTCTGCCTTTGTCTCTGCCTCTCTCTCTCTCTATCATGAATAAATAAGTAAAATCTTTTAAAAAAATGTTTTCTTCCTAAAAAGGAACACTACTATAAATTCTAGCAAGACTTGAATTTTGGAATTTCAGAAACATTGTAGAGAATCTCAGAAACATTGTTAAGTCAGAAATCATGGTTAACAATAAGGTAAGTAAACACTTACAGTAAGCATTATAGCTAGCACACCTGTGCCAGGAATCATATTAGGAAATTTATGTGTAATAATTCTTAATTTACATATGAGGAAATCATGGTTCAGAGAGGTGAAGTTCTTTACCCAAGGTTACACGGCATGTAAGATCAACTCCAAGCCTTGTATTTGTCCAACTGTAATGTGCTGCTTTGTAACAAATTGCTGGACTTTTCCTTCAGACTGCTGAGTTAAGTGCCTCTCTGTGAGCTAGCGCTCTGTGTCCATTCCTGAGAACCCTCTTGCCCACTGGAGAATGTTTGTCATGAAGCACTTGAAACACCCATCTCAGGACTTGGGCTTCTTTCTATTCTACAGAAAGCCCTTGAGAACTTGAGTTAAAGCATTATTCCTTGGGATTCTGTCTAAGGAAGTTAAATGGAGATTTGGTGGGAGATAATTAGTCCATTTAGTATGAAAGAGGCACTGGTTTAAAAAAAAACTTTTATTATGGAAAATTTCAAACATAAGCAAAAGTAGAAAAAGTGGTATAACCAACCCTCATGTACACATCTCCCAGCTTCAGTGATTATCAATTCATGGCCAATTTTATTTTATCTGTTTCCTTTCTATGCTGTTTCCCCTTGCCTTCAGATTATTTTGAAGCAAATCTCAGATGTTATATTATCTTTCAGTATTTCAATGTATATCTTTAAAGGAAGATTTTTAAAGAAGAGAACCTACCACAAACCCCTTTTCAGACCTAAAAAATGTTCTTTAATAGCATCAAAAATTTAGACAGTGTTCAGATTTCCTAGATTGACTCATACATTTCTTAAAAATTTGTTCAAATCAAAGATCCAAATAAGGCTTGTATGTTCTAATTGATTTTTGTGTCTTTGAATTCTCCTTTAACTTGTAGGTTATCCCTCCATTTTTTTCTCCTTTGGAATTTATTTGTTAAAGCATTTGTTTATCATTCAGAGATTTCAAGTCTGAATTTTGCTATTTCACCACTGTAGTGTCACTTGACAGGTTCTTCCATCACCTGTGTTTCTTGCAGATTTGTAGGTAAGTTTAGAGGCCTGGTCAGATTCAGTTCTTTTGTTTTCCTTTTTAGCAAATATGCTTCCTAGTTGATATTCTGAGGTACAGGTCTTATAGAATAGCCAAGAAAAATCCTTGACTATCTTTTAAGAATTTTTTCCACATTTTAAAATAATGAGTTGTTTCCCTAGTATCTTCCAGTAATAACTAAAATTTGTTTATATTTTGAATATTATTTTAATTTAGATATATTCAGTATATTCTAGGCCCTTGCAATTGTTATGATTGATAGTCCAGTTGTTCCAACTCTGAGAGAGGAGCTGCTTCAAATGGTCTCCTGAGTCCTGTAGATATGACCTTTTGACACTGACCTCACTTGCTTTCTGGTTTAAGTGTTCCAGGCACAATTTGTGCATTTCCTGCCCCAGACTAGGAATTAGCCATCTCTTTAAGAAGCGCTGTTTATTAAAAAAAAAAAAAAAAAAAGCGCTGTTTATTATTAATGGGAAGTTATATTCAGAGGCCACAACCAAGGTGATAGGAATCTTCCTTACTAGTGAGTGGTCATTGCTTTTAGCGTTTCAGTGTACAGAACGCGTGTGTGTGTGTATGTGTGTGGTGAATTCTGTAGTGCCCACAGGGGGTTCTATTAGGCTCCACCAAACACTTTGACTCACAAGACTACATTAGGCCACACTTGGCATGATATTCACTAAGAAGGATACAGGACAGAAAATACGGCTTAATAGCAGGTCAGCATCAGACATTCCGTCTCAGTGGAAGTAATCCTCAATAGCAGTCCATATAGTGGTCCAGGACCCCCTGGAACAGTTCATGTGTGAAGAGAAAGGCTTATGTCAGGCATGTGATGGACCTGCCTTGGCTTAGAAGCCTTAATAGGAACCAGTCTCTCTTGTAACAATTCCACAGACCTAATTTTCAGGGTCTTTCCAAGTGAAGAGCCACCATACTCAGGGAAGCCCAAAGTTCTGACTTTCCACTAGATATTTATAATTCATACACTGAATTCCTAGGTCAGATGGACTTTATCAGTCAGGGGTCACTTCTACCATAAGCTCTGTTGCTGGGCAACACAGTTGACATACCACTTTTGTCAGGTTTCCAGGGGAACAGAGGTAGAAAAAAATCTTAAAGATAAAATCCACCATGTATTATTCACACTGATACTTCCATTTATAATTCAGGAGTGTAAAAAATTTAGTTAACCTCATTAATCGTTCTCTCTATCCTTTTTCCCATGCCCCAAATCTCAGACCCAATGATACTAATACTAATACTCATTTGCTTTATGCCCTAATACCCATAGAACCTCCTGAGAATAACAATACTCACACTGTCACTGACCGGATGATCACTGAAACAGTTCAAGATGTTTTCCTTCAGTTCTTTTGTCCTTAGAGTATATACCACTGGGGACACATGGTTAAAATACTAGATCTTTTTTTTTTTTTTCGAAAAGGCAAAATACTAGATCTTAAAGTCGAAATAGTTCCCCTCTGTGTGGTTATGCCATTTCATGATAAACAGGTTCATTTGTTCCATTTTGCTTTGCATTTGTAGGGATTGCTTTTTAAATTTAATTTTGTATCCATTATCTAGTTATAGTTGTATAATTATGTGAAACATTTCTAAGATTCTGAAATCAAATGGATTAGACAAATTATATTTAGAAAGATCAAGTTTCTACCCCTCCCTATCTCCTCAACCTCGTTCCTTTCATGGGTAACCATTATCTTTAAAAGTAAAATTTTTATTCTCACATTAATAAAATAAGTTTGTGAGCATGCATCTATGTATTTTTTATCCCTTTTTCTTAGTTGTATGTTATGTACCTTTTTTTCTACTTTGCTTTATTTGCTTACCAGTATATCCTCGTGTCTCATTCCATGGCAGTATATGGAGACCTTCCTCATTGCTTTTTACAGTGGCAAATAACTGCATTGTGCAGATGTACCATACTTCATTGAAGCCAGTGCCCGGCTTATGGGCATTTGGGTTGTGTCCAGTTCTTTGCCATTACAAATGGCATTGATATTTTAAAATAAACATTCCAGTGATCACAGCCACATTTGCTTTGCTTTATTTGCCCATCTGTTTGATTTGACTTCAGATATGAAATTGAATTTTGATGCTGCCGAGCTCAAATGATGTTTTCTTCTTTGATTTATCCCTGTTCTAGGCAACAAGATTGATCTGGCTGAAAGGAGAGAGGTCTCCCAACAGAGAGCTGAAGAATTCTCAGAGGCTCAGGACATGTATTACCTGGAGACCTCAGCCAAGGAATCCGATAACGTGGAGAAACTCTTCCTTGACTTAGCATGCCGCCTCATCAGTGAAGCCAGACAGAACACACTTGTAAACAATGTATCCTCACCCTTGCCGGGAGAAGGGAAAAGCATCAGCTACTTGACTTGTTGTAATTTCAACTAAAGGCTGAGGCGAGGAGAAGCAAAAGGAATCAGCAGCTGCCCTGATGGGCTCCGAATTGCTGGGAAGATCTGGTGATGACTGTGGCTCCCGCTCTCAGACCTTCTGATTCCTGTGGGATCCAGAGCTTACAAAGCATGGCAGGCCAAAGGCTTTGTCCACAGGCCAGCATTCGCAGAACATATAACGGTTTCATCCTTTTGCAGTCAGGAGTTGGAGCAAGGAGAAAATTGCACTAGGCGCTCCATGATCTGCAGAGCATGTTGCTTTTGTTCTTAAAAAAAAAAAAAGCAAGTAAAAGCGCATTCCTGAACACAGTCCAGGGGGAACTGTGCTGTAGGGATCCCTCCTGCACGTCAGTGGGTGCATGTGGGGGCTATTATTTAGGGCTTTTGGGGGCCCTGGTTTTCCTGTCTACCAGATAAACCAAAACTGGGAAGGCCAAGTACTGCCTCTGTGGTGCGTATTGATGACTCCATGGAGACTTTGAAAAGTGTTATTTCCCTTGTCCACAGGCACTTTCAAGAACTTTGGGATGTAAAAATGAAATGAAACTTTTTCCCATGACCAACAGTAACAATCATTGGTTTAATAATATATACAAGCTCCATGACTCCTTTTGGTGCTAATGATTCTGCTCTTTCACAGACCAAACATTTTAGTACATTGATGTCCTTAAATGTATTACATTGAAATAAAAAAAAAAATAATAAGGGAAGTCCATGAATCGGCACTCTTTCTCAAAGTCTCATTACTATCTTTTCTAGGGTGGATCTGTTGGAAAATAAAATACTTTCCCTCTCAAATTCTGTCCCCTCTAAATCTCTATCATTTTCTTCTCCTATTCTCTCATCTTTCCTGCCCTTTAAGTAAATGAAAATGTTAGAAAATGAAAAAAAAAAGTTGGTGATATTCTAATATAAAAGACTAATTCTAAGACATTATGAGTAGTATGAGAAAACAGACCAGATCTGACCAAAATACTGTGGATTAATGGACTGCGATGCAGAGTTCTAAGCAGAGCACAGTCCTTGACAGCAGGTGACATCTTTTACTTCCTGGTACTATCCATCTTGGACAGACCAAGGCTTAGAATTTTGTACATGTTTTTAGTATGATAAGTGACAATAAGCAACAGATGAAAAGTCTCATGAACCACTTTTGTATCTTCAATTACCTTAGAAAAATTCTGCTTGTGGAACCAGGTGGAGCTGTCATTTGTCCCTTCTTCATGTAGTAATGTTACTCTCAGACTCATGATCATACATTCTTTCCTGTTTCTTTTTCTTTTCCTTTCTTTCCTGGTTTCCCCATTCTTTACTCTTTTCCTCTCACCCTTTATATGCATGTGTTACTGCAAATCTCCAATTCAAATGGAGGTGTATATGCCTTTACTTAGCCAATTTTAAAACAAGACTCAAAATGAAAGATGTGCTGCTGAATATGTGTTACTAATTTCTTTAGTGCCATACTTTGATGCCTTCCAATTTGTTCACTGATATAAATGCAAATTGAGGAAATAATTAAACCTGTATGTTGTTCATGGTGTCAGATGTTTCTGTAGCTTGCTGCTTGGCATCACTTAGGGATGAGTAATGGAATAAGGGTAGGATATGCAATTCTGTTGCTGTAGATGGTGGCAATCTCAGTCCTGATGTGTTGATGTTTGAAAGCTATTTAATTTTAAAGAAATGAGGCACATAGAGACATGATATTGATAAAGCATTTCTAGCATTTCTCTAGCAGATTCGTGTGACTCATCTCTTGTATACAGATTATACATATTGTATAAGAGATTGATACTTTTGGTTGGCTTCACTGTTTGTCCAGGTCCTATGGGTGAGAGAAAGAGATCCCAGAATTTTGAATTGCTTTTCTTTTGAATCTGTTTCTACAGGAAAGAAAAATCATTTTAATAAACCCCAACCAAAATCATTTATAATCGTTTTTCCCTCCTCATTTCTCCATTAAGCCAGAAAATATAAAACTATTAAGAAAACAAGTTGATGAAGGAGGGTAGAAGAACTTCTCTTTTAAACTGTGAGGAAATGTCAATAGATTTAGATTTACTGTCTTTCATTTAGGGCAAAAATCCAACTATCCCATGTGATGATCCAACTTTGTCTCCACAGCAGCAAGTGTGTTGAAAGTAAAACTGCTTTGTGAACTTAGACTTTGTTAGATTGGACAAATTTAGTCATAGAACGACAGCTTCTAGGACCACTCTTGCATTCTGAAATTCATATTCCCTAGGGCTCAGCTGCTTCTGTCTACCCTTGGCCATAATCGTAAGGGGATTAAATAGTTCTGTTCTTGGCCCTTTCCTTCCCTGTTACTCCCCCCAGCCTTTCTGTAATTCACAGTCAGTCACCCCATCCATGGTCCATAAGCAGAGATACATGGGAATTTTAGAGCTTTCCTCCCCACCTTAGTTGTGTGAATTCCAGATTAGGCCTTGTGGACACTTGTTCACTTATATATCTCTAGTTTGAGAACGATCCCTGACAATATTGTAGGTGCTCAATAACTGTTAGTTGAATAAATGACTTAGTGCCAAGTGGAGCTTTGCCAGTTATGTAGAAATTTCTCAAATAGAATTCGAGAAAGGGTACTAATTAAATGTGGTCATCTTAACCCAGACCAGGAGCTACACTCACTGGTTTGTTTACTAGTTGTTATTGTCATGGCAATATTTGCTAAGATGAGCCTTCTTAAATAAAAATGAATTCTCATTTATTAATGGTGGATGAAAAAGAGAGTTGCTCTCTCATAATTCAGTTTGGCTTAATGTGCCTCACACTATCAGAGTCCATGTCTGCTTCCATTTTTGGTGTAATAAAGTTACTATGGGGCACCTGGATGGCTCAGCCAGTTGCGCATCTGCCTTCGGGTCAGGTCATGATCCCAGGATCCTGGGATCAAGCCCCACATCAGTCTCCCTCCTCAGTGGGGAGTCTGCTTCTCCCTCTCCCTCTGCTGCTCCTCCTGCTTGTTCTCTCTCACTCTTTGTCTCTCCCCAATAAATAAAATTGGCACTAAATATATGGCAAAACTTTTCAATTTCCAGTGAAAACACATGATATTCATGTCAAAGATTTGGGAGATTCTGTGAAATTATATAGCTCGCTGATATTAATATTTTATTATGGCTTTGTGTAGACTGTATCCTGAGTGGATTTTGTGCTTTTTCCTTTACCTATATGAGGCTTTTTATTTCTTTACATGCTTTTGTTATTTCTATTGAATTAACATTTAATTTTGATTATGCAGGGCCAATTATCCTTTCTGCAGATTAGATTAGGCAATTAGCTTTCCTGACCTTTCTTTTTCCCTACCTTTTCTACTCATGTCATGTTGCTATCTCTTCCTGAGTAAAGTGGCAAGAGTGTAAGTAGAAATGAAAGTCAAATGAATTGATTTGGCAATGTGTCAATTTCTGAAAGAAAGATAAAAACCACTAGCCAAAATAATATATTTGGGTTAGGATTATTTTAAGCAATTAGATTTGTTGGAGAGGGGAGGCAGAAATTAACAGAGGACTGGATTCTATTCATGAATATATACCTTTAGAGGACACTGGTGACTTCTAGTGTTAGGTCAATGATTTGTCTCATTTATCTCCTTCACTATTACATATAATTCTTCCAGATTCAGCATCAAATTTCAGTTAATGAATCATTTTGAAAAGATATCAGTTGCAAGTGATTTTGAATTGCTCTTCTGACTAAAGTGAAAACATCTTTTTTATAAACGAAGCCACATAAGATATCATCTTATAACCAGAAAAAAACTTCCATTTTTTATCATCCCATATATCAAACCAATGGCTCTTAAGATAGACACTTTTTTTTTCTTAATCCTGCAGAATGCTACATTTTATGGCCATTCGTATTTTACAGAATACTCTTATTAGCCTCTGGAAGAGCTCTTCTAGGGTTTGCCCATTGTTTTCTCTAGATTTTTTTTTTTTAAACTGCAACTGTTTATGTACTTTTCCTCAACCATGGTCCTGACAGATGCATTTTAATGCCATCATAATACTTTTGAGACTTAAATTGAAATTCAAAAACAGTGAAAAGATGTGTCTCTCATTGTTCAGACAAACAGCACTCCACATAAGCAATATGGTTGAGCACTAATTTTGGGATAAGAGGGGGATGTGCTTGCTTTTCTTTCTTTTCAAATTTCATTTCTGTCCCACGAGTACATTTGTGTTTAAAAGGAAAGCTGCCTTCCCTTACGTTCATTACACTAGGTAGAAAGCATACTGAATTAAGAAGTTATCATCCCTTCAAACAATTAATATAGTAATCTTAGAACCAGAGAGATGACACTTCATCTTCTTCCCTAAGTCTATGATGTTGGAATGTTACAGTCATTTTTGGGAGCTTTACTTTAAAATTAAAAACAAACTGAAGCATAACAAAGATGATGAAGGAATTTAAAATTTATGGCACTCGAAGAATGTTTGAAGAAGTTAGCTTAGGAAAGAGACAGGAATACAACTAGTGAATTAGAGCAAGTCTCTGGTCAAAGCAGTGGAGTGCCCACTGATTATAAATATCATAAGGCCACAGATTTGGGCTGTATGTCAGGGAGAACCTTCTCAAAAGATGAGTCACCATGGAAGGGTCTGCTTAGATAATAGTATCTGTCAAGCAGATGCTAGATGATGTGGGAAAGGATCTCAACATCGGTTGGAGGTTGGACTAGATGACCTATTAACTTATGTTGTAGCACTTTGCCTCTCATAACAGTTAAGTATCTATTGACTCACAGCTAATGATTTTTTTTTTAAAGGCTTTGCTATTTGCCAACCCTCCTGGAAGAAGTTGGTTACATGTTGTTTGGCTAAGAGGCTGGCTTGTCATTGTGCCCTAGGCTGGGATTGCTTTGTCAATCCATTCACTGATGTTCAGTTGAAATCACAAACTGGTTCTTGAGTTAAAAAGAAGAAAAGGTATTGTTTTAATAGAAGTTATGTGAAATCATAGAAATCATGTTCTTGTCACTTGCCAAACATAAGCCATGCTCAGTTTAGTGAATAATCAGTATCTAGGATTTCAGACCAGGCATTTTTAGCAGAACAGAATCTTCAGTTATAGATCCCATGAATATGCCAACATGAAGTTTTGCAGCTTCCATTAGGGATGGGCTGGTGTGTGTTAATGACATAAAGCAGATCCTATGACCTATTTTGGCACAGCCTCAAATGACTTGGTTAGTTGGCTTGATTCTCTTGAAAAAACATGATCTGCAAATTATTTTAATAGAACCAAGCCTAAATTCTTTATGTAGAAAAAGTAACAAAACATGGATTGTCAAAAATCAGAGATAACTATAAGCAACATTTACTAATAAAGCCCATGACCAAATAATCCCATCTGCAAAATAACTTGCATCCCTGTTAGGCTGATAGATGGCTTTTCATTATTCTTTATAAAGTCATTGGTCTTGCATCAATATGGTGAGAAACACTTCAGTTTGGGTAAGAGTTTCTTTGACTCCTTTAAATTAGAGGTCAGGGCACAAAAGCTAGCCATCTCTTTAATTGGCTTACTTGGTACATGAGACAAATTTTTACTTTCCCACTGAATTAGAGCAGAATTTCTGGAGATGTTGTGTTCTAGTTCCTAAGGGAATCCTTGTTGGGTTGTTAACTTTAACATTTCAGGGAGTGATGACAGAGATGTGTAGAAGGGGGAAAGGGGGAACACCAGGTTAGGTATGAGGAGTCCTAGTACTGCCATGAATTAGCTGTAACTTTATGCAAAGCATAATCTCTTGACCATCAGTTTCCTTATCTGTGAGAGATAGACTCATAATACCTATCAGGATTATTGTGAAAATTAGTTAAGATAGATCGAAAGTTAGGACAGTGCTCAGTAAACAGTATGCACTCAAATATTAGTTCTTTTCTTCTTAATTAAGGGCAGATTTTGGATGGTCTGATAAAAGTATAGATTTTTAGGACAAAACAAAGAACACTTCTCAACTTCAAAGAGCACCATTTCTGAAAGGGCCTTAAAAGGAAGTCACTTATTTGATCCATCTTTCTGCCTTTGGGCATTACTGTTACCCAAGAGTCTCTTTATTTCTTTACATACTTCAGGAAAGGTATTCTTGCACTCTTTCCCAATAGGCAATTCCAGGGTTGCAAACTCATTATCAGGAAACTTAACTTTATTACTGAAATACCTCACAGTGCTATTTGAACCTCTTTCTTCTTGGGCCCATTCTCCACAGGAAGAAAAATGGGTTGATCTTATCTTCTTTTTAAGGGACCATGTTTGCCATTTATTATTGCCCTTAATGACATTCAGAAAAAGCTCATTAAGGTCATAATCATTATTCTCTTGGGGAATGTCAGACTAGGTATTTATAAACTCTTAGTTTCTTACTAATATCAGATATAGATCATAATCTTACTGTTGATTAACTCGTCAATTATCCATGTATTTTTCTTCCTTATGTACTTGATAACACAGTGTGATTCTGAAGTAATCTGGTTATGGCTTTTGTTTTCTCCTTTTGACAAAAATGGAGTCATGAAACCTAGTTTTGTCACCTGTTTTTAGAATTTCATTCCATAGATGACATATACTTGATGGACATAATTACCAACACCCAAATTTTGCAGGGTTTCTGTCCCTTTCTACATGTACACTGTATTCTGAAATAAAAATTGGAGTACCCAATGCCTAATAAAGCAAAAGTTTATGTAGAGAATAATAAAAGAATCTGGTCTGTTAGGATAATTTATCACTAGTTAGTTGAATGGTCCACAGTTTTGTTTAAAGTTACATAGTTATGCCTGGATTAAATAACAATAGCAAAACTTGATAAGCCCTCTGAAAAACAGCTGCTAAACATATTGCTTTCTGGAATGTAATCATTAGAAATACTCTCTCATCCTATACAACTGCAGAATGCTACTGGAACTTTCTTGTAGGCTATTTGACAATGAATGTCAATTGATTTATTTAAAAAAAATTAATCTTCTTATCCCTTTAAGATGTGTTGGGGCTTTCATGTCCCTTTGTTGAAAATTTCAAATGACTGGAACGCTGGCTTCTAATTTCTGCTCACTGAAGTGTCCTCTAGACATATCAGATGGTTGGAGCTCCTTTGATGATATGTAAGGGAGCCATATAAATGTATTTATGTAAATACACTTACATAAATGTAAGTGTGTAAGTTGTTTTCAGCAACACACACTCTCACACACACACCCCTCCAAAACTCTGTTTCAAATTTCAAATAATAATGGGTTAAGAAGACATTTTTTGATCACCTAAAGGGAAAAAGTTATGCCCCACATATATTATTACTATACTTTAATGCATGACTTTTAGTGTAGGGATGAAATGAAATGCAAAATATATCATTCTGGAGTTCTTCTCAGCAGCTAGTTAAAATATTTAGAGAAGCTGTTTTATGAAGACTTAGAGAACCCCTGACTTCCCTCCTTTTCCTATCTCTTTCCTTTAAAACATGGATCTTTAACATACACATAGTTTTAACAAACATGTTATTCATCAAATCTTATGAACTCAGTTATTAATATTTGGCTGGTTTTAAGCATAGGCTCTCAGTAATATCTGAACACACCAGTATATAAAAATCTAACCATCTGCTTCAGCAAGGCGTAATACTTAGTTTTAAATGTTAATATGCAGAAAATAACAGTACACTGTATTGTCCTATATGTTCATGTATTTTGTTTGTTCAATAAAAAGCCTGTTAGAAATATAAGCCCATAATGACCTGAGTGCACTTAGCTGAAAACACTCTATAGAAAGGTGATTGTATAAAAACTTCAATCAACATTAAATAGGAGGGATAGGGAACAGGAACTTCATTAAAATCTTTTTTCTTTTAATGAAGTTGTAGCCCTCTTTTTGGAATTAATTCACCCCTTTAAAGTGTTCCATTTGGTGTTTTTCGTATATTCACAAAGTTGTACAACACTCACCACTAAGTCTAGAACATTTTCAGTATCCCAAAGAGAAACCGTACTCATTAGCAATCACTTCTCTACCCTCCACCCCCAGCATCTGATAACCACTAACCTGCTTTCTGTTTCTCTGGATTTGCCTATCTTGAACATTTCATATAATTATACAATATGTGGGTTTTTTTGTGTCTAACTTCTTTCTCTTAGCATAATGTTTTCAAGTTTTATGTTGTATCATGAATCAATACATTCTTTTTATGGCTAAATAATATTCCATTGTATGTATATTCCACAATTGTCCATTCATCAGTTGATGAACATCTGGGTTGTTTCCATTTGGGGATTGTTATAAATAATGCTGCTATGGACATTGTGTACAAGTTTTCTCTGTGGATGTATATTTTCACATCTTTCTTAAAAGTGATTAGTCCAACAAATCAAGTCATTTGTGTTCACTTAAGCAAAACCTCTTAAAAATCCCACCTGGATATTACAACTTACAATCTTAGGTCAATTGGTCAATTAGGAGACCTCTGAAAGATGGCTAACTTCCCAATATGTCCATAGGAATCTTTCTATGAGCCTACCATTTATATATAATAATCAATTTCATGAAGACTATTTCAGTCTTGTAGAAATTGAGTTGTCAATGCACAGAGAACTTCTAAAATCCTCTGCATTGTTTTAAGGGATAGCTACAAACCACGTTAGAAAGGGACTACTCATTCAATCTTCTAGGATTCAATGAAGGAGCACTTTTAATATCTACTTTCCTTTACATATTGACTGTCTTTAAAGTTTGGATTTTCCATCTTGAAAAAAGATTGTCAAATCGCCAAACCATCTGTCCATTGTCTTGTTTTTATTAAGCAAAATTCATACTGAGAGTAAAACTAAAAAGAATGTATTTTGTGTGCAAAGGATGAATGTATTAATAACTTTTTATTTGTAAAAATTTTTTAAAAAGATGAATGGAAATTGCTTTCTCATGTACTTGTATATAAATAAACATTTCCTGTTGCCCACATGTGAAGTATAATATGTCATCAAAGTAAGTAAAAGCAAATAAGCTTTTAGTACACTAATGTCCTTCAGCATGAAGTGGAATGTGCTCTGAATTTGGGCACCTGAATTTGTTTATTCTCTAATTGGCTAACCTTGGACAAGTCGTTTAACATTTTGCATCATAGATTTCTCCTCTGTAAAATAAGGGACTAGATTAAATAATCTTTAAGGCCTTCTTATTGTAATACTAAATAAGACTACTCTGTTGTATTCAGAATATGAAGGTTTTATGCTAATTATTTCTAATGAAGAGAAAGATGCTTTATATGAAGATATAGTGGAAGGAGTATTACACTGAGAATCAGGAGACATAAATTCTAGTCTTTGATAATGACAGGCTGTGTGACTTTGGGCTAATCATTTAATTCCAAGCCTTGATTTTCTCAACTACAAAATACACACTAGATTAGATAGATATCTTTAAGGTCCCTTCTAAAACACATTATATGATTCTATATTCTTTGGATATATCACTTAAGATCTTATCTTTCACAATTAGGGATGAAACTACTTACTAATAAGGCATTCGTTCACCCATTTATTTATTTATTTATTTTCACCCATTCATTTATTCACAGTTTACTAGTATATGCTATAGGTCAGGTGTGGGAATCTGTGTCCCCCCCCCCCCCCCCCCCCGTACTGCAGGAGTCACTGATTTATTCTTTTTCTTGAAATTCATCCCCTCTCCAGTCCTTTCCTCTTACCCTGTGTTGGGATATGCATTTGAGAAATGAATGTCTTGGATTAAGACAGTACTGTGGGTCATAGAATATGGTAGAGTTAACAGGATGATAAAAGGATCAAACCTGATTTTGGACTTCCTGACATGGTGTTCTTTAGTTAGTTGAGTATAGACAACCTGTAATCTTGTTTGACATTATAAATTTAGTGTTTATAAAATATTGGGCTTTACAAAATCACTTACTATAATTTTATGCTACTGTCTAATTACAGCTCTTCTACACATGATATAAAACTCTTACTTTTGCTCTCTTAGCACCTTCATGAAAAAGATGTTACATTGTTGAATTTCTCTCCTGAATATACATGCCGTGGTTTTAAGTGTTCTATTACTAATATTAATCTGAACCACATGAAATTTGTTTTTTTAGGTTAGAACCAGTCATATATGAAAATTTCATATCATTCTAATATGATCTAGTATGCTGTAAAAGCTGCAAATCATGAGGTAAATACCATTAGCTAGAGAAGAAATTTTGACTCTTCCGTGTTTTCATTCTATTTTGTTTTTTCCCACTAAGGCAATTTGGACAAGTTATTTCACCATGAACATTGTTTTTCTCCATTGGTTAAATAGGATAAATTGTAAACTTGAATAGGATTTTAAAATACTTATGCAAATAATCAGATCATTGGAAAAAAAGTATGAATGTGGTTTATTCTTCAAATACATAAATGTTTAAATCATTGTGCTTCTCATTTGGGGTATGTAATGCTCAGGTACAGAATTCCTTGGCAAATTGGAAATTAGTGTTTTGAAAAACTTTTGAGGAGAACTTAGTTGATTCAATTATTCTACATCAGCTAACAGGCAGACTATATCTCATATAAGCTATCTATATACCTCAAAACACATCTGCAGCTGAGAGATGAAACTGGGAGCTATATTTAAACCACAGTCATGTGTCTGTGCTTTTGGCCAGGTGCTCACCTCTGAGTATTTCAATAACTGAAATATCTTATTTCCATTACTTACTTGCAGGAAACCACATGTTAGTAACATAAGACATCCTATCTAAACTTTTCATACCTGAAATTTATTCAGGCTTCCTAGAAAATAGTTCTATTTTCACATCTAGATAAAAATAAGCTTGAAGAAACAGGCTAGTTTGACTTTGATCTTAGAGATGAAACCACAAGGGCTAACAACTGCATGTGGCCTAACACTCTACAAAGTTTATCCATGCTCATATTCACATTTAATCCTCCTGGTAACCTTGTGAAGTATTTTCTGCAGCTGGAGTAGAAAGTACACACGTTTCAATGGAAGACAAAGATTAAGACCCTGCTTTGAACGTGGGAAGCATTCCAAACAAAAAGAATGAAGAGTACAAAAGCCTTTGGTCAAAGCATCTGTATTACTTTGGGCAAGTTACTTAGCCCCTTTATCTTGCTTTCATCATTATAAAATGAGGATCTCAATGCCGGCCTTCAATTATTTGTCAAACACTTGCTGTGCACCAAGAAGTGTTCTAGTCATTGAAACTATAGCAGTGAACAAAATATAAAAACTTACTTTAATGGAAATATCATAGCATAGAAAATAATACATAGTAATGTCTGATGGTAATTACTGTGAAGAAAATAAACCAAGGCAAGGGAGAGAAGCATTGATGGTGGAGTGTCACTCTTATACAAGGTGGTTATGGAGAGGTTGCATCGATAGTCTTTTGAAAATAGACTTGCAGGAAAAGTGGGAATGGTGTGCCTATTTTTGTGAAAGTGTTCTAGGCAGAGGGAACAGAATGTACAAAGACCTTAAGGCAAAAGAATTACAGTATGGCTAAAACAAATAAGAGAGGGGTAAAAGGGAGATGAGGTTTGAGGGGAGTGGTGATACGGATCATAGCAGCCCTTGGAAGGTTTTGAGTAGGCTATGATTTGACTTATATTTTAATAGACTGCTGCTATGTTAAGAGTAGATTATAAAAGGGTAAAAGTAGAAGCAGGGAGATCATTTGGAAGATGATTGGTATAATCCACATGAAAGAAGGTGACTTCGGCCATAGGGGTAGGTATGGAGATTGTGTGTTTACATTCTGGATATATTTTATTTAACAGTTTTCTTCAATTGAGGTGTAACTGACATATATTAGTTTCAGGTATACAACATATTTGATGTATGTATGTATGTATATATTGTCAAATGAACACCACAATAAGTCTAGTTAACATCCTAAACACACAGTTATAATTTTTTTTGGTCACGATGAGAACTATAATTTTTTATTATAGAAAATGTCAAACAAAGTATTAGAGTATAATGAACTTCCATATACACAGACACATAGCCCACTTTCAACAATCATCAGCTCATGGTCAATCTGGTTTCTTCCATATTCCTACTTATTTTTTCCATTCTGTATTATTTTGAGGCAGGGCCCACACATCACATAATTTCATCTAGAAATATTTCCATATGTATCATTAAAATACAAGTGTTTCAAAAACAATCACAATATCATAATCATACCTAAAAAGCTTTTTAAAAAAAGATCTTATTTTTTTTATTCAGAGACACAGAGAGAGAATGAGAGGCAGAGACACAGGCAGAGGGAAAAGCAGGCTCCATGCAGAGAGCCTGACGTGGAACTCGATCCAGGGTCTCCAGGATCATGCCCCGGGCTGCAGGCGGCACTAAACCGCTGCGCCACCGGGGCTGCCCTAAAAAAAAGATTTTAGACAAGAGAGCAAGCAAGCAAGCGTGGGGTAGGAAGGGGCTGAGAGAAAGAATCCAAGTAGACTCTGCTCTCAGTGTGGAGCCAAACATGAGGCTTGACCTCACAACCTGGCCCTCAGCAAACTGCGCTACCCAGATGCCACAATATCTAAAAAGTTTTAAATAGTTTTTAAAAATATTTAAACATGGATTTTTTATGTATTTTAAAAAGAGAGCCTACAGGTCTTGCTCATTTTTTAAAAAAAGATTTTATTTATTTATTCATGATAGACACAGAGAGACAGAGACAGAGACATAGGCAGAGGGAGGAAGCAGGCTCCATGCAGGGAGCCCGACACGGGACTCAATCCTGGGACTCCAGGATCATGCCTTGGGCCAAAGGCAGTTGCTAAACCTCTGAGCTACCCAGGGATCCCCTTGCTCATGGTTTTAAGTGTGAAAAAATAAGAATCAAGCATGACTGTAAAGTTTTTGGCTTAAGCAACTAGTAATGTTTCATTGACATTTGCTCACATGAGAAACACTGCAAAAGGAGGAATTTGAGTGGGTATGGTGAACCAGGAATTTGGTTTAGGATGTGTTGAGTTTGGAATGTCTATTAGATATCCAAATAAGAGATACTGAGTTGGTAGCTGTATATATGTGCTTGAGATCTGGGGAGAGATCAGGCTGGAAATAGAAATTTAGGAGTCAATAAGTATGGAAAGTCTTAGATTGACATCATTAAAGAAGTTAGTATAAATGGAGAGTTCTGAGGAATGGACCCTGGGGCACTCCAACATTTAGTTAGCGACAGGAAAAGAACCAGCAAAGGAGACTGAATGGGGCAGCCTTGGTGGCTCAGCAGTTTAGCGCCACCTTCAGCCCACGGCGTGATCCTGGGGACCCAGGGTGGAGTCCCACATTGGTTTCCCTGCATGGAGCCTGCTTCTCCCTCTGCCTGTGTCTCTGCCTCTCTCTGTGTCTCTCATGAATAAATAAATAAAAAATCTTAAAAAACAATAAAAAGGAGACTGAACGTATGACCAGTAAAATAGGAAAATGAAGAGCAGTGTTCTGAAAGCCTAGTGAAGAAAATATTCCAAGGAGATGTGATCAACTGTGTCAAATGCTGCTGAAAGAATCACTGAATGAGTTCAGGAGAAACAGAAGAGAGGAAAAGGACTATGGGATAAACTTTTAGGCAGTTTTTGCTGATAAGGGGTGTCAAAGAATGAGGCCAAATGTTTTTATTTTTTAAAAAGATTTTATTTATTTGATAGAGTGAGTGACTTGACACAGGAGAGGAAGACAGAATCTGGATTGGTGTCGCTGAGTACACAAGGGGAAGAATTGACTTTGAGTTATTCAAAGACACTTCATATAAATGAGCAGGAGGGAATGCAGGGTCTCTGGGCACCTAGGTGTAGGAGTGAGACAGGGAGAATGTGAGATAATATATAGGAGTACATAACACAGAGGAGGCATACAAATATTAGCTCTCTCCATTTGGGGCTTTCACAAAATGAGTTAATGCTAACAACCTAGAGCTACAGATAGCATTTTTACTAATTCACAGGTCATGGAGAAGAGAATTGGGTAGCTTTGGAAAATTGTGAAAGGCAAAATGTAGATGGAATACTGATACATGTGGTATATTGGTTAGGATTACTTGGCTATATATAATTGAAAAAAAAAAAAAAAGAAAAAACAAGACAGGGTTTCTTTTTCTCATGTGAAAGAAATCTAGAGGTTGGCAGCCCGGGACTAATACTGTGCTCTCATTGTGTTGTCAGTGGGGTATCTCTCAACTCTTGCCTCTAATTTCAAGATGAACGTGTTGTTTAAGATGGGTGCTATAGCCCTACCCATCATGTCGCTCTCCCAGGAATGGGAAGGAAGGTAGAAGGGCTTGATTTCTTCAATCCATAGAGACTTCTTGGAAGTTCCATGCAACACTTCTATTTATAGCTCTCTGGCCAGAACTTGGCCTGTAAGGAAAGTGGGAAACAGTCTTTCAAGAGACAAACACTTAGTAAAATATGGGTTTTATTAAAAGGAAGAAGCAGAGAACTGATGTCAGGGTAGATGTTAGTACCTGTGGGAAGAACATGGTTTTATAGCTAAAACTTCTGTTTGAACTCCAGCTGTATCATATACTGATTATGACCTTGAATAAGTAATTTCATCCCTGTGCCTCAGTTTTCTCTTCTCTAAAACTGAGCCAATACCACCTACTATATGTTATTCTGAAGATTAAATGAATAATACAAGTAATGTGCCACAGTGTTTGGCATTTAATAGGCACACAGTAAATGATACTACCATGAAATAGAAAATTAGTTAACTAGCAGTCCATTAAGAGATACTATCCTAATCTTTTCAGGTGGCTTTAACAAAGTACCATAGACTGACTAGTGTATAAACACCAAAAATAAAAATTTTCTTTTTAAGTTATCTCTACAGCCAATAAGAGGCTCAAAGCTACAACTCTAAGATCAAGAGTCGCATGTTCCACCACCGGAGCCAACAAGGGCCCCAATACCTGAAATTATTTCTCACGGTTCTGGAGGCTGCAAAGTCCAAAATCAAGGGGCTTGTAGATTCCATGTCTGGTGAGGGCCTGTTTCCTGGTTTATAGATGGCTGTCTTTTTATTATGGCATGACAGGAGTGAGGGAACTCTGTGACCTTTCTTATAGGATTACTAATCTCATTTGTGAGAGCTGTACTCCCCTGACCTCATCACCTCCCCAAAGCACCACCTCCATATACTATCACACTGGGGATTAGGTTTCAACATATGAATTGAAACCTAATGCAATCTATAGCAGATGTGGTAGAGTTCAGGCAGACTGGCTGCTCAGTCACAGGTTTAACGTCATCAACTTCTCCTTTGTTCCTTAAGAAATACCCAAAGGTCAAGGAGAGTTGGAACACACTGTTAATGGCATTTATTGACTCCAGTTAACTTTGTCATATCCATTCAGCTTGTTCAAATTAATATCTGACCAAATGCTTTCAATCTCTTCATCTGGTACCAACCAAACTGCAAACCATGAGATAAATAATCTAGTTAAGGCCTACAAAAATAGGACTACTTTGCCAAACACATGTACCTCAGGTTTAGATCTCCAGAGTGGGAAAATGATTCTCAGCCACTCATTTTTATGTCTGTTTTAGACATCTTGGATGACATCTGTCACTAACCTCAACCTTATATTATGTGAATATGGCCTTTAAAAGCAAACAAATAAACAAAAACTTGAACAATAAACAAAAACTTGAGTTTTTCCATCAAGAGAACTTCAATTAAAGAAATTCTGAAGGGTAGGTTTCAGACCAAAGAAAAGTGAAGGTACAAGATGCAAGATAAATTAAAGAGCAAAGAAAAAGGCAAGTATGTAGGTAAACCCAAAAACAAAACAAAAATAAAGAAATGAATAAACTAGTATCTGATAGGGTAAAAAATAAAGAATTAATATTAATGATAAATTTAAGAGAAGGGTAAATGGATTGAAAATGACTGAAGGTCTTTTGGATAGGATTATAGGCATTGATTAGACTTACACTTTGAAAACTAAGGGTGCGTGGTTTAATTTCTATGGTAAAAACAAAAAGAAACAGCACTTAATCACCAAACCTAGAAGAAAAACAAGAATGATAGCAGAAAAATAAACAACCAGAAAAGAAAGAAGGAAAGAATCCACAGGCAGGATAAATAGGAAATATGAAAGAAGATAAGCCTAAATATATTTTGATTATATTGTTAATGGATTAAATGTTCAGTTAGAGGAAAAAGAATGTTAAACTGGACAACACCACAAAACCCAACTAAGAATTTTATAGGAAACATATCTAAGACATAAAGATACTGGGAAATAAAAAGGAATGGAAAACAAACAAAACCCCAAAACCTCTTACAAATACTAATCAAAACAAGCTAATGCAGTACAATGATAAGTGGATATTAGCAAATAAAAAAGCATTCATGGTGGGGCACCTGTCTGGCTTGTCCATAGAGTGTGCAACTGGTAATCTCAGGGTAGTGGGTGTAAGCCCCATGTTGGGTGTAGAGATTACTTAAAAAAAAAAAATCATGGTGATGAGATTTCTTTTTTTTTTTTTTTTTTTGGTGAGGAGATTTCAAGATGTACTTTTCAGTCTATCAGGAAGATACAAAATTGAAGTTGTGCCTAATAATAGACTCAAAAAAAAAAAAACCTGACTAAAGTGCAAAACACATTCACAATCATAGAGGGAAATTTAAAAATATCTCCTTCAATAATTGATAGAATGGGGGAAAATCAGTCCAAGTAATTTGCACAAGATTAACCTAATATATATGTACAAAATACTGCGTCCACTAACTGCAGAATACATGTTCTTCTCAAGCATATATGGCATTTTTACAAAAACTGACTATAGATGGGGCCACAGAACAAGTCTCCACAAATCAAAAGTCTCTGAAATAATATAGAATACGTTTTCTGACCACAGTGTAATTTAGGTAGAAGTCATCAATAAAGAGGTAACTAGGAAAAAAAACACATATGCTTGAAAATTAAGAAAAACACATTTGTAAAAAATTCATGGGTCAAAGAAACCACATGTAAATTATTAAACACTTCAAACTGAATGATAACAAAAATACTAACATACAAATGGAATCTCAGGAGAAAGTCTAGACAGAAGACAGACTTTGGATTAAACAGACTATGGTAACTGTAGATAAATGGATAAATTCGACCAAAGTATATGTAGAAGGGCCAATAACAGAACAGTGACAGGTACCATCTTTTAAACTGTAGACAAACAACAAAATAAAGAATAAGAGATGGTCAGATAATATTTCTGAGATCTGAGTATACGGATCCTGCCCCAGCACCCATGCTTCAAGGAGACTGGTGCTTTAGTGTCTTGCTCAGGATTTTTTAGGTTCTCTAGTTCCTGGGACTAAGCAAGGCAGCCTGAGTCCAGACCTGGTCCCACATGGAGATCTGGTTGCTGAAAGTACCTCTCTTAAAATTTTCTGAGTTTCACTTTGGTGCCTGGCATAGGTACCATCTCTCCCTTTTGAGATGGTACCTACCTCCAATCCTCTAACTCATGCTGTGTGGAGCACATGCCACGAGAAGCCCTGGGTCTGAACATTAGACCATTCCTGTGATGAAGCAGTATTTCTTTCACATGACAGTATGTGATTGGGCTGCAAGAATGGTAGTTTGTTTAGATGATTCTATTGGGCAAATGATGAATTCCAGGTTCTGGGCTACCAAATATCATCACTGACCCTTAGGATTAAGTCGTGTGTGTGTGGTCCTGTGCACTGGCTCTCACTAGTCTGTTTCAACTGTGATGCAGTCTGTAGTCTATAGACTTCAGGCTTGTGAGGGTAGTGGCAGTTGTTCTTCACCCTATTCACCACATGCCATTGGCACTAAGGAGATCACTTAACCCTTTGCAGGTATTGCACCTTGTGTCAGGCCAGGCCCTTCTATCTGAGGCCTTTTAAGACTAGTGCTCCACAATGCCAACTGTTCCTTCTAGTCAGTGTCCTCTCTCTTGTTTCAATGGATAGTGATACTGTACTCTCCAAGTTTGGACTTAAGCCACGCTGATGAAGGAATGGACATTCTTTGCACAAATGAAACCACTCTTTTTGCTCCACGCCTGGGCCTCTTGCCTATTATTCCTGGGTGTGACCAAGAGATCACTGTCTAGGAATGCAGTAATTACAGCCTAAAATGTTCAAGAGAAGGCATGGTTGGAATATGTATTCTATGTTTATGCTATAAATATCCAAATGGTAAACATAACCAGAAAATGAATTATTATTCACTTTCTTGCATATTTTATGTAAGATGTGCATTTTTGGTAATCATCAATGAAGCACCACAATGACTTTTGATAGTCATTGGAAGCCAGTATTCAGTGACACAATGGATGCAACATTATCAGCAATGACATAACCAGCATTAAATAGATGGTATGAAAAAAAAAAAAAATAGATGGTATGAGGGAACTTTAGAGACAAGATCCATATAGTTCAATCCAAACAGGTTCTTAAGAGTCATAGCACTGTGAATAACTGCACTACTATTCTTTTATTGCAGTGGAAGATATGAAATTAGCCAGGAATGGCACACCTAACAATAAAGATGAAGAGATGGTTTCTATACACTATAAAGAATCTTCACATGCACTGACTGAACAATAAACATGCCCTTTTTCTCTATTCATTATTCTAAATCTTTACTGACAAAACACTCTACCTTACATGGGCCCATGAATTCTGTAATCCATTTTAAAAATCAAATTGTTTATATAGACAAGGACCCTGATAAAAAAATATCTGCCCCATAGGCAGTCCTGATCAAAGATGAGCAGAAATTGGGCAAAACCAGAAAACATGAGAACAGTAGCTCGGTAAAGGAAGAAGTACAGAGATCAAACAAAATAAGAAATGGCAAACCCATTGGATTTCAGGGTTAGAAAACCGCTGACACTAAAGCCACTGGAGTTGGGAATAAGACTGTAGCAGGTTAAACAGTGAATGGTGTGAAAGTTGACAATGACTATTTTTTAAAGAAGACTGGCTATGAACAAGAGTAGCTAGCAGGGAGGTAGCAAGGAGTATTATATAGAGTATCAAAAAGAATGAGTGCAATTGAATAAAAAAAGTACTTTTATAATAGTGAGATCTGGTAGGCACCAACTGAACTAAGCAATCTAATTTACTATCACTAATAGACAGTTTGCCCCTGTCTCCTAATGTGATTCAACATGAAGTATACCACATAACTCATGAAGTATCTCTGCCAAAACCTGACTCTAATCAAGACAGTCTTATAGGAAATACTGGGGGACAAAGAAACAAGGAACTGATACTATAAAGTAAATATACAAATCTAAAATGTGGGACATTCTACAAAAGAATGGTCTGATTTCTTCAAAAAAGTCAACGTGGTGAAAAATAAAGTCCTAGGAAAAATAGCAAGAAACACAATGAAACTCCATGGATGAAGCTTAATAAAATTCTGATTATTTTTTTAAAATATGTTATTTATTTATTCATGAGAGACACACACACACAGAGGCAGAGAGGCAGAGACACAGGCAGAGGGAGAAGCAGGTCCCATGCAGGGAGCCCGACATGGGACTTGATCCCGGGACTCCAGGATCACGCCCTGGGCCAAAGGCAGACACTAAACCACTGAGCCACCCAGGGATCCCCCTAAAATCCTGACTAAACACCATCAACAATTATAAGACAATCTAGGGCAAGTAGAAAAATTTGAATATGGGCTGAATATTAGATGATATTGGATAATTAGTTATTATTCTTTGGTGTGATGATACTGAAATTACGTAGAAGAAAAAGTCCTTACTTTAAGGAAACTCAAAGTATCTGGGAGTGAAATGTATCTGTAGCTTGTCTTTAAATAGTTCATCAAAAACAACTATACATCTATATAGATATAGTAAGAGCAAATACACATACACAGAAGGCACAATGTTAAGAATGACTCAATCTAAGTGGTATATATAGATGTTATTTCACTATTATTCCAACTTTTCTGTATTTGTAAACTTTTTAAAAAATGATTATTTATATATGTATATTCATGAGAGACACAGAGAGAGGCAGAGACATGGGCAGAGGGAGAAGCAGGCTCCCTGTGGGAAGCTTGATGCCGGACTTGATCCCAGGACCCCAGGATCATGACCTGAGCTGAAAGCAGATGCTCAACCATTGAGCCACCTAGGCATCCCATGTATTTGTAAATTTTCAAAGTAAAAAGTTGGAAAGTGGGGAGAGAGCCAAAAAGTTAGTAGTAAAAAAGCAAAGATGGGTGTAATAATCAACAGCCCCAAAAGAAAGATTAGCAGTAAGTAGAAGGTGTGCATAATATTCTGAGATTAAAGAAGCTGTGGATGAATACAGAGAAGTGGGTAGCTATGGGTGTGGGTAGTTGAGGAACACCAAGTGATCTCAATCTTCTTCATATGCAGGGGGCAAGGAGAGTAGTCTAGGTTGGAGGTATGAAGAGTGTACATTTGGAAGAAGTGCTCTGGTGAATGGCAAAGACATAAGATTTCATTATTTGTAAAAGATTTCACAGGGTACAGCTGAGGTGCTGCTAAGGAGAATCTAGAATCTACTCATTTTTGCTCCTCCAAGCTCTGCAAGCTTAAACCTATCATAGAACTCACCAGATGTTTACTGTTTACTAGACCACGAGTTTCTTGAGGGAATGGGCCCGACTTTCATTTTCGAAGTCCTAGCATGTAGCCCAGTATCTGGTATGAGGTAACCATTCAATAAATACTTACTAAATAAAATAACAATGGTTTCACATTTAACTTTAAACAGTAAGTTTTCATTTACCTTTCTTATCCTCAGCCCATAGATGTTGCTGGGTTAATTGAATCTCCATGAGACTACTGATCTCGTAGCTTTGTATCACAAACTCAGCATGGTAGTTGGCCCTAATACATAGCAGGCATTTTCTGAGCTGTGCAGAACAATTAAGACTTTAAGTTTTGGTTTGCAAAATCTTTATTTCTGAATGTAAATGTGATCTTAATAAATACTTTTAACAAGCAAAATTAACAGTATCATTAACGGACAATCAACAATGTAAAATAAAGTGCCAAAGTATTTGGATAAAATGCTGGGAAAAACAATGGCTTTACATTTTAAAAAGTACAACAATGCCTATTTTCTATTTGCTTCTGTTCGGGTTTTTACAACTTAACATTGCTTTCCATACCACGGGAGGCAAAAGCTTCCAAACAGACTTACCTTTACAAGCTTAGCAGTTGGGTTCAGGTGACTTTTTATGAAAATAATTCAGGAGACCAACTGCTTTTTGTCTCAGGCATGGAAGGTGGCCAATTTTCTGAAAATGGAAAGCAACACTGGACTTCTGAACAAGATCCAACTCCCAAACCTGAGTCTTTGGAAAGCCAACCTGAATTCATTATTCGTTTGACGCATTTCAGTTTCTTTCTTGGTAACTCTTCTTCATCAGGAGAATCACAGGCAGCAGAGCATTTCCTTAGACCCATCACTTGGAATCCAAGAATTTCTGAAGGAAATACTTTTTTTGTGGTAGGAGGGATCCATTCATTATCACTTTCAGAACACTCAGCAATAAGACTATTGTTGAAAACCTCTGGTTGTATAATACCAGATTTAACAGGGCTTCTGAATTTCTGGCTGGGTGTCTTTACATTGTTTGGACAGCTTGGGGTGGCTTGCTGAGCATCATTTTCAGAGGAAATCTGCCTTTTTTTATAGCTAGCATCAAGATCCGTATAAAAGGCAAGTAAGTTTTTCAAAGTTCCTTTCATCTCATGAATTCTTGTTTGGTGGAATCCTGCAACTGGAGTTGACTGTGAACATGGAACAAAGTCTTGGCTATCTCCAAAATCATATTCTGAATCTGACTGAAAACGAGGTGGAGAAGAGCAGATTCTTGGGCACGCAGAGGCAGATATGCTTTGTGAAGACAACTTCTGTGAAGACTGGTTGGAATTCTTAGGAAGTGATCTCAGTGAGAAATTTGATTCTGTACGATGACTTTCTGCCAAAGATTTTCCCCACTGTAGCAAAATGTTCTGTGACTTTTTGGCAATTTCTGTCGTAATGTCCATTTCTTTAGCACTATCATCAAAGAGATCGGCAGAAGCATCATAGCTACCTTCATGATCAGAATAGTTCTGTGTTGAGTTATTGATACCTCCACAAGGCATTTCTTTCAGTGTATTTGTACTTCTATTTGGACTACTGCAAAGAGTTTCTAAAGGATATGTAAGTTTTCTGCAGATTGTAAAACTGTCACCTTGGTTCTTTGGCCACCTACAATGTTGTTTATTTTCTAAATTGCAAAGGTCAGAAACATTATTATATCTCCTTGAACACAAAGTTACCAACTTTTCACTCATTTCTGAAAGTGATTTTACTCCACATCTTTTGAAATATTTGCTATTGAGACAAGAATGGTCACTCTCTGAGGTACTGTGCCTAAGTATAGTTTCAGCTTTATGTGATGGAATTCTGGTAGATTTAAGAGTACCTATTGTTCCTGAACCTTTTGAAGATGGAAACAGAGCTGACAGATAAGCATTTGGTGGCAAATATTCGGAAATATCACTTCCATTACTACTTATAGAAACAGCCTCCGCTGTGTCATTTGACTGTGACTCCTTCTGAACAGTAGGACTTGGATTTTCTTCACAGTTGGAAAGGACTTTGCTATAGCTTGCTTTGATTGTTGCTTGAGATAATCTTAAAGCTATAGGTGGTGTATGTAAGTCTCCAGTAGTTCTCTGGGAAGTCACAGATAACTTGCTGTGGTCTGCATGTAATCTATCGATGTCATTATCTAGATGACATTTTCTACTACTGGCATCTCTCTGGGTTATAGCAATTTCACTTTTGACAAATGCCAGAAACTCATTCAGGCTTTCAGAGAATGGCAGATCATCCCAAATCTCAGGGTCACAGTCCTGGGAACCACTAACTATCTCTTCAAGTCTGAGTGATGAAGGTGGACAACATGTAGATCTCTTCTGAAGGCTAAAGGGCTTATCTAAATCATGATACTGGTGATATGTTAGCTCATGTGGGGAATACTTATTAATTTCCACAGCACTATGGAAGGATTTTTTATTACTTGACTCCAGGGGCTCTTGCATTTTCAAAGGGGAAAAATCAGAGTCAGTAACTCTGATTTCATGACTGCTAGTGACTGCACTGGGCTGATAAGCTTGTAAGCCAACTTCTTCACTCAACTTCTGTGCTGTGCTCTTTTTATCCATGTATGAAATAAGGCTCCAAGAACCCTGAAAGGCATCATGACACCTATTAGAACCAGTGGCCTCTGCAAAAGAGATGTGCTTTCTGTTCTGGTGAAGAGTATCAATGGCCTTGCTTTGTTCTAAAGCTGAAAAATCATTTGTTAGGTGTGAAAGAGTGGAAGTAAGTTCAAGTGATGCCTGCCAGAATCTTGAAAAATTATCTCTTCCATGGGACTTGAAAATTTCAGGGCCACATATGCTGCTGAGATCACTATTTGTCTGTTCTAAAGCAAGTAAGTGGCTATTTGATGCCTGGGAGCTGCCATCAAGTTTCCTGGAATCAGAGAGTTGCAAAAGCTGATGGAAGTAGTCAATGACAGTCAAGCCTGCAACACCCGGGTCTGGTAGAACAATCTGGCATGCTACTAATGCTTTAACTTCTCTCTTGCGGTCAGAGCATTGCTTTAAGGAGTTATTGGAATCTGAACCTTGTCCGTGTTGGTTTCCAAAATTCTGTGAAAGTAAATGAATTTAAATGACAATAAAAATTTTTTCCTTTGTCTCAAAGGTGAAACAGGGACTTAACAGATTTAAATGGACACAATTATAACTCCTATCCTCATAATTTCAATACCTGTAGTGTTATAGACAAAGTAGCATAAGGAATAGAAGTAAACCTTAGAGTAAACATTTCTAGTGTTGGGGGCTTTGGTCAAATTATTTAACTTCTCTGAATCTTAGTTCATTTATGTATAAAATAAGGATAAATATGCAGGACTATTGTATTATCAGTAACATGGAAAACTGCAGTGCTAAGCAAATAGTAGTTGCTCAATAGCACCTACTATTGTATTTCTCATTAGCTTCCAGAAACTTTGAATATTTAAGGAAAAGTTCTCACTCATTAAAAAAAAAAAGACAACAAAAACCAAAAACCAAAACCAAACAAAAAAAGGAAAAAAAAAAAACACCTAAGATTTTAACAACAAACTCTATAGCTCCTGATTTCACTGTTATTTTGAGTTTTTCTCACTGTTCAGGTGTGGAATGCTATTCCCCCTTTTAAAACCTTGATTCAAGTGTGGGCAAAATTTCTATTTGTTCCCTCTAGCATACATGAGACAGAAAACGATTATTCCTTCAGAGTCAGTATATTCTTAGAACTTCTACAATCACTTTTGTAATTATTTAAGGCCATTCTTCCTACTATTCTTAGAGTAACCAATACTCAGATACTTTGCTTTCATGTTAGTGCTCTCTTCCTTTTACAGATGACAAAATCATACCATTAAAGAGTTAAGTTTTATTACTGCATTTAAACAAAATTTGGAGAGTGAAATAAATACCAAATATCAAAACAAAATATCTAATATTCTGACTTTAAAATAAATTTAAATAAACTTATTTAAACAAATAAATTTAGATTTTTAAAACTCTGAAAACATTTGAACTGGGCTCTTCTGACTTGAAAGAGGAAGCTCTCACACATGGTATTTTAACAGATCATGTTTAGCCTATTTTTATACAGTTTAAAGTGCTTCTACAGACCCTCACATTTATGACTCCTAAAGACTATTCTGAAAATTCAAATCATTTTATTACAATGGAAATGCTAACAGAATATTAAAAAGAAAGCTAGTCTCAATTACCGTCACTCCAAAAATAAAACTTTGTCCAACAAAGCGAATTTCAACTGCTTTAGTTAACAGATTATGAATTGCATCATGGTCCAGTGTTTCTGAAATCTCATTAGGATCTTGAATGTACCTTGGAGAGAAAATTAAAAATGTGAAGACAAAAGCTTTGAAATTTTAACTTGCCATACAATTAGTCTGATAATGCAGCATAAACCTTTTGAGTTACATATAGAAAAAAAAGGCTCAAAGCAGATGACTTCCGAGTAATCAGGCTAAACATTTATTCCAATAGTGGCAAAGAAGTAGTGGTGGGATCTCTAGCCCTCAAAGCAGAAGGAAGTCTTTCTTCCCTTGGTAATCAGTTTGCTCTCAACTACAAGGAAATGGACAGAGATTTCCTCTGTCAAGTAATTAGAGGAAGAGGGTAGAAGACTTAAGGAAAGAAAAAGCTTTAATTGCTTATGTCATTCTTATATCTCAGGATACCTTAATAGGTGAAACTATGCAGATGAAGTTGTGATACAAGTGAAATGACAAAATTTCAACCTCTGATATGCAAATTATTATTATTTTTAAAAAGATTTTATTCATTTATTCATGAGAGACACAGAGAGAGAGGCAGAGACACAGGCAGAGGGAGAAGCAGGCTCCATGCAAGGAGCCCGATGTGGGACTCGATCCTGGGAATCCAGGATCACGCCCTGGGCCGAAGGCAGGAGCCAAACTACTGAGCCAGCCAGAGATCCCGATACACAAATTATTCCCTCAATAGCTTCTTCTATCTCAAGGACTTTAGCTACTGGAATGTTAACCTCGATTTAGATATTCCTTTAATTTGAAACAATTTTACTTTCTTTCTTTTTTTTTTTTTTTAAGATTTTTATTTTATTTATTCATAGAGACAGAGAGAGAGGCAGAGACACAGGCAGAGGGAGAAGCAGGCACCACACAGAGAGCCTGACGTGGGACTCGATCTCGGGTCTCCAGGATTACGACCTGGGCTGCAGGCAGCGCTAAACCGCTGCGCCACCGGGGCTGCCCACAATTTTACTTTCTTATCCTTTATTTCTCTAATCTAGATTAGAGTATTGTAAACTAATATTTTTATTACATCTTAATATGCCTTGAATAAAAGGAGCTTAGTTAAACATCATCACAGTATGTAATCAGGAAATGAACACCTTTCTATTTAATTATCTTTTAAAAGGAATTGATAATCTGAGGTCAAGTGATCATCTTTTAACTAAATGCATATTACCTTAAAAACATGTATTTTCAAATTCTACTGATAAGCTAAAGAAGCTGGGTGGGGGAAATGCTTTGAATATTCTTACCTGTGCAAACCATTGGCTGTAAGACCAAAAAATGCATCTAAGCAGCTTCCAAATACAGTAATGACAAACAAGTTGTTTGAGTCTGCAATTTTTAAGGAAAGTTTGTATCTGTAACGGACATTTTCAGCTTTGCCAGTAAAGCCACATTTTGGACAACGAGACCTAGAAGAGTAGAGAGAAAAAAAGTATAGAGATGTTCACTAATTTTTTTTTATACAATAGAAAGCAAATTTGGAAAAGTAAACATTAAAAATAATATTTTGTATACAAAAGTACTTATATAACATATTCTTAAATGACTTCAGGTCAACATCTTTTGAATTTCTCTATTTATAACAACTACTTTTACTCACTTAAGTTTAGCACCAAATAGAAAACAGAAGGGGTGCCTGGCTGGCTTAGTTGGTAAAGCATGCAACTCCAGATCTCAGGGTAGTGAGTTTGAGCCCCACAGTGGGCATGGAGCTACTTTAAAAAAGAAGAGAAATAACGAAGAAAAATTGTGTGCAGGAGAGAGGGAAGAAGGAAGGTAAGAGAGAAAGGGAAAGGAGATGTTCTTATTAGGTAGCTAAATTGCCCTTAACAAATTGAGGTATATTATACTCTGGAATTGGGGGGCAAAGAAAACAATGAAGTGAGCACCACACCAACAGAAGATCTGATGTTTACTGTTTATCTTTTGTTAAGAGAACAGTATCTATTTTTTAAAAAAAACAAAAAATACCCCCAAAAAACCAAAAAATAGTATTTGATAAGAGAATAATGAATTATCTTGAAACATTTGATAAATATTGATAAATATCTAGTTTTATTTTTCTCACCAATATAAGAATAATCTAACAATATAAGAATCAAAGAAGAACACTTACTTCTTTGGAATATGCTGAGAATTTATTAGGTTACCAATATTAGGTGTGAAATATCTTTTTTAACTTGTTTTTAAGGGAGAATTTCTTGTCAAAAACTACTGTGGTCCACTCTAAATCTATTATGTACTAGTCATCTGGTCTTGAGTTACTAAATCACTTAAACCTTATTTTTTTAATCTGTAAAAAACGGGGTTGAGGAATAAAATGTGACAAAGCATAAAAAAGAAAATAAAGAGGGGCGTGTGGGGTGGCACAGTCAACTGAGCATGGGACTCGATTTCAGCTCAGGTTATGATCTGTGGGTGGCGAGATGAAGCCCTGAGTTGGGCTCCAGGCTCACCATGAAGTCCATTTGAGATTTTCTTTCCTTCTCCCTTTGTTCCTCCCCCAACTTGTGCAAGTGTGAGCTCTGTCTCTCAATAAATTCTTAAAAAGAAAAAGAAAAAAAAAAAAAAGGAAAGAAAGGATCTAGTGCAGGTCTTGCCAAATTAATAAATGTCAGTCGGCTTCCTCTTCATTTTTTTTTTTTTTTAAAGATTTATTTATTTATTCATTCAGAGAGCGAAGAGAGAGGCAGAGACACAGGCAGAGGGAGAAGCAGGCTCCCTGCAGGAAGCCCAATGTGGTACTCGATCCCGGGTCTCCAGGATCACACCCCAGGCTGCAGGCGGCGCTAAACCGCTGCGCCACCGGGGCTGCCCCTGGCTTCCTCTTCATAATTAATATTAAATACTGTGATGATTACTGTCATTTTACTTAGTGTTCCCCTCTTTTCTAGTTGTTTGCAATGTCTTATAACTGATAGCGATCTTTCAGGTTTTTAATTTAGCAAACTGACCTTAATACATCTTATGGTAATGGTTAGTCCAGGATTTTATTCTTCCTTCATGTCCTAATAACTGGGGTTAAAAATGAGCCGCAAAATGCGAATAGAAAATAACGTTAGAAATAGTCAGTCATATAATTTTGATTATTGCCAGAAAGCCAGTAGGGGGAGCCTAAAATCCATAGCTCACAAGGTGACTATTTTGAACAAAGGTTAATCCTTTGTCTAAGTTACTGGTTCACTCACCATCACTACAGCTGTGTTAATTTATTATTTTTTTTCCCCACATTGAAAATGGCTCTGTGCCAATCCATTCATCTAACCTTATCTTTATGTATTCATAATACATTCAGGTCTAATGAAAAATTCCTAGCAAATCTTAGAAAAATATGTATCAGCATTTTGTAGTTTACAAATGTTTTCAAGCAACCCAGGTGATTTGTATCCATATTAAAGTTTAAAAAGATCTAGTCTATTACTCCATACTAACATTTATTTATTTTAATCCAGCTTTGTTCTTAGATTATACATATTCATCATATTAAATATTATAAAGATAATACAAATATTTTAAAGAATATAAAATATAGTGTGTATACACATTATACTAATAAACCTAGTTTTTATTAGACTATCATAGGTACTCTCTATTTGCAAGATAGTTTATAATTAGCTTTTTAGTTCTTAGAGTTGTCATAAGACAACATCGAGGGAAAAATTGCAGGCTAGGAACTGAAATCCTTAGATTTGGGTCATAAAATTCACCCCAATTGCTCCATTTGTAAATGGGGGGAAATAATTTGTTAACTTTGTTAAAACAGATTCTGATTCATTAAGTTTGGGACAAAGCCCAAGATTCTGCATTTTTAACAAGTTCCCAGGTGATACTGATATATCTCTTCTCAGACCACATTTTGAGAAGGGTAGAGACAACACATTCAAATCACAGTCCCAATTTAACTTCTGGAGGCACCCCTATTTTTCAAAATGTCGTTTGTTACAAAGTAGCAGTTTTCAAATTTTTTGGTCTCAGGATCCTTTATATTCTTAAAAACTATTGAGAACACCAGAGAGCTTTTGTCTATGTGGCTAATATTTTTGTTTTTAACTGAATATGAGAAATTAAATGAAAGAAATTAAGAAATCTAAAAAATATCTATTAATTCTCTCAAATAATAGATCCATTGAATGGTTAACCAAAAAACCTATTTTTATGAAAAATATGTGTTTCAAAACAAAAAAATTAGTGTCAAGAGTGGCATTGTTTTATAGTTTGCAAATCTCTTTAAAGTCTGACTTAATAACTATAGTTAGATCCTCATATTTCCTTCTCAGTTCAATCTGTTGTAATATAACACGTTATGTAGCTTCTGGAAAAATTCACTATGTGCTTTTAAGATAATGAGAGTGAAAAGGCCTGCGCTGAAGGTAGACTGAGCCAGCCAGGCACCCCAGAGAAAGTATTTTTAAGGAACTCCAACCCTAACCCTCACTGTACTTTAAAAATCAAAGAATCTTAGTGTTTCAGGTATAGTTGGCCTGAATCTTAGCACCACAATAAAGTATTGTGTCAAGCTACTGAAAGGTACAGAGATTTCTGTAACAGTCCCTGTTCTGAAGGAATTTATTTATTAAAAAAGTAACCTAGGTATCATGTGAAAATAAACAAATAATAAACAAAAAAGAAAATCCTACATCATTCTAGGGATATCCCAGAAGTGAACAAAGTTTTTCCATAAGGATTGGGATTTACTCTCAAGAAGCTATTTTTCTCCTCTAAAGCAGGTACATAGCAAAGACTTGGAGGTAATCTGAAACCTCCCTCTGGCACTAGAGGATTACCAGACAATTCTATTCTGGATTTAAAGAACCAACCCAAGAGAATCTGCCTGGTATGGTGTTTTTGTTTGTTTGTTAAGTAATTTATAACTTTTACGTAATCTAGTTCTACAACTGATTAAACAAAAGTACAATTCTGTCTGGAGGCACTTTTACCTTCAGCATATTGGGCAAGCTTTTCTCTGGGATGAATTCTCTGATGTCTAAGGAGCTCCGAACTCCACCTGCAGGCTTTCCCACATTCTTTACATAGTAAAGGTTTCTCGTCACTGAATTCTCAGATGCTGACTTAGATATGAATGCTGACTGAAGGTCTTCCCACACTCATTACACTCATAGGGCTTCTCTCCTGAATGAATCCTCTGATGCTGAATGAGGTTTGAGCTCTAGTTGAAGGTTTTCCTAAAGTTGCTATACTTAAAGGGATTTTTTCCAGAATGAATTCTCTGGTGGATTATAAGGTGTGAGTTATAAATGAAGACTTTACCACATTCACATTTATGGTCTTCCTCCCTGTGGGAGTTTTCTTATGGGTGATAATCAACTGCCTGAAACCTTTCCCCTGGGCTGGGGACTGCCTCAGTCTCTCCACTTTGGGATTTCTCTGTTGCTGCTCCAAAGTGCCCTCAACTTCAGAGGCAGTTTCAAATGTAGAGATGCTGAGTTCTTCTGAGAACACCTGTGATTCCACTTCAGTAATGAGTAGTTGTGGCAGTGAACCTTTGTCCCCGGACTCTGGATCATCTTCACTCTCATGGAAAGGCTGGGTCTCCATGCTTGGTGCCTCCTGGAGTGCTCCTGGAGGTCATCAGGCACCACTTGGCCAGCGTGGAACCAAAACTTCCAAGGAGACTTAGAGACCCTCTTCAGAGTCAGCATTAAGATGAAGGAAGAATAGCTAGAGTTTTGTTCAGGGCTTGAGGGCAGAAAAGGCAAAGGCAGAAACATACACTAACTGTTCTACTTGGCCTGAGAGAGATCTGAACTTGGCAACTCCCCCTACTGCTGCCCCTCTGTCCAGCCTGCAGGCCAATACTCTGGCTCCCACAACAGATCAAGTGTCCCTTTCCACCCGTAGTCCTGGTTTATCAAGTCCTTTCCCCAAAAGCCCCAGCACAGTTACAGTCTCCTTTCTACTCTTGGGATGGTGTCTGGTGGTGAATTTAATCCTTATTTGCCCTTGAGCAGTAGGAAAACTACAGTGTACACATGTATTTCCTCTCTCACGTTTACAGGCTTTACTTTTACCTTTTGGAGACCAGGATTATCCGAGAGAAGCACTTCTGACATGAAGGATATATAAAATTGGAATTCTGGAGAGCAAGAACTGAGGCCAGAAGAAACTTTCTTCCTCTATTCATGTGTCCTCACTATGGCCTACAAAAAACAGAATAGCCACAGGATGAATGGCACATCTTCAAATGTACATACACTATTTACTTCTTAGGAAAACAACTTAGCCTCCACTATAAAATGAACAGATGTCTATTCGCTTTTTTGGTGTAAATGTATTGGAAAACATTTTATTTTTCTGCCTCATTAAAAGTATTAACAAGGGGCAACCTGAGTGGCTCAGTCGGTCAAGCTAATCGTCTGCCTCCAACTCAGGTCATGATCTCGGAGTCCGGGGGTTGAGCCCACATCCCTGCATCAGGCTCCCTGCTCAGTGGGGAGTCTGCTTTTGCTTTTCCCTCTGCCCTTTCCCCTGCTCGTGCTCTCTCTCTCTCTGCTCTGAAATAGAATCTTTTAAAAAAGCATTAACAGTAAGAAAATAAGATTTAAAACAGAGTAGCTCAAACAAATATTCTGTTTTTGAATAAATGTTGTATTCCAGTAATTCAGGAATGACATCAGCCCTTTTCACATCTTTAGAAGAGCTATAAGAACTTGTTTCTTCCATTAACAGGAAGGAATGTAAATAAACTTGCGTGATTCTTTTAAAGAAACTAAATTGGGTAATGGTTCTTTTAGGCTGAAAAAAATCACTTTATTAGATTTCAGTATATATATTTCTACACAGCTTAAAGGAAAAAAAAGACAATTCTTCTGCAAACAGAAAAATAAAAATGTTACATGGTTAACAGAGTATAAAGTGCTTTAAGATCCTTGTATAAAACAGAGAAGCAGAAGAATAGCAATGTTCTGTCTTTTTTTAAGATTTATTTATTTATTATTCATGATAGACACAGAGACAGAAAGAGAGAGAGAGAGAGAGAGACAGAGACAGAGACACAGGAGGAGGGAGAAGCAGGCTCCATGCCAGGAGCCCGACGCGGGACTCGATCCCGGGACTCCAGGACTCCAGGATTGTGCCCTGGGCCAAAGGCAGGCGCCAAACCGCTGAGCCACCCAGGGATCCCCAATGTTCTCCTCTTTTTAACTTTCTGTTGCTTTTCTCTTTGCCTAGAGTGTTCTTCAAATAGTTGGTTCATTCTCATCCTTAATGTTACCCCTTAGAACATCTTTCCTTTTAGTTTTTATGACATCACCCATTTCATTCTTTTATAGTACCAATCCTGCTTGTGATATTTCCAACCATGAAAATGCATGTATCAATGTATCATCTTACCTATTTTTGTTTGTTCTACCCCTACCCCTAGTCTGACGTTGTCTATCTTGTGTTCTACTATATACCCCAGTGCTTAGCACAAAGTATGTTCTTTATCAACGTTCACTGAATAATAAACTCTAAGCAGAATTTTGCAACTTCAGAAAAAATTTTGTAAGAGTAGGTATATACATCATAATAGGGTGTCCCTCCTTTTTCATTTAAAGCCCCCCTCCTTAAAGATTTTATTTATTTATTCAAGGGAGACACACAAAGAGAGAGAGGCAGAGACATAGTCAGAGGGAGAAGCAGGTTCCTCAAGGGAAGTCCCATGTGGAACTTAATTTCCAGACCCTGGGATCATGCCCTGAGCTGAAGGCAGACGCTCAACTGCTGAGCCACCCAGTCATCCCTAAAGCTCCCTTTAAAAAGTCTTCCTCGGGGATCCCTGGGTGGCTCAGTGGTTTAGCGCCTGCCTTTGGCCCAGGGCGTGATCCTGGAGTCCTGGGATTGAGTCCCACGTCAGGTTCCCTGCATGAGCCTGCTTCTCCCTCTGCCTGTGTCTTTGCCTCTCTCTCTCTCTCTCTGTGTGTGTGTGTGTGTCTCTCATGAATAAATAAATAAAAATCTTTAAAAAAAATAAATAAAAAGCCTCCTTCTATTAACCAAAAGATGTCTAATCATTTGGTTTGTCTAGGCATTTCCATTTGGCTTTATTCTTCCTAATGCCTTTTTTCTCAATTCTTCCTCTTATTCTTTATGTGTTAGGAATTTATGCTAAAGAGAACACACACAAAAAAATCTGAGTTGGGGGATCCCTGGGTGGCTCAGCGGTTTAGCGCCTGCCTTTGGCCCAGGGCATGATCCTGGAGTCCCCAGATTGAGTCCCACGTCAGGCTCCCTGCATGGAGCCTGGTTCTCCCTCTGCCTGTGTCTCTGCCTCTCTCTCTCTCTCTCTCTGTCTCTCATGAATAAATAAAATCTTAAAAAAAAAATCTGAGTTGAATCCCTTATTCTCTTTCTTACCTGTACTACTCCCCCACTACAATATGTTTTACATTTCTCTGCCTTTGCTTCTTTTCCTTCTTCCTTCTAAAATGTTCTTTTACTTTCCTGACTAATGTTTATTTTCTAAGAAGTTTTTTCTAAAGCTTTCTTCTCCAGGAAGCTTTCCCAGCTTAAGGACTCTACTTTTTAATTTGGCATTTAGCACATCATAGTAAACTTATGTGTTTAGAGTTTTCTCCTGGAACCAGAGTAAGATCTTAGAGGGACCATCTCATTATATCCCCATGGCTAATCTCTGCTGAGATTAAAAATTGTCGATCTGAACATCAGCAGTTAACTTCCTTCCAGATTTTCAGCTTTCCTCTTCTTAAGCCAGTTTTACCATATACCATTAAATATAAAACACAATTTGGGACGCTTGGGTGGCTCAGCAGTTGAGTGTCTGCCTTTGGCCCAGGGCATGATCCTGGAGTCCCAGGATTGAGTCCTACATCGGGCTCCCTGCATGGAGCCTGCTTCTCTCTCTGCCTCTCTCTTTAAAACAAAAACAAAACAACCCACTATTTTACCAAATCATAAAATAATCATAATTGTATATACATCAGAGTGCACAGAGTGTTTTCATATCTAGTACTTTATTTAAAACTTATTTTAATCATTCAAATTATATCCTCATTTGTTTTTTTCCCCTTAATTGCAATCATATAATGAGCAGAGACTATCTTCTCTAGGGCTCTAAACTAGAATTTTTTATTGTACCACAACTATATGGGCATGCACCAAATTATATTCTTTACACAACTGTTATCAAATTCAAACTTTAGGAAATGGATTAAGCCTTAAATATAACTAGGACACTGATAAATTTGTAGGCGAAACAATGAGAAATAAAATGCTTACTGTCTAATTGGGAAGCTCACCAACAAACAAAAAACACAAGCAGAAATATTTAATTTCTAAATTAATTGTGCAAGCACTAATTGCTGTGTTTTTAAAGTTGGTTAAATTATCTTTATATAAGGGTCTATTGCCCTCTGGTGGATCAAAGAAGTATGTCTAAAAAACTAAGTATTTACAACTTAATGGCAAATTTGAGAACTAAAATGAAAAAGGTCAGTAAACTGTTTTTTTTTTTTGTTTTTAAATTTTTTATTTTATTTTATTTATGATAGGCACACAGTGAGAGAGAGAGAGGCAAAGACATAGGGAGGGGGAAGCAGGCTCCATGCACCGGGAGCCCGACGTGGGATTCGATCCCGGGTCTCCAGGATTGTGCCCTGGGCCAAAGGCAGGCGCTAAACCGCTGCGCCACCCAGGGATCCCCTAGTAAACTGTTTTTACTATTTGTTTCACCTGGTAAAGCCCCCAAAAATGGCAAAAAGGCTTCTCATTGTCTGGCGGACAAAAATCCAAGAAGATCCTTTCAGGAAGTCACTGTTCTTTTTGCTGCTTTCGTAGTATTTCCTTTATGACATTTATCATCTAGTTGATCTCTCCACTGCTTGACTTGTACTGTGGTGACTTCACGTTTGATGGAGAACTGAAGCATCAGGAATAAGTAAATATCAAAGTTACAGGGATGCCTGGGTGGCTCAGCGGTTAAGCATCTGCCTTTGGCTCCGGGCGTGATCCTGGGGTCCCAGGATTGAGTCTCATATCGGGCTCCCTGCATGGAGCCTACTTCTCCCTCTGCCTGTGTCTCTGCCTCTCTCTCTCTCTGTCTCTCATGAATAAATAAATTAAAATCTTAAGGAAAAAAAAAGTTACAAAACCTTATAATTACAATGACCTGGAAACAATTTCATATGTAGTATCTCCTGCAATTTATCTTTCTTCTTGATTTTATTGGGAAGGATGGTAATACAGCATTTCATTTCTTTGGCTCCATCACAGCCAGCAAATCATATTCCAATTCAATTTATCAGTTATTTGTTGTGCAGCTGCTAAATATCAGGTATTGGGGATAAGTGATGGGAAAAATAGACAATCACATGAAAAAATTTTACTGAAAACGTGGCAGATTCTATAAAAGAAATGTACATAATGCCATGAGAAAATATAAGGGGACTGAGTCTTAGCTTGGAAGAGTGGGGAGAGAATAGTTATGCAAATACATAATCCTTCGCAGTTACCGGATTAAAGGTGATTTTTTTTTTTTTTTAAATTTATAATAGTCACACAGAGAGAGAGAGAGAGGGGCAGAGACATAGGCAGAGGGAGAAGCAGGATCCATGCACCGGGAGCCCGACGTGGGATTCGATCCCGGGTCTCCAGGATCGCGCCCTGGGCCAAAGGCAGTCGCTAAACCGCTGCGCCACCCGGGGATCCCTAAAGGTGATTTTTATTTTCTTTGTATGTTTAAAGTATTTTGAAGATGTTTTACATTTACACTTTAAAAAAATCAATAAATATAATAAAAAAAATACTAGGTAGGGAACTTAGAAATAAAATACAAAGAAAACTTTGGGTCCTCTCAATCTCTTACACCTAAAAGTATAAACAAGGAGGTTAAGATAGAGGGGGAGAAAAATGTGTTAGGGTAGGTTGATGGGAACTAATTAGGGGCTCAGTAGGCTTTTGTTTTGAAGGCCCAGAGATTTCCCAGGAATGTCTGGAATGAAGAAGATTCTGACTTATATTTATTAAAATATGTGGGGTCCAGTATTTAACATGGAATACTTGCTTTCTCTTTCTAGTCAAGCTATATGGGGATCTAAATCATATCCAAAGACACTTTACTAATATATCATGAAAAATTACAGCACAGGAAGGACACATTTTAAGCCCATATTTTCTTTTGGGTATGACTATATGTATAGAGAAAGTTGTTTGAAGAGGGGTATTAGGTTAATCAAATATTTTAATGGAATCAGGCTAATATAGCTAGTGCATCCTTTTCACACGAAAGATAGTTTTGTCGGTGGGCCCAGATACATAACTCATTGATTACCACCCATTTTCATACTAGCCCAGTGGTTCTCTTTTAGAGTCTATCAAAATCACCTGGAGGGTCTGATAAAATGGACTTCTGGGTCCTAACCTGAGTTCTGATTCAGTAAATTTGGGACGAGGGCCAGAGAATTTGCATGTCTCACAAGTTCCCAGATAATGTTTATGTTGGCAATACTTGAAAATCACTGGCCTAGCCAGTTAGGCTGTCTGATGGTGACCAACATTTGTGATTAATGTGGTTATAGTTAAACTATAAAGTCTGAGAGCATTACAGTCTTTTAGATTACTTTGTAAATCTTTGGTCTACTATCTGGGGTCGTTTCGGCTTACCTTCTTCACTACCAATTTCCTAGTTGGCACCTTAATATGAAAAAAACATGCCCCTATTATATGCACACACACTGACGTAATTTTTTTCTCCTTTGGGCTAGACTAGAAAATCTAGAATAATTCTTATTAAATGTTAGATCATCCAGAAAAATTTAAATGTTTAACATTGTTGGGGGACACAAATTTCTGTCCCTGGACCAAGAATCAAATTGACAGGAGACAGATTAACAAGAAAATCAAATTTAATAGTATGCATACATACAGGGAATCTGCAGACTTGAAAATTCCAAAGACACTCAGACAAAATAAGGTATATATATGTCATCCCAAACTAAATAGAAGTGGGTAGGGGTCCAGGACTTCCAAAGGAAGGCATACAATCCTCAGAAAAAATAAAAAAGAGTAAATGTTTGGTAAACAAATGTTTGTGGGGGCCATTCAAAAACAATGGGAATAAGAGGGGATTTTGATCATAAGGCCTTGCTAGGTTTCTCCTGTCTACCTTACTTTACTATTTATCATAATATAGTTATCTGTGATGATAGCTCTCTTCTTGCATGAGGTCTTCTATCTAAATGTTTTTTTAGGCAGTTGGTGGGCAGGGCGTGGGGCTGCAGAAAAGCTTTCCCTGAATCTGCTGGGTTTTGATTGCTTTTAACTCAAAACAATCTTCATGTCAGAGTGGCCAATCTTAGGGCAGCCTCCCAAAACTGTTCTTGCTATGCAAGAAAATCTGTCACCTTGCTACTCTCAGATTTCCTGTTTTATATTGTACAGGCTGTATTATATTTTGAGCTGTTTACTTAATGGTTTACCCCCAAGGGTGCATACTTTGTCTAAGTTTTCTAAAAGTAGTCATAACAAATCCTTGAGAAATGATTTACTGACATAACGTGAAAATTCTAGAAAGAGATGAGAAAGCAGGAGACAGAAAATTAAACAAAAAAACGAAACCTCTTTTATTTGGAGAAATATTGGTGAAAAATACTTTTAAAATACCACCCAAGACAGGTAGCTGGCTAGCTTAGAGCATGTGACTTTTTTTTTTTTTTTTTTTAAGATTTTATCCATTTATTAATGACAGACACAGAAGGAGAGAGGCAGAGAGAGAAGCAGGCTCCATGCAGGGACTCCAGGATAAGGCCCTGAGCTGAAGGCAGGGCATCCGGAGCATGCGACTCTTCATCTCATGAGTTCAAGCCCCATGTTGGGTGTGGAGCCTACTTGAATTAAAAAAAAAAAAAAAAAAAAAATCCTTAACAATAAAAAACCCCCAAGACACCACCCAGGAAACTCTTGGTGAATACAACACAGTTTGTCCATTGAGTTTATGATAGATGAAGGGATAGGGAGGGTGACAAAATTACAGATAGAAAATACAGGCTCTTGTGTTCAAGAAATTTATAAACTGTTGGCTAAGACAATGTGTAACTACTAAGGAAGTGACATTAAGGTACATACAATATCTGCAAGCTCCAGACTTCCACATGGAGGAGACAGTTATAGACAGCCATTATTTTGATGTTCCATAGACACCTCAAGTTTTAATAGGTAAAAAACCTGAATTCTTAGTTTCCTTTCAAACTTCTTTGTAGAGGCTGCTTTTAGACAACAGGCTTGAGCAACGTAATGAAGAGCAAGGCAAAAGGGCCTACGGTGACCACCTACCTGAATACAGACAGGAGACCTACCTCAAAATATCCATAGGCCCTAAACAGATCAATGGGCTACTTACAGCAGGCACAGTTACCAAAAAAGGGAAAATTCCCTACGTTGCCATACCTCTTTATCTTCCCCTTTAAATACAGCCCTACTCATGCTCTCCTGTCAGACAGTCTCACCTTTGCTGTCCTGCCCACCACTCCCTTGTGGTGTATTCAATAAACTATCTCCTTTGTGCTGCCTTGGGTGAATCCTTTCACCGCCCACGCCACTGGTTTTCACTCAATCACTGCCCCACATTTGGGGCCCCCATTCAATCGAACAGACAGCACATTCTTTTCTTGAAATTTTCTCCATGTCAGCAAATAGCACTATTCTTCAACCAGTTAAGTCAGGTCAGATACTTAGGAATCATCTTTCATTTCTTTTTCCCTCAAGTCTCAAATTATACTCATCTGTATGTCCTTCTATTTCCAAATCTAAGAACCACTGTCCACTTTTCCCACATATGTTCTGCTACTACGTAATCCAAACATCATCACCTGTTGCTTCTGCTGCCGCATTAGCTTCCTAACTGCAAGATCTGGTCCCTGCCCATCTCTCAAGGCTCATTTCATCACCTATCCTTTCTGAATACCTTCCAGCAGCACAGATCTTTCCTTAGGTTTTTGAGCACTCAGATGACAACTTCTTCCCTGGCTTAGGGCCTTTGTACAATCTATTCATTCTGGAATGTTCTTCCTTTTCTTTATTGCATGGCTGGATCATTCTCATCTTTTAGGCCTTGCTTTAAGAGTCAACTCTTGTGTTAGAAAAAAAGCCACAGGCCCCAAATGAAGTCATTTGCAGAGTCCCCAAACTGGGGCTAACTACCTCAGCTAACTGCAGTTTCAACTTCCCCCAGAAATATAGTCTTAACTGGTCAATAAGGAATTTTCTGGATCAGTGCCAACAAGAGCTCTCTCCATCTCAGAAAGGCAATCTGCATAAGACTCCTTGCCCTTCCCCCAGAGGAAGACTGACCTTGCCCAGAACAATCCTTTTCTTTTGCTAATAACTTCCTTGCCCTACTTTCTTTCCTATAAAAACCTATTTTGCATGACTCTTTGGAGCTCTCTTTTATTTGCTAGGTAAGATGTTGTCTGAATCATTTAATAAAGCTAACTTGATCTTCAAATTTACTTGGTCAAATTTTGTTTTTCAAGACTTGAGAGAGGCCACCTGAAACGAGCCTAACTCAGTTTCCCCTTCTATTCTTAACTCCACCTATAAGAGTTAAGTTCCACTTGGTGAGGAATCTAACTTGTTCACTATTGTAATCCCAGTACCTAGTAATTCTTGGCAGAGGGAGGCACTTACAACTATCTTCAGGATAGGGCTGCCTGGGTGGCCCAGTGGTTCAGCGCCGCCTTCAGCCCATGGCATGATCCTGGAGATCGGGGATCAAGTCCCGCGTCGGGCTCCCTGCATGGGGCTTGCTTCTCCCTCTGCCTGTGTCTCTGCCTCTCTGTGTCTCTCATGAATAAATAAATAAAATCTTAAAAAAAAAAAAAAAAAAACTATCTGCAGGATAGTGGTGCCTTGGTGGCTCAGTCAGTTAAGTGTATGCCTTCCACTTGGGTCATGATCTGGAGTGCTGGGATGGAGCCCCCATCAGACTCCTTGCTCAGCGAGGAGCCTGCTTCTCCCTCTCCTTGTGCGTTCTCTCAAATAAATAAGTCAAAAACAATATCCAAACTATCTGCTATCACTAACTACTAGGTACTTTGTGACCCAGTTTTGCAGGGTGCAGAAAGGCTTCCTGAGTTAAAAGACAATAAAACTGAAACTTAAGGAATGAGTATGAATTAGCCAGGTTAGAAGCGATCTGGAGGTGAGGTGAGACGGTGGATTTGAGGAACTCAAAGACTTTTCATAGGGCTGGAGCAGTACAAAACAAATATGGAGAGGCAGGCAAAGGCTAGCAAGAAGGGCCCTGTAAAATATGTGAAGAAGGTTAGGCTTACCTTGAGGGCAAATAGGAGGCAAGTAAAGATTTTAAACCGGGAGTGCTCTGGCCAGATCTGCGACTTACCAGATAGCCTGGCAATGTGGAGACTGGATTGGAAAGTAACACGAAGTAAGAGCCAGCTGGGAGGCTGGAGACTGGAGCTATGGAGAAGTCACGGTGTTCCAAGTGGCCCACAAGTGGAGGACTGTGTGGATTCGAGATATAATGACTGGCTGAGTATAAGATAGGTAAGGAATGTAGAACAATTTCAAGTTTCCGATTTGAGCACACTGACAAAACACTCTTCCCTCTAGGTCACAAAACGATATGGAAAAGCCCCCTTTTCAGCACTCAATTACTCAGCAAAGCCTGCTAAAGCCGCATCTCCGAGCACCTCAAAACCCGGATGGTACTTTTCCTTTGTTTTATCGGTTCCAGAGGCTCACCCTCATCTAGCTCGCTGGCTAGGCAAATGTGGAGGAAACGCTCGCTGAACTGTATCAACAGCACGGCCTAATTCTAAATGACAGACAGACCCTTTTTCCTGTTCACTCTCATGGCCACCCTTCTACAGAGAAAGACTAACTCCTGAGAAAACAACAGGGAACGCTCTAAGTCTCACCCACGACGACACTCAGGGCCACGTTAGGAGTCTCGCCCTTTGCGCTCCACAGCTCCTCACCTGAGGCACACGACCGAGACTCGTCCGGGCGACGCTCCGCGGTGCCGACCGCTGGGACGCGGCGACGAATCAAGTTTCCAATCAAAACTCCCGCGTCCTTTTCCGCCGGAAGTGACGCTTGGGCAGTGGCTGCTCACAGCCAATCAGAAGAAGGCGCCGCCGAGGGTGGAGATTGAACGCGGCGTTCTGTGAGTTTCTGGGAACGACCATTTTCGTCAAACTGTGGGTAGAGACAGGGTTTGGGGGATGTTTTTCCCCGACTGGTGCCGCAGTGGCACAGTCTATAAAGTTGGTTTTGGGGGCAGCGTGGGGGTCCCAGGAAGGGGTGGTAGCGCCCCTCAGATCGGGGTTCGGCAGGGCGCCTGGAAGGAGGAGTGGGAGCTGGGCAGGGGAGCTTGGTGGCGCGGAGAAGAGCAAGAGGGGGATGGAAGCGGGGTCTGAAGCGGGCTACCCGCCCGGGGCAGGGGACCGGGGCGTATCCTGGACGAAGGGACCCGGACCTAGCGGGACTCGGGGGGGCTCCGGGCCCCGGAGACTCCAGCTAAGGGATGGCTTGTGTGGGCAGCGCGGAGGTTCGGGGTGATGGGTGAGCGGACTACCGCAAGAGGTGGTTGGCTGACATCATGGAGGTGGGATGCGAGGGCCGGACCGAGCGGGCTGCGAAGCCGCGCTCCCCTGCCTCCTGAGTAACCCAGTGCAATGCCCTCCACCCCTCGGGACCTCGGTTTCCTCAGCTGTCAGTGGGAGTAGCCATCACGCGACACACGGATTGCTGTGATGCTGGAGTTAGAGGCGTGTGTGCCATTATGCCTAGCGATATAGGGACACGTAGAGAACGCTCAAGGAATTGTCATGGCAGCTCTTATTATTATTGTTATTATATGGGGTTTGCGGAGGGCAAGGGGGGTGGCAATGGAACTGAGGCCGACCGGGCAGGGCAGGAAAGGAGGTGCTGGGCTTGGAGAGCGCTCTGTCCCCAGGATGGGATTCCGGCGGTCCGGTGGGAAAGGGTGGACTTGGACTGGGGCCGCGATGAAGGTGGACTCGGAAGAGGGGACTGCGCCAGAGCAACGTGAAAGGCTGCGGCGCCGCCGGGGACCGGGGCGGGGCGGGGCGGCGTGGGCGCCCAGGCTTGGGCGGCGTTGCTCCGGGGAGGAGCCTCTGTGCGGTGGGCGGAGCTGCGGGCTGGGCTCGGCTCTAGCTCCGCGTCTCTGCCGGTCTCGCTCCCACCCGCACTGCAGCCGCCAGCCGGAGCCGTAGCCATGGGGCGCCCCGCCGTCCTGCTCCTGCTCCTGGCTCTCCTGACGCCTGGGGTCGCCATCCCTGTACCGCCGGCCGTGAAGGCCCTCAGCAGCCTGCGCTGGTCAACCAGTTTCACCTCCCGCCATTTTACTGGCGCGAAGTACTCGGTTCACTACATCCTACAGAAGGTAAGGCGGGGCGGGGCGGGGCGGGGCGGGCGTCGGGGAGCGCTCGGGCTGCGCAGTCCCTGCCTAATGGACCCGAGCCTAGGCACTGGAGCTCACCCAGAATTTCAGACCCCTAATGCCTAGGACTTGTCCGATCTTTGGCTCACAGTTTCTAGACAGTGGCACCAAGTTTCAGTTCTGTTTAAAATCTCTTCTCCCGTGAACCAGTAGTTTAATAATCAATCCTGGTTTCCACACTCTCTTCTAAAATTGGCTGTGACAGTCACTTCAGCTTCTGCTCCCAGAAGATGATGCTCTAATTCAAATTCTCCTCACCTCCCGTCAAATTAAAATTGTTTGATGCCACCTGTGACTCCTACTCCGTCGTGACAGTCATCGTTTGTCCAAAAGCAGCCTTTAAATACACATTTCCAGTATCCTATTAGGTAATATGTAGTATTCAACCCAAAACACCAGCCTGTCATCTCTTGCTCAGCTCAAAGTTGATTTTGTCGCCCTCTGATTAAGGGTTTTTAACCATTCCTGTTCTCCATAAGACTGAACATAACGTGTAGCCCACGGTTGTAAAGAAAGTTGTAGAAGAAAGTCAAGATTTGAGGGTGGGGATTAGCATCTCTGCAGTTCTGAAGCTTGAGTTTAGAAGTTTAAAGTAGACTTGATGGCTTTGTGCTTGGCTGCCTGAAGCATGACAAGACTGTGTGAAGTGACGAGATCTCTTACCAGTTTGTATTTCTGGGAACCTGTGTAAAGACAGGTAAAGACTAGGAAAAGGTTTGGACTTAGAAAGAATGCAAGAGTCTGAGGTTTGGCTTTTGGAGTTGAATAGAACAGCATTCCACTCTGCTAGCTCTGTGAACTTAGGAAAGTTACGGTACTTCTCTGAACCCTGTTCTTGGGGCCCTTGATTGGCTGCGTCAGTTAAGCCTCTGCCTTTGGCTCAGTCATGGTCCGTGGGTCCTGGGATGGCGCAGGGCTCCCTGCTCAGCGAGGAGTCTGCTTCTCCTTCTCCCTTTGCCTCTCACCTGCTTGTGCTCCCTCCACCCTGCAAGTGCATGGTCTCTTTCAAGTAAATAAAATCTTAAAAAACAAACAAACAGTAAACGCAGTTTCTTGATCTGGGGATTTGGTGATGATTAAATGAAAACAGATGACATGTCCCCAGCAGAATATTTAGCCCTGAATCTTGAATTCAGATAGACTGATTGAATGAATTTGTAACTTATAAGGAATTATTTTTAACCCAGAAATTTAAATTACAGTTTATGAGGAAGAGAAAGCATTTTATTTCAGCAGAGGAAATGAAACAGGGATTTTTTTTTTCAGACTTCTTAATTAAATTAATTCACTAAGCTACACTTTCATTTGTAAATTGAGAGGATTGAACAAGGAGCAGCATATTACATACTGCGCTAAGGAAAATTAAGGCTATTTGGGGAGCTGTCTCAGAGGGTTGGTGGATGAAGGGTAAAGTGGAGGCCAAGTTAGGGTGCTTCAGTAACCCCTCTCTCTCTGAACTCTTTGAGCCTGAGCTTTAGTCTGTTTCATATTTGGGGATTTTGTATATGATTATTTGCAGAGTCTTATTGGTAAAATAAAATTGAAAGAGAACTTTTGGAATGAGGATCTCTGAATTCTCCTTAGAAGTGATGAAGGGCACCTGGGTGGCGCAGTCGGTTGTGTCTTTCTCACACAAAAGAAGAAGAAGAAGGAGGAGAGAAATTATGAAAAAGGGAACTATCAGCAGAAAAGGGGGAACAAAAGGGTGGAAGAGACCAAATGATCTGTGAGCCCTTAATTTATCTTCCTTCATTATACATTCCTTTCTTGACCACTTAAACTATTTAGAAATATAATTTAAGAGTTCTTTTTCCTTTTTGGTGATTTGTTTGACCTTACTCAGCCACCCTTTGGCTTAGTTTATATTTTAGGACACAGATTCCACATATATGTGTATTGCTATAATAATAATTTTCCTTATATCAACGAGTTGGGTTTTATTTCATTTTGTTGAGAAAACTTCCACATACATATTTATTACATAATAATGATTATCGTAGTTGCCAATTCTGGACCATAGGTTTTTAGTTGGGACCATGTATAAACTCAACCTTAATTTTTTTTAGTTAGAGGACATGAAATGCTTTTATGCCTTTTAATAATAAACATCATTATTATAATTGTAAGCCTCAGTTTTTATTCAAGGTTGAATTTTTATCAACCTTTGTAATGATTTTCTTTATCTGTAGTTATATCTGTCTAGTTGACCAAGCTATTCCCAGCTATCTTTATATGCACATAAATTCCATGAATGGTCTGGATATAAAGGCCCTTTCCCTCCCCTTTGCTCCTCAATGCACACATGTACTTTTAGCAACTTAGAACAGAGACTCAACTGAATTTTACAGTGTCAGAAATTCTATCTGGAATACTATCTCTCTTCTTTCCAAGTTAAACTCGTACCTGTAATCCAGCTGAAATATCACCTCTTCTCTGAAGCCTTCTAGACTTTAGGGCAACATAGTTGGTCTTTTTTCACCCTGCACACTTACTCTTTTGTATGTGTCCCTGTTAGCTAGATAGCACTCTCCAGTACCCAAAAGAGCCTATAAAAATATAAGGCACAAAATAAGTATTTTTTTGAGGGAGTGAATGAATGACTATCCAAAAAAAGCCTAAACAGAGCAAAGTCTACCACGGATTAAATATGGTGACAAATGAAAGCACACACACAGTGCCTTGGGACATGGTGGGAACTTAATAGATCACATGCTGGTTTCTTCCCCACTCTGTCCTAAAACCACACTCCCCATAGTATCATCATTTCAGATTGATCCAAATGCATGGCAGTTGTGATAATGCATCTTCTAGAAACTTAATTGACACAAGTTTTATTTTTTATTTTTCTTTTCATTTTCTACATCTTTACTAATTCTTTTTCCTCTTCTTTCGAAGTCTGCAAATGTTATTGATTTACTAGGAATATTTGTTTTCTTTTATCCAAAGTAACTGAATCAGGAGACCAGAGAAAGAATAGTACATCACTTGGTCACATCCAGGTATTTACACGTATACATGTATAATGTCAATGTTGAAGGGGCTCCTTGGACTTTATGGCTTATGGTTGCAAGGTTTCTCTCTTTCTCATTACCCTCCACCTCCCACCCTAGCCCCTCAGAGTAGAATGTGAGTTCGGAGGGCATTTTACAGTGTGATGTAGTGGGAAAAGAGAATGGGTCCTTTGAGGCTCTCATTTTCCTCAGTGTCACTAGGCAAACAATCTTTATTAGTCAGAATTCTCCTGAGAAACAGACCCAATAGAATGTTTCTTTCTGTGTATGTATTCCTTTTTTCACAGAGATTGATTTATTTTAAGGAATTATTTCATGTGATTATGGAGGCTTGGTAAGTTCAAAATCTGTAGGGTTGGCTGGCAGGCTAGAGACCCAGAGAAGAGTTGCAATTTGAGTCCAAAGAGAGCCTGCTTGCACTATTCCTTTTTGTTCCGGAGAGGTCAGTCTTTTTTGCTATTCAGTCCTTCACCTGGTTAGGTGAGACCCACATTATGGAGGGTAAAGCTGCTTTACTCAAAGTCTACTGACTTAAATGTGAATCTTATCCCAAAAAACACCTTCATAGAAACATCCAGAATGTTTGGTCAAATATCTGGGCACTGTAGCCCAGCCATGTTGATAAAGATTTTTTGAATGGAAAAAATTGGCTAGAAGTTAAAATGAATAAGGCGTAAGAGGAGGGAGAATAAAATGAAATATGTAGTGTATAAATATCGAGTGCACAGTAATACTAATAATCTGCTACTGTTTATTGAAAGCTTTATATGCCCTACTTTCTGAGTACTTAATAGACATTTAATTCCTACAGCTGTTCTGTGAGGTAGATGGTTTGTTCCACTTCACAGGTGAGAGAACGATCATATAGACAGGTTGAGTGACATGTTCAAGATAGATTGCTTATCTGTTTCATTTTGTTTTTTTCTGAAAATAAACTCTAATGAGTTTCTTGTTCTAAAATAAATGTCATTATCTTGGTTATTGTACTAGTCAGGATGGGCTAGGTTATGCTGATGTAGCAGAACTCAAAATTTTAGTGACTTAACCCTACAAAAATGTGTGACTCAAACTGTATTTCCATTGGGGTTAGCAGAGGGTTCCCTCATTGCATTCACTTAGAGACTAAGGGATTTATGAAGGCCTCCTCTCAACGTATACTTTCATGATCACCATAGCAGTGGAAAAAGGACATAGAAAGATAATAAATGCCCCAATCTGGAAGTGGCACATGTCACTTCCTTTCATAATTCCTTGGCCCAAACAGGTTATTTTGCTGCATGTAAGGACAAGATAGGGAGATAAGAATATTGACTTTGGAGATCCTAGAAGGAGAAACAACACTAATGACCACCATACTCAATTAGTCTCTTACCTGCCCACCCATCTACCTACTCGAGTGTTCATCCAATTCCTTTTATATATCAGGCATTGGGCTAGGTCCCAGGAAAGCAGAGATGATTACACCCTGGAGGACCTCACATACTTGTCAGCTATTCCAGTCACACATATTCAAGCTTGTATCTGAAAAATATGGGAAGGGACTGATAAATTTGTAGTGTCTTGGTAGTATGTGGCCGCAATTTACAGATTGCTTCAAAAAATCCCTCAAGTGAGACTATCTACATAATATTTTCTTGCTCAACTTATTATCATGATAGTTCACTGATCTAATGTATATATACATTGAAGTATGTGATAAAGAAATTTATTCATACTATCATTTGGTAATTAAAATAATTATTTTGCTTGTCTTTTTCATAATAAAGGAAACAAAATTAATAGATTTATATAAAAAATCTGAAATATGCCTTGTAAATTTCATCAAAAGGAAACTTTTTTTAATAAAGATTTAATTTATTTATTTATGTGAGAGAGAGAGAGAGAGCATGAGCAGGGGTGAGTGGGAGAAGCAGTGTCCTTGCCAACCTGGGAGCCTGACATGGGGCAGGTTTCCAGGACCCTGGGACCATGACCTGAGCCAAAGGTAGATGCTTAACTGACTGAGCCACCCAGACGCCCCAAAACTTGCATTAACAATGTGTGTGTTATTGGGGAGTTTATAAACGTCTTTTTTTTTTTTAATCTTTTTTATTCTGGTTCACAATTTAAGAAAAGTCCTGGTTGTTTATGAGCAGTGAGTGAATTAGCACTTATTAATTATCTTATCTGGGCTAGATATTATTTTAAATTCTTCTGTGTACCTGCTTTTAATTTTTATAACCACTTTTAAAAATAGATGGTTTAATTGAGGTTCGTAGAGATTAAGTGACTTGATCAAGCTCTTGAGGGACAATACATTTTAATCTGTTGCTTCCAAGATCTATGATCTTTCATTCAATTGACATCATGATGCCTCTGTTTTCAAAACTGATGTCTCCATATCTGTCTATATTCCACATCCATTCTTTGCAGCAGTCCTATGAAGTAGATATTATGCTCATTTTTAGAGGTGAAACTATCGAGGTTTAGAAAGATTAAAGGAAGAATCATCCAAAAGATCCCATTTGTAAATCTCCTGGTTTCTCAGTCCCAAATTGTAAATAATTTGTGGCATATCCATAAAATGGAATATTACTATCCCTTAAAAATGATGACCTTGAAGTATACTTGGTAATGTCGGGAAATGTTTGTAAATTAATGATAAATGAAAAAAGCAAAATAGCATACTTGAATGTATGATGTGTTTCCAAATTCATTTACTCTATTTTTGTTAAGTTCTCACTATTTGCAGGGCACTCTTCTAGGCACTGGAGAAAGAGCATTTAAGACATAGAGAAAAGCAAGTACAAAACCCTAAGGTAGATGTGTGCCTGGTGGGAACAACCACAAGGAGGCCAGTATGACTGAAAGGACATACCCAAGGAGAGGGTAGCAGCAGGGGATGAACATAGTGAGGAGAAAAGAAAACATAAATATTCCTCTAGCAGAGAAAGAAAATAAATGGACTAGGGAAATATGATTTGATTATAGGTAGCTTTTTTTAAAAGATTTTATTTATTCAAGAGAGAGGCAGAGACATAGGCAGAAGGAGCAGCAGGCTCCTTGCAGGGAGCCCGATGTGGGACTTGATCCTGGGACCCTGGGGTCACGCCCTGAGCTGAAGGCAGATGCTTGACCACTGAACTACCCAGACGTCCTGATCACAGGTAGCTTTGAAGTCTCATGCATGTTAGTAAGACCATTTGATAGGCTGTATGTTTCTTTAGCTACATTTACTTTCTTGGGTATGAGTGAGAAGTTGATGGAGGGTTCTTTTAACCAGGATTATCCTTTTGCCAAATCACTAAAAGAAAGTGAGAGACATGGAGATTAAGGGACATATGCAAGGGAGTATTTATTTGTTGACCATGAAATTTAAGCCTAGTAATGAAGGAAGTAAGAATAGGGTGAGGGGACAGTAAAAGGTGGATTATATGAGTTTGAAGGTCCTCCTTGCTTCCTGTGGTTAGCCCTCTACTGTAGTCACCATGGGTACATTAACCACCTCTTCTTCCATCAAGCACTCTTCTGCTCAGAGCCCACAATGATTCCAAATTGTTTACTTTTTTTTTTTTTTTAAGATTGTATTTATTTGGGCAGCCCGGGTGGCTCAGCGGTTTAGCGCCTGCCTTCCGCCCAAGGTGTGATCCTGGAGTCTCGGGGTCGAGTCCCGCCTTGGGCTCCCTGCATGGAGCCTACTTCTCCCTCTGCCTGTGTCTCTGCCTCTCTCTCTCTCTCTCTCTCTCTGTCTGTCTGATAAATAAAATAATCTTTAAAAAAAAAAGATTGTATTTATTTGAGAGAGTGTACTCATGCAAGTGCACTCTCAAATGGGGGGAAGGGCAAAGGGAGAGGGAGGGTCAAGCCAATGCTGATCAGGGAGCCTGATGAAAGTGGATCCTAGGACCCTGAGTTCATGACCTGAGTCAGATGCTTTTTTTTTTTTTTTTTCTGAGTCAGATGCTTAACTGGCTGAGCCACCCAGGTACAGCAGCTAATTGTTTGCTTTATTTAGAACAAAATCCTGTAGCATTCAGGGCTTTCTACCCTGTGACCCCAACCCACCTTTCTAGTGTGCTAATCTATTCCCCACACATCCTCATTCTTTTCCTGTTTCTATACTTTTAGCCCACATTGTTTCTTTTGTCTGAAATATCTCTCCCAGTGCCCTCCCCCCTTTATCAATCCCATCCTTTTTTTAAGCCTCATCTCAGATACTGAGTACCTCCTCCATGAGGTATTTCTTATCTTTCGGAAAGTGTGTGATCAGTCAGATCTTTCTTTCCTTCTTTTTTTTCTTTTTTAAAGATTTTATTTATTTATTCATGAGAGACACACAGAGAGAGGCAGAGACATAAGCAGAGGGAGAAGCACACTCCCGGTGGGGAACCTGATGTGGGACTCAATTCCAGAACCCCAGGATTACGACCTGAGCTGAAGGTGATGCTCAACCAGTGAGACACTCAGGTGCCCAATCAGATCTTTCTTTGTACTGCTTTCAGGGCACATGTCTTATTCTAGTCTTGTGTTAGAATCTTTTGTACTCTTATCTTACTCTCTATTTTTTTAAATTTTTTTTCTTACTCTCTTTAAATCAAGGACTCTATCTTGTAAGTACTCATACTCCACAGCGTACTACCCATAGTATTACATAATTTTTATAGTTTTATTAGAGTATCATCTTTACAAATGTTTGTTGAATCTGTATCTTTTCCCCCTCCCTTTTCCTGCTTCCCTGTACCTTGAGATAAGGAAGGGATGTGTGTGTGTGTGTATGTGTTATAGGGAGGGAGGAAAACTTGATTCTCAATGGCCTGAAATCCTTTTGGGAAACAATATAGAATGCCAGGCAAATAAAAACAGGCCCACTTATTCATATTCTTATTTTGATGATCTGGAAGCTGTAACTTAAAGGTCACAACTTACAGGGTTGTCTTTACTAACCTTCTCCCCACATACGTACAGAGAAAGAATCATGAGAGGGAGTACAGCAAAGTTTGCTCTTTGTTTTGTGTATGGGAGAGGGCCAGGGAGAGGTTAAAGAATGAAGACATTAGGAAAAATGTCCCTTAAAGCCTACTGCTGTGGGAGTTGTGTACTGCCCATATTAGAGAACTAAGGTAAAGATAGTACTTTTTATGATTCATTTTCAAAAAGAAGCCAGTTAACTATGTATATTTGTAAATCCTTACTTTCTGTTACTTGTGTCAGTTCCAAGTTGCCACACAGTGCTGCACCTGGAGAGGATCAGCTGTCATGTCTGTCAAGCTCATGATGTTCTCTCGCTTGCTGCTCACATTGTGGGGATTCCCCACGCGGGTTAGGTAAAGGCAGATTTATTCAAGTCAGATTTCTTTAGGAGCTTTTTCTGAGCGGCTCTTCAAGTTGGTTATAGGCTTCAATGATGTATCATTGTCTTATAGCAGATAAAATATCTAACATAGAGTAAAGCAGCACAGTTGTATGTTCATCCGGAAAGATTTATTGAACTATCCATGTACCATATGCTATGTTAATAGCTGGGGATAAGTGGAAAGCAAAGACAGACCTCATAAAGTTTACAGTTTAGTGGGAACATAGTGATAATAATTAGGAGTGTGCTTTAAGGAGTAGTTTGTTGTGGGATCTTCAGTGAAGTCCTGAGTCTTGGATATTAGAGAATCCTGTAGGCAGCAGTGGTGTCAAAGCAGAGACTGGGAAGCTAAATAGAGGTTAGACAGGAGAGGGAGATGATCAAGATTTCTGTCCAGGTAGAGGGCGTATCCTAAGGTAGGAAAGAGCAGTCATGTTGTAGGAACTGAAAGGTCAGTAAGCCTGGGACAGGATCAGACTCTATAAGGCAAGAGGTGGGCACTCTGCAGTGTGAAGTCAGTATAGTCATTGGTTCCATTGGCACACACATGGTGCAGGTAGTCCTTCTCTCTCTTTTTTTTGGTAAGATTTTATTTATTTATTCATGTGATACACAGAGAGAGGGAAAGGCAGAGACAGAAGCAGGCTCCATGCAGGGAGCCCGATGCGGGACTCGATCCCGGGACTCTAGGATCAGGCCTTGGGCTGAAGGCAGGTGCTAAACCGCTGAGCCACCCAGGTATCCCTCTTCTCTGAATCTTTAATTGACTTTAAGAACATAACTTGGTGTTAAAGTGGTAAGGGTCAAAACACTGCTCTGCTGACCAGAGTAAATGCATTCACCTTGTGACAGGTACAGCCTAAGTGCTTTTCATAGATGTATCTTCCACCCCGCATGGAGGAGCTACATCTTTTTCATAGAGAAATAAAGGGCTTAGAGGTAAAGTGATATATCCACATCTCATAACTGATCATTGATAGTGCTGGGATTTAAACTGAGTTCTGTTGACATCAAAGCCCTTGAGCTATATTGCTTCTGTACTACTTGTATTTCTGGAATAGACAGAAGATTGTGTAATTCATGGCCTAAATTCAGGATAGCGTGGAAGTCACATTTATTAAGGATATCCAGATTAGACAATAATAAAGTTGAATCAAGAGGAATCTCAATTTTCTAGCAAGGCTGGATAATTTTGGAGAGAAAAAAAGTCATAATGGAGGTTTTAACAAAACAAAACTTTCTTCTGACTAGGCTTTTGTGTTTGTAAAAAGACTTAAATGAATGTACTTTAAATAAATGAGCCATGTTAACAGCAGAAGGGGACTATTAAACCTTCTAAGATACAGACTCTGAGATATTTTTATAGAGTAAAGGATATAAAGAGACCTCCACTGATGATCGCAAAAGGTATTCTCCAAGAAATAAAGGAGGAGACTAAACTGGTGGGGCAGGAATGAGGTCACTACTTTAGAAATTGTCCCCTTAAGTTTGGTGCTCAGTACAGTTTATCCTAGTTCCATTAGGGAATCCTCCTTTTTAAGCTTTTCCAAGGTTTAGCGCCGCCTTCACCCAGGGCGTGATCCTGGAGACCCGGGATGGAGCCCCGCATCAGGCTCCCTGCATGGAGCCCTCTGCCTGTGTCTTCTACCTCTCTCTCAGTCTCTGTATCTCTCATGAATAAATAAATAAAATCTTTTTTAAAAACCCCAAAAAACAGAAAACAAAATTTGGCTTAGAATAAGTTAATTAAGGTTCATGTAAGTATTCCTTACTTATGCTGCATGGATTAGTCACTGCTAAATATTCATAGTTTTCTATTCCACTTGGATTTTCCTCTTTTGTCCACTAATTCAAGGGAACAGAGGTCACCTTTAGGCCTTTTGCTTCTGAAAGTCTACCTTGATTAGAAAGTCAACTTCAGGAAACCATGCCTAGGTATTCTGTTTTCTATTAAAGCCTAAATAGTGGTCTCCTCTTTAAACATGTGCTTAGAATGATAGTATTATTCTTCTGTTTAATAAAGTGCTATCATTTTAAAGGAAATTAGATTGGAAATTTAAGCTGATCTCTGTAACTTCTTTTATGAGAAACCTGGTTATTTGAACCATGATTGTAATTATATTATTCTGACACCTAAGATGAAATAAGTAGTCCTTTGAGATGTGGATTTACAATCTTCAGCATATTAGATGATGAAAGTGATGTCACAGGTTATTTTAAAATTCTTTAGATGGGCAGTGGTTTAAGCGCCGCCTTCAGCCCAGGGCGTGATCCTGAGACCTGGGATTGAGTCCGTATCAGGCTTCTGGCATGGAGCCTACTTTTCCCTCTACCTGTGTCTCTGCCTCTCTCTCTCTGTTTGTCGAATAAATAAATAAAATCTTTAAAAAAAAGTCTTTAGAAATAAGATATTCAGTCATGTTTTATTTCCGTGGTATATACCTTACACATAATTCATATAGTGATGAATGTGTACTAAAGATATATTGCACTGTCACAGCGCAAGATAGAAAGTCAAAAGCAAAAACATATCACATTCAAGGCCACATGATACTTGGTGTGTAAGAGGCTCTCACTGTTACCAACTCAGTGCCTTGTTGCTGTTTTCAGTTCCATGATGACTGCATTTTTTTTTTTTTTTTTTTTTTTAAGTTTTGCTTTGCAGGGTCATTTGTTGTAAGCGAAAAGTTGGGACAAATTGTAAAGTTTTTTTGTTTTTTGGGTTTTGGGGTTTTTTGTTTTGTTTTGTTTTGTTTTGTTTTGCTACAGTTTTATATATATCACTGGGGTGCCTGGATGGTTAGTTAAGCGTCTGACTCTTGATTTAGGCTCAGGTTATGATCCTCAGGATCAAGCCCCATGATGAACTTTGTGCTCAGTGTGGAGTTTGCTTGAATTTCTCTCTCTCCCACTGCCCCTCCCTCTACCTGCACTTGCGTGCCTGTGCACTCTAAATGAATGAATGAATGAAATCTTTAAAAAAAGTTATATGACAATTTCTTCCTAATGAATATTAAACCTATACCATTGTATATGTTTGTATATGTATTTGGCTATTTGGCAGTGGTTTCAGACTTGGGAGGTGCATGCTAATAAAACATGCTTTAAAAATTTTTTTTAAAAACATGCTTTACAAAATGTACGAGTAATACATCAAACTCTCACTTCTTTCATATTCTTGCTAGGCACTTGCATGCATTATCCACCTTAATCATCATAAGACCTCTCTGAGGGATGCCCAGGGTGGCTCAGTTGATTAAACAAACATCTGACTCTTGATCTCAGCTCAGGTCTTCATCTAAGGGTTGTAAGTTCAGGCTGTGCAATAGGCTTCATGCTGGGGACATGGAGCCTACTTAAAAAAAAAAAAAAAAAAAAAGACCTCTCTGAGATAGGTACTATTTTTTTTTTTCATTTTGCATATAAGAAAACAAGCCCAAAGACATGAAGTAACTTGTTAAAATTCAAATAATAGATGGCAGAATTGGCACTAAAACTCAGATCTGTTTGCAGATTCTCTTTCTGCTACATTATAGTACTTCATTTGTGGTTTTCAGGAGAGAAAAAAACAAAGTTTTTGAAAGATACGCTTGGTACTGGTCAGATTTTATTTTATTTTATTATTTTATTTTTTTTGTGGTCAGATTTTCTTAGTGAAAAAGTGTGTGTGTGCATTTAAGGCTTGACATATTGGTATTTTTGATAAGTTTTCCTGATGGCTTATGACTAGCATGTTTGGCCAGCATCATTGTGATTTAATAACCTAATTTAAACAAGGAACTACAACCCAAACAATGGCTCTGATTCAGGCGATAGGAAAGTGAGGAAGTACTTGTTATCATTTGTCAGTGAATTCTTATTTTTATGCAGTTTGAACCATGGGTCACGCTGCAGACACTATCGTTTATAACTGTCGGAAACCTCTGCCACTTCCTGAGTACTGATGGCCTTTTCCTTTGAGGGAGCAGCTCATACAACAATTTTGGAAAGCAATGGTGATGACTCCCTTCTCCTTGGCCTAGGATGCTTCCTTTCTCTTAAACAATTGGCTTTAAATGACAATGACTGGTGTGGCTACTACAGACCAAATGAAACTTTTTGTTTGCCTTTTTATGTAGGCTGTTTTCTAGAAAATAACCACAGTTTAAAGTAGAAGGGAATTAGTTTTTGCTGACTACCTTTTTGTGATCTCTTCAAGGACAGCAACGTTGGGTCTCATTCATCAGTGGATCTGGGAGGCTGCAGTACTAAGCTTTGTACATGTGGAGCTGTACTAACAGAATGACACTGCATGTCATATCCTGTGTTATTGAAAACATTAAATGCAAATATCCAACATTAGGCAAGATATAAAAGCCTATTGCTATTACTTACACACCCCCAGTGCTTTGGTTCATCTCTGAAAAATTTGAGTGTAACATGGCAAAATGAATGTTGGCCAAGATGCTAGGGAAGTTACTCCCCCAAAAATATAGATCATGGTTTTAAAAGATTTCCAGAAGGGCTTTTTGTAGGTAAATTCTGTAACATTGCCAAACCCTTTTATTAGTTTGAATTTATAGTCATTTATCTGTAGTCTCTGTTCTCTAGGTAACCTTTCTCCATTTCACATTCCAGCTGAGCATATACATACATTTACTCTTTCCTGTTGGTCTTCCTCTGAAGACTTAGTCTTTAAATACTTCTTGAATTTTCAAGGCATCTGGTCTGTTTAGCACTTGCTTGTTCTCTTCTTTTAAAAAATATTCCTCTCCAGGAAGCCCTTCTTTGTTAATTGGAAAAGTAGTAAGGTCTTCATTATTTTTTTGCTCCTCTCACTTGCAATTAATTTACTGTCCTTTTCTCATCTTTGCTTACACACATCTAAGATATGCAGACAACTATAGTTAATTCCAGGTGCTTCATTTTAAAATTCCAAACTGCCTCACTCCATGCCTTCTAGGATATTTTGGTTACCCTGTCCCTTGTTGAGCTAGCATAGGCTTGGACAAAACAAATGAATTTTAGGATCAGTCTTTAAAAACATAATCAGAGGGCAGCCCGGGTTGCTCAGCGGTTTAGTGCTACCTCCAGTCCAGGGCATGGTCCCGGAGACCCAGGATCGAGTCCCTCATCGGGCTCCCTGCGTGGAGTCTGCTCCTCCCTCTGCCTGTGTCTCTGCCTCTCTCTCTCTCTCTCTCTCTCTCTTTCTCTCTCTCTCTCTCTCTATCTCATGAATAAATAAATAAAATCTTAAAAAAAAAACATAATCAGAGAAGTAGCTGCTAGAATAGAATCTATTGTTATTTCTTATTGACACTGTGTGCCAGGCATTACACATTGGTCATTTCATTGTTCTATGCACACTATGCTGGGATGTGGCTCATACAGTACTGGTATCTCTGCTTGGAATGGTTTGTCTTCCTCCTTTCTCTGCCTGGGGCCCCTGTCCATCCGTCACAGCTTAGGTCTTCTATCACTTCTGTGAAACTATGGGATTGCTTTGTTTCTTTTCCCAGGCTGGGTATTGACTAATATCCCCCTTGTGCCTTCCATTGCACTTTATGAATACTTCTTTTGTACTACTACTATGGATTGCAATGATTTGTTTATATGTTGGTCTCTGTATTAGGGTGTGAGCAGCCTGAGTGCTGGGACTACACTTATAAGTGTAGCCACAGTATATGCCCTCAACAGTTGTTTATTTATTTTTTTAAAAAGATTTTTATCTATTTGAGAGGGAGAGAGAAAGAGAATGCATACGGAGAGAGGAGAGGGAGAAACAGACTCCCTGCTGAGCAGGGAGCCCCATGAGAGGCTCAGTCCCAGGACCCTGGGATCATGACCTGAGCTGAAGGTAGACACTTAACTGTCAGCCTCCCAGGTGCACCCCCTACACACACACAGTTGTTTAAATGAGTAACTGGCCCAAGTTGAGGTGATTACTCTCTTTTCTGAATGCTGTTAACACTTGCTTTTTTAATATTTTGCTTAGTACTGCCACTATGGCATAGACACTGCCCAATTAGAACAGAAGCTGGTCACAGAGCTGAGGCCCCTTGCAGTGCCATGGGTTATTAGTTCTTTAGGCTTGAAGTCTGGAGAAGTAACTGGGACAGTAGGACAGGTGGGCATAGAGTGGGGGTGGGCATCACTTAAAGTGCTAAAATAATAATTTGCCAAGTGGTGTAGAAAGATTTCAATATTTTAATAGCTGGCTGAATTTCAGCCTTGGTTCTTCCAAAGAGTGAGTGCTTTTAAGAATAGGATGCTCCGGGACTCCCGGGTGGCTCAGCTGTTAAGCGTCTGACTTGGCCTCAGGGGCTCAGGTCGTGATCCTGGAGCCCTGGGATCGAGTCCCACGTCGGGCTCCCTGCATGGAGCCTGCTTCTCCCTCTGCCTATGTCTCTGCCTCTCTCTCTCTCTCTCTCTCTCTCTCTCTCTGTCTCTCATGAACAAATAAAATAAAATCTTTAAAAAAAAAAAAAAGAATGGGATGCTCCTTATATTGGTTAGTATCCCTCATATAGATAGTTAAGTACAACTGAGAGGTATGGGTGTTCAAGTTAAACTTTTATAAAGAATATTAATGTCATCACATAACACTCCCTTCTAAAACTCCTTTGATTTTTTTCACATTACTGTTAATGGCACCAATCTCCTCATGGTCACTCAGGATTAGAGTATTTTGGAGTCATCTGAGTCCTTCACCTTTACCTCTCTGCCAAAGTCCAATTAACCACCAAGACTGTGATTCCTTCCTACTTTATGCCCTTCCTTTACATTTCCAGGGTTACTAGCTTTTATAGACCCATACAATTCCAAGCTAAACTATTACAATAGCCTCTTAAGTCCATTTGTTCTGTCAGCCTCAGTCCAGGCCAACTGGCACTATGGGTTATTTTCTCCTCTCCTCTTTTCCAGTCCAGGCCTTTCCTGGGCTCTGCTCAAACCGAATCTCCTAAGGGAAACCTTCCTCAGTTGACCCAGCCTAGTATGAGCTGTCCTTCTCTGGGCTCCCTTAGTATTTATTGTCTGTGATGTTCGTTAACTATACAGTAACTTTATGAAATGGCTCTCGTTGCCTGAATTGTCATTACATCTTAGAATGTGATTTAACAGGTAATTATCTCTCAAATAGAAAGCATACATTCCCTAGAATTAATACCCACACAGGGTCATAATGGTTCAGGATATTTAGAGTTTTAAAATTTCCTAATTGACATAATTTAAAATTTTGTAGCCAGGTTGCTGAATAGCATGCAATTTTGTTTGAAAGAAGTGCTGACTATAACCCACTAACTTGAGTTTATAACCATGAATGGATTATAATCTCCTTCTTTTTTTCTTTAAATTTTTTAAAAATTTATTTATTTATTTATGATAGAGAGAGAGAGAGAGAGAGAGAGAGGCAGAGACACAGGCAGAGGGAGAAACAGGCTCCATGCACCGGGAGCCCGATGTGGGACTCGATCCTGGGTCTCCAGGATCGCGCCCTGGGTCAAAGGCAGGCGCTAAACCGCTGCTGCCACCCAGGGATTCCCCATAATCTCCTTCTTATGAAACACTACTAATGTAGACTATATGGGTCCTACAAAGATGAATGTTTCTCATGTAATGGAAAGGTAAGACCTGGAAGCAAAAATCTTTACTATAGGGTGAATGTAAAGTATTGCAAGATATGTGTGTGTTTATATATATATAGCACAAGATTTCAGAGGAGGGAGAATTGCATGGTGAAAACTACTTCCTATTGTAGGAAGATGTTCTGTTTGGGAGAGAAGGTAATTGGTGTTTCTTAATAGTTTTAGAGATTTTCCTTTGATAGTTAAATCATTCCTTTCAGAGTTTTTTTTTTTTTTTTGTACATCATAATTACTAATTTTTTTCAAGAGGGCATAGGAATAGTATACATTCATTTCCTTTAAGTTTCTTTTTCAGTTTTTTTTTTTTTAAGATTTTATTTATTTATTCATGAGAGACAGGCAGAGAGAGAGGCAGAGACACAGGCAGAGGGAGAAGCAGGCTCCACACAGGGAGGCTGACGTGGGACTCGATCCCCGGTCTCCAGGATCAGGCCCTGGGCTGAAGGAGGCGCTAAACCACTGAGCCACCAGGGCTACCCCTTTTATTTCAGTTCTAATATAATTAGCATACAGTGTTATATTAGTTTCAAGTGTACAATTTTAGTTTTCAGGTGATTCAGCACTTCTATAAATTACTCAGTGCTCATCACAATAAGTGTACTCTTAATCCCCTTCACCTGTTTCACTCACTCCTCACCCCCCCGCCCCCCGCAGCCCACCTACCTCTGACTTACTTCACTTATTAGCATTATATTTGGTATTTGTCTCTGACTTACTTCACTTATTAGCATTATATTTTCTAGATCCATCCAAGTTGTTGCAAATGGCAAGATTTCAGTCTTTTATGGCTGAGTAATATTCTGTTCTATATGCATATGTACCACCTCTTCTTTGTCCCTTTATCTGTCCATGGATACTTGGGTTGCTTCCATAATTTGGCCATTATAAATAATGCTGCTATAAACATTGGAGTGCATACATCTTTGTGAATTAGTGCTTTCATATTTTTTGGGTAAATAGTAATGGAATTACTGGATCATAAGGTAATTCTATTGTTAATTTTTTGAGGAACCTCCATACGAGAATCAGTATTAATCAGTCACTTCTGTGTTTTACGTTACATTCTTCTACACTTTCAAAGTTGAGTTGGATTTTAACTTGACAGTGTTTGGATCTATGCATATTTCCTATGGCTAACACACCTGATAGAAAGATAATAGTGTCACTGGTGAGACAAGGGCTGAGAACAGAGTTAACTGGTATAACAAGTACAGCTAGGCCACTTGGTATCCTGTTGTCACATTACACTTCTCACTTTTTCTACCCAATTCAGCTCAACAATCATTGATAAAACAGTCCTATGCCCATTAAGCTTTGTGGTATGGGGGTTCAGATGTGAACAAGGGAGGGGAGGCAGTATGATGTGGAAAGTCACCCTCTACACTTCATAGTGTTTCTTTGAAGAACAGATGAGTGAATGTACATTTAGGCTTTAGGTGCAGCCCTTGCATTATTCATAGGGGCAAGGGGCTAATACACATGATTTGATCAATAGATTCTGACATTTTGTATAAGGTTACTTTTTTTTTCAAGATTTTATTTGTTTATTCATGAAAGACACAGAGAGAGGGGTAGAGACATAGGCAGAGGGAGAAGCAGGCTTCTCTGGTAGGGAGTCTCAAGCAGGCTTCTGGTGGGGAGTCTGATGCGAGTTTCCGTCCCAGGACCCCAGGATCAGGACCTGAGCCGAAGGCACATGCTCAACCACTGAGCCACTCAGGCGTCCCTATAGGGTTACTTTAGTCTTGGGTTAATAATAGTATAGCATTTGTAAGATATGTATATATAAATAACTACGGTGAAAGAGTACATTAGACAATCACTATAATAGAAATTACTAAAATTACCATGGAAGCAAAAGAAGGCAGAAAGGCCAAGGACTGCTTTGTATAGGAAATGGCATTGAATGGAATCCCCTGGACCTTTTCACACATTGACGTGCCTAATAGGAAGCTATGGAAATTTCTTTTTTTAAAAGATTTTATTTATTTATTTAGAAAGCTTGAGCACGGGGAGGGACAGAAGGAGAGAGCATCTCAAGCAGACTCACCTGAGCACAAAGCCCTACACAGGGCACAATCTCATGACCCTGAGATCCTTATATGAGCCAAAATCAAGAGTCAGAAGAAGCTTAACCAATTCAGCCACCTAGGCGCCCCTGAAGGCTGTGGAGATGAAAGGCTTAATTAACTATTGTCTGCTCTGAGATCCCTTCTCTGACCATTGTATTAAAATTAGGTCTACCTCTGTATTTTCTCTATTGGAATCAAGCATGCACAGTTGTGGTTTCTTTCTTTTTTTTTTTTTTTTTAATTTTTTATTGGTGTTCAATTTACTAACATACAGAATAACCCCCAGTGCCCGTCACCCATTCACTCCCACCCCCCCACAGTTGTGGTTTCCAAGTGTTTGTGTCTTTGCTTGTTTGTAGTCTCTTTCATTCATTAGACTATAAACACTATGAGGTCAGTGACCATATCTAAGTTGACCACTGTTGTCTCTCTAGCATTTATCCACAGTAGGCTCTCAAGAAATTCTTGTTAAATGAATGACTGTAACCACTCCTTGCATCAATGTATCCAGAGCCCAGATTAGAAAATAGTAATTATCAGCATCTCTGGAGATCCACCTCTGCTTTATTCCACAGAGCCCGGGCTTCAAATAAATAAGTGAGTTTGGCACCTTTCTGTTCTTGACAGAAATGGAATCATAAAATATGTACTTCATAAAATATATCACTTCTCTGTACATCCTATTTACTCTGGGCAGTTGCCATACAAGATGGTAACACCATAGCAAAAGCACCTGAAAGTAATCAAAGAAGCAACTTGGTGGTGTTTGAACTTGTCATTGTTCTGAGTTTTTTGGTTTCAGCTGAGGATATCCTTTTCCCTTCCTTTATCTTTTTTACAGTGTCCTTATCATTCAGACCGGATGAATGCTGAAAACAATGAGTAGTTTACAGAGTATATTTTAAGTTGATGATTAAAGGTCTCTAGAGGCCATTTTATATTAAAATTGGGACTAAAAATTTTGACCTTGGAGTTCCCCTGGAGGAAAAAACTTAGGCAGCTACTTTTCTTCAGTTGCTTCCTTTTGTGGGTGATTTTCATGTGAGGATTTCATAAAGTTTAGTTTGAAATGCTAAAAGCTTTTAAAATCTTGTATTAGTCAATGTAATAAAAATAATTTATTTTAAAGCAGTCTCTAAAAAAGAAGGCTGTAAATTTTTGTTGCAGTGATTCTCACAATGTGATTCACAGAGGATCATCCATGGGGGAGGAGGAGATGCATTTTAGCATTCTGTTGTATTATCTTGTAGTTTATTAATTTAATAGAGGTAACAAGATAAAGGTTGTGGTCCCTTATGTCTTTTGTCTCATTAGAGGGGAACAGAGATTATATAACCTTTGAGAACTTTGGAGTCACACTTTGTACAATTTTTTAAAGTAGTTTTTGGAGGAAAAAGGTGGAAATAGGATCTATTTTATTAACTTTTAGTAAATGCTAAGAGGAGCCTGATGGCCTTGGAACCCTTGAACCAGTTTAGTGGGGCTCCTGCTATTTAGAGTGCCCATTAGTCAGGGCCAGTGCAGAATCAGTTATTAAAGAGCAGCAGTGGTGGTTACAGTTGTTCAAAAGACTTCCTTTTGTTGATTGCTATTGTGCATATACACTGATATATGATCTTATACACTGGGCCCTTTTCAATTGTGGTATTACCTGGGTATGTTATGATTTTGGAAAGTAAATATTGTTTTACTTTACTATATATATATATATATATATATATATATATATATATATAACATATATATTTGTTATATGTATTATATATGTAGCAATTTAAGAGACCTAGGTTGAAACTTAGCTTATTTGTCAGTCTTGTCATGATCTCTCACCTGGACCTATTAGTAACTTTCTGTTTATTCTTTCTCCCTTTTTAAAAAATCTCCCTCTCCAGGCCAGCCTCCACAGAACTGCCAGTGTGACCTCTTTAAAACATGGATTAGAACAAATCCTGTTTTTTTTTTTTAAGATTTTATTTATTTATTCATGAGAGAGGCAGAGACACAGGCAGAGGGAGAAGCAGGCTCCCTGTGGGGAGTGCCATTCAGGACTCAAACCCAGGACCCCAGGATCACGCCCTAAGCCTAAAGCAGATGCTCAAACTGCTGAGCCACCCAGGTGTCCCCCCCACCTTTTTTTAAAAAAGAGGGGGAATGAGGAGGAAGAGGGAGGGACAGAGGGAGAGGGAAAGAGAAAAACTTAAGTAGGCTTCATGCCTAGCATGAGCCCAAAGCAGGGCTCGATCTCACAACCATGAAATGCAGGGCTCTATCTGAATCACCCCCAATCCCTGTTTGTAGTACTTTGTTACAGTAGCCCTAAGAAACTAACAGAAGTATTCTCCACTGAGTGGCATTGGAAGTAAAACCTAAAGGAGCCAACAAAGGGAAGAATTCCAGAAAGAAGGAATGGAAAATACAAAGGCCCAGAGGCCAGAAAGGGCTTAGCAAGTTGTACAAACAGAAAGGAAATAAGTGTGTCTGGAGCATGGTGAACAAGTTGGGAGAACACTATGGCATGAGGCTTAGGGTAGGGAGTCTAAATTTAACACTAAGAAAATGGGAAGCCTTAAGCATTTTAAGACTTGTTCTGATGCAGCGGCATTTGGGTGGCTCAGTTAGTTAAGCATCCAACTCTTAATTTCAGCTCAGGGTCCGCCAACACACCTTTCCCAAACTCTTAATTTAAAGTAGGCAGCATTAGTGGAGCTATTATCAATAAACATACCCACAAATTATTTCTGACTAGTGGTGAGCAAGGCATTTCATTAGATCACGTTTCATGCATTGCACTCAATTCTGGGCATGCCATCCATGAGTGGAACATAATTGAACTAGGATATGAATGGGGTTATGAACATTTCAGAAATAGTATTAAATGGCTAAGAAACAGAGTTGCTCTGTTGGTAAGATCTGAGAAGTCCTCACAGCCCTCTGCAGAAGGACTGTCCCTTCAGAGGAGAGGAAGTACAGAAGATTGGGTGGTGTTACATACACCACAGGGTTGTAATCCTGTATGTGTAAAGCATGGTTTTGCCTTTTTAGGGGTAAGAGTGGAATCTTTATTTTTTTACACTGTACCATTTTATACCAGCTTCCATTTTTCAGAAGATCTGGCATGATATATGATTATAACAATGCTACCAGAAGAATATTTTGCATGTACAGGAGCATTCAGAACAATAGAGTATAAAGAAAATATTAAGAATACACCATATTATATTTAACAAAGCAGGAGAATACAAACATGTAAAGCTTTGTTTGGTACTATACCATAATATATATCACATTAATAATATATATCAATAGTATATTATACTATATAATATATATATAGTGTGTATATATATAGTATATATATTACATTATATAACATTTATAAGAATACCATTGAAATACTTACGTATTGTACATATGAGTTCTGTCGAGGTTTTTTTACTCCAGAAAATGTAATAAATATAATAGTTTAGATTCCCTGGGAAGTCAGCAAGTGGATTTTGGTAGGGTTTCTCTATGGTGGAGAGGACCTCATGGTTCTAGGTATTAGTGCTTGCATGAAGATCAGGGATGACCTCTGTTCTCCTTACCCCTCTCCTCTGACAGCTTCTTTATGGAATTCACATTCTAGTTTTATCCAGCCGTTAAATGTCTCTACTCCTACCCCTGGGTTGTAGATCTCTGCTGAAGCAAACCTATAACCGGGCAGGTTGTTGTACCTGCAAATTCAGCCACCACCTCAGGGACCCTCTGTAGGCCTGAGCATCATTTCTTTCTTCCATGTCACACTTTAACCTGTTTTCAAATCATTACAAAATATGCTCTTTTAATAGGTAGCCCTGACCTCTACCTGAAGGATTAAAAAACTAAGGTATTTTGTAAAGGGCATTTTAGCTAGAACCCCTTCTGTTTTTTCCCTTTCCACCTAGGAAGGTAACTCCTCCGGCACCCATCTGTTACCCAGTGGAGGCAAGGTTCCTCCTCCTGTCCAAGTCAAATCCCTCCATCTGTGCTGTTGACCTCCATTCTGTCCTGCCTCCTCAGAATCCTCCTGCATCACAAAATGTTTCTTACCTATAGTTTCAGCTATTCCCTCTAATCACTTTTTGCTCTTGGCCATCATATCTCTTACACGTTTCTCCCTTCTTTATAAAACTCTGTTGGTGAGAAAATATATCTTACGCATTGATAAAACCAACATTTTGTAGCATATTCAGGTTTACCAAACACCAATATGCTGCCAAATGAGCACTTAAGATATACATTTTACAGTGAGCTGTCATTCAGGTTAGATAACCATGCACTGGCTGAGAGCCACACCTTATATCCTTTCCAGACCTAAAAACTGTCACAAGGTCAGATATATTTTAGGTTATATACTTCAGAGAAATGCTGATTAGTTTTTCCCCTGCCCCTCCCAGATGCTGGGCTTTGGTCTATATTAATTTCATAGTTATTTATCTTCTTGTTTCTACTCCAAGCAAAGGGCATGCAGTTCCTGTGTCCTCAGCAGCCTATATAAGGCTAAACTGTTAGGAGTTGGTTTTAGATTATATACTTAGGTTCTCCCTTAGGCATGTGATTTGTCACTGGGCAAAAGGCACAGACAACTACAGTATTCTGTAACTCTTCTAAAGTCAGTAACAGACCCATGCAATAAGTGAACCTGCACAAACTTGCTCTTGGCACTTTAATCTCCATTCTTATTGCTTTGAATCATGCTGGTCTCTGAAACAATGTTGGGTCTATTTTTATATCAATAGCAGAGGTAGGATGTATGCATACAATCATTCATTCTCTGTACACTCACTAATCTATTATTTGCCAGATCTACTAGTCACTTGGGATTTAGTGGAAAAACCAGATAAACGTCCTTGCTTCATTAAGGCTCTATTTCTAGTGAACCAGTTTCATTCAATGTTGGTTTAGAGCAGCAAGCTCAGATTTGTTAGGTTTCTCTAGTTAGGAATATTTTCATATCTACATCTGGAGACGGCTTGAGTGTAATCTTGTTTCTCATTTCTTCCTCTCATAAACTGTACACTTCCTGCCATAAAACAACAACAGTTCCTGAATATACTTGTCCTGCACAGCTTATCTTGCTCTCTTTGCTTGAAATGCTCTTCTGTTTCTTCTGTACCTGAAAAACACAAAAACTTGTTACTCTTTAGGGTTCAGCTCAGATATTACCTCCTTGGTGAAGCCTTGCAGGATTGCCTCAGGCAGGATCGTTACTTCCTCTTCTGAACTCCCACAGCACTTTGTAGAACTTAACCACACTGGCTGTGATTGTTTATTAGCATGGTCACCACTTTCCTTAAATTCAAAACTTGAGAGATGGAATTGTATTTTACTTAGTTCTCTTAATGCCTGCCATTTAATAAGTACTCAATACATATATTTTTTTAAGATTTTATTTATTTATTCATGAGAGAGGCAGAGACACAGGCAGAGGGAGAAGCAGGCTCCATGCAGGGAGCATGATGCGGAACTTGATTCCGGGACTCCAGGATCATGCCCTCTGCTGAAGGCAGACACCCAACCATGGATCTACCCAGGCGTCCCACATGTTTTTACATGTGTAATTTACATATGATGATAGAGACATAGAGATGTAAACATATATATATATATTATAAAATAATTCATATACATTAAAGGAAATCTTAAAGGTTTGCAAGTCTATTTTGTTGATTACCTTATACATACAGAAAAATGCACCATCCTAATTCTAGAATTTAGAGTTATTCTTCTCCTACAAGAGTAACCATTTTTCTGATTTTTAAAAGCATGAATTTTTGAACCCTTACTTTAAAACAAAAGGATGATGAATGCTATATTTAATTGTGTGAATATATATATATTTTTAAAAAGATATTTAAAATAATTGCCATCTCTGTATCTCAGTTTTTTTTTTCACTTAAAGAGTTTGGACTTCAGATCTAATGTGAAATTTATGAATCTAATATTTAAAACTTAATGGGCTCTCCCCCTTTACTTCTTATACAACAGCGCCCTCTGATGGTGTAACATTTCCTAAAATTAATGTATTTAGTAATTAATCACAGCAGCACTTTCTAATTTGAAAACTTAAGTCGTGGCCAGGTAATTCTAGTGGTACAAAGCTTCTTAAAGCCCTTGGGAGTTGATCATGTGCTGCTTTGTGAAAGCCAACAGAGGATACCAGAATCTTTTTTTTTTTTTTGATACCAGAATCTTTGATGCAACATTTAACTGTTGCTTGACAAAACATGTTATTTCTTGATTTACTGTAATGTTTTAGATGTTTCAAGGGCAGGATATGTCTACCTTTGTTTTAGCAGTAGAGGAGAGAATATTTTGTTTTTGTAGAATTTTGGTAATTTAGAGTGTGTTTTCCTCTCTAAGGCTCATGGTCTTTGGTCAGAGTTACTGAGCACTGCACAGTTATTGGAGAGGGTGCATGAGTCCATTTTCTTGCCCAGCATATACTGTTTTTTCAAATGTAATTAGATACTGTTGTGTATTCCTTTATTACCAATATTAAATTTATATTAGCTTCCCTTGTATATTTTCCCAAGCACTGACTATTAAAAAAGAATATGTATGCAAATTCTAACATTAACAAGCGAATTTCCTACATAAAAATGAGAGGAATCCTTGATTAAAGAATTGAACTACATTCATGTAACAATTATTTATGAAGTATCTTATACAGGTACACTGTGGTAGCTATTGTGTTCTTGCCTTTCTAATGATCCTTTTATAAATACAAGAGACTAGATAGTCTAACTTTTTTCTACAGTGGACTTCCCCATATCACTATCACTCCTTTTCTTGTCTTTCCCTCATATCATTTTCTCTTTAAATAAATATTTATTTCTAATAGTCTACTTTTTAAGTTTAGGGGGAGTTTACCGAAAAAGTATAGAAGGAGGGAATACAGTTCTCTCTTCTGGTTTAATATGGACAGGATGGTGTTTAAAGAACAGTGTCTCACTACATAGAATGATTATTTTGTTTGAAGGATATATTTGAGGAATCTTCTACTTTCCTTGTTAAAATGGAAACTACACCTGCTAAGGTTAGCAATGAAGAAAACATAAAATTTGTTAGCTATGATCATATCTGGGTGGATAAATCAAACTAAGTGTAATACTGAGTTTTCTAAACTGAAAAGCTACTGAGTTATGGTGTGATTTTTTTTTATTAGTGCCTAATTAAATGAGTTAAAAAATAGTATGTAGAATTTTGAGTCAGGCCAGTGGGAAGTCCAATATTGTACATATTCTTCAGTTTAACTGTTAGTAAACGGCTGGGGCATATGTCCTTTGTTTTATAAATTTGGAGAAAGATACTGTTAACGTTTCCTGCTTAAGGTTGCAGCTGGTAGTCAGCTCTCTGTACAAGTGTGTTATAGTGAAAAATCAGACTGGGTTTTATCAGAGGTAGGAATGGGTGGGGGATAAAAGCATGTGAAAAAATTGTATTTGATTTTTATTTTTTGGTTATGTTATCTTGGACAAGTTATCTGACCTCTCTGAGTATCAGCAACCTTTTTGTAGAACTAGTATAATAGAAAGTGCTCCAAAGAGTACTTGGGAAGATGATGTAATCTGTACAAAGCACCACCATGGTACCAGGCATGTAGTTGGTGCTCTGTGTTACTTGCCTTCCCTTTTCTCCTGCACCCCCAAATTGCCACCAAAACTGTGTCTAATAGGTGTAATGTTCTCATAGGCTTTTCTGGATGTGAACTTTTTCTTGAACAGTCCAGGTAATAATTTTTGCCACAATAGATTCTATTTAAAGGATATTCTCTGTTCCTTTTTGCCTACACATTCTTACGAATCTCCTCTACACGGTGAAGGGGAGAAGTATCTCTTAAAATTTCTTGGACATTTTCAAAAGAATTGCTGTATGTGATTAGAGGTGTGTTTCATTTGTGAGGTCATGTATTGTTGCTTTTACAGCGCTATAATTTGTTTTAGTTACTTCAGTAAGCCAATTGCAAAAATAAAAGTTCCAGACTCTACTTCTAACTTGTGACCTTGGCAAAGTCACTTGACCTCTTTGAGCCCAGTTTCTTCATTTGAACAACACAGATCAAATGATTTCTTTTTTTTTTTTTTTTTTGATCAAATGATGTCTAAAGCCCTTGTCCCCTTTCATGTTGTGATTTATAAAATTTCTTTATTCAGGAACACAGAGCTGAAAATGGTATGTGGGTGCCAGTTCTCAACGGCAGAGGGCACACTGCCCCTGGTGTGCTGGGCTCTCAGGTGTCAGAAACTATCTGCAGTTATATCCTTGATGGTAGGAAGGAGCCAAGAAAATTCTGCAAATTAATATTTTGCAAAGGAGATTTCACAGCCTGTTTCTAACTATTTAATATTTAGGTGAAACACACACACACACACAAAAGAGAGAGATTTCAGCATTCCAAAGGTACTTCTTATAATTATATGAAGAAGTTTTTTTTTTTCTTCTGTGAAAGCTTTATCATCTCCTTCCACCTTATTTACCGCATCTAAGTACTCCATGCTTAGGACTGGTTTGCAAATGAGATGGAGAGGAGAACTAACATTTACTGAGTACTTATTATATATTAGAAACTCTACCTGTACTTTAGGTACATTTTCTCTAATCCTCATAGCAATCCTTTATGTGTTATTCTTATTTTATATAGGAAGATACTGGGCTCAGGGAGAAGTTAAATGACTTGCTTGAGGCCTCACAATAGAGGTTCAAGTTCAGGTCTGTTAATTTGCAAACCTGCCTTCTTTCTACCATACCAGAATTCTTCCCTTTTCCTCCCAATTTAAACAATTAGGGATGAATTACTAGGAGCAGGAGTGGCCAGACAGTGGTCACACATACAAATTTGGCTTTCTCTGGTTCTAAAGTTCTGGTGACCCTTAAAATTCTAGATGAAAGCTTTTCCTCTGGCAAGAATTTTTTAGTATTTATGTTTAACATGCTATATACAAACACATAGCCATGTTTGCTTAGATTGGACTATTGAAATACCTTTTTTTGTGGGCTGCTTTTTAAGGGTATAACAATATCTCATTTTACAAGAAGCCTGGTTTCTGAAGTCAATAGATAAGGTGAAAATCACTACAGCGGAATAATCTTTGAGAATCCCACAGTAAGGTATCTTGTTAGAGAGCCATGTCCCTCCTTTCTTTAAGTCCAGCACAGCCAGTCTTTCCTTCTTTGGTGAAACAGACAATGGATTTTCCTGTTGAGCTTCAAATGATGAGGCTGGCTTGTATTTAGGGGCCATGTTAGGTGGTAATGCACATCTTTAAAACCTGACTCTTATTCAGCATGGCGAGATGCTTACAGTATTAGAGGCACTCTGAAACTTAGATTAAAAGAAAGAATAGCAGATTCATCTTCTATTTGGGGGATTAGGCTAACTCAGTTGTTGTTAAAACTTTAGCTGTACATTGGAATCACAGATTACTGGGTTCTCTCCACAGTTTCTGACTCAGTAGGTCGGATTCGGCCAGAGCATTTGCATTTTTTAACAGATTCCCAGGTGATCTGATTCTGCTTTCTAGGGACCTCTTATGGAGGACTGCTGTATCAACTGAATGGAGGCAAGTGGAACCACTTGTCTATCTTCCCTCCACTGTCTATTTCTCTTGCTCTCTTATCTTTAGGTGAATGGGTATAGTTGAATTCATTTAAATTAAATGTAGGTGTTGTGGGTCAGCTAACACTTTATCCCATTGCTTAGCTTACTTCTTGGCCCAGAATAAGAACTTGACAATTCAATAGATGCTTATTGAATGAGTGATTGATTATATATGTTGAATTAACATATAAATTGGAGGAGGATTTTTAGCACGTGGACATCATTATTATATACCTGTTCTATACAAACTATTTTTTATACTGAGGTAGGTAGTCTTTAGATTAGAATAGCTTATATTTTAGGACTATATTGATGATCATGGACATCAGGAAGTATGCAATTAGTGCAGTTTTGAGAAACTTGCATTATGGGACCTCTGAAATAATGTGAAGTGTGTGGATGGAAGTGCGTGTGAAGAATCCCATCTGTTTTAGAATGGCCTAGAGAAGTCTTACAGAACCTGGTTTTGGTCTGAACCAGACAGTTTAATATCTGGAGCAGCATTGGGTTACTGGATCTGCCCTAGACCAGATGGAGCATTTTCATTTTACTTCTGTCTCTCCAGAGTACTGGGGAGATTCAGCTTCATGATCCTAAAAGTTCAGTGGGGCTCTGTACTATGGTATAACACTGTAAATTCAGGTAGTTGCTCATGAATGTTTACCATGTTGTAGGATTTGATATATTATATTATATTATATTATATTATATTATATTATATTATATTTTTTTAAATATTAAGCCTTTTATTTATTTATTCATAAGAGGCACAGAGAGAGAGAGGCAGAGACACAGGCAGAAGGAGAAGCAGGCTCCATGCAGGGAGCCCGATGTAGGACTCAATCCTGGGTCTCCAGGATCACACCCTAGACTCAAGGCGGCGCTAAACCACTGAGCCACCGGGGCTGCCCGATAATTATATTTTAAATGGTGAGTTTATTGGGATACCTGGGTAGCTCAGTGGTTGACTGCCTTCAGCTTGGTGCATGATCCTGAGGTCCTGGGATTGAGTCCTGCATCAGGATCCCTGCAAGGAGCCTGCTTCTCCCTCTGCCTTTGTCTCTGCCTCCATCTCTGTGCCTCTCATGAATAAATAAATAAAATCTTAAAAAAAAAATGGTGAATTTATTAAGGGAAGGGTAAAAAAGAAATCTCAAAAATTTAAGGTTCTTTTGTTTTAAGCTTAAAATTATTGTGTCATTTTTATCATTTGGACGTGTTTTATATTGTCTTGCAAAGTCTCCATATCCTGTATTTTGTCTCTTTCAGTATAGATTAAATTTTCTTCCTTTAAATTCATCTTACTTCAAAAAAAATAAATTCACTTATTTTTTTATGCTGAAATATTTTCAAGTAAATTGCAGACAGTAGGGTATTTCTAAATCCTTCAATATACAGCTATAAAATAGAAAAACATTTCCTTATGCAGCCACTATATGATCACTCCTAACAGAATTAACAAGTCATTAGTATCATCTAATACTTAGTCCATATTCAAATTAACCTAATTGTCTCTAAATTATCAGTTGTATCATTTGTGCAAACCAGGATACAGCCTGGACTCATGCATTCCATCTGGTTATTTTGTTCCTTAAAGTTTATGTATTTATCATGACATTGCCTTACCATTGTCTTATCACACATTTGGATTTGTCTGCCTATGCAAAGTGTCTTTAGCTTGTTCTTCTACCCTGTGTATTTCCTGGAAACAGGAAATTAGATGTAAAAGAAATTAGATCTGAAGGCTGGAAAAAGATACAGGTTGAACAATTTTGACATGATTTTATCATAGGTGAAATTTACTTTGTGTTAAACTACATGAGGAGGTGCATAATCCATGCCTGCCCCACTGTCAGTGATGCTAATTTTTATCACTAGATTCAGGTGATGACAGCCTGATCCTTCCATTGTAAAATTACATTTTGCCCTTTTAACAAGAGAGTACTCTCCATGGTATTACTTTTGGTCCTCATTTTCCTGTCATTCATTCTCCTAATGCTTTTAACATCATGTGGTAATTCTTGCCCAAATCACTAATTTCATAAGGGCTTGCAAAACCATCATTTGTCTAGTTCTGTCATTCCTTCTGCTTTAGCTGACATTTAATTAAACAGAGCTCTTTTTCATTAACTGGGACTCTTTGGTACCTTGAAACACAATTCTATTGGAAGGGCAGGTTACATATTATTTACTTTTGTATTCCCAAGTTAGGAGTTGGTTTAATAGACACCTTAAATAGTGGCAAATGACAATACATTTTGCTTTTGCTTTTTTGATATCCTTCTGAACTAGTAGATTTTTGTGAAATGAGTGTTCCAGTCAGCTACTACAGTCATTATTCTTTTTGTTTTGTTTGCTTTTAAAGATTACTTATTTATTTATTTATTCATGAGAGACACAGAGAGAGTGACAGATACATAGGCAGAGGGAGAAGCAGGCTCCTTGCAGGGATCCTGATGTGGGACTCAATCCCAGGACCCTGGGGCCACGACCCGAGCCAAAGGTAGACGCTCAACCACTGAGCTACCCATGTGCCCCGTCACTGTTCTTTTTATGTTCAATTTGTTTTATGTTCAGTTTATTAAATCGAGCCAATGATAGTCCTTTATAGTTGACTCCTATGTCCTTTAGACATAACTCCGTTAATTTTTGAGCACTTCCTTGCTTTCTTGCACAGCAAGATGCTGTCATCACCCGAATCTAGTGATAAAAATTAGCTTTGTGATTATTTTTGTAACATAGGTTGATTGTAGTTTCTTTGTCCTCAAATGCCAGTGAGCCACTAACAAGCCCTAGTTCCTTGTGGGGGATGAGTTAAACACCAAAATCCTGGTCCTTGAAATGTCAATTGTTAATGAGGTGACAGTGTTCATAGACCTTTTCAGTGTTTTTTTTTTAAATTTAACTCTGTTTAAATTCAATTAATTAAAAAAAATAAATTCAATTAATTAACATATAGTGTATTGTTTCAGAGAGAGAGTTCAGTGGCTCATCAGTTGCATATAACACCAAGTGCTCATAACATCATGTGCCCTCCTTAATGCCCTTCCCCTCCAGCAACCCCAACTTGTTTCCTTTTAAGAATCTCTTATGGTTTGTCTCCCTCTCTGATTTTGTCTTATTTTATTTTTCCCTCCCTTCCCCTATGATCCTCTGTTTTGTTTCTTAGAGTGTTGTTGTTGTTGTTTTAAGATTTTATTTGAGAGAGAGAGAACAGGAGTGAGGGGGTAGCAGAGGCAGAGGGAGAAGTGGACTTCTTGCTGAGCAGAGAGCCCAATGCTGTATCCTGGGACCCTGAGATCATGACCTGAGCCAGAGGCAGATGCTTAACCAACTGAGACACCTGGGCGCCCCTTCAGTAGTCTTTTTAGTCCTTGAATTTTGATATTGAAAGTTTGCATAATGAAAATTCAGATTGGGAGGGATATCTGTATTTTAAAAAAAGAATTTATTTATTTATTTGAGAGAGAGAGAGCACACACAAGCAGGGAGGGGTAGGGGCAGAAGGAAAGGGATAAGCAGATTCCCCACTGACCAGGGAGCCCAGTGTAAGGCCAGGACCCTGGGATCATGACCTGAGCTTAAGGCAGATGCTCAACCAACTGAGCCACCCAGGACCCCCAGGGATATATGTATTTTTAAAGTTAATGGATTCATATCTCTGTTTCCAAATCAGTTTTTTTTTTATTTTTATTTTTTTATTTATTTATGATAGTAACAGAGAGACAGAGAGAGAGAGAGAGGCAGAGACACAGGCAGAGGGAGAAGCAGGCTCCATGCACCGGGAGCCCGACGTGGGATTCGATCCCGGGTCTCCAGGATCGCGCCCTGGGCCAAAGGCAGGCGCCAAACCGCTGCGCCACCCAGGGTTCCCTCCAATTCAGTTTTAACATTACTGTGTTTTTAAGTAGCTCCTTGATTTTATAATTGTTATTTTTTCTCTTATGCTGAAAATCTTGAGTACTGATAAGTTTTTTATTGTTGTTCTGTAATGATTTTATTTATTTATTTGAGAGAGAGAGCATGCATAAGTGGGGGGGGAGGGGCAGAAGGAGAGGGAGAAGCAGACTCCCCACAGAGCAGGAGCCCAACATGGGGCTGAATCCTAGGACTCTGAGATCATGACCTGAGTTGAAGGCAGACACTTAACCAACTGAGATGCCCAGATGCCCCTGTTTTTGTTTTTTTGTTTCTAAGCAGATTTCACACCCAATGTGGAACTTGAACTCATGACCCTGAGATTAAGAGTTGCATGTTCTACAGACTGAGCCAGCCAGGTTCCCCTAGCACTATTTTATCTTATAATATAAAGAAAGTAATTTAAAAATAAAGTGCCAATATTACTACTGCAGCTAAAATCAAATAAAGTTTAAAAAGTTTTGTGATTATTTTTGTAACATAGGTTGATTTTAATGGAAAAATAAACTTAATTACTTTTTTGTTGATCTCATTTAATTATTTTCCTCTGAAATTGGTCTGTTTTGTTTTTGTCATAGGTTGATCATTTTGGATTTGCTGTTGATAAAACTTTTAAACAGCGGTACCTAATTGCTGATGAACACTGGAAGAAAGATGGTGGGTCAATACTTTTCTACACTGGTAATGAAGGGGACATTATCTGGTTTTGCAATAATACGGTATGTGCAAATTCCAATGCTCAATTTGCCTTTTATTATGGCAAACTGGAAAAAAATGTTTTGTAGTATATATGACCAAATATTACTATAATTAATTGTGAAGCTCTTTAAAAAATAACAGATAAAGCTCAGTAATAATAGGAAAATGGCAGAAGTATATCAATGGGAAGATCACAAAAGAATGAATCCAGATATCCACTAAGCCTGTGTGTTTTGCCTCAAAGAATTATACATGAAAAGAATGAAATATTATTTTTGGATAATTGAGTCTTAGATTTTTTTTTTATCCCAGCTTATTTCTAGAGTGAATAAGGATATGAGGGACATGGGAATAAGAATGTTATTGCATATAGATGTTTTTGGTTTATTTGTTTTGGTTATGATCTCTACAATACACAGGGCATGAATTTCTGGTCAGTGTTGTATATTCAGTCTAAAACTATGCTAAGCATATAGTCGGTGCTCAATATGTATCTCTTAAATGAATAAATGAATGAAACCTGAACAAAGCCAGAGCAAATAAAAAAAAAACAAAACCCAGCAAGTTTGATTATTAAGTAGGAATGAAGAGAGGTAAAGTTGTAGCTATATTTTAATTTAATTTTCCTAAGTTCTATTTTTCTTATATTTGTGAGGGTTAAAAAATAGTGTAGATGTTAGCTTGCTTCCTTGACTATACATTCTATCATCTTTTATGATAACACTTAAACATATTAACATTTAATTTAGGAGGACACTTGCAAGGAAGAAATTTTCCTTTTTTATGTTCCAAAGCTATGATTAGAAAATACCAACTTTCTACTAAAAAGCTAGTCTGCGAATTACCTTAAAGTGAAGACTGAATCATATTTTCTCTACTGCCAGTGTTTGGCATGGTGCCTGGTATTCAGGAGGTCTCAGTAAATGTTTGTTGAAAGCAAAGGTATGAATCCAATTATGCTGTACTGCATTTCCCATTTCTGATTATTTGCTTAGGAATGTTGAGTTTAAATATATTAGTTGAAAATAAAATAATTCCCTGAGATGGGGATCCCTGGGTGGCGCAGCGGTTTGGCGCCTGCCTTTGGCCCAGGGCGCGATCCTGGAGACCCGGGATCGAGTCCCACGTCGGGCTCCCGGTGCATGGAGCCTGCTTCTCCCTCTGCCTGTGTCTCTGCCTCTCTCTCTATCTGTGTGTGACTATCATAAATAAATAAAAATTAAAAAAAAAAAAAATTTAAAAAAAAAAATAAAATAATTCCCTGAGAAATGAGATCCTAGGATGCCTGTTTCTCTTAGATTAGTGACAAATGAAGTTAGGGTTTATTTTCCATCAGATTCTTGCTAACTTTTTCTATGAAACAACTGAGACTGCTTTAGCTTTTTTTTTTACTTTCTCTTATGTGACTTCCCATTTATGCCAAGGCCATGGGGCAGCTTCTCCTATCCAGTTCAGTTATCCAGTTATTTTTCCAACTCCTCCTCCTCCTCTTCTTTTCTTTTCCTTTCCTCTTCTTTTCTTTTCCTTTCCTCTTCTTTTCTTTTCCTTTCCTCTTCTTTTCTTTTCCTTTCCTCTTCTTTCCTTTCCTTTCCTTTCCTTTCCTTTCCTTTCCTCTCCTTTTTTCTTTTCTTTTCTTTTCTTTTCTTTTCCTTTTCTTTCTTTCTTTCTTTCTTTCTTTCTTTCTTTCTTTCTTTCTTTCTTTCTTTCTTTCTTTCTTTCGAGGGATAGAGAGTGGGAGGGGAGAAGCAAAGGGAGTGGAGAGAGAATCTTAAGCAGGCTCCACATTCAGTGTGGAGCCTAACATAGAGCTTGATTTCACAACCCTGAGATCATGACCTCAGCCTAAATCAAGAGTTGGACATTTAACTGACTGAGCCACCCAGGTGCCCCCCTCCTTTTCTTCTTTACTATAGATAGGCAGTTGTTCCTGCCTCCACTGCTCTGACAGACACTGAAATTTAAGGCTTGCCTCAAAAGTGGTAGAGAGGAAAAGCTGTACAGTGTAGGTAGCAGTTCCAGGGAAGTGGCTAGAGGTAGATCCTTAGAAAGATCCTGGCTTTTTCCCAGCCCTAGACACCTCCTTAGGAGTATGTACTAAAATGTCCTGGTTTCATTTTCACATATTCTGGACCTTCATCTATTAAGAGACAGTATAGCAGAATGGTCAAGAGCAATAGACTGATAAGTACTGATAAGGATTGAATTCCGCTTTTGCTGTTATGCTGTATGACTTTGGGTGGTTTCTAATTCTGTACCTCAGTTTTCTTATCTGCTAAATGGATGTATTAATAATAATCTGGTTCATAGAGTTGTTATAAGGACTAAATAAGAATTAGGAACTCAGGTCAATGCAATAATATTATTAAATGTTAATATATTACACCTCTTCTGAAAAACACAAACACCCTGAAATAGATGTAGGCAAATAATCACTTATTATAATGTAAATCAGTTTTATTAAATTGCTTCCTTTCAAAACCTGAGGTCAGCTCCCCAGAGGTCTGGCTATTTTCATAGGTGTTCCTTACCTTTAAGAAGTTCATAGTCTGGCTAGGGTAAGACACACATGTAAGCAAATACTACAACACAGTAATAGAGATCTGTGCCTAGCACAGTGCTGTTGAAAGGCAGGAGTGATCAGCAGTGCCAAAATGGCAGGCAGAGGAGGGCATGCTTAAGCTGGCTGTTATAGGATCTGCACATAAACAGCAGGGAATGGGCAAGGTGTTAAGAGAGAAAGTGAGGGTTAGTGAAACCATCACAGGTAACAGGTAAATTCTCCATCATTACATGCATACAGCTCTTTTAATTGTTCATTTACTGATCAAAATGAGGAAAACCTTTTAGAAGTTCTTAGTTGTTAGGGAACAGCAGTTCATTAAAAGACAAGTGTGCCCTAGGAATGATAAATAGTTTTAATCTGTGCTAAATCTAAATTTAATCGATTGATGTTGACTGCCTAGAGTGCTTTGTCCAGAAGGATTCTGAGGGCATCCCTTGAGGTAAGTGAAAAAAATGCAGTGACTGATTAATGACCAGCATTAAGTGTGGACATAAGGAGATCGAACAGCACTTGATAATTTTTTTTTTTAATTTTTATTTATTTATGATAGTCACACAGAGAGAGAGAGAGGCAGAGACATAGGCAGAGGGACAAGCAGGCTCCATGCACCGGGAGCCCGACATGGGATTCGATCCGGGGTCTCCAGGATCGCGCCCTGGGCCAAAGGCAGGCACTAAACCGCTGCGCCACCCAGGGTTCCCGCACTTGATAATTCTGCTGTGAAGTCAGACAGCCAGTGCTCGGATCTTGGCTCTGCCACTTTCTAGCTGTGTGACTGTCACAGGATATTTAAACTACTCTGCCTCGGTGTCCTTGTCTCTAAAATGGGGATAATAAAACTGCCTATCTCCTAGATTGTTGGCATAATTAAATGAATTAATATATATGAAGTATTTAGAACAGTGCCTGACACATTGCAAATACTCTCTTATTAGCTGTTGTTAGCTATTATGTATTTTCAAGTAAATAAGATTAATATAAAACCCAATGGAGTTCAGTATGCTTATTTATATTGTTTTTCTTTTATGTTGTAAATATTTACAAGTAGGAAGCTAACTTAAATATCCTCAGTTCTGGGCAGCCCTGGTGGTGTAGTGCTGCCTTCAGCCCAGGGTGTGATCCTGGAGACCCAGGATCAAGTCCCATGTCAGACTCCCTGCATGGAGCCTGCTTCTCCCTCTACCTGTGTCTCTGCCTCTCTCTCTCTCTCTCTCTCTCTGTCTGTCATGAATAAATAAATAAAATCTTAAAAAAAAAATATCCTCAGTTTTTTCCTAGCTGTTTGGTACACAGTGCAATTTGAAGACTATTTTCAACACAATATTGATTCCACAGGTAGAGTATTAGAATAAGGAGAGTTGGAATGACTGGTATTTGAGTGACTTGGGCTTATTTTTAATTGTTTCACTCTAATATAGTGTAAGATTGATGTGTATTTATCTGTAGAACAAATATAAATTGTGCAGCTTCTCAGAACTCTTTTGGTTTGGTTTAACGTTCATTTTATATGAGTTGCCAAAAGGTTCAATGACTTTTTTCACATCCTAATTTTTATCCTATGGATTTGTAAATGTTTCCTAGGGGTTCATGTGGGATGTGGCTGAGGAAATGAAGGCTATGTTGGTGTTTGCAGAACATCGATACTATGGAGAGTCCCTACCTTTTGGTAACAACTCATTCAAGGTGAGTACAGGCATACCTTGTTTATTGCACTTCATTATACTTCACAGATCATGTTTATTTGCAAACTGAAGGTTTGTAGCAACTCTGTGTTGAGCAAGTCAATCAGTGCCATTTTTCTAGCAGTATTTGCTTCCTTTGTGTCTCTGTCATTTTGTTAATACCTGTAATATGTTAAACTTTTTCATTATTATTGTATTCGTTATGGTGATTTGCGATCGGTCATCTCTTAGATGCTCACATAAGATGGCAAAGTTAATTGATAAGTAATGTATATGTTTTGACTGCTCCACCGACCAGCTATTCCCTCATCTCTTTCCCTCTCCTCAGGCCTCCTTATTCCCTGAGACACAAAAATATTGAAATTAGGCCAATTAATAATCCTACAATGGCCTCTAAGTGTTCCAATGAAAAGAAGAGTTGCACATCTCTCACTTTAAATAGTAAGCTAGAAATATTAAGCTTAGTGAAGAAGGCATGTTGAAAGCTGAGAGAGGCCAAAAGCAAGGCCTCTTGTGCCAGTCATTCAGCCAGGTTGTGAATGCAAAGGAAGACTTCTTGAAAGAAAATAAAGGTGCTACTCCAGTGAATATACAAATGACAAGAAAGTGAGACAGCATTATTGTTAATATTGGAGAAAGTTTGAATAGTCTGGATAGAAGATCAAATTAGCCACAATTTCCACAATTAGATCAATTTCCCTCGAGCCAAAGCCTAATCCAGAGCAAAGCCCTAACTCTCTTCAATTTGATGAAGGCTGAGGGAAGTGAGAAAGCTGCAGAAGAAAAGTCTAAAGCTAGCAGAGGCTGATTAATGAGGTTTAAGGAAAGAAGCCATCTCCATAACATAAAAGTGCGAGGTGAAGCAGTTAAATGCTGATGTAGAAGCTGCAGCAAGTTATCTAGAAGATCTGAGATAATTCATGAAGGTGGTTACACTAAACAATAGATTTTCAATATAGACAAAACAGCTTTTTGTTAAAAGGGGATGCCATCTAGGAGTTTCATTGCTAGAGAGGAAAAGTCAATGCCTGGCTTCAAATCTTCAAAAGGATGGCCTGATTTTCTTGTTAGGGGTTAATGTAGCTTGTAACTTTAATTTGAAGCCAATGCATGTTTACCATCCCGAATATCCTAGAGCCTTATAGAATTTTACTTACAAAGTAGACTTTGTGCTATATAAATGGAAGAACAAAGCCTGGATGACTACACATCTGTTTACAACATGGTTTACTGAATATTTTAAGCCCACTGTTGAGACCTACTGCTCATGAAAGAAGTTCTTTGAAAATATTATTGCTCATTGACAATACACCTGGTCACCTATGAGCTCTGATGGAGATGTACAATAAGATGAATGTTGTTTTCATGTCTGCTAATACAGCATCCATTATGCAGCCAATGGATCAAGGAGTCATTTTGACTTTCAAATCTTATTTAAGAAATACATTTTGTAAGGCTATAGATGCCATAGAGAGTGGGTCCTCTGATCTGGGCAAAGTCAATTGAAAACCTAGAAAGGATTCAATCCTAGATACTGTGAAGAACATTCAGGATTCATGGGAAGGATTCAAAATATCAAAATTAACAGGAATTTGGAAGAAGTAGTTTCAAATCCTTGTGGATGCTGAGGGGTTAAAGACTTCAGTGGAGGATATAACAACATGGGACGCCTGGGTGGCTTAGCAATTGAGTGTCTGCCTTTGCCTCCAGAATTCCGGGATCAAGTCCCACATGGGGCTCCTGCATGGAAGCCTGCTTCTCCTCCCTCTGCCTTTGTCTCTGCCTCTCTCTGTGTCTCTCATGAATAAATAAATAAAAGCTTTTAAAAAAAAATGGATATAACAACAGATGTGATGGAAGCAGCAAGAGAACTAGAATTACAAGTGGAGCCTGAAGATGTGACTGAATAGCTCCAATATCATGATAAAGCTTGAATGGATGAAGAGTTGCTTCTCATGGATAAGCAAAAAAAGTGGTTTCAGGAGATGGAATCTACTGCTAGTGAAGATTCTGTGAAGATTGTTGAAATGACAACAATGAATGTAGAAAATTATATAAACTTAGTTGGTAAAACAGTTATAGGGTTTGAGAGGATTGATCAATTTTGAAAGAAATTCTGTGGGTAACGTGCTGTTGAACAGCATCACATGCTAAGAGAAAGCATATTCATGAAAGGAAGAATCAATCAATGTGGCAGGCTTCATTGTTGTTTTATTTTTAAGACTTTGCCACAGCCACCCTAGGCTTCAGCAACCACCACCCTGACCAGTCAGCGGCCATCAACATTTAGGCAGGATCCTCTACTGGTAAAAAGATAAAAGCTCAGAAAACTTACTGAAGGCTCAAATGATGGTTAGCATTTTTTATCAGTAAAGTACTTTTAAATTAAGGTATGTACATCTTTTTAGAAATAATACTAATGCACTTAATAGACTACAGTATAGTGTAAACATAACTTTTATGTACACTAGGAAACCAAAATAGTCATTGGACTCGCTTTATTGCGATATTCACTTTATTGCAGTGGTCTGGAAGTGAACCTGCAATATCTCTGAGGTATGCCTGTATACTTTTTATTTTTAAGTTTAAAAGGTTTTTGGGTTTTTTTTTTTTTTTTAAGTTTAAGATACTACTTGTTCTAATAACATGTCCCACTCTAAGAAATGATAGCTTTAACTTGAACAGCTTGAAATTTCAAAAATTTGTATTTAATCTTTTCTTTTTATATGCAATCAAACAGATTAAGCCTTTCTTAAACCATAATATTATCATTTCTAATGTTAATCAGTCTTTTAACTCCGTGTGATGAGGCTAGCCTTCACCAGCAAAATCTTAAGGAATGGCTGCAGAGACTATGGAGGGAACTTCTCATTGTTTCAAAAATGTCACTAAATCATTCTGCTTTATAAGTTATACACTTAAATTACTGGGTCTACCACAGAGAAAAATATAATGAGTACTCAAATATTTAATAAGGTATTTTTCAATATAGTAAGAATAAATTATCCCTGTTTTGGGAGTCCAACCGGCCACTTAGATTCCCTTGTGGCCTTTCCTGAGCTCACAAGGAGCTTTGGCCTTGACCATAGACTCTACCTAATAAAAAGTGTACTTTTTCCTTAACTAAGTCACTCATGTACTACCTTTGTGATTCTGGGTATATGAATTTGCCATCTGCACTATTACCTACATAATATTTTTCTCTAAACAACTAACTTTTCAAACTTTGTATTACCTTAACCAAGGGCTTTATGGACTAGGTATGTTTTTTTCTAAATTACATTAAAACAAGTATTAAATTTAAAAAGATTGTGTATTATCTAAGATCAGCTATCCTTTTGGGGAACTCTGAGTCAAAAGAACTTGGGGACAGTAATTTTCTAGGCTGCCTATTTTTTTTTTTTTTTTTAAAACATTTATTTATTCATGAGAGACGCAGAGAGGGGCAGAGACACAGGCAGAGGGAGGAGCAGGCTCCATGCAGGGAGCCCGACGTGGGACTCGATCCAGGGTCTCCAGGATCACGCCCTGGGCTGAAGGCGGCGCTAAACCGCTGAGCCACCCGGGCTGCCCTAGGCTGCCTATTTTGAAAGGAGTTTTAATTTTTGTTCTCAAAGGCTTTATTAGCTCATGTTATAAATAAATAAAATAAATAAAAAGTCCTTGTGTTGTAAATGAAAGCAGAACAATTTGGTGATATGTGTGCCACATGGTGATACCGCATGGGAAACTCAATTCTTTAGTTTATTATTCTGCATAATTATCTGATTAGAGGAGTTGATGAGTTCTGAAACCATTGGAAAGTAGCTTATTGCAGGCAAAAACGTAATATCCTCTCCTAGATCCCTTTGATTCATACTTTGTTAGCAAAATGGAGCTAAGGGTTCTCTTTGATAACCTTCTTTCTCTTCATGTGCTCACAGATTTTGTCAGTAGCTTAGGAGATAATATTACAAATATGTGAGGATTAGAAAAAAATCACACTCAACCATATATGGTGCCATGAAAGCTGGAAGTAAAAGATTAGTGACAGACAGACAATGAGAAAGGAGGTAAGAGGTCAGAAAATCTGCATCTTGGATAAGGAGTAAGGTTAAAGGAGTAGGTGACATACATAGGAAAGAGGAAAGATGAGAACTATGTGATTTTTGAATGTGCCAAATGATGGACAAAGTCAAACAGAGTGGTAAGACCAAAGCATGAAGATCAAATAGGGTAGCCTAATAGGTATATAGCTGGACTATTTACCTATTGCTATGTAACAATTTACTTCAAACCTCAGTGACTTAAAACAGCGATTGACATTTATTGTCTCATAGTTCCTATGGGTAAGGAATTAAGAGTGGCTCAGCTAGGAGGTTCTTTTTCAAGGGGTCTCATGAGGTTGAGATGTCAGCTGGTGCTAATAGTTATCTGAAGGCCTGACTGCTGCCAGAGAACCCTCTCCACTATAAGGAGAATCCATATGAGTGACAAAATGTTGCAGGGTGTTAGCAAGAGGCTGCAGTTTGTCTCTTCCTAGGTTTCTCGAAAGCCTTACTTGAGTGGCCTCATGACAAAGTAGCTGGCTTTCCTCAAAATTAGTAATCCAACAGAGCAAGGTGGAAACTGCTTGTGATTATTATGACTTAACATTGGAAGCCACATATCACTTCTGACACATTTTGTTGGTTAGAACCAAGTTACTAAGTCCAGTCCAAGTTCAAAGAGAGAAGACTTAGACTTTTAAAGGAAATACTTTATTAGCCTCCTCAGCTTAGCAGGATTCTGAGTTCTACCTCTCTATGTTGAAGTGAAGCAATTATCTCTAGGCAGAGTTAGATGATCATGGAACTTTATGAGTATCCTTCTCTCAGGAATCAATGTTTTACGTTGCCTGTTTTCTAATGCTTGAATATAGTTGCTATATTGGTTTTTGTTTTTAACTCCAATTTTATAGTTGTTTACAACAAGGTAATTTCCAGTTGTTGGTATATCAGACATGATAATTATCTTTCTGATTAGGGAGAATGAGTTTTATTTTGATTGATGATTCTTTAATTTTTCACAGGATTCAATATACCTTTGTCTGTATGGTAGCCATACAGACATACTTTATTTATTTGAGAGAGAGAGAATGAGTGAAAGGGAGGAGCAGAGGCAGAGGGAGAAGCAGACTGCAGGCCGAGCTGGGAGCCTGACACAGGGCCTTGATCCTGGGACTCTGGAATCATGACCTGAGGCAAAGGTGGATGCTTAACTGACTGAGCCACCCAGGTGCCCCTAAATGTTTCAGGTTTTTTAAACTTTTATTTATTTATTTTTAAAGATTTTATTTATTTATTCATGAGAATACGGAGGGAGAGGCAGAGACATAGGCAGAGGAAGAAGCAGGCTTCCCTGCAAGGAGCCTGATGCAGGACTTGATCACAGGATCCTGGAATCATACCCTGAGCTGAAGGCAGATGCTCAACCACTGAGCCACCCAGGTGCCCCTGTTTCAAGTTTTATTAAAATAAAAATTATAATACAGCAATTGTCTGTTAAGCGGAGAGTTATATTCTATCACATTTGCTATTTTAAATGTTACAGTTTGTTTCTGTTGTTGCTACCTCAACAAGATCTTTGGTAAATAGCATTTTAATAAAAATTACATTGTTCGTCTCACAAATGTAAAATCATTTTTTAATGATTTGTTTAAATCAGCTTTGCTATTGTGTTGACGGGGTGTATTTTAACTCAATTGCCTAGATATTCTATTGGAGAAAAGCTTATCTGACTGGCTTTTTTCCTGGATCTATGCTATGCCTGAGCTGCTATTATGTGTACATTTATACGTGTTCTTTGTTACTTTTCTTTAGGATTCCAGACACTTGAATTATCTGACATCAGAACAAGCTCTGGCTGATTTTGCAATGTTAATCAAGCACTTGAAAAGAACAATCCCAGGAGCTAAAAATCAACCTGTCATTGCCATAGGGGGCTCTTACGGTGGCATGCTTGCAGCCTGGTTCAGGATGAAATATCCTCATATGGTGGTTGGGTAAATGCATTTATGTTGGACATGAGCACTTCTTAATGATTGTCAAGGCATACTTAGAAATTTTTTGGGGGGTAAAACATGTTCTGTTTACTGATATTTCTACTTTCTATCTCATTAACAACTTATTTCTCTCACCATTTTTATTCAATATCAGTTTTGATTTTAAAACTTGAATTCAGTGAGTTACATTTTTTTTCTTTTCTCCTTTCTTATTTTTCTCACCATTTAGAGCTCTTGCAGCCTCTGCCCCCATCTGGCAATTTGGTAATCTGGTATCTTGTGGTGTATTTATGGAGATTGTAACTACGGATTTTAAGAAAAGTGGCCCAAATTGTTCAGAAAGCATCCGTAGGTCCTGGGATGCTATTAATCGATATTCAAGAACAGGTAAGCTTCAATTAATAGAATAGATATCATGGAGTTATTTACCTTTCACTTGTTAATTTCAATACTTTTCAGTTTTTTTTTTTTTAATTTAAGTAGAACATACAGAAAAGTACACAAATAAAATAGATCACTTGATGAAATTTCACAAGGGAAAATATAATCAGTATGGTATAATAGTATAATCATCATCTGGTATAATCAGGAACATTTATGTTTTGTGTCTGCTGTCTTTTGCTCAACATTATGTCATACATCCATTTGTTGTATTTAGTTGTGGTTTACACATTCTGAATGCTCTCTAATGTTCCATTTTATTTATTTACTTACTTATTTAAATAGTATCTTTGAAACGGAATAATTCATATAAATAATATCTTTGAAACGGAATAATTCATATAAATTCTGGCAAACTCCATCAGAATAGACAGCTTGTTTATCATGAGATTATGTAGGTGCTCTAAAAATATTTTATTAAATGTTGAAAAAGCATTCTTGGAGAAATGATATAGAAGATTGAATTTTTTAAAATACCAAATAAAACTTTCTGTCAGGGACTGCTTTTTAGATTCCAACAATGTGATTCTATTCTCAGGTGCTGGCTTGGGTTGGCTTTCTGAAGCCCTTCACTTATGTACCCCACTAACAAATACTCAGGATGTCCAGCATTTGAAAATTTGGATCTCTGAAACCTGGATAAATATGGCAATGGTGGACTACCCTTATGAGTCTGACTTTTTACAGCCTTTGCCTCCATGGCCTATCAAGGTAATAGGAAAATGTCCTGTCATCACTTTTAATATGGACTTGTCTCACTCTCTTTTTGTTTTTAGAAGGCATCTTTCCTTTTTTTAAAAAAATTTATATTCAAGGTAGTTAACGTATATTGTACTATTAGTGTCAGGGTTTTGTTTTTTAAATTGGTGCTTTCTGCTACTTTCAGCATCAGAGGAATCTCCAGTGACAAAGTATGATATGACTTTGGTATGACTAACCTGGGCAGAAATCCTTACTCACCTTGGACATCTTATCTAACTTTTCTTTTCTTTTTAAGATTTATTTATTTATTTTTTAGAGAGAAAGAACACAGTGGGGAGAGGGGTAGAGGGAAGAGGAGAGGCTCTCTTAAGCAGACCACACTGAGTGCTGAGCCCAATGCAGGGCTCATCTTAAGACCCTAAGATCACCACCTGAACCCAAACCAACAGTTCGCAGCTTAACCAACTGCACCACCCAGGCTCCCCTTACCCAGTTTTGCTGCATTAATTTCCTCTCATTTGAATAAAGGAGAAAAAATGTGTAGATTATAGAGTTGTTTGAATTAGAACTAAGACCAGTAGTTGCTGCTAATGGAATGATTACTATATGTCAAGTCCTGTGCTGTATACTTTGCATGGATAATTAATCTTTGTGATCTATGTGAGACACATAGACCTATGCTATATATGGTTAGTGTTTAATAAACGGCAACTGCTATCATAGTGCTATGATTCAGTCAACTGCTAATGTGTTCTAAGCGCTGCACATATCATAAAGAAGTGATAACTATGCAGCAAAGTGGAGTGGAAAGAGTACTGACTCTGAATCCTTGATCTACAACTACCATTTATCAGTCGTGTGATCTTGGGTGAGGCAGTCTTCTTCCAAACCTCAATGACTTGCTCTACAAAATGAGATCATGATATTTACATTCCCTATAGGGTTGTGCTGAAGATCAAATAAAATATTAGATGTGAAGAGACTCTGTAAAGTATAAAGATACGTTACACCATAAATGTTTAGGTTCTTTGCATGGCAAAATTCTTTATTGTGTATCCCCTTTTAAACATTCTTTTGTAAAGAACATTCATCTTACTTTTTTTTTTTTTTTTAAGATTTTATTTATTTATTCATGAGAGACGCAGAGGGAGAGAAAGAGAGAGGCAGAGACACAGGCAGAGGGAAAAGCAGACTCCATGTAGGGAGCCTGATGTGGGACTCAATCCCAGAACTCCAGGATCACGCCCTGGGCCAAAGGCAGGCTCTAAACCACTGAGCCACCCAGGGATCCCCTCGTCTTACTTTTAAAATCAAAGTTTGGCCAACTTAATGGTTAAGTTTAGAGAATATAACTGATCTTACAGCTACAATAAGTGCCGGAAATGTAAATACACTTGATAATATGAGAACCAGTTTTCAAAAGCACTTTCAACGTAATACATTCTTTTTGAACTTAATATTAAATGAACATTTTGCTCAAAACTTTGTAACCCAAATGGAACAGAGTCATTTGCTATTCATCATCGAAAATATAGAATGACAAGTGGATGTCTTGCACATAGCAGGCCAGAGGTAAATGTGTATAGAATTAAATTGAATTTAATCAATACAGAATTATTTAAAAGAGCAGATTTCTTTCATGATAAGAAAACCTGGATCAAAGTAATGAGAAAAAACTAAATTTGAGCCAGTTAGCCTCCATATATGTCTTTGTGCTGATACCTTTATCTATATTATTTTACTGTTTACAGAATACTTTCATGTATGCTATCCCATTTAATCCCCACAATATGGGAAAAAGCTACAATGGAGAGGAAATTTATGGAGTTTTATGGAGAGGAAATTTAAACTCCGTGAAGAGTGGTGAAAGTGGAATTTGAACTTGGGTCTACCATTGTTCAGAGCCTCTGATCTTCTACCATATTGCCCTGGATTAGCAGAGGATTTGGCTGAAGTTTTGGGTGGATCTCTAGCCATATTGTGTCAACTATCAGATTTAACTGTATTCTTTGTACAAAGTGAGAATTATGTTTGGATTTTTATGCCCACTCGAAGAGCAAATGAGTTTGTCAGGTGATAAAAACATGGGGAATTCCCTTGTTATTTAGAATGAAGGTAGGCAAACTTTATTTGTAAAGGACTAGATAATAAATATTTTATGTTTTGTGGGCCACTCAGTTTCTGTTGCAGTTACCCAGTTCTGCAGTTATAGCAAGAAAATAGCCATAGACAAATATAAATCAATGAGGAAGACTGTGTCACAATAATACTTTATTTCTAAAATAGGCAATAGCCTGGATTTGGCATGCTGACCCCTGATTTAGAAAAAAGCCAGAAGAATACAGCTTTTTAGTGTTCATTTCTGTGTGATTTGGAACAAGGAACACTAACTTTGCTTTTCTCTCCATTTCTTTTACGTTCCTTTTGAGATATTTTGTTGTTGCATCTTAAATGTAAATAAATGTTCTATCCTTTCTCTCTCCTAAATATTCACTCAAAGTTAATTGAGTATATCTCAAATATTTGTCATCTGTTTTTGACTTAGCACAATCCTTCTTTTATCTTTTGTATATTTTGCATTCTAAAAGTTTATTTTTCGGGCAAGATAACTTGTATTTTTGCCCGACAATCACCTTTTACATTTCTCTTCAGTTCTTTCTTACTGGCTTTATCCTTTCTTTTGGCATATTAAGGAGTTCTTAATTGCTTATAATATGATTCTGTTTCTTGCTTGTACCCCAACCAAAAGAAATCTCTTTGCCCCCTGCTTGAGGAATTTTCATTGCCTCTATTTCCAGTTTTATCCTATATGATTTCAGAGTTTTTCTACTACATGCCTCCCTCTCAAACTTTTAGCTTCAGATCACTTTCTTTCACTGTTCATTCTGTTTCTCCTTTCTTGACCTCCTCTCTGTTCTCTCAACCCACTAATCCCAGAAACACTACCCAGTTGGGGACCGCTCTTTCACTTGGATAGTTCCATTTAGCCAGGACTCCTCCTCCCTCTGATACACTTCCTCCTTTTTAAAGAGCTGACAAACAGCAGTCCTTTTCTAAGTCTGTAACTCAGGCTTAGGATAGTGAGATAATGTGTAACAGTTAGGTTATGAAAAAAAAGTAAGTGATTTCAATTCTGCCTGGACCTTGTACAGTTCTGAAGGATCCAGAGACAGTGATTGAATGCCTTTTCCATGTCAACTCCAGTATCATTCTTTTAATTTGTTTGTGAGCTTTGCACACTCGGAGTCCATTTGCTTTTGTTTACTGTTAACAGAAGCTGCAACATTCATGCAGAAATAATCATCGACTTGGCTGAGGGAATGCAGGGAAGAAGAGAAAAGGGAAATAGAAAAACCTCTCTGTCATTTGACTACTTTGTCAGCATTAAAAACTACCAGGTCTCTTCTCAGTTTAAAGAGCAGTTTTTAAGGATACTATAGAGGTTGTTTATTTTGAATAGGTTTTTAGCTGATAACTCACCAAATCTTTTGGCTTAGCCTTCTGAGCATGCAGATAGATACAGTGAAATAATAAGACATAAGATGGAAAATCTCTTCCGTTTGTCTTGGTGTTTGATAATGTATGCGACCTCTCTGGGTGGTTTAAGCGGTTTAGGTGCATTCTATGAAAAGAGAGCTTTTAATGACAAAACTAATGTGATTATCTGTGAGTGTGAGAGGGGTATTGAAGCCTTAGAGAAAGAAAATCTGTTAGAAAAGCTGAATGTATCTGCTTAATCCTTTCTCTAATGTGGATGGACCATACTTTCTGAGAGGAGGTTGGTCTTTTTTTTTTTTTTTTTTAACCCATCTTCTTTCTTTCCTTTTAAAAAAAATTTCTTTGCCCCCTTTATCTTTCTCTTATTCAAATGCTTATTTTTAAAGGTAAGGGGACACGTAAAGCTTTTAAACAAATCATTATCTTTACTTTCTGTAGTGTATGTGGGGTCAAAGGGCAGAATCTAAATATTTGGGTGCAAAAGTAATTAGTTTGGTACTAAAATTGGAATGTTCTATCTAGTTCTATACTCTTTAAAACCAGAATTATTTAAAAAAAAAAAAAAAGAAAAAGAAAACCAGAATTATTAAAATGGACTTATAATGCTCTTTTTAAGTTTTTCCTGGGCATTCACCTTTGTTCTAGGAAATAGAAAGTAAATTAAGTATTTCATATGTTGATTGTTGAGCCTCATATTAATTACTCTATTTTACAGTTTTCTTTTTTTGTTACATATTTCAAAAGTTATGTGACTTTTATATTGCCACAGAATCCCTTTTATTAGAATTTTTACCTAAAATAAACTTAGAAAAATATAAAGATAGTTTAAGAATAAAAAATTTTGCTTAATAAGTTAAGCATAAGACTACAGGTATATTTAGGCACTGTTTGTGTTACTTTTCTCTAATACTACAACTTTGAAGTTGGGTATGTGTAGTGTTGGTTATTACAAATGGAAGCTCTAGAGTGAGTCTTGCATTTAATTAAATCTCAGCTCTGCCACTTCCTGGCTGTATAATTTTGGGCAAGTTTCTTAACCTCTCTGTGCTTTAGTTTCCTCATCTGCAAAGTGGGGATATAGTAATTATAATGCTTATTAGGTTCATAATGAGAATGTAATAGTGTATAGTAAGCACTAAATTGATACTAGTTATATGATATTAACAATAGCTATTATTGTTGTTATATAATAATAGAGGAACAGTGTTTTACCAGGACTTTGTGGCAAAAGTCTCGGTTTAGAACTTATATTTGTAGTTTTCAGACTGTTTATCACTAGCCAGACCTTGTCAAGGTTTTTTTTTTTTTTTTTTTTTTTTTTTTGCCTTTGTGATTTGGGGATGGCCATTGTATGTTTTCCCTGGGTCATTGTAGGGAAGGTACCTGACCTTAAGGGGTATTTAGTAGTTGTACTAGCAGCCTCAGTCCCGATACCCTCCTATCAGTGAATTTATGGCTTAAGTAGAAATGCCATACCTTGTGTAGAAATTGTTTAGAAGAAGCTAATTTGATTGTGTCCACAAAATGAATAGAAAATATAGTACAGAGGTACATGAGTGGTGAGTATTTTGAATGGAAGTAGTTGGCAACCCTAATTGTTAAACTATATAGAAATATGTAGAGATTGTGTTCTTTATGCTAGAGGATGATGCTTGGACTCACAGAACTTTTGCGTTAGACGGGAACTTTAGAAGCACTAAAATAATAAAATTCTCTTAGTAAATTTGTAAATATTTTACCAAAAAATTTTAAGTGATTTTTTTAAGGCCTTCTATTATCTAGTGTACCAGTAGAATTATAAATTGGTACTTTCTTTCTTCTGTCATCCTTGCTTGACAAGATGTAGCAAAGGCCTTAAAATTTTTTCTTTCCCAGGGCACCTGGGTTGTTCAGTTGGTTTAGCATCTGCCTTCAGCTCAGTTCATGCTCCTGAGGTCCCGAGATCAAGCTCCTCCTCCCAACTCCCTGCTTAGCAGAGTCTGCTTCGCCCTCTGCCCCTCCTCCACCTGTGTGTGCGCTCTCTCTCTCACTCTCGCTCTTACCCTCTCTCTCAAATAAAATCTTTTAAAAAATGTTTATTTACTTTGAATCAGTTATCTTAAGAAAACAATTAAGAGTATATGTTAAGATTTAGCCCCAAGGTTGTTTATTGTAGCCTTTTGTAGTATGAAAGATTAGGAATGATACAAATGAGGAATTGTAGGATTGCTTCAACTTTTCCTCAACTCCCCATCCTACTTGCTCCCCTCTGGATTTTCTCATGTTGATCATTGTCCTTCTTAGAGTGTGATGCTCAGAACTGAACCCAGTACTCCAAGGGAGCCCTGACCTCACAGAGGACAGTAGATCCAGGAGTTGCCTTAATCTGGACACAGAATCTCTATTAGCAGACGCCAAGTTTCTGACCATGATGTTCTCTCTGTGTAACTGGGGCTGCAGAAACCCAAGTATTGTCAGCCGGTGCCGGTCCCCAGCCATGCTTGTGTCTTTTAAGGAGTGACAGTAACTGCTGTTTGCAGAGATGGCTATTCATGGGGACTCCTTTTCTTTGCCTGACAGAGGCCTAGTGTTCTAGCTCTGAGAGGGGATCTGATGCCAGCATGTGAGTCACACTTAACTTGCTACTGTTCTTTTCCAGAGTTTTAAGCCACTTGTTTGTTATTGCTCGTCAGCACTCCCCGTTTCCTCCTGCCCAGCTTACATTGTCACCCCGCCTCATCTATCTAGCTGTGCTTGAACATAATGCTTTTCTATGCATCCCATGGATCCATTCCATAGTTTTATGTTGCAATTGGGAAGAGCAGAGTCCACTGTTAATGTCCACAGTAAAGAAGGAATGCTGATCAACTGTTGGGAATTAGTAGTTTAACAAATTCTGTGATTGGTCCTTAATTTCCATATTTTCTTGAGTATTTCTTAGGAACATTTTCTGAGAAAGGTGCTATGCAAATGTTAGGTATTTTTGACTTACCATGAATAATTGAAAGTTGTCAGAAAACACTGTTTTTTGCCTTTTTTTCTTCAGCTTACATTTTCTTCTTTAGGTTTGATAGGCTTGCTCAATTCTGTTTCTTTATGTACACCTTTTCAGGTGTATCTTATTCTTATGACCTCTCTGTTACTTTTTAAGGTATATATCCAAGTTCTTTGGACACCTTAATTTCTGACTTTTCTTTCACTCTAAAACTTACTGGGAGTAGTGCACACTCTGTCTCCCTTTTGGAAAGCCACATTGAGCATGTTAAAGGCTCTGAGGAATCCTGCAGTCAAGTAAATTGTTCACATTTGCAGATACACATTTCTTAAAATTATTTGACTATGAAACTGTTTTTTCACAAAGTACAGAAATATTTTTGTGCTAAATGCGTTTGGGGAGGGGCATTGAATTTTCTCTGATTCATTTCTTCTGCCTTTTCACATTTCCTTTTTTTTTTTTTTTTTTTTTTCAGAAAGGTGTTGCTGGAAACTGGTCCTAAGCAGAACTGTGATGGTTTGCTTTCTGCTGTTCACTTCCTTTCTCAGTGTCCTTCTTTCCTGAGTGGGAGCACGTCCCCAGCCCAGGCCTTGTGGCTTCTGCTGCCCAGAGTCTCTCCCTGAAGTAGGGTAACTAGACTCTTTCTTTCCTGGCTCTTTCTTCTCTGGACATCTCTCTCTCTCTCTCTCTCTCTCTCTCTCTCTCTTAATCAGAACTTGCCTGCTGTATACAATCTTTTCCATATGAGAGGAGAAAGGACCAAATCACTGACTTCATGTCAAGGTGTTAATAGAGGATGCAAACTTAATAAATGTGTTTTCCTTGCCATTGAGGCTATTTGCAGTTTTACAAGGAATGCTTTTTAAGTTGTGTAGCGTAATGGATAAGATGTATCTTTCAGAACTAGAGAGATCTGGAGTTGTATCTAGATCTTAACATTTACCAGCTGGATGACCTTAAATAAAGTGATTTAACCTAAGATTCGATTTCTCTGTGTAAAATAGTGGACAATAATATATCTGATAAGATTGTTTGAGGAATGTATGATATAATGATTGTAAACCCAGAACTTAGTAATTAGTAGCTATTGTTGTTTTTCTACTCTGATTCCATTGCCTGTGATTTTTCCCCAACATTTTATTGTGAAAATTTCAAATACAGAAACACTGAAATAATTGGACAGTGAACACCCATAAAAATACCACTTAAATTCTAGAAAAGCATTTTGCTATATTTGATTTAGCACATACATATTTGCCTAGCCATCCTTCTATCCTTCATTCCATTTTACCTTTTAAATGCATTTCAGTGAGTTGCAGACATTAGTGTACTTCTTCTTTATCATCATTAACTAGAGTTTATTATTTGTATGATTCTTTTTTTTTAAAGATTTTATTTAACTTATTTATTCATGAGAGACACGTAGAGAGAGAGGAGAGAGAGAGAGATAGGCAGAGACATAGGCAGGGGAAAAAGCAGGCTCCATGCAGGGAGCCTGATGTGGAACTCGATCCCGGGACTCCAGGATCACACCCTCGGCTGAAGGCAGGCACTAAACCATTGAGCCACCCAGGGATCCCCTGTATGATTCTTTTTTTAATATAAAATTTATATACAGTTAATTAGACAAATTCCAGGTGGACTGTTTGTTGTATTACCCAGACCTCTGTGAAGATATTGAATATTTTTCTTCCCTTAAAAGTTCCCCACACCCCTGTCTAGTCATTCCTGCTTTACTCCCGACCCTGAGTATTGTGTGATTTTTAGTACTAGAGTTTCAGGTGCTAATTATAGTTCAGTAATAAGAATATTTGGAATCTAGGGTACTACCTGGTATGCTTCTTATCATACAACAGATATTGGAGTTTGATACAGTTTTTCCATAAGAAATTTTATAAATTTTGCATTTTCACAAAAATGTATTTATTCATTTAGTTAGCATTTAGGTGTCAGATACCTTGCTAAGTGCTGAGTGAGATGTTCTGGAATCAAATGAATACAGTGCAGTGTTATAGGGGCTTTGCTAGAAACAAGTACAGGTTATAAGTAGAAGCACAAAGGGAGTGATCTAGTTCTTCCCAACTTGAGGGCATAGCTAATGATAGCCTCACAGAGGAGGTGATACTTAAGCTACGTATTATAGAAAATGAATTGGTGTTTGCCAGACATTAATGGAGTGGGAGAGTGGGAGAGTGGGAAAAGGGTATTTCAGGGTGAATAAAGGCAAAGAGGAGAGAAAGAGCCTGGTGTGGTGGGAATGATTTTGCTAGACTGAAACAAGGGAGGAAGCTACAGTGGTAGGTGTGGAGGATTTTGCACACCATGCAAATGACTGGTTTATTTCTATAGCTAAGAGTAATTTAAATTTTATACTTAGAGAATGATGGTTTATTCATTTATGAACAGGATTATACTCGAGATAAAAATTGTCAAGCAATGCTGTTAGATGTTTAAGATTGTTTTATAGACAAATCAAAATCATATTTCTTTGTTTCATTAAAAATCATGATTTTATAAATATATTCTGACTCTTCCTTTATGTCCTTTTAAAATGACAGGTAGTGTGCCAGTATTTGAGAAATCCCAACGTACCTGATGCACAGCTTCTGCAGAATATTTTCCAAGCTCTGAATGTATATTACAATTATTCAGGCCAGGCCAGCTGCCTCAATGTATCAGAGACAACAACTAGCAGTCTGGGAACCCAGGGGTGGAGCTATCAGGTAAGCATGTATCATTTCCTCAAGTGGAACTTATTTTTCACTGATATGGTTATACTGTGACAGAGTTCACAAGATTTTGTCACCAACCTGGATCCAAATATGGGCTCCATTGTCTTACACTGTGAACCGTGGATAAGTTTGTTCGTTCATTTGTTCCTTCCCTCCCTCCATTTGTTCGTTTCCTTCCTTCCTCCCTCCCTCCCTCCCTCCCTCCCTCCCTCCCTCCCTCCCTCCCTTCCTTCCTTCCTTCCTTCCTTCCTTCCTTCCTTCCTTCCTTCCTTCCTTCCTTCATTTAGCATCACCAAATATATTCTGGGTACTTACCACATGCCAGACAACATTGTAGGCTCTGAAGATACAAAGGTAAATAGGACATGATCTCACCTTCAAATATAGTTCATTGAAAAAACTATTTATATTATAAACTATTTATATTACTTCCAAAAAGGAAGTATTTTATGGATGCAGAAAGGAAGGGGAGTCTAATTTGATTCTCTCTTAGCCTCCATTCTTTCATCTGCATGAGACTAATAATAATAAAAATACTTTGCCTCCAGAGTTGTTTTGATGATTCATTATGATAATAAGTGCAAAAGAAAGCAGTTTAAAAAGGAAGAATATGTAGCCCTAATTTTTGTAACTTCTCAGCTGAGTCTTTCCAGGAATAATGAGAGGTGGTATGACAGAGATAAAGATCAGGGGCTCTGAAGCCAAATCAACTAAGTTCAAACCCTAGCTTTGCTACTACTAGCTGTATGACTTTGGATAACTTATTTAACTCTTTGTGCCTCATTTTCTTATTGGATTCTCTTTTGATTTCCTTTTTTAAGGCCTGCACAGAAATGGTCATGCCTTTTTGTACTAATGGTATTGATGACATGTTTGAACCTCACTCATGGAACTTGAGGGAATTTTCTGATGACTGTTTTAAACAGTGGGGTGTGAGACCGAGGCCTGCCTGGATCATTACTACATATGGAGGCAAAAACATAAGTGCACACACAAACATCATTTTTAGGTGAGTTTTTACTGACAGTTTTACTGACATTTTACTGATGCATGCTGACAATAATATAGAATGCAGTAGTGCTATCCATCATGTTTTTCCTTGAAAGACAGAGGATGCTACACAAGAGATAGATTTTATACTCTATTACCAACGTGCTTAAAAGGCTTAAAAACAATAACAGTAACAAAATTTAAATCATTTATGAAACGATGCTAGCACAAAATGGAGCGTCATCTGCTGCTCTCAATTTGTGTTATTATTTTTTAAAAAGATTTTATTTATTTATTCATAAGAGACACAGAGAGAGGCAGAGACAGAGGAAGAAGCAGGCCCCCTGTGGGAAGCCTGATATGAGACTTGATCCCAGGACCCTGGGATCATGACCTGAGCTGAAGGCGGACGCTTAATCAACTGAGACACCCACGTGCCCCTCAACAAACACTTTTGAGGTGCTTATTCTGTTCTGTTTCAGGCACTATATGAGACACTTTAAATAAATTGCCTAATTGAATCCTCACAACAGTCCTATGAAATAGTTGTTATAGTCCCTTTTTCACTGAGAAGGAAAGTGAAGGTCACTGTGTTCAGTCACTTGCCAGACCTCATCTAGCTTTGTTATAGTTACTAAGTGATAAAGCCAGATTTCAACCTTGGCTTGTCTGACTACAAAACCTGTGTTTGTTCTTCTATGTTACACTGTTTCTTTAGAAGGGATATATTTGGTTTGGGCTCATATTAAAATTAATTAAATAGACTCCTTTGTGTATCTGATTGTGATTTTAAAATTTCCATATTTTGATTTGGTCAGCTATTAAGCTAACAACCAATTACTCAAAAAATTTCTCCAAATCTAAATAGTAGAGAGATAGTGTACATACCTCTTAACCTGGAGCCATTGTTTAAACTGTAAAAGTCATTCTTTTACAAGTCTTTAAAATGAGGGTCAAATTTGGCCTTCTGCACATGGCTGGTAGCTTTTAGGAGTGAGGAGTGCTGTTTTGAAGGATCATTCTCTGTATTTAGGCTGGTGACACTGCCCAATTTGCAAAAGAGCTTCTGTCTTATTAGATGCATGCTGTTTGCTCACCCAGCAGGATACCTGCCCCAAATAAAAGGTGAAACACTTTCATGGAAAACTTAAAGATTCTTTTGTTTAATTTTTTTAAGTTGTGTTTCTTGTTCTCAGGAGGATTCTTCAAATCAACCTACTCTTCAGATCAGCCTTATAAAGTAATGGTTGAGCAAATAGATCTAAGTATAGATTACTTAAGGAAACTGCCAAAGTAGGGTGTGTGAAATCAGGAAAGCATGAAGGGACCTAGTATAAAAGGCTTAAACACAACTTTGGATCTCCAGGTTCATTTTTGTTCCTTCAAAAGAAGGACTTTGTCAGTTTTGTTTTGTTTTGTTTGGTTTTTCTTTGGTAATTTATCTCCATTTAGTATTTAAATGGATTTCTGTAGCATGCTGATACTTTAAGCTCATCCTTCCTTGCTTTGACCTTGTAAAGCTAAAGTCCAAGTTGATCTGTAGAGTCTTTAAATCCTTGTATAAAGGTTTTAATAGGAGTTTTGGTTAAATACATTGTCATTTTTTATTAGATTGAACCATTATAGATGAATATTTTAGTAATCTGCCCTTTTATATTATTTTGCTGAGGCTATCAAAATCATCATCATTGAGGAATGGGGCAGATTTTGTGAGAAAAGTTTTGGGGATAGAACTAAAGCCAACAGATGGAAATTATAGTTTAGTGTTAGAAAGTTTTAATTCAGTATTAAGGAGGGATTTTCTAACTGAACTGTTGAAAGGTCCAGTCGGCTGTTTTAAATAAAATTACTTAAGCTCTTCAATCCTCAGTCTTCTTTTCTGTAAAATGCTATAATGATACCACTCACCCCACAGTGTTGTATGATGCTTAAGAGTTAACCCAAGGAAGTATTTGACCCAGATTTGACAAATATATATGCTCAAAAAAATATTTTTTGAATGAATAAATGGAAATATACTCTCTGCCTTGTATTTATGTCCCAGCTACAGGGAACTGTTTGTCTTTGTATGTCCTTTCCCTTCCTCTTTTTCTTCCTTTCTTAAGACTCAGGAGTCCTCTAAGAACCCTTCCCTGAGTCCTCCAGAGAGGTTAGATTCCCCTTACCCTCCTAGCTCCCCTAGACCTGTGAATAGCACTTAGCACTCTGTGTGGAAATTATCTATTTGTGTTTCTGTCTCCTCCATGAGATTGCAAACTTCTTAATGGCAGAGACTTTGTCTTAATCATATCTGTGCCCTTAATACTTGCTCCAGTATTGACACATATTGGATGCCCGAGAAATGTATGTGTTCATAAAAACAAGGAATGAAATACAAAGCTTATTAGAAAGGCTTCACAGGCATATGAAAGTTTAAAGGCAGGACTATGTGAAGATCCTGGCTTATCTTTTAAAGTCTACTTTTAAAAAGAAATCTTTATGCTGCTAGGTGAGAAAACCAAGGTAAATATTTTAAAGTTATTAAAAAATTCAAAGTTTACCTGCTTTTCTGAAGAAAACACATTCCCAAAGTAAAGAGACAGCCTTAGGTGTTGCTGTTCTGTCTACTTAGTGGCTACCAGCTAGAAAAAGTTTTTCGCTGATGAGTAAGAAAATGTTCGAGGAACCAATTGGAAAGTATCTTTATGTCCATGCTTCTCTCCTTAGTTCATCTCACACAAATCCAGTTGTGACTACTTTTCTGAATGAATGTTCAGTCTGTATTTATGGGATTAATTAGATTAAAAGCTTGGGGGCAGCCCTAGTGGCTCAGCCTGGGGCCTGATCCTGGAGACCCGGGATCGAGTCCCACATCGGGCTCCCTGCATGGGGCCTGCTTTTCCCTCTGCCTGTGTCTCTGCCTCTCTTTCTCTTTCTCTCATGAATAAATAAAATCTTAAAAAAAAAATTAAAAGCTTGGGCTTTGAAGTCGGGGAGACCAAGTTAGCTGGATAGCCCCAAGCAAATTGCTAATTTGTAGAAGTTAGAGGTAATGACTACCAAATAGGGTTACTTTAATGAGTAAATAGATTATCATGGAAGTAAGCACCATGAGGACAGAGATTTTGTCCGTTCACTGTTGAACACATTGTATGCACTCAGTAAACATTTGTTGAATGAATGAGTACTTAATAAATAGTGGCCATTAATCATTCCATTTCAGTAATTTTCTTATTCTGCAGCTGTTTTGTTAGAAGGATTTATTTTTCTCCCAGTCTCAACTGGTAAGAAGTTATCTTACCAGTGGTCATGCTCATTTATTTAAATATAAATCCTAAAGGGAGTCCCTGAAGAGCTGATTAGTTTAATATCATTTCTCAGGCAAATTAATTGTTGCCAGTGATTAGAAGCTCACTGTTGGGAATTTTATCCAGGCATCTTGACTCTCTCGTGAAAGCCAGTATTTTTTTTTTTTTTTTTTTTTTTTGGTAAATGTCCCAGTGGCTGGTTTAGGTTTCACGTGTCTAGGACCAAAAAATTCAAGTCCATGTGCATCTTAGGTCTCTCAGCAACTCTAAACACTGTTGCTAAGCCACTGGGCTGATTCAGATGACCTTTTAAATCAAATGCAGTTTGCTTATTATGTGGCTGTTGGGATGGCTTTTTTGTTTTGCAAATAATGGAGAGTTTCCTATCTGGGTTGGTCCTGTCAAATTGGAATAATGATAAAGGCTATTTGTTCACTTAAGAGAATCTAACCCCTTGTGTAGTTTACTATAAGAATTTATCTGGTAGTTGAAAACTAAGGCTGTATTTTGCATATGAGTTATCCTTTTTGTTTTTAACAAAATTTGGAGTGTTTTTTTCCCCCAAGAATGATGTTATTAAGTTGCAGTTGAATTCATTTTGTTTTTAAAGAGAGATGTGGTGAGAATAGAACAGGATTTTTTTTTTTTAAGATTTATTTATTTGAGAAAGAGAGAGACAGAGTGAGCATGCCAGTGGGTAAGGGGCAGAGGAAGAGAATCTTAAAGCATACTCCCTACTGAGCATGGGGCCCATGGTAGGCTCAATCCCAGGACCCATGAGATCATGACCTGAGCCAAAACCCAGAGTCAGATGCTAAAATAACTGAACCACAAAGGTGCCCCTAGAACAGGAAGTTTAAAATTGTATTTCAAGCGTAAACATATGTGTGTGTGCATGCGTGCGTGTGTGCTTATTTTCTCATTTAGTTTGTATATTTACCTGGAAAACGTTGATCACATTCCTTTTCTGGCCAAATTTCTAGGAGACCTGCCTTTACATCCCTTTTCATAATTCATTAACCTCTCAGAAGTATTAACACTTCTCATGCTTACAGAATATGATAATAATAATTATAATAATACTGCACATTTGTGTAGTATTTTATAGCTTATACTTTATTGTCACATTATTATTTAACTTGAACCTCACAATATCTGTGAGGTAGGAGCATTATCTTTTCTTTAAAAAAATTTTTGTGAGAGTGCCTGGGTGGCCCAGTTGGTTAGGCATCTGACTCTTGGTTTTCAGCTTAGGTCATAATTTCATGGGTCAAGGGATTGAGGCCCATGATGGCCCCTGGGTTGAGAGAGGACCCTGCTGGAGATTCTCTCTGTCTGCCCCTCCCTGCTGCTGTGCTGTCTTCCTCTCTTCTCTCTAAAATAAATAAATCCTTTAAAAATTTTTTGTTTTTCTTCACAATACATATGGGAATTAAGGTTCACAGAGGTTAGATGACTTACCCAAGGTCATGGGCTGCTAAGGGTATATAACTTAGATCTTAGTTAATTGTTCTTGCCACTACTTATACACAGCTGAAGGTCTATATATTTTCTCTATATTTTTATTAATCACTTATATTAACTGGTTTCCCATGTAAAAAGTACTAAAGTGATTTCATGTTCCTGAACTTGCATATATATATTTATATATCTCTTTGTAGAGCATTTAGTACAAGGCTGCAGACAACTAGACACTTAGATTTTTTTCCTTTGTTCAGTAAATATTTGGCTCCTACCATGTGCCAGGCCTGGTTCTAGGCACTGTAGATATAATGATAAACAAATGAGACAAAGTCCCTGCCATCATGGAGTTCTAGGTGGAGAAATAGGTAAAGATAGTACCTATAAATATGTTAAGAGGAGCTAAGTGCTAAGAATGAAAAATAAACCAGGAAAGAAGCCATGAAATGTTGGGAGAAAGGAAAAGATTTGCAATTGTATTTTATTTCTTTTGTTTATTCAAGTAATCTCTACACCCAACGTGTAGGGCTTTGAACCCATGACCCTGAGATTAAGAGTCACATGCTCCTCCAATTGAGCCAGCCAGGCACCCCAAGGTTTGCAATTTTATTTATTTTTTAAAAAAAGATTTTATATAGCTATTCATGAGAGACAGAGAGAGAGAGAGAGAGAGAGAGAGAGAGAGAGGCAGACGGCAAGCAGGCTCCATGCAGGGAGCCCGACGTGGGACTCGATCCTGGATCTCCAGGATCAGGCCCTGGGCTGAAGGCGGTGCTAAATCGCTGAGCCACCCGGGCTGCCCAAGGTTTGCAACTTTAGATGAGAATTATCAAGGAAGACCTCACCAAGGGGGAGCACTGGAAAAATGATCTGGAGGAAGGAGGTAGCCATACGGTTTGGGGGGGTAAGAACACTCCAAACCAAGGAGTAGGCAAAGGCCTTGAGAGATAAATGTCCTGGCTATAGTAAGAAGGTCAGTGTGGCTGGAGTGGAACTGATGAGGGAGAGAGTAGCACAAGATAAAATTAGAGGCCACCGAGGGCCTAGATGATATAGAAACCTATAGGTCCTAGTAAAGATTTTGGTTTTTAGTCCGAATGAAATGGGAAAACTCAGTGTTTTGAGTAGAGAAGTGACATAATCTAATTCAGGTTTTAACCGGGTCAAATTGGCTGCTCTAAGGCCGGAGATAAGAGTAAAAGCTGGAAGATCAGTTAAAGAGCTATTTAGGTTAAAGGTAATGGTAATTTGAGCCAGAGTGGTGGCAGTGGAGGTGGTAAGAAGTGTTGAAGTTCTAGCTATATTTTTGAAGATTTAACTGACAGGAATTGGTGATAGATAGGGTGTGAAAGAAAGAGATTCAAAAGTGACATCAAACTTTTTGGCCTAATTGACTAGAAGGATAGGGTTGCCTTTGACAAAGATTGGGAAGATAGTGGGAGGGCTGATTGAGAGTTGAGGAGTATTAAGAGCTCTTTTTTAGACCTAGTACATTTGAGATGTCTAATCAGATTTCCATGTAAAAATGTCAAGTAGTTTAGGAGAAAGGTCCTCGCTAAAGATATTATTTGATAGTCATCTCTGTATAGATTGTACTTATAAATTTTTATTTATTTATTTTTTTTATTTATGATAGTCACACACACACACAGAGAGAGAGAGGCAGAGACACAGACAGAGGGAGAAGCAGGCTCCATGCACCAGGAGCCTGACGTGGGATTCGATCCCAGGTCTCCAGGATCGTGCCCTGGGCCAAAGGCAGGCGCCAAACCGCTGCGCCACCCAGGGATCCCTAGATTGTACTTATAGATGAAACTTTTAAAAATGATTATGCAAATTATGGGAACCATTTCATATATCTGATAATGTGACCCTGAAGATTTGTTATTTGGGCTTTGTACCAATATCAGCAAAATGGGATGTACATGAAACAAATGTCATGAAACAAATGTCAGAATGCACATAAAAATGTTTTGTAACATATCGTATGTCAAGTGATTATGTAGATAAAGATATACCAAGAGATACAGTACCAGGGGAAAATGATCTAATAGTTGCCATGTTCTTAAATCCAGGTATTTCAGTCTTTATTTTATTTTGAGGAATCTTAACTTCCATGAGATTAAGAAGCTGAGAGGCAGACCTAGAAATGGAACCCAAATGTGTCTGATCCCAGAGTTTATGCTCTTCTTACTCTGCACCACACAAGTCAAGAGGATATGTGCTGTTGATTTCCAAATTGTGTCCATGAAATGCAATGTAATGTAAGATTGAGCATTGGACTGGGGTTATAAGGCCTGAGTTTGTATCTCAGTTTTGCCATTTCTAGCTGAGTGACTTGGGCAAGTCTTTTCATTTCTCTGGACACTAGTTTTCTCATCTATAAAAGAGCTGTAATTAAACCTACCTCACAGAGTTGTTATAATAGTCAAATGTGAAAGCTTTGTAAACTCTAAATTACTCTATGTAGGTGTGGGATTAATAATGCTAGGAAGCAATTTGATTTACAATAGCATCAAAAATAAAATACTTAGGAAAAACAAGAAGTGTAAGACTTATACACTGAAAACTACGAAACATTGGAAGAAATTAAAGATCTAAAAAAAATGGAAAGGCATCCTCATTTTCTTGTGTAAGAGATAATATTAGTAAGGTATTAATATTCCAGAAATTGATCTACAAATTCAGTATAATCTCTATCAAAATCTCAGCTGATTTTTTTCACATCAATTGACAGGCTGATCATATAAAAATGTAGGGGGCCCACAGTAGCCAAAACAGTATTAAAAAAGGAAAAACAAATTTGAAGAACTCATACATCCTGTTGTCAAACTTACTACAAAGCTACCATAATCCATATATTACAATACTATGATAAAGAAAGACATACAGATCTTTCAAAGAGAATTGGTAGTCTGGAAATCAACTCTTGTTATGTGTATGGTTAATTGATTTTCCACAAGGGGCAGGGCAATTTATTGGGGAAAGAATAGCTTTTTTTCAAGAAATGATGCTGGCAAAAAAGGATTTTTACAAGCAAAAGAAAGAAGTTGGATCCCTATTTCATAATTATACAAAAAAATTAACTCAAAGTTGATCAAATGAATTTAGTTGATAACTAATTTAAAAATGTTCAAGGATCTGAATAGACATTTTTTTCAAATAAGATATACACCTGGCCCTTCAGCACATGAAAAAGTTCCCAGTACTTTCAGTCATTTGGGAAATTCAAATCAAAACCAAAATGAGATTCCGTTTCACACCCACATAGGATGGCTATAATCAAAAAGATAAGTATTGGCAAGGATTTAGAGAAATTGGAACCCTCATATTAATGGAGGATAGTTAGAAGAAAGGCAGGCAGGGGAAAGGGGCCCTCTTGTGCTAAGAGGAAACTACCCTTGGTTTGGGGTGTTTAGGCAGTGGCATGGCCGAGCAGTCCAAGGTGCTGGATTAAGGCTCCAGTCTCTTCTGAGGTGTGAGTTCTATCCCACCAATGCCAAAACGTTTTTTTGGGCTCCAGTGTGGCTCAGTTGGTTAAGTGTCTGTTTTTGGCTCAGGTCAGGGCATGATCCCGGGGTCCTGGGATTGAGTCCCACATCAGGCTCCCCGCAGGGAGCTTGCTTCTCCCTCTGCCTATTTCTCTGCCTCTCTCTCTGTGTGTCTCTCATTAATAAATAAATAAAATCTTAAAAAAAAAATGGTTGTAAGCCCTAAAGGGGGAGCTCTCATGTACACACCAGTCCACAAGCTACACAGCCAGCAAGAAGAACGAAGATAACCATTTCAACAAGGGAGGGCACATTTCACATAGGAATTTATCTCCTGCCTTTAAATAAAGGAAGAAAGAGCCCACCATGCTCAGAACATATTACAAACCATTGAATTGTACATTTTTGCATGGGTGACTTTTGGGGGAGTTAATCTCAACAGAGCTGTTAATAGTATTGTTAGGAATACTGTCAGTGGAGTTTTGGGCTTTTACTCAGCTAAGCTAAATAACCAGTTTTAATGAGTGATCCTGTTTACATCAGTCTGAGAGGTGGTGTGTGAACCAGCCAAGACAAATAAAATTACCTTTAAAGATAATATAAAATGAAGATCTTTGAGTAATGCCCAAAGTTTCTGATTCCAGATTTGGAGGAATTTTTTCTGGTCTACCATCCTATTTTTAAAAGTAGTGTATAAAGAGGGAAGTATTATTTAAAGAGGGGGTTAAATCAGTTGTTTTTTTTTTTTAAGCTGAGATAAATAGCATTTTTAAATATGGGAGTTTTTTTCATCATTCTGGTAGTTGCATCCTAGGAAAGAAGGAAATCAGTATTAATTGAAGGACTCCTCTGTACCTGACACTTGTCCTTATTCAGTACATCCACATCTACTATCTGGTTTAACCCTTATAACAACCTTATGAGGTCGGCCTTATTATCTCTACTTTACGATGAGGAAACTGAATCAGATAGTTGGTGGGGAAAGGGAGAGGGAATAGGTGAAACGCAGGGGATTTTACTATGGACTTTAGTAATAAAGGTAATAATAATGTATCAATGTTGGCTCATTACAGAGTAAAATGTATATACATTGCCTGGAGCTTTTAAAGGACACCCACGTATCATTGCCATGTGTTGTTAATGCATTGTGTGTCATAGAACTTTTGAGTGATGAAGCTGGGACTGAAATCAGGCTTCTAAATTCCAAGTCCTAGAGCAGTTTGGTTGATTCATAGAGTACCACCTTCAGTCTTCTCTGATTTTGTTGCTTATACTTAGCTGCAGAAATACTGTAAAACTCTAGCATGAAGCAGCTTTTTATATGACAGATTAGATCCTCATATCAAATCCCCCAGGTTATAAACTTGTAATTTAAGATGTTATACATGTAATAGGTTTCTCCTGTCGTATCTGGGTGTAGTTATCAAAAACTAACAATCTTATTTTTTCTTCTTTCCCTCACTTAGCAATGGTGAACTAGACCCCTGGTCAGGAGGTGGAGTAACCAAGGATATCACAGACACCTTGGTTGCGATCACCATCCCAGAAGGGGCCCATCATCTAGATCTCCGAGCCAGAAATGCCTTTGATCCCACGGCTGTGCTATTAGCCCGCTCCTTGGAAGTTAGACACATGAAGCAGTGGATCAAAGATTACTATGCCAATCTGAGAAAGAAGCACTGAGCAATTTTGATCATTTTCGGTTTCTTTTATGTTCATTCTACCCATGTTCCCATTCACTTTGGTTTTCTACATGTAATTACTTTCCCTTTTTTGTCATTAGATTTGGTGGGGCGAAGGTTGAGATAGAAGAGAGGGTGATGGTGGTGACAGCAGCCATCACACATCCCAGGTCCTCGCCATCTTCATGCCACCTCCACGAAGAATCTCTTTGTGATAGTTTTTCTACACCATCCGTGGCCCTCATAACTGGAGCAGAGTTTTCGACTGCCTTTCACAAGAGGGAGAGTTACTCCTTTGTTTCTCTGCAAGCAGAGCTTTCTCTTCATTTTGAGATTAAAGTCTCTTTGGTCCATTTGTTACACCCCATCCCCCCCCAAAGAAAGAAAAGCAGAAAATAGATTAAAATGATGTAATTGCAGCTGGTAGGAAGGACGTCCAATGCCAATCCAGGAAATGGAAGTCATTCCTTTTGTACTTGACTTTGAACTGTGCTATAAATAAAGAATAAGGCTGGACCTTATACCTGTGTGTTGCTTCTGAGGCTCACTCCAGCTGTTGGGAATGCTGTGTGTACTGGGCTTGGCTGGTTTTGGAAAGTCCTTTAATTTTCTCTCTTCTACTTGGCCAGCTTTTCTCCGTTCTGGGATATTTGCCACTATGGTACTGCCAGAAGTAATCTGGCCTTTTTCTGCTCTGTTTCTCTTTGTTCCTAAGGTCAGTTTTGTGGTAATTTGGTTACATTTTGCCAGTTTAGGAGAATGGCTCTGTTTTGCTTTTGCTTTTACATCTGAGCAAGCTTTTATATACCAGTCACGATACATCAGTGAGAAGCCTTTAAAAATTGATGAATCAACTATTTAGAAGATAGAATGTAGTTATATTCAGCATTTTGTTTTTTAAATTCTATTTTCTGGTAGTTGTTAGTGCTGTCATTAAAGTCAGAAGTGTCAGGGTGCTAAGAAGCAGGTGCGCAAGAACTTTTCTGTTTGGCTTCCAAAAGAGAAGCTGACTAATTCATGCAGGCAGCATATTTGACATTAATAAATGGCTGAGCCATTCCTATTTCCAAGGGGTTGGCTTCTTTCAAGCAGTTCTTACACTGAGACCTTTCTTCAGAAGAGCTTTTCTAGGATAACAAATAGGGTTGGATCAAAACCTTTCAGGGACACAGAGAGAGACTAACAGTTTCTACTCTGTTGAAAGATTTCTTCCCCCTTGTTTCTTTTTATTTTCTCTCAGTAATTTTTTTTTTCTTCACCTTGCCTTGGGAACATTCTCTGCTTTTCAAAAACTGTACTTGAGCTCAATCATTTTGAAAGCACTTATTTATTTATTTATTTATTTATTTATTTATTTATTTATTTATTTTTAAGTACAAATATAGAGTTCATTCTTGGGTGGGAAACTGAAGTATTTCCCTTACTTTCCCGGCATCTGGGAGATACAGAAAAAAATCTTTGTCTGGTTTCGGAAGCCTTCAGTTCTCATTGTAATGAGTTGTCCATCAAAGCATTTGGTCACTATTTTTGTTTCAGCATCAGAAAAAAGTCTGCTGGAGTGAGAATTTAAGGGTCAAAACAATACTAGTTTTTATTCTCTGTCAGCTAAGAAGTTACATAATGCAGGATTTATGGGCTTAATAGAGGAGATGCTTACTATTTATTTTCAGTACTATTGATGATATTTTCCTTGAAACCTTATACTTGTTTAAAATCTTTAAAATACTTTGCCATTTGATTTAATATTGGTTGTTTGGATGAGTTACATTTTTGTGAGGAAACATACTGCTAAAAATTGCTATATTTTTATGCAAGTATAATTTGGTCTAATGTACATGTTTTTCAATGTATGTTTCATTACAGACAGCAACCTTAAGTTAGCCTAATTATAATATGCTAGAATTTAATTTTAAATTGAAAAAGAATTGCAACATGAGATAAGCCTTATTATTTTAAAGCATTTCTAATTAATAGATGATGCTTTTGAAAGACAAGGAAAGAGAGACATAAAGAATTGGGGTGTTTTTATTCTGATCTTTGTTACTTTAACTGCCTGGAGTCAATGGATAGAACTAAGAAAATAGGAACCTTTCTTAAGGAATCGCTGGATCAGATTACCCAGAGGAATCAATGTCTAGTCTAGTATATTAGAAGGTAAGGGCACCTCAGATATCATCCAGTCCAAACTCATCTTTCGTAGGTTTTGGCACTGTGGGCCAGAGAGACAGGACTTGCTACAACTCTCATTTTTGGTAGAAACAGGCTTTGAATCCAGGTTTTGTTTTGTTTTGCTGTTGTCTTTTAATTAGACAGAGTGAAATCTCTATTTGGATAAGTAACAAAACCTTACCAAACTAACTTAAACGAAAGAGGGAATTTATTGAAACTATGCAAGACTAGCTCCAGGATTTGAATAAAACTAGGAATCATGAAGGAGTGAAACCAGGGTCTAGAAAGTCATGAAAAGTCAAGACTGCTACTTTCTGTTTCATTTCACTTTCAACAGAGGTCACCATCCTGTGGGTGAGATTTGTTCCTCAGATTTTTATAATTTGGCCAGCAGTATAAAATGTATATGAGCATCAGAGTTACCTGGAGGGCTTGTTAAAACACTGATTGCTGGGCAGCCCCGGTGGCACAGCGGTTTAGCGCCGCCTGCAGCCTGGGGTGTGATCCTGGAGACCCGGGATCGAGTCCCACGTCGGGCTCCCTGCATGGAGCCTGCTTCTCTCTCTGCCTGTGTCTCTGCCTCTCTTTCGCTCTCTCTGAATAAATAAATAAATAAATAAATCTTTTTAAAAAAACAACAAAGCACTGATTGCTGAGCATCACCTCAGAATTTGTAATATGTCATGGGGATGGATCCTGGGAAGTTGCCTTTCTCACAAGTTTCTAGGTGATACTGGGCAATCATACTTTGAGAACCACCAGTTGAAAGAACTCTGAATTTGAATATCTTGAGACAGGACATGCCCTGTCAATTTACCTCACTCATGTTACCCTGCCGGATTCCATCTGAGTGTGGGATCCCTGCCTAAAGCTTCTCCTTCCCATGGTTGTTGCTTCATTCTTTCTCTGCAGACCTTCTCTGCTGGCACAAGGCCCATGATGACTTCCCAGCATGGTGTATCAGGCCCCTGTAAGTGTACTACCTCACAAGCTCATAACTCTCAGGTGTTTAGGAGAAATGAGGTCATAAAACCATGGCTTCAAAGATCCACTATTTAGGATGGAAAGGGAGAAGTTCAGGCGACTGCAGTAGGATAGCAGACCACAGGGGTAGTGACATAAGATGAATCTGCATACTTGAGCAGGGATAAAGTTCATTCAAGTAGACCATGATTAGGAGTCATTATAGGGAACGAGAAATCAAGGATAGTCCTAGGTCGGGAGTGACATGAACAGATTTCATTTAAAAAGGTCATGCTGGCTATAGAGTAGAATATGCATTGTAGGGAGCAAGCATGTGATGTAGAGACCACATCGTTTTTCCATTTTTCCAAGTTAGAGAAGAAGGTGGCTTTGACTAGGCTGGTAGAAGTGACAATGAGAAGTAGATGAATTTGAGAGAGATTTAGTAAAAAATGTTACTGGAATTTGGTGATGTGGTGTTCTATGAGATACAAGTTGGGCAGGTGTCAAGGATGATTTCTGGTTTATTCACTTGGATAGATGTGCTATACACTGGCAGGGAGCATCAGAGGGTAGAAGGTGACCAGGTTTGGTAGGAAGACTCTGGGTTCAGTTCAGTTTTGTCAGGCTGAGTGTTAAAAATTTGATATAACTACGTAGAGCTAGCTGTCAAGTAGGGCTGTTGGATGTAAAGATCTGGAATCCAGTCTGGGCTGGAAAAGCATGGTGAATAGATGGTAACCAAAGGATGTTAATTCAAGGAACTAATGTTTAGGAAACTTCAGAAGCCATTAACTATATTGTACCTACCATACATTAAGCCCTAAACATCTTAATCCTCCTAAAGCTGTAGTACATATAGCTCCACTTAGCCAACCTACCACTTGTGCTGTGGTATAACCATGGCTTAAATTGAGATCTACCTCTCTGCACTCATTTCCCATTCTTACTTGCCACCTATTACTTTCCTTATGCCCCACCATTCAGTCACTCTAAATTTCCTCTGAAATTCATTTCCTAGCATTACCCTCCAATATGTTTTCAATGACAAGCTTGTGTGCATCTTTCAAAGCCCAGGTCAGCTTGATTACTTCCACTGTAAAGTCTTCCTCAGTTTTCCTAAAGGCAATCAATGGTTTCCTAATTTATGCTTTCAAAGAACAAGGTTCATACTTAATATGTTAGCTACATTGTAAACTCCACCAAGGTTAAGGATTGTCTGTTTTATTCATCTCTGTATCTCTAGTACCTTAAATGGTCCCCAACTACCTCTAACTTAGTACACATATCCCAAATTGTGTCATTTTGCTTAATGTTCTCACTGTCTTTTTAGGAAGACCAAGTTCTCTGAGAGCAGGAGCTATGTCTTACTCTTTCTAGTAATCAGCATCTAGGATGGGGTCTGGCAGCCAGGTCTCAGTAGGCCCTCTGTAAATTTATATGAGTAGATACATTTCAGGGTGGAAAGACCAAGCTTTCTATCTATCTGTCTCCATAGCCAAGCACCTTTTTATAGCTCTGATGTGCTCATGTGACCTCCTGCCCTAGGCCTCCCTAGATTTTGGAAAGGGAATGTCTTAGTACTCAATACTCTAGAACTTGAACTTCCTAATTTACCCTCTCTTCAACGGAGTGTGCTTCTGGCTTCCTGTCCCACTCTGTCAGCTGGGCACTCTTTGTCAAGGAGGCTGAATGTAACCCTGTCTTGAGGTTGGCTGGGAACTAGACCACTAGAAAGACATGCAAGTGCATGGATTTCTCTGAAGCCATTTTTCAAATGCAAAGAAGGGGCTGGTTCCAATAGATTTTGTTATCTAATAATGGAGGTAGGAGTTTGGAAGCTTCCAGTAGCAGAGTGCAAACTCAGTCTTGGGTCTGCATGTATGTTTAACATGGCTGACACCTTTAATAAGAAGCTCAGGCCTGGAGTGTGGAAGTTACTTGCCCAAGGTTTTTGTTTGTTTGTTTGTTTTCTGTGTAAAAATGTTTATTTGTACTATTGTTTAGAATACAGGAACTAAAGAAAGAAAGATACCTCAACTCCAAAGTGACAGTGAATTAGGGCCTGCCCACACCCAAGGAGAAGGCCACTCCAGGGGGTCCTGGCATGGACTATCTCCCCCAACTACTTCATGTCAGTGTCACCAGGCAAAAAACTGAGGAATCCGGGTGTGAAGATCTTAGCAGCTGCTAGCGAGCGGGCAAGGAAGAAAGGGATGTCTATGTGGCTTCCCTATGACCCAGGAGCCAGTCCTTACGATAAACTTACATATAGCTAACATGTTTATTTATTATTTAAAAATTTTTGTCACATCTGGTTCTAAAGGTGTTTTAAAGATATACATTAAACAGCACAAGTGGGACAAAAGAGATTTAAAAGGGATAGAGATGTAAAATGGATCTAGGAATGCAAATTATAAAGGAGCATTTATCAAATAGACTCCATAGAATGCTAATAAGACCAGATGTTAGTGGATATTTCATCAAAAAGGTATACATGATGAAAATATTTGAACGTGGTTGAGATAAATTTAAGCAGGTTATCTTTACCACAGAATCTCTCAAATTTTGATATGCCATGTGCATTGTGAAGAATGATAACATTTCCCAGAACCCCCTTTTCAACAACATTTGAGGAACTAGTGCTTTGCCAAATACATTGACAAATACTGCCATGGAATTCTAAATATTTTTTGAAGATGTGCCAAGAAAATTTGGCCAAGTTTTCTAGCAGCCGTCTGCAAAGAAGATAAAGAGTTCACACCATGCCTAAGATAAACCATATTAATAACCTTGAGAAGCCTAGGAAGGAATTTCTTCATGGAAGGGAAAAAATGTGATGAGTTTTTCATCTTCTTTATATATATATTACCAAGTTTCATTGTATTCATCCTTTAGTATAAAGAAAATCTTAACACCATAGTATAACAATCATTCTATAATGAGCTAATGAAATACACTACTGGTATGTACATATTTTTTTGCTGATCTGGGTTAATCTAGAAGTAGATTTTATAATGTTTGGAGGGACACAGCCAAAATTTTGGCCAGTTTCTAATGCCTTAGTAGACAGTTGAAGCGGGAGAAGGAATGATGTTTTATAACACAAATGAAGTAGTTTGAAAAAACAAGCCCAGATACCTGAATATACTGTTAACTTACTATGGGACCAATGATAGCTCACCAGCCATGTGGAGGCAGAGCTGAGAGAAGGAATCAGGTGCCTCTCCCTCTATATGTTTGGGAGATGATTTTAACTGTTTTTCTTTATTTTTGTAGGGCCTAAAATCTAGAGATAGTCAAAGATTTCCTGAAAACCATCAAGTCAGTAACTCCAAGATAATTAAACTCTGAATGAAATTTTTTGCTCAGGTGATATATAAAGTGCCATGACACTGAGGTGTACAATAAGTGCCCTTGAATAAATGCAATACATTGAAGTAGCTAGATGATTTGATGAATAAAAGGGTTCCTTCTCTCATCCACAAAGGCTATTAGATTATTCCTGTTTCAGAAAGACCCCTGGACACAGGGCACCTGGGTGGCTCAGTTTGTTAAGTGCCTTAACTCTTGATTTCGGCTCAGGTCATGATCTCAAGGTTGTGAGATTGAGCCCCGTGTCTAGCTCCAGGCTCAGTAGGGAGTCTCCTTGAGATTTTCATCCTCTGTCCTTGCCCCGCACATACACACATGCTCTCTCTCTCTAATAATAAATCTTTTTTTAAAGATTTAATTATTTATTCATGAGAGACACAGAAAGAAAGGCAGAGACACAGGCAGAGGGAGAAGCAGGCTTCCTGCAGGGAGCCTGATGCAGGAACCCGATCCCAGGATCCTGGGCTCATGACCTGAGCCAAAGGCAGATGCTCAACCGCTGAGCCACCCAAGTGTCCCATAATAAATCAATCTTATTTTTTTTTAAATAAATAAATCTTAAGGAAAAGAAGAACTATCCCTTGCAGTTGACAGAAGACATTTTATATGTTACCATGATGTCAGTTCATTTGGTCAGCCTTCCTACCTTCAGAATAGAAGGTACAATATAAATCAGTAAAATAAACCAGAATCTGCTTTATCTTTAAGGAACTTATGGTCAGAGTTCCACCATCCTTTTGTCTCTTTTTCTGATGCTACAAAACCCTCACCTGTAGGAATTGTCTTTAGTTCTAAGCAAGTGGTTTTCAACTGGTGTTAGTTTTGCCTCCCAGGGGACATTTGGCAATGTCTGGGGGTGTTATTGGTTGTCACAACTTGAGGCAAGCTAGTATCTACTGAGTAGACATCCTACAATGCAGAGGACAGCCTCCCACAGAAGTTATCTGGCTCAAAATGGCAATAATGTTGATGTTGAGAAACTCTGTCTAACCTAAATCTTTTCTATCATAATTGAAGGCCCTTTCTTCAAAAAATTGTTAATTCAGTTCACCCATTAGTCTTACACTAAACAATAGCACAATGTCTAGTACAGACACATTCCTCTCTAAAATTTAATAATCTTTATTTTAGAGACTGATTCTTACTAAGTTACTCCTTGAATTTACCTTTCCTGGGCCAAATAATTTATTTATTTGGATAGTTTGTTCATCTATTCATTGAAACATTTATTGACTGGCAACTCTATGCAGTATAGTGTTAGGTACACAGAATTCAAAGGCAAAGCTCAGATGTTGTCAAGAGGCTAGGTGTTAATGGGGAGAGGTGGTCACAATGTCAGATGATGAGGCTAAGAATTTGTGTTGCATTCAGGATGCTGTGGGAGCTTGAAAGCAGATGTGATGAATTAACCCTGCAGGTTTGAGGAAGGCTTTAAAGGAAAAGTAATTTGGACTGAGACTTGAGGGATGAGAGTTTGTAGGGTGGAGGGAACTTTGTACACATTATGTACCAATCTTAGGCACCAATCATGTTACTGTGGGGGAAAAATACATAGTTTCTGTCTTCATGGAGTTCATAAAAAGAAAACCAAGGGAAACCTCCCCTGTAATGCTGGTGTCTTACTTTATAGATCTCAGAACTCTGCCACCTGCCTTTTCTCAGTTGAGCCTCTCAACATCCCTGGGCCTCTGGGAGGCAAGGCAGGTATTACCTCCATCTTATAAAGGAGGATCATGAAGCCAAGAGAAATTATGTGACTTTCTTCTACCTTCAACCAGGGCCACAGATCTGGGAAGCAACAGTTGTCTGATCCCAGATCTTGTGTTTTTCAAATGCAATTTCCTGTGCAGAGAGGCAAGCACACTTTTTTCTACCCCCTCCTTGTCCTGCTGTCTTCATCTCTGTCTTAACTTTTGTTTTCTGCTGGCCTCAATGCTGAAGTTTTCTGGTCTTCCCAGTTCCACTGCCAAGGGAAGGGAGGAGTGAGAATTGCTGTCCTGTCTATTTGAAAAATCATCTCTTCCTCTATTTCCCAAATTTTTTGAGGAATAAGGAAAACTGAGATGTGCAATAGAAAATCCCTTTTGTTTGTCTTGGTGTTTGATAATGTATGCAACCTCTCTGGGTGGTTTAAGCGGTTTAGGTATTTTCTATAAAAGGGAGCTTTTAATGACAAAACTAATGTGATTATCTGAGTGAGTGTGAGAGGCGTATTCAAGGCTTAAAGAAAATCTGTTAGAATAGCTGAATGTATCTGCTTAATCCTTTCTCTAATGTGGCTGAACAATGCTCTGGGAAGCCATTGGCCCGTTCTTTCTTCTAGTAAATGCCTGTCTCCAGAGGTAGGGACTGTTTGCCACTTTTGATACCCTTACGCTTCACCTTCTCAGCTGCACAAAAGCACAGGAAAAGTCTAGAGGAACCCAAAGGACTGGCAGAAAGCAAGTGTTTCCTCTGAATGCGGAGGGCAAAACTGTACAGCACATGCCTGCTTTCTCCGCAGCGTGCGGAAAAGCCGAGGCTGTGGTCACCAGCGGGAGCGGCATCTCTGAGAAGGGCCCAGGTCTCAGCATTTGCTTTTGTTGAGTGCTGGATGAGGGATGGCTTGGGGAAGTTTAAACTCTTAGACCTGTGTTAAAGAGTGGCTTAGCTACTCCTTTTTTGGGACACGGGAGGGGGTCGGGGGGAAGATGGATTGGGGCAGAGATGGGGATAGGGAAGGGAAGCATAAGAGGGGAGAAAACTGATACAGGTTTGGATTCTGCAAGTCCCTCTGTTGACTTTGGGCCAAAATTAGATCCCTCTGAGTCTGTTTCTCTAATTTGTGAACTTGAGATAATAATGCCTGCCACTTAAGAGTCACTGTGAGAACCATACTGAAAATGTGAACATAAATATCAAAGGGTCACAGCCAATCTAGAACATTGTCAAATAATAGTGTACACTTTTATATTTATTTTGCTTTATTTAAAGTATTTTTCATTGTTCTTTTAAGAATTCTCTTTTAAATGTGTAATTCATTTTAACTCAACATTTGTTGGCTGCTTATTATATGCTGGGCATTATGCCTGATTCTGAGGATACATATATGAATAAGTCTCTAACCTTTAAGGAAGGCACAGTCTTGTAGGGGAGGCAGGCATATAAAATTCAGCTTGATAAATGTGCATGAGAATTGATTGATTCTAACCTGGGGTCAATAATAATAGCTAACTCTTATACAGTGTTTTTTATTAGCCAGGAGCTTAGCCAAAGCTAAGCTTAGCCAAATGCTCAAATTACTTAATTCAATCTGAATAGCACTTTGAGGTAGGAACTGTTATGCCCATTTCACAGATGAGGAAGCTGAGGCTTGGTCAGATCAGCTAAGTCACTTTTCCACAGGGATAAGTGGTGAGCCCAATTAGAGTCCCAGATCTGTCTGACTTTATAGTCTAAAGTTGTACTCGATGTGCTGGGCTACTCTTCAAATCAAATCCCAGAGGAGTTTACCATAGCTGGGTTTCAAAACATATTTAGAAGTTTTCCAGTTATGTAGAGGAGAAAGGGCATTCCAAGCAAGTGGAATAGCATAGTAACAGTACATTGGCTAAAAGCTTTTTTGCAGAGAGGAACTAGAAGCAGTTTGTGGTTAGTAGTGGAGTGGAGCAGGTTGGAGGAGTACATAGCAACCAAATTATGATCTGTCTGTATCTTCATGAAAAAAGTAGGTAAATTATTTATTTTAGTTAATTTCTTGATTTATATTCTGTTTGTCAGAAGGGTTTTGTAGCAAAGTGGGAACTATTGCCAGATTTATGGTACAGAAGTACAAAATATGCTTCAAATTTTAGAATAAGAATATTTTCAGAATAGAGAGCATATAAGAAATCATGAACTCATTCTGTACAAGAAAAAATCAAGGCTAAATGTATACAAAGGTCTTCATCAAGGTTATAAAGCAGTTTAATCAGCTGATCCAGGAATATCTGTGGTTTCTAGAAATCATTTAGAAATCATAAACATGAAGTGAAAGTAAACATTTAATGAGAGCTACAGGACTATCTTCTGGTGCATTTATAGAGGTTGGTAAATTGAAAAGAGGGAGAGATGTGTAGTAGATAATTCCAGGGAATGTATAAAGTCCTTAGCTGATGCTATAGTTTCCCCACTGGGAAGCAACACCATCTTTGCAGAATGGTGTTGGATATGTGAGTATCTTGGCCGAACTGAAGCTGGGAATCAGATTTGCTTGGAAGATAGATACCTTCCTATGTCTATTTATTAATTTTCTTTGGCTACTTTAAATGGGGGCATGGTAGAGATGTGATCTGGTTCTTGTTCTTACTGGGCTCATAATCTGAAAGACAGGATAGACAAGAAAACAGGTCATTGCAACCAACTGGAGTTAGTCATATAATAAGGTATAGGATGGTAATGGTAGTCCCAAAGGGGCACAAGTTACTGGACAGGTGTTACAAAAGGATGAGGAAAAGCTTTGTGGGTGGAAGAAGTCTCATTTAAGATAAGACCTGAAAGATGAGGAAGAGTGTGGTGAAGGGGAGGGCAAAGAATTCTCTAGATAAAGGGAACAAGTGCTTCGAGGAGAGAGACTGTTGCATTGGGGAACATTAGCTTCAATGTGTTATTCCCATTTGCTATTGCTGAAGTCTAGTATGTGAGGTGGGAGTGATACGAGGTTCTTTTTCTCTGATTTTCCTTTCCCCAATAATCAAGATTACATAAACAGGTAGTTTACTGGAATGTGTAACAAGTCTGACAAAAAAAGATTGAAATACATTTAAAATACTCTGTGGGAGTGCCACAGAAAGCAGGTGCTGATGTGCTGGGGCATACTAAAAGATTGCACAAAACAAAACCTCCAATATTCCCCCTCCCCGTGTCACTACACTGACCTGAGAACTAGTCTTCCCAAAGGGGCTACTTCTTACCTCTAAGATGGAAAACAAAAGGCATGAAATCAATGCCTGAATGTAAACTAGACAAATAAATGCCAGGGCAGCAGGAGGGGAGAGCAATAAAGTAAGCAGGCCTGAATGATGGTGGTAACCTGCTGAATTCCCAGGTCACAGAGTAATTTACCGACTGGTCCTAGGCCACTAGATAATTATCCAGACAGCCCCAATTCTGGTGCAAAAACTCCTGCTGCTCAAGTTATTAATACCAGCAGCAAACAGCAGGTGTTGGTGAGAGCAGAGAGGAGCAAACTGAGCACCCAGGCTGCTGAGTGAACGCAGAGTCACCTGTCAGGGCCCTCTGAGCTGGACCTCCCCAGAAATGCTGGCCAGCTCCAGCATTTAGCGCTTGGTGCAGTTGTTGCCTGGTCCCCAGGGAGAAGCTCCCCAAGGATGGATGAGGGCTTGGGCAAAGGAAGAAGACAACCAAGTCCTCACATTTGACCAGCTTGTGCCAAAGAAAATTCTACTCTGTTTCCCCTTGGAGTTGACCAAAAAGTGATTTTTGAGGCCTCCCCTGAGTAACTTAAATTAATATCCATGAAGTAATGTCAAATACTCCTCTTTGACATGGCGTGGGAATTAGACTTCGCTGTGCTTAGATGGGGTCAGGGAAAATGATGGTGTCTGTCCTAGGGCTTAATCATTTGGGAGTTTGACCTCAGGTAATCCTGAAGGGATTTCAGGGGGGAGGTGGCGTGGGGGTAGGGCTCTCTTATACCATACTCCTCTTTAAAATATGCTAACATATGTAGTGCCCAGCACTTTGCAGACATTTTCAACCAATGTGAGTGTACTTCCTTCTTCCTCCTATAACATTATCTGGTGAATGGCCACCTGAATGATCTAGTTAGGACAGTGATTCTCATCAAGGGACAGTTTTGCTTCCCAGAGAGCATTGCCAATTTCTGGAGAGACATTTTTGGCTTTCATAACTGAATTCTACTGGTACTTAGTAGCTAGAGGCTAGAGATGTTGTTAAACATCCTACAATGCGCCAGACAGCTTCCCACAACAAAGGATTAACCAGTTCAAATAGCAGTAAGTGCCAAGGTTGAGAAAATCTGCCTTAGGAGATTCTACACACTATGGCCAGGGTAATCCTTTTAAACACAAATCTTAAGTCACTTTCTTGCTTCAAAAGTCCCAAATGGTTTAGTCATTATAAATGCATTCCTAATTATTCGCTCAATATGTATACAGTTCTGTTCTGTGGCAGACACTGTGTGAGATTGCAGAGATACATCTGCATAGACCCTGCCCTTGAATTGACAATTACAAAACACTGACTTTGTGTCAACTCCAATAGTCCAATAAACTGAGGATAGAGACAGAATGTAGGCAAAGTTAAGAACTTGGTTTTGGGACGTGAGGAGTGATACTGCCTTTGAGACATCTGGGCAAATTAGACAAAAAGGACCAGAATTGCCATTCTAGATGGAGCAGAATGAGCCACAATCAGAGGCTGAAGGTTGGTATTACTTCTTGTTTCAGTAAATAGAACTCCCACCTTCTCAGGTCCCAAGCCAAAACTCAGGCTTTCTTCTTGACCCTTCCCTCTTCCTTAGGGTATTAAATCTTTTTCATGTATTTCATGAAGGAACTATGCCCCACTGCTTAAAGTATCCATTGTGTGTAATGAATTAACGTCTCTCCATTGCATCTAGAAATGGTCCTAGCCATATACCATCTTTAGAAGAATTTTTTTTAAAAAGGTAATTCAAAATATTTTTTGTAAGATTTAATTTCATCAGGGAATTCTTATTAAGAAAAGCTGTCAAGTATTATGTCTGTATGGCTTGTGTTTTAATTGAACTCTTAAATCCATGATGTTTAAATATTTTTCCCTTGGAGAGATGTATATTCGGGGTTTGTATGATTGGTTTTGTTTGGTTTGGTTGATTGTTAATCAGATTGGGTTTTTTTGCTACTGATTTGTAAGTGTCTTATATATTTTAGATAATAATCCCTTATCAGATGTATGGCTTGTACCTATTTTCTCCCATTCTATTTTCTCCCAGGTTGCTGTTTCATTTTGTTGATTATTTCTTGCTGTGCAAAGCTTTTTTTTGTTTGATATCCTATTGATTTTATTGCTTGTACTTTTGGTGCCATATCCAAAAAATCATTCCCTAGGCCAGTCTCAAGAAACTTTTCCTTGTATTTTCTTCTAGTAGTTTACAGTTTCAGGTCTTGTGGTGATGAACTCCTTTAGCTTTTGCTTTTCTGGAAAACTCTATTCTCCTTCAATTCTGAAGGGCTACCTACCTAGTTGTTGGTGTGCCAAGACCTGGCAGTGTCCCAAAGGGGAAGATCAAATTCAGCACCCAAATGAAAGCTAATTAGAAGCTGGACCCTCAGGCAGCTTCTAGGCAAGTATGTAACCCCTTCTGGGATTTTGCTCACTTCCTGTGTGCTTGGCCCAAGTGTATAGCCACAGAGGTGTACTCTTGCACTCATTGAGAACTGTGACTTTGTTTGCTACAGTCCTGTGAGACTTGTGAATTCAAGCCCTGTTGGCTATCAAAGGCAGATGATATGGGAACCCATATGTTGAGTGGTAACTGCAAAAACTGGGCACAGACATGTATATACCCCACCCTCTTCCAGGTTGGTACTTGTAACTTGGAGCAGGCTAGAGGGAGAAAGTGGGGAAGGTGTCCACTGTGGTAAACTAGAAGGCTGACCCTTAGGTGACAGCTTTCAAAAGTATATGGATGGACTCCTTTCAGGGAAAGACTGAAAAATGGGCATTTTTGCTTGTTCCTTCTACACTGATCCCTGAGGATATAGCTGTAGTGAGTAATTGTACACCCATTAAGAACTACTTCTTTGTTTACTATAGTTCTCTGGGACTTGTGGAATGCCATCCCTGTTGGCTTTCAGGGCTAAGTGTTTTGGGGTCCCATCACTCAGGAGTCTTAAAAGTTAGAGCACTAAAAATGAGAACTAAACTCTATGCACTTCAGGGAGAAGCCAGGACTTGGGATTTCCCTCCCAAATGCATGGCACTGCTCTGGGGGTAGAGTCTAAAATGAGAGTGTGTGTCTCAGCCTTTCAATGTGGGCATTTTTTCATTTGCCTGATGTGTAAGAGTTGCTTAGCTAGTTTCTGTATTTCTTTCAGAGGAAATTACTCTGACTGTAGCTGTATATTCAGTGTGTCCATAGGAGGAGGGGAGTTCAAAAGCCCGTCTGTTGCTATCTTGGTCAACCTCCTGAATGTCTTGAAGGTTTAAAAAAACAAAACAAAACAAAACTGGGTGTAATGTGAGAGGAAAGATGTATGTATGTATTTTGACTGGAAGGTGAAGTGTGTGTGTGTGTGTGTGTGTGTGTGTGTGTGTGTGTGTATTAGGGGAAGAGGAAGGTGGTGGGTGTGTATAAAAGACTTCTTTTTTACTCAGAGAGTTGTAACAATAATAATGGTTTTACCATACTTTGGAAACTGTTAAGTGCTGTTGAAATATAGTTGCTCTTAATGGGTGGAACAGTATCATCCAGGCTCTTGGAGATGGCACCACATCGGGCCAAGCACCAGGATTTCCCCCTCTAACCCCTTCAAGCTGCGTTTCTTCTGTACTGCCTTCACAGGGCTTTTCTTGGTTTAGAAGCAGATGGAGTGTATAGAAATTATACCACCTGTCCAAATCAAGACAGATTAGAGAAGGAAGCAAAAGAACCATCCTAAGCATTGTGACAGAGAGGTACTGTTCACAGTCTCATTCTCCTTTCACTTGCAGCAGGGAGTGAGGACCCTAGAGAGGCTTCTTAGTAGTTTGCATTTGGTCCAAACTGAGATGAGACATCATGTTGACTCTAGCCACACAGATACTGCCAAAGGACATTGCCTACCTAAAATGCACAGTGAGCTGCAAGATAAGATGCTGCTTCTCCAGATACAGGTGTAGGTGCTTTATTATCTCTGGAGGGATCTCAAAAGTGAGCACTAGCCTGGCTGTCAGGACACCTGATTTCAAGGCCATGCTTTGCCATTCACCAACTATGTGACTGTAACCTTGGGCAAACTCTTTCATCATTCTGGGCCTCAGTTTTCTAAGTGTGAGAAATTAGGGAATAAGATTTAGATTTTAAGGACAAATACAAATGAAAAATAGGAGACTTAATTCTCTTTGTTGAGAGTAAGAGAAAAGACTTCTTTTTTCTTAGGGCATTTTCTTTAGAAAACATAAATTCAAAAAAAAAAAGAAAACATAAATTCTTTCTCAGCTTTCTCAGACCATTTCAGATGTATATAAATCTTTTTAAAACCATCCTGCTAGTTTTATAACCCGAGAATGTCTTTCTCAAGGACTTGGGAACCATTTCTCTCTTTTTAAAAAATTAGGTAAAATATATATAACATAAAATTGATCATATTGAGCATTTTATTTTTTAAAAGATTTTATTTATTTATTTGGCAGATAGAGCCAGAAAACACAAGCAATGGGAGGGGAATGACAGAGGGAGAAGGAGAAGCAGACTCCCTGCTAAGTAGGGAACCTGATGTGGGGCTCAATCCCAGGACCCTGGGATCATGACCTGAGCCAAAGACAGCTGCTTAACAGACCGAGCCACCCAGGCACCCCTATGTTGGCTATATTAAACAATATTTCAGTGACATTAAGTATGGTTCACGTTGTTGTGCAACGACACTACCATTGATCTTGTGAGCCATCCCTTTGAAACATAATCTTCAAGGGAGATAAGATAGCACCCCTACTTTCCAATTGTATGGGAAGGTAGGAGCCTAACTTCAGTGGGTGCCTAGCTTCTAATTGTAAAACTACCTCCTTCTATAAAGATATGAAAATTATATTTTACCTTTTTTTTTTAAAGCCAATTAGTTAACATAGATGGCCACCTCAATTGCCAAGTGAATCTAGGATGAATTGTGTGTGTGACAAATGGTGCTGTCAAGTGCTCTTACCTAAGGACTAGTTATTATTGTTGATTTTGAGAACATGTATGAAATTGATTATCTCTGCTTGGCTCTTGGTTTGCTAGGAATGCCATAACAAAATACTATAGACTGGGTGGCTTAAAGAACAGAAATTAATTTTCTCACATTTCTGGACGCTGAATGTGTCAGCAGGTTTGGTTTATTCTAAGGCATCGCCTTGGCTTGCAGATGGCTGACTTCTCACCTTGTCCTTACGTGACTTTTCCATATGTGCAGATCCCTAGTGGCTGTGTATATATACAAATTTCCTCCTCTTAGAAGGATACCAATCAGATTGGTGTTCCCTTTAACTACTTCTTTATTTTTTATTTTATTATTATTATTATTTTTTAAGTAGGCTCCTATACGCAACATGGGGCTTGAACTCATGACCCTGAGACTGAGAGTCGCATTCCCTACCTTACCTTACTGACTGAGCCACAGGTATCCCTTAACTTCCTCTTTAAAGGCCTTATCTCCCAATACAGTCATATTTTGAGGTGCTGGGGTTATGACTTCAACATACAAGATTTTAAGAAAGAAAATTCAGCTCATAGAAACTATATAAAAGGGTTAGATTTCTTTCTGTCTTTGTAATCTCTTTGTAGATTGATTGCCTGTGATATGCATCATATTCTGGTTTAATACTTATTCAGTAATAAAACTTTTTTCTTTCTCTTCAGCCTTTGTGGAGTTTTCTAGGTTGGGAAGAGAGTTTGTTTTTAATTATATTTCCCCAACAGTATAAAAAATCCTGAGGTGGGAACCAGTGTAAAACGTTTGAGGTCTGGTTCCTATGGAAAGAGCTGTATGAGTCACTTCCTATCTGGGGCCTTGGTTTCCCAATCTTGATGGGCAAGTAGAAGGTTGTTTTTGGTTGACATTCAAGTGATTTCTTCAAATTCTGTGTCCTATGGAAATAAAAGCTCACAATTCCTTTTCTTATGAAATGCGTTGGTGATAGTGGTTTGGGGAGAGTGGGGAGGGGGAAGCCCAGAGCCAGAGCAGCCTACGGGAGCACATTCTCTAAAAGACAGCAGTTCCAATTGCCTCCAGACCCGTTGCAATATCTGGATGAATGAAGCTCCTCTTATTAGTGTTCTTCAAGGGGCTCTAAGACTTATGCAGATTACCCTAGGCCTGAAGACTCAATAGCTGTGAGATGGCCACAAGCGGATCTCCTCTAAAACACTTTCCCATTTTCTATCCCTTTCTGACACAGCACAGAGGGTCAACACCTTTTTGTTGTTGTTGTTCCGAGTAGCCTTATTCTTCCTTTTTTGGTCTCCCTACTGGATCAGGTATTCATTGTGCCCTCCTTTATCCAATGCTATGCAGTCCATTGAGGACATAAGAGGAAAAGAGGGGTACAATGCTACATAGCTGTCATATGTATGTATGTATGTATGTATGTATATATATACATATATATATATATATATATACACATATATATATATATATATGTCATAGCTCACCTGGGATCTGGAGTCAGAAAGCTTGAGTTCAAATACAAACTCTGCCACTGCAGTTGTGTGACATTGTGCAAACTATTAAGCCTCTCAGAGCTTCCATTCCTCATTTAAGAAAATCAGGATGTGGGGATCCCTGGTGGCTCAGCGGTTTAGCGCCAGCTTTTGACCCAGGACGTGATCCTGGAGTCCCAGGATCGAGTCCTGTGTCGGACTCCCTGCATGGAGCCTGCTTCTCCCTCTGCCTGTGTCTCTGCCTCTCTCTGTGTTTCTCATGAGTAAATAAATAAAATCTTTAAAAAAAAAAGGAAAGAAAAGAAAATCAGGATGCCAAATAGAACTTACCTTATGGTGTTATTGTGAGGACCAAGGAGTTTATTTATGTAACATGCTTAGAACAGTGCCTGACACATAACAAGTGTATAAAAAATATCTGTAACTCACTAAGACAAACCTCAACAAGCAGGATATACAATTTGTAAATAAGGAACAATCCAATTCTTGGCCTTTATTTTACAAACTGTAAAGTACCAGGATATTTATATAAATATATACCAGAATATTTAATACATGCTCTTTTTGGTAGTGCTAAAATGATGAAAAAAGAAGAACAGTTTTATCTATAATGATATGGAACAATGTCTGACATAAATTGCTAGGTGGAAAAATATAGGGACAGAACTATGAGGATAGTATAATAACATTTGTGTGAATAAAAGGAAGTATGCAAACAAGCTTTTATTGATGTAGAATATATTTTACCAAGTAATATATTCTTTTTAAAGATACACAGAAATTGGTAGTTACCTCTGGAAGGGATAAATAGGAGTGACTGGGGGACGGGTAGACTTCCTTTCTATTGTAATCTTTTGTACCTTTAGAATTTCTTTCCCATGTGCATGTATTTTCTAGCCAAAAAAAAAAAAGTGAAAGTGGTTCAAAAAAAACTATCTGTAAAAAAGTAGTTTTTGTAAATTAACTTTATATAGACCTGATTTTTCATTTGACTTTCTAATTTCTGGTGTTTTAACAAAATTCAGCAAACTGACTCCCTGGATTTTTACTCAAACACAATTAGTTAAGTCACTTAAGTCAATTCATTAACCAGACCTATAGATTTCTCCAGTTGAAGGCTACTCACTGTTCCAGCTTTCTCATCTCTAAATCAGTAGCAAATGTGATCACCTGGTTGACAGGGTTGCCAGAGGAATATCTGATGAGGGTTTCAACAGTAATTCATACAGGTGATGGAGTTGCAGAAGTGGGACATTGGGCAAAAGTTAGCCAAGTGTCCTCCCTCCTGGTCATCACTTCCAGAAGTATAAAAGCATATAAATTATCCCATTGTTTGGGATTTGTGGATCTACTCAATCTACTCTTTACTCTTTACCCTGAATGAGCAACTCTTCCTTGTTTCTTGTGAGATTAATTTGGAGCATCATCATCTTCCTGCCACCAAGCCCACCACCCTCAGCCATATTTGACTTCTTTCACCACCGTCAACCCACGTCCAATCTATTGACAAGTTCACTGGCTTCTGTCATCCCAATATCCCATCTGTTATGGAATCTCCACTCACGCAGTCCCTAACAGCTGCTTGATGTTGTTTCGCTGGTCCCCCTCCTCAGATGGTGCTCCCAGCTTCCTTTTCTTGGTGAATTGTTACTTGGTTTTCAACACTCAAATCTAATTTGGCTTTTTGTTAAATCTGTGCTGAAACTTTCCTTTGAGAGTTACTATTCTGTGTACATTCTAGTTCATACGTCTATTTTGTGCACACCTTTTATAGCCTTTGTAACATTACAAAGCACAATGGACTGAATGTTTGTGTTCCCCCACCCCCAAATTCATGAAATCCTAACTCCCAATGTGATTTTATTAGGAAGGTGGGGCCTTTGAGAGGTAATTAGGTCATGAGAGTGAAGCCCTCATGAACGGGAACACAGCAAGAAGGTGGCGGTCTACAACCCAGAAGAGGGCTCTCACCAGAATCTGACTGTGCTGACACCCTGATTTTGGACTTCCAGTCTACAAAGCTGTGAGAAATAAACTTCTGTTGTTTACAAGCCACCAGTCTATGGTAATTTGTTACAGCAGCCAGAACTGACTAAGACACAATATGACTACTTGTTTTTAATGTTTGTTGTTGTCACTAGACTGAGGGGTCTCCAGACAGGGACATACTGCCCTTCCTCTTTCAAAACTATCATTTATTAATTAACTGCTATGTGCCAAGCATAGCATGTATAAGAATTTTACCTATATTGTTTCATTTCAATCCTCCCTCAGCAACTCCTGGAAATAGGTATTACGAAAGTCATCTTAGAGATGAGATTCTAAGGGCAAAGAGTTTAAGTGACTTGCTGAGTCATAAGTGACTTGTGATTCGAACCTTTCCTCTTTACATTCTGTGGCATCATCCAGCTCCATGACCAGGCATGTGACAGATGTTCAATGTTGAGTTATAAACTAAAATTCTTGACCATAAGCCTCAGTTTAGACACTACCTGTTCTAGGAATCTTTCTATAACCTAATGTTGCCTCTGTTGCACATGAAACCTGATCAGGCCTCACTTATCACTCTGACTTCTGATCTTTCACCAGGCCAGTGAGTTTTCAAAGTCTGTTAAGTGGAGTAGGTGGATTATGCTTCTTCTCTGGTGAGAGTGAGCAGGGCAGGAATGGAGAGCTGGCCTGCTGAGCCGGGTCTGGAAGAAATGCTCCTGGAGCACCCAGGGCTGAGGCAGTTAATTTGCCCCAGTGGTAGAAGGAAATTTCTTGTAAAAGCTAGCTCCCCTCAGAACAATGTGGCCTTTTATTTTTTAGCTTTGGAATGGAGCCTAGCTGTCCATGGAAACAAAGAGAGGAGAGAATCACTGAACCAGTCTTGCACATAAAAAACTGACCATGTCTGTCTTTGAAGTCTCCTTTATGTCGTTTAGAAAACTTTGGATTATAGGGGTGTTTTTTCCTCCTTTTCTTCCTCAGTTCCTCACCCACCCCAATTTTTTTTTTTCCAGAGAAAAGAGAGAACTGGGTGTGTAAGAGAAACTTTCTTTGAAACAGGGCAGAAGTCATTAATTAAGGCTCCCATTCTTTCCTGCTGACACTTGCTCATCAATCAGATTTCCTCTTAGCATTCTGATGACCCTGCTGACCTGGGGTCCTCCATACTGTCTGCCAGACAGAATTGAAACTCAGACCACACACCAAAACAGAGGGAGTGGGCTCTGGCTTCTGGCTTCCTGAGATTGAGGAGAAAGAGGCCAGGGACAAAGCTGGCTGGTCAGGAGCTCTTCTGAGTTGAGGTAAAGGTAAATAGAGAAGATATATATATATATATATATATATATATATATATATATTTTTTTTTTTTTTTTTTTTTTTTTTTTTTTTGCGGAAGCAAGTGTTGCTCACTTCACTAAAACAGTGATCTATAGTTGCCCTTCCCTTTCTCCCCATAACCCAGGGCTAGCCATGGAGCTCGGAGCCCAGCCAGCTGAGCCCGGGAAACAAGCCTAGCAGTTCCCCTTTGCCAACTCGGCACTGCTGAAAGAAGTTAGCAACTCTAAGCCTTCTCTCAGAAAAGTACAAGGAACTGTTCTGGAGAAGACAGTGTCATTTGAGGGGAGGGGGTAGTCAGCCTGAGGTGTGGGACCCTTATTTCACTACTTATTCATCATTCATTCATTCAATAGCCATTTATCTGGCACTCAGAATATAGTAGGTGTCAGGGTAGGCCTTTGAAAGAAGCAGATGCACTCTTTATCCTCATGGAGCTTAAAGTCTAGTTGGGAATATACCTGTGACTTTTCTTCAAGAAAAATAGTTTAAGCAGACTCATTGTGGTTATGTGCAATTAAAATTCAATGAATATTTATGGCTCTCCTTCTAGGTATTAGGCATTATGCTAAGAGCTGGGAATACCAAAATTAAAAAGAAAATGAAAATGCCCCCAACCCAGGTCCTCAAAGAATTAACACAGTAGGCAACAACAGACCGGTAAACAAGCTCATCAGTATTCAGCGTGAGAAGTGTTATCACAGTAGTACACGCAGGATTCAGAGAATACTACATGGAGTTCCTTGGCTCTTATTCTGAAGAAGAAGGGAACCACTGAAGGGTTTTGAGCAGAGGAGTGGCACAATCTGACACATTTTTAAAAGTTTGAAGGCTAGAATTAGAAGTCCAAGGGAGGAAATAGGGACATTGGTTGGGAGGTTTATTGCAATAAACAGGTTTAGTATTTGGGACCAAAGAGATAATGATGTGGGTATGGAGAACAGGTTGGATTTTAGATGCTTTAAAATACAGCCAGCAGAATTGGTTCTAGGAAGGAGCAAAGACTGTTCATTCACAGTAAAAGGAGAGAAGATAGAGAATGTGGGCAGACTGTGTGAGGGCAAATGGGCTTCGGGAAGTTCTGTTTCTACCTCCTCTGAGAAAGAGGAAGTAATGATGAAAGAAAGTGTGGAGGTTTAAAGAGAGGAAAATGTATGAAATAAGAAAGCTGAAGAGATCAGACTAGATCAGGGAGATGATTGACAAGCAGTTCCTGGGGTCTGATCTACTTTAGGAGTCATGAACATGAAGTCAGACCAGTCGGTACAGTTGTGTGTTTACCTCCAACCAGGTTCAGCTGGTCAGAAGCAGGCTGGGAATGGTGAAGAGGAGGCTCTCACAGAGATTGGAGTTTTTCAAGACGAGTACAATGAGGCAAGAAAGGGAAAAGAAAGTTGAAGGTGCATGTAAGAGAGAAATTGTAATGACAAAGTAAAAACTCTGAGCTGGGTACAGTAAGGAGTGAAGCCACAGAAGGGTGCTCTGGTGGGCGATAGTGAAAAGAAGTGGAATCTGTAGATTACAGGTTACCGTGTGGTCAAAGATTTGTTGGAATTGGAGTACTACACTGGAAAGATAAGAGGTGGTGGTGATCAGAAAATGGCATGTTTGAAACTGAGATTAGGTAAATACTATTATTAATAATAGTAAGGGGTAGGAAGAGACTATAGGAATGAGTGGCTAGGTTGAGCTGCAGGATAATATCACTGGAGGAGATGAAATCAAGGAACACCAGAACCAGGATATAGGGAGGAACATCTATATATATGATTATTGAAATTATGTCTCAATGAAATTATTGAATTATAAGTAAGAATAAAAGTGAAATACACTCTCCAAGAAATGAGGAGGCATGACTTCAAGGTCAGTAAATAACAGCAACCAGGAGTGGGTAATGGGCAGTATGGTCTGGTGATGTGATTTAAGATTAGGGGTTTTAGGGAGATGCAGAAGCATTATAATGGGCAAGGAGAACATTTATTCCATCTGGGCTCCACAGTCCAAGGAATTTGGAGATTAAAACAACAACAACAACAACAACAATCATTTGGGAGGGTAGCTGGGGAAGCAATGTCCTTCCAGAAGGGTCAGGTTTCTGTTAGAACAAGAAGGCAAAGGGCTTTCCCTTTGAGGATGGCTTTACCAGATTGAGGATGTAAGAGTTTTGCTGATGACTGGCTTTGGTTTCCAGGGGTATACACTGGAAGGGTTTCCTAAGGTATCTCCTGAGGTCAGTGGCATCAGAAAAGAGGATATAGAGAACCAAGTGGGGATGAGAGCCCAGAGGATGAGGATGTCCAGACCACTTTTGATGTCTGATTTTAGCAGATATAAAGGGCATATGAGATTAACTCTGATGGTCTCCAGGGAGGTGGTAGTACGAGGCTATAGGTGTTGAGCCAGAGGAGGAGAGAAAGGTGAGGGCCACATCAGGAGCACAGAGTTCTGAGAGGTGGTCTTCTAGATTAACTCATACTCCAAGGACTCTTCTCATTTAGGACAAAGTGCTCTGAGGCTTTCTCCTGACTCTATCGGATTTTTTTTTCTAGTGAAACGGGCAGCTCTCACTTTTAAAAAACCATTTGTATTGACTATATATAATCCAGTTCTGCTTTCACTCTCCTTATAAAATGGGGTCCTTGGAAATGGCCTGGCTGGCTTCCCCCTAAATTTGGCTGTAGGAATAATGAATAACTTAGTTCAGCTGAAGATAATCACTGGATTATTAATAGACCATTTGTGATAGAATATAAGTCAATCAGAACATCTGATTTTTTTTAAGGTTTTATTTATTTATTTGACAGAGAGAGAGAGAGCACAAGTGGGGGAGTGGCTGGCAGAGAGAGAGGGAGAATCGGGCTCCCTGCAAATCAGGGAGCTCAATACAAGACTCAATCCCAGGACCCTGGGATCATGACCTGAGCTGAAGGCAGATGCTTAATGGACTGAGCCACCCAGGTGTCCCTAGGATGAATTTTAATATAAATTGTGTTGTCTTGTGGCTGCTTACTCAATGACTCGATGTCATTATCTTTCACTGGAAGGGCAGATACCACCTAGAGCCAAGTGCCCAGTATTCAGCTTTCAGTTTCAGACCTGAATTCTTTGCTGCATCCATAGAAAGGCAGTAGTTTTGAGAATCAGGCATTTTTGAAAGAAAAGCTTGATTTCTACTGGTCTTAAGTGCTACCCTTATATATCAAAAGCAAAGCTTAAGTTTCTTAACAAGAATTTAATTTTAGCCAAAGATTTTCAGACTTTTTGACCACAATACATGGTAAGAAATATATATATTTTTTGTATCATCACCTAACACCACACACACAAATATATTCATGTAAAATTGAAACAAAAATTCCAGGAAATAGTATTGCCCTTCAGGACAGACATCCCACCACTCCCGGCATTGTTAATGTTAGGGGAAGAGAGAGCTTGGAAAAAGTAGGCAAAGATAGACACCAGAATCCTCATCTGCCACCCTCCTTTTTAGAATATGACCTTGTGGTATGTGTGTAGGGAGTGTATGTGTGTGTACCAAAGAAGTCTTCTGATAAGTGTGAGAGAACTGAAAGTGTTGGAACTAGTAGCCTGGGACCATGGTCCAGGGATGCTGCAAACCTCCAGTAGACGTTGTGCATTTGGGTTAGCACTGAGTCTAACCCGAGTCAGGAGCTATGGCTGAGAAGTATTTTAGCGAGGTGACATAAGGTAGCATTGCTGGTTCCCCTAGCCTGTGAAGAACACACAGGGTATTCAGAAGTTTTTGCTCATCTTGGTGATGGGGCTCAGATGTGCTGAGACTGGTGGTGTGAAACCCCCAGATATGTGGTAGAACCAGTAACACCTCTGTGTGCAGCAGTCTAGGCGCCAGGCATGAGGAACTTCTTAGAGAGATATGAGGGCCCTCCTCCCTAGCTGCCACCAACCTATGTGACCCCCTCCTCACAGACCCTAATGGCATTCCTGGGGTGAATCAGAGGAAGGAGGAGAAAATGAAAAGCCTCAGAATTTACCTCAAAGACACCAGGGTACACGAAACTTTTAAACCAGAAGAGAAAGAGATATCATTTAATTGAAGTTTTTAAATCCTCTTGCTCCTTCAACTTTTTTTTTTTTTTAGCTCCTTCAACTTTTAAGGGAGATTGGAACAATTAAAGAAAATATTAAATGGTACTTTGTTAAATCTGCATCCCCATTAACTGGAGTACCAATTTCCAGATGTTTTGTCTAAGTGAGCTGGACAAGCAAGATCTATAAGCAGGGCACTTGAGACAGGATGTCACTTAAACTGCACCTTGAAGGTGTATGTAGTAGCCCTATGATACACAGAAACTTAGGACAAAGAGACTTAGAGATAAATAGTGTGTCACATGTCACATAACTGTTAAGAGGCAACACTGGACCCCAGTCCGTCAAGTTCAAAGCTTTTCATTACCTTGCAGCTGCTGTGATGGCCTAATTAGGGTGCTGTCCCAGGCAGCGCTGAAGTTGCTAATTCCTGCAGTCCCACTGGGCAAACATGGTTATACACAGGAAGGATCAGAAACAAGGGGATGGTAAGATGATAAACACACTCAGAACCAGATAGTCTCCAAACAGTCTTTAGATACTCTTGATAATCACATATGCAGCAGTTTATAGTTCATAAAGCTCATCACATTTCTTAGCTGACCTCCACAAAAACCTTGAAGCAGGTGTTCATATTATCTTCCTTCTACAGATAGAGGAACCAGGTCTTAGATCAAGTAAGTTTCCAGAAGGCACATGATTAAGGGGTAGAATGGAGACCCTCAGCCTGATTTTTTTATTCCTAGAGAGACACACATCATAAGACTCTGCCTTCCTATTTAGACAGAATGACAGTGGCAAAACATTGTTACCTTCCTTTACTTGTCTCTGTGAGTGGGATATAGGCCCCTTGGTCCTCACATCCTTCTCATCATCTGACTGGTGGTCGCCTTTTTGTGTCTGACTGTGCTATTCAGGGACAAGCGGAGTCTGAATTTTTGACAGGTGATAAATGACAACAGTTTATTTTCCTTTCTACAGTCTGAGGGTGGCACCCACTGCAGCTGGGAAGCAGCTGCCCGAAGCTGGAGTGTGGTGGGAGAGGGGGACTTTCAAGATGTTTGGCCAAGATGCAGCCTTCTTTTTCCAGAGCCTTTGAAAGAAGGTCTAGCAGGAACGCAGACCTTTCTGACCAGCTGGTTTGGTACCTTTTCCTCTCTAGTTTCGAAGAGTCAGAGAAGATGAAGGATAGGGAACAAATGCCCTCCTGCTGACTAGAGACATAGCTTGAATGTCTGAATAAATTGAGTTCCATATTTTTTTTTAAAAGCTCTCAATGAATAGTGAACAGAGGAACTGATGTGTCTCTTATCTGTCTGCTGCCTGTTGACATTGGCTGGAAGATAATCACCATGGTGAACAAAGATCCTGGCAGCCAGTTATTACTCACTCCTGACCATTCTCATTCACCATTGTTTTGGCATATAATACCCTGAAAGAATATGAAATCCCAATGCTCTGCAGCGCCGTGGTTTCTCTTTATGAACCACAACCTCCTCATCCTTTCCGCAGCTCTCTCTCCCTTCCCACTCCCCTACTCCCACCAACTGCGAGGACATGGAGGGGGCTGAGTAGGCCTTCAAGACCTCCCATGCTCACTCCAGCCACAGGAGCTCTGCTACCATCTGCCTTATAAAATGACTTACTGGGCATCAATTACTCCGAAGTGTTTCTCTGGAAAATAGTTGAACACCACATCCTCTCACATGTTCATGATGACCAGCTACAGGATCTGACAGGGGTGAGGCAATTACATTTAGGCTTCCTATTCTCCATCCATTGTCTAAGTAAGAGCAAATTATTGTTAATCTGTGTTACCTATTCTTCCCCCATGTGGCACCAGAAAGCAGGTGAAGAAACCCTGAGCCTCTGAAGACAGAACTGATTTTCCTGACAAGGAAATGAGTGCCCATTCTCAAATGTACTTAGTCTCGGTCCAAATTTTGTTGGATCCTGGGGTCAGTTTGAAGCTCCACAGGTTAACTGTGTCCTCATAGTTCTGTTCCTTTAACTAACCAGGGGCACTTACTCAAATGCATGGCAGGAGCAGCATGGGAGCAGTAGGCAGTCTCGGTCTCCAGAATTCATTTGGGCATCACCACAGATTTATTCCCTGGTGTCCAATTTGATTCTCATCAATCCCTTGGCTCTTTTCAGTTGACATATTATCTTGGGCTCATTTTTCTGTTACAACATCAGGACTCTCCTTTAAGATGTATACAATGAAAAGTCACTGTCTGATTCCATAAATTGCAAAAGGGCACAAAAATGTTTCCCTGCCCAAACTCCCACTCCTAATAAATTCTAGGGGAGGCTCCTGCCTGAATTTTTGTCAGGGAAGAGAAACGGAAATGTGCACACTTTAAGGAAAGTCCAGAAGAGAGAGCAAAATCTCTGCTAGGAATAGGAAATTAGGCTAGTACATGAAGTCGTGAATTATTACCAGGCCCTAAGGCAGGTAATGAAGACCCAGCTTTTTAAAACAATTTTTTATTTAAATCCAGCCATATAAATGGCTGTTACATGTTGGCACATCGAACTTCAATAAAAAATATTAAAGAAAAATAAAATAAATTCAATGTAATTAACATATAGTGTATTATTAGTTTCAGGGCAAGAATTTAGTGATTCGTCAGTTGCATATAACACCCAATGCTCATTACATCAAGTGCCCTCCTTAATGCCCATCATCCAGTTACTCCATCCCTCAAGCCCCCCCACTCCAGTGATCCTCAGTTTGTTTTCTAGAGTTAAGAGTCTCTTATGGTTTGCCTCTCTCTCTGATTTTATCTTATTTTTTCTCCCTTCCCCTATGTTTATCTGTTTCATTTCTTAAATTCCACATATGAATGAAATCATTGGTATTTGAAAGACTCAGCTTTTACCTTCATGGTACTCACAGGCCAATGGAGGAAGCAGCTTCCAAAGCAAATAATTCCAATACATTTTGTTCAATGTTATCATAAATTTTGTATAAAAAACCAAAGGAAGGAGAGAGTAAGTGTTGAACTGTAAGCTCTATGAGAAAAAAGATCCCGTCTATCTTATTCACTGCTATTTATCCAGAACTCAGCATAGTATCTGGGACATGATATTATTTAATATGTATTTGTTTAATGGAGTTGATTCGTTTATACCCAGGTATATTCAATGGTTTGATTCATTCAATTATTTAGTCATGCATTTAATTTAATTTATTTATTTTAAATATTTTTATTTATTTATTCATGAGAGACACAGAGAGAGAGAAAGGGTGTGTGTGTGCAGAGACGCAAGCAGAAGGAGAAGCAGGCTCCATGCAGGGAGCCCAATGATGTGGGACTCAATCCCCAGTCTCCAGGATCACACCCTGGGCTGCAGGCAGCGATAAACCTCTGGGCCACTGGGGCTGCCCCTAGTCTTTCATTTAATCATGTTAACTTCTTATACATCGTTAGCTCTTTTTAAGTAGCAAGACAATTGATCACCATTTAATTTGAATGTGAAGGTATTCTTTAAAAACAGTAGGAAGAATTTTGATTAAATATGAATGAAAGTTATGAACTTGGATACATCTAGCCTTTTTTTGGACTTTAGCTGTGTGCTAATTCCTCACAAGGTACACTGGATCATTCTCCACAGACAGATAAGAATATAAAGTTTATAGAGCTGAAATAACTTGCCCAGCTCACGTAATAGGATTCAAATCCAGGCCTGAATGCCTAACTCCAAAGGCTGTGATAATTGCCCATGCAACACTGTCTCTGCTAGAGTTTAGGGGACCTTAACAGCAGGCCCTAGAGAAGTGGGTGGAGTTGGATTTAGGCAGGGCCAGGGGAAGTAAACTCTCTATAAATCTGATCCCTGAGGGGGATGGCCAAGAGCCTAAGGGGTTGTGATGAACCTGATTTGATTTGATCTGGTTTTAGGAGGCAAATACTTTTATCTGGACACAGGGCAGGGGATAACTGGTTAGGCAATGATGATACCTAGATAATTACGGGGCTGGGGATATGTGGGGGGTGGACAAGGCAGCTAGGATTTGATATAGGACCACAGTTAGCCTCAGATTGGAAGGTAATGGTGAGAAGAGCCTCCATTTAGAGAAGAGGCTCCTAAGCAAAGTTGGGTTGGCCTTGGAACCTAGCTAAAGCAGACTCGATTCAGGAAATTAAAGCATAAACCAGGAAACAGTTTGCTGAATTGCATTGGATGTTGCTCTTTAGAGAATACCTCTGATTTCTTCTTGTTGATATCTTAACAACACAGCAGCAGTGTGATGCAGTATAGTCTTAAGACTCGGGGCTCCTTTCTTTCCACTTGCTAGCTTTGGATGTTTTGTCAAGTGGCTTCATCTCCTTGGATTTCATTTTCCATATTGTAAACATGGACATTTTATACTGACTTCACTTAGAGATTAATAGGATGATATGAGAGATAGGTTGGGTTTGGATGCTGAGGCTTTGTATCCACTGAAGTCTTATTCTTATGGTTTACATTTCCCATAAAACCAGGGCTTGAAGCTGTGTGCGAGGACAATAGGCCCAGAAAGCAGAAGTTGGAACAGTACATGTCAGTGATTATAGGCAATGGGGCATCGATTAAAAATAGACTGTAGCCTTCTTTGGAAGAGGTAGTGGGACTTAATGGAAAGTAACAAGAAATGCTCATAAAACAGCTCTTTATGCACAAAGGAGCCAGTTTTGCCTTGTTGCTAAGGTCCCAATTGTTTCCTGGCTGTGTTTTCTATGCCTGTGTCAGGCCATTCTGTGGGTTCCTTTCAAGAACTTGGTGATATTGGCCTGCAGATAATTAGATCAGTGTCATCACTTTTGCTGTCCCCCTTTTTATTCTGCTGGGACCATTTGCATGAAAATAAAAGTGGGTGATATTCCTTTCCCATTAAGAAGGCTTAATTTCTTACTGGGATATAACTTGGGGGACTTTTGGGAAAAAGTCCCAAGTCAATGTGTAAATGAGCTTGCTATAAATAGGCTTACAAAACCCAAAGATTCAGCTAAGCCTTCCACTTCCCAAACTGACCCTTCAAAACCATCCCCTAATGATAGAGAAGATCTTCATCTGGGGCTAATCAGGATGCAGCTTGTGTAAGAGAAACTTTTACATTCTGTAGTAAGATTGGTTCTGAAGTTCATAAAACATGTGTGTTTCTGTAGATTTTTCCTCAGCTTAGGGCTTTTCAAAGAGCTAGACCTAAAAGAAACCTCAGTTAGCAACAATGAAGTTTGGGAGGAAGATTCACATTATTTGTCATTAATTTGTTGTAAAGCAATGGAGGTATAGTAGAAAGAGGATTGATTTAGGTGTCAATAAGAATCAGATTTGAATATTAGTTCTACCACGTATTAATTGTGTGATCTCGATGATCTTGTTTTCTCACTCTAAAAAGGTGATAACAAATCTACCTGCTACTATCATTGTCATTTATAAAGATGTGAACTGTATAGCAGAGGCCTACTAAGGTAAGAGGCACCATTCATTGCTCATTAAATGTTAATTCCATTCTCCTTTCCTCTTCCTTTCCTCATATTCCTTAATAATTGATAAAAAGATAATGGTATCATTTCTGCACCAGACTCCTTGGGTCAACAGGTTTTGGGTCAACTGCTTGGGTCAACTGCTTCCAGAACATGTGAAATCCATGATATAGGTAATTTCTTTTGATGATTACTTTTCCAGAGGTAAGAAAAGGAAGGGAAAATAGGGGGAGGGGGATTTTTCTGAGTCATTTATGAAGCTAACTTTATTCTTAGATCAGGATAGGAAGTTGAGATATTAGTTGTTGTTGTTGTTGTTTTCCCACACTTCCCCCATTTTCTTTTCCCTTTTAAGCAGGTAGCCAGTCTTTGTGTTTTCTTGCTTCAGGATTTTAAGATAGAGAACAGGGGATATTCACATCTTCCTTTCCTGGCTCTTCTTTTCCAAAAGTCCAAGCTTTCTGAGGGAATCTTGTTATATTCCCTGGAAGGCAGAGAGAGGGAGAATACCCTTTGAGAAGCAGCAATGCAAAAAAAAAAAAAAAAAAGAGGTTCCAGGAGACTGAGAAGGAGATAAAGATTTGTGAGTACATCAAACAATGACTCTTTCTCTGCTCCTTGGCAATCCCTCTTCGCCACTCCTGACAGGGGATAAATGTGAAACTTTGGTGGAGTTCCTAGCCTTGCCCAAGGTTCCTATGCTATAATTAATTTAAAAATAATAATAGCTAACACTTATATACTATGTGTCAGGAACTTTTGAAAATGTTACATACTGTAATTTATTTCTCACATAAAATCTTTTGGTTAAGTATTATCATTCTCCCCATTTTATAGATGAGGAAACTGAGGCTCAGCTTGGAAGGAGTACAGACAGGGTTTGAACCTGGGAAATCTATCCCTTGGGTCCATTTCTCTGACTTCTGGAAAGAACAGAGACTCTGGCCTGAATAGGTCTGCAGATTTTGTGAGACGGTGTCTCAATAAGAATAACCTATGACTGTTGACTGGAGAATTTATCCTCAAGTCTTAATGCTCTCTTAGACCCCAGTATCTTGCAATACCTGGCAAAGGGGTATCCCCAAAGATGACTGAGATTAAGTTTTCTGTCTGTAAAGCTGGAGGGAAGCATGGTGTTGAGGTTAAAATTATTTAGAGAAAATAATGAAACATAGGGGTTTTTTATTTTTGCTTTTTGTTGTTTTTGTTGTTGCTGATTTTTATCTGCTAAACTTTGATACCAAAATCTGGCAAAAAGAGTATAAAAAAGTACTTGTATCATCTTAAATTATTAATATCAATAAAAAACTTGTATTTGAGTGCTCACCATGTGCCGTGCCATGAGACATATATCTTACTTAATCCTTGTGTGGAAGGTATTAAAACTTTAGAGAAATTAAATAAGTGGTTGAAGCTCAGATAGCCTTTAAGTTGTAGATCAGATTGAGGATGATCAAAGCCAATGTTCTTTTCCAATAAGAAGCCCTGCAATCCCTTCATACTGCTACCACTAGATAGAAATGTCTTTAATAAAATAAACTAGGTTTAATTTATGACCATATTGTACAGGATGAATACATCATACAAAATGTAGTTTAATTGTAGAAATATTAGGCAAATCCAATATTAGAAGACATAATCATGTAATATATAATAATAATAATAATATAAAATAAATGTAATGTATTATCACCTGTAAATCATCTTGATAAAAGTTAAGACATCACTAAAAAAGAATTATACACCATGGTCAAATGGGATTTATTCTAGGTGTTCAAGGCTGGTTCAACATTCAAAAAACAATATGATTCATCACATCCACAGGCTAAAGAAAAAGCATAATCATATCATAGATGCAGAAGTAAAAAGTTTCAACAAAATCTAACACTCATGCACAATAATAAAAACTCTCAGCAAACTACAAATAGAGGAAACTTCAAGTCTGGGGACAAGACAAGGATGTTCCCTCCCATCACTTCTATTCCGCATTGTACTGGCAGTCCTAGTTAATGCAATGAGACAAAAGGAAATAAAAAGTAGACAGGTTGAAAAGGAAAAAATAAAACGATCTTTCTTTGAGATGACGAGATTGTCTATTTAGAAAACCCTAAAGAATCCACAAAAATACTCCAGGAACTAATAAGTGATTACAGGTTAATATAACAAAGGTTAAAATACAAAAGTCAATCACTTTCTTACATGCCAGCAATGCACAGTTGAAATTTGAGATTAAAAAATGTTAACACCCTGAGGCACCTGGGTGGCTCAGTCCGTTTTGCGTCTGCCTTGAACTCAGATCATGATCCTGGAGTTCTGGGATGGAACCCCGCGTCAGGCTCCCTGTTCAGGCTCCCTGCTCAGCTTGGAGCCTGCTTCTCTCTTTCCCTCTGCTCCTCCCCCCCTCCCCCCGGCTTGTGCTCTCTCTCAAATGAATAGATGAAATCTTAAAAATAAAAAAGGTAATGCCCTTTACATTAACACCAAAAGATCAAAAGACTTATTTATAAACCTAACATAAACCTAATATGTAAAATGTCTATATGAGGAAAACTGTAAATCTCTGATGAAAGAAATCAAAGATCTAAATAAATAAAAAAATATTCCACGTTCATGACAGGAAGAATTTTAAAAAAAAAAGATTTTATTTATTTATTTGTGAGAGACACAGAGAGGTAAAGACATAGGCAGAGGGAGAAGCAGGGAGCCTGATGGCGGGACTCAATCCCAGGACCCTGGGATCATGACCTGAGCCAAAGGCAGACACTCAACCCTGAGCCACCCAGTTACCCCTATGGATAGGAAGACCCAATATTATTAATAAGTCAGTTCTTCCTGACTTGATTTATAGATTCAATGTAATCCCAATAAAAAAATCTCAATGAGTTATATTGTTTATAAAATGATTTTTAAGTTTATATGTGAAGGCAAAAGAACCAGAAGTCAACACAATACTGAAAAAGAACAAATAGCATTGATGCTATCTAACTTCAAGACTTACAGTAAGCCATAGGGATTAAGACATTGGCAGAAGAATAGACAAATACATCAGTGGAATAGAATAGAAAGCTCAGAAATAGATCCATACCAATATAGTCAACTGGTCTTTGACAAAGAAGCAAGGCAATTCAATGGAGAAAGGATAGTCCTTTTAACAAATGGTCCTGGAACAACTGGACACCCACATGCAAAAATATGAATCTAAATGCAAGCCTTACACCTTTCACAAAAATTAATTGAAAACAGATCACTGACCTAAACATGGTAGACAAAGCTATACAACTTCTAGAAGATAACATAGGAGAAAACTTAGTTGATCTTGAATTTGGTGATTATTTTTTAGATACAATACCAAAATACCAAAATACAATCTATAAACTATTGATAATTTGGACTTCATTAAAATTAAGAACTTCAGTGAAAGACACTGTTAAGAGAATCAAAAGAAAATCCACAGAGTGTGATAAAATATTTGTAAAACACATGTATGATAAAAGACTTGTATTGAAAATACATAAAAAACCTCTTAAAACTCAGCAATAAGAAAACAAACCATCCAATTAAAAAATGGGCAAAATATCTGAGCAGATATATTTTCATAGAAGATACACACATGGCAAATAAGCATACGAAAAGGCATTGAATATCAAATATTATTAAATAATTGCAAATTAAAACAACAATGAGATGCCTCTCCACACCTATTAGAATGGCTAAAATCTGAAACAATGATAATAGCAAATGTTGGCAAAGATGTGAGCAACAGGAACTCTCATTCATTGCTGGTAGGAATGCAAAATAGTATAGCCATTTTGGAGGAGTGTCTGTCGGTTTCTTACAACGCTGAACATAGGTCTTGCCATATGAGTCAGTAGTTGCACAAGTGGGCATTTGCCCTAATGGGTTAAAAATTTATGTTTACACAAAACCTGCACAAGGATGTTTATAGAAGCTTTATTCATAACTGCCTGAGATTGGAAATAACTAAGTTGTCCTTTAATAGGTGAATGGATAAACAAACTCTGGTACCTTTATTCTGTTGAGTATTATTCAGTGATAAAAGAAATGAACCTATCAAGCTATGAAAAGACATGAAGGAACCTTAAATGTATATTTCTAAGTGAAAGAAGCCAATCTGAAAAAGCTACATATTGCTTAATTCAAACTATATGACATTCTGGAAAAGGCAGAACTATGAAAACAGTAAAAGGATCAGTGGTTGCCATGGGTTTAACAACATGGGACCTCCCTCCCCTCCAAGACTGAGCTACCTGTGATCACAGCTAGAAGTCCAGCTTGCCAACAGCAAAGATGAGCTCTATACCCTGGGAGAGCCCCCCAGCCACCTGGTAACAAGTTGATTTCAATCTCCTTTCAATTACGGACAGAACAAATTTTCTCACTAGAATAGTCATTCTGGGTATGGATTAGCTTTCCTTCCCAATGCTTCTGCCAACTCCATCACCTATGGACTTATAGAATGCTTTATTTGCCCTCACAGCATCTCACATTTCATTGCCTTCTTTCAAGGAAATAATTACTGACAGCACAGGGGGTGAAGTTGTGGGCTCTAGCTCATGGTATTCGCTGTTTTTGTGATGCAATCATGTTACCTACTATCCAGAAACAGCTGGCTTTATAGGACAGTAGAATCATCCAGTTATATCAGCTGGCAAACAATACTTTCAGAGGTTGGATGCTATTCTACAGTGTGGAACATATGCTTATATAGCGACCAATATATAATCCTGTTTATAATTTTTTTTCTTTTTTTTTTTTAATCCTGTTTATCTTATAGCTAGAATTACACGGGATAAGAAATTAAGGAGTTAAAGTAGGAATTGCTCCTTGTACTACCCAAAAAATTACAAAATATTTTTCTCATCTTTATGTATTTGATCACTGCTGATTTTAGAGGGCTTATTGCACAAATAATGTTTTTGTTAGGAGACATGCAATAGTTCCATCGAATTGAAAGTTGATACTGTCAACTGGCAATGCTGGGCTCCTCGTGTCACTGGTCTAACATACAAAGAAGGATGTGACTACCGAGGCTAAAAGTGATTGGTTCTAATTTCCAAGAGAAAATTGGGTTGTTGTTGCACAATGGGGAGAAGAGAACTGTCTGGAAACCAGGGTATTTTCTATGTACACTATAGTGACCAATAAAGCTGGGAGTGCTAAAGCTTCAGATCCTTTAAAAATGAATATTTGGGGTCATTTCACAAGCTTGTGAACCTTGATCAATTGAGGTGATAGCTGAAGGAGACAAGTCAGTGGAATAAGAAAGTGTAAAACTCAACTACGGCATTGATATCATTTATAGAAATGGGAACTATAGCAGATATTATTCTATTCCTTGCTTTTGTATGTATTTTAGTATATATTAACTATTTTCCTTACTCTTTTTCTCCATTATTTTACATAGGAATTGTTCATTGGTATAAACCTTACAATTTGATACTCAGGTTACAAAATATGTGGGTGGAATTTGACCAACTAAAACAAAAGTTAACTTCATCCAGAGATGAATATGGTGGCTGTTGGGCTCTGTCTCTCCTTTTTTGGGTGACATTGTCTTCCTCTGTATAAATGTTAGTTGCATCTCATTAGGAGGCAGCATGAAGCTGTTACTGTTGTATGGAAGTTTAGTTATGGGCAAACGGGCGTGATTGGATACTGAATAGGCTGAGAGATATATTGTGCACCTCTTTTACTTCTCTCTTGTCTCATAGACCTAAGCCCGCTATTCTATATTCTGTTCTGAGATGTTGGGGCTAGGACTCTACAAACTACTTTTCCTAGATGTCCTTGCTAGCTGCTTTTTCCAGTTAGGTGGTGCCAATGGGAGACACTGGCAGGAAATGGGAAAGAGAGGAGAGGGTATAGGACTTCCTTCCTGCTTTTAGCTCCTGTAAGTGTCCTTCCCAGATCAGGGGGACAGCTCCTTATGGCTTTCCTTTTTTTTTTTTTTTTTAAAGATTTTATTTATTTATTCATGAGAGAGAGAGAGAGAGAGAGAGAGAGAGAGAAGAGAGAAAGAGAGAAAGCAGGCTCCATACAGGTAGCCTGATGTGGGACTTGATCCCAGGACTCCGGGATCACGCCTTGGGCTGAAGGCAGATGCTCAACTGCTGAGCCACCCAGGTGTCCCAAAAAATATTTATTTATTTGTTTGTTTATTTATGAGAAATCGTACAAGTAGTGGGGAGGGACAGAGGGAGAGGGAGAGGGAAAGAACCCTCAAACAGACTCCCCACTGAGAATGGAGCTCAACATGGGGCTCTATCCCAGGACAATGAGACCATGACTTGACCCAAAACCGAAAGTTGGCCACTCAACTGACTGAGCTACCTAGGCACCTCCTTTTATTTTTTTATTTTTATTTATTTATGATAGTGAGAGAGAGAGAGAGAGAGAGAGAGAGAGAGAGAGGGAGACACATAGGCAGAGGGAGAAGCAGGCTCCATGCACCGGGAGCCCCACGTGGGATTCGATCCGGGTCTCCAGGATCGCGCCCTGGGCCAAAGGCAGGCGCTAAACCTCTGCGCCACCCAGGGATCCCCGGCACCCCCCTTTTAATAATTTTTTAAAAACATTTAGCTCATAGTACACCAGAATAACCAGAGTATAAAATCTTTGAACTTGAACATAAATCAATAAAAATCTACAGTGAAATACAAATAAAACAGAGGTGAGGCACCTGGGTGGCTCAGTGGTTGAGTGTCTGCCCTTGGCTCAGGTCATGATCCTAGGGTTCTGAGATCAAGTCCCACATTGGGCTCTTCACCGAGAGCCTGCTTCTCCCTCTGCTTATGTCTCTACTTCTCTCTGTGTGTTTCTCATGAATAAATAAATAAAATCTTAAAAAAAAAAAAAAAAAAGCAAACAGAGGGAAAAAACCAAAACAGCATCTGGAGATATACGGCAATAAACAATAAGTCTAACATGTTTGTAATAAGAGAGAGAAGGAGGGACGCCTGGGTGGCTCAGTGGTTTAGTGCCTGCCTTTGGCCCAGGGCATGATCCTGGAGTCCCAGGATCAAGTCCCACGTCGGACTCCCTGCATGGAGCCTGCTTCTTCCTCTGCCTATGTCTCTGCCTCTCTCTCTGTGTGTCTCTCATGAATAAATAAATAAAATAAAATAAAATAAATAAAATGAGAGAGAGAAAGAAATCAGACAGAAGAAATAATTGAAGAGATAATGGTTGAGAAATTTATGCCTCTAATTTCTGTCCCTCAAGCAAACTACCCTCAAATCATAGCTATTTCTCCTTCAGTGTCACCTTTAGATTTTTAATTAATATGCTCAAAATATTTTTATTTTGTAATTATAGATATTTTTAACACATTTATTGAGATATAATCCACATACCATAAAATTTATCCAATTAAAGTGTGTAATTCAATGATTTTGAGTATCTTCACAGAGTGGATATCACCATATCAATTTTGATCCTTTTTATTACTTCAAAAAGAAACTCCACATGCCTTAGCCTTTACCCCTTATATTAATCAGGGTTCTCCAGAGAAACAGAATGAATAGGAAATATTTCTGTATTTCTGTGTGTATTTTAAGAAATTGGTTCACACAGTTGTGAGGGCTCACAAGTTTGAAGTTTGCTGGAATGAGCAGCAAGCTGAAAATTTCAGGAAGAGTCTATGTTGCAGTCTTGAGTTCAGAGGCAATTTGGAGGCAGAGTTCTTTCCTTGTAAAGTATTTCAGTGTATTCTCTTAAGAACTTCAGTTGATTGGATGAGGCCTACTGATTTAAATGTTGAACACATCTTAAAAATGCCTTCAGAGCAACATCTAGACTTTCACCAAGCAACTGGGTACTATAGCCAAGTTGATATATAATAGTAACCATCACCAGCCACCCCTTGTCAACTTGGCACCCATACACATCTCCTTTTACCATACTTAATCTCTGAAATAAGACAAGTCTTCTTTCAGCTGGCAAGACCAGCAATATACCTTCACTATCCTACCTCAGGAGTATATTAACTCTCCAGCCCTATATCATAATTTAGTTTGCAGGGACTCTAATTCTTTCTCTTTCACAATACATCACACTGGGTCCATTATATTGAGATGACATTATGCTGATTGAACCAGAGTACTGACTACTCTAGACTTATTGGTCAGCTTTCTGTGTGTCAAAGAGCAGGAAATTAATCCAACAAAACTCCAGAGGCCTTCTACCTCAGTGAAATTTCTAGAGGTCCAGTGCTGTGGGGCATATAGAGATATTCCTTCTAAGATTAAGGATAAAATGCTACATCTGGCCACTCCTACAACAAAAACACAGGTACAATGCCTAGTGGATCCTTTTGGATTTTGGAGGCAATTTATTTCTCATTTGGGTGTGCTACTCCAGCCTGTTTACCAAGTGACCCAAAAGGCTGTTAGATTTTTTGGAATGTATGGTAACTAAGGTTAATAATTTGAGGAATTGTCAGACCATTTTCCAAAGTAGCTCTGCTCTTTAACATTCCCACTACCCTCCCACAGGCAAGGACAGATTCTGGCTTAAGGGAGCTAAACCTCTATTCCCTTGACTCTGTTGTCACACGTTCTCATGCCCTTACCTCCCCTCCCTTGCAGGGAGTTAAGTGAGTAACCTAGAGCACAACTTGACAGAGGTACTTACTCTCTCACTCTCAGGGTTACTTGCCTGACTCGAGAGAGAGTACCTCCTTCAGTTCTGGGCCCTGCATGTTTCACTCATGTCCAGGTATACCCCTCCCACCTCCAGCATCTCTAATCCCTTCCTAGTTCAATGTGTATGTTCAGGTCAGAAAAGAGACCCCTCCTCCCCTCCCCCCGGCCCCGATCCAGTAGCTGTCCCTTTTCAGACCATGTCCCAGAACTTTGGGAGGGTAGAAATAGCCAACCCTGTATTTGTAAGTCAAGCCTCCTCCATCGGCCCAAACTTACCTCCCATCCTCCTAGACTCCATCTCTGTTCTCTTTTCCCTTTTCAGAGGCATTCCAAATGCAAGGGCCATATGAATCCTAGGGTAAAGCTGATCCGCCCTGCTTCATTTTTCCCATTCAAAGCACTATCAACATGCAGGTAAGCTGAACCTGCTCCCTGTCCTCCCAGGTGGGTACCTGTACAAAGGTGGAAGGTACTAACCTAAGGAAGCCATGGAGGAATATTTGAGGCTAAATGATAGTTAAAAAAGAGACTTGTGGTGGAGGTTTAAAAATAGGTAGGAACTATTTGTGTTGGACTATGTTAGGCTCCTACATAGCCCAGGAGTCTAGCTCTCTATCCTTTGTTTTTGTTTTGTTTTGTTTTGTTTTGCTTTTTTCTCTATCCTTTGTTGCCAGACTTCTTCAGAGTCTCAGTTTCATGTACCATGCATTGGGGTCTAGTCTATAGCAATAATTCTTCAGGAGGAGGGCAGGAATATGTGTGCAGGAAAATGAGCTTAGAACCTGACCTCTCTTTATTTTCCCAGTTCTTGGCCTAGATCCTCACTTCTGTGTGGAGTTCACCAATTCCAGAGAAATCCAATTAGAGTGCAAATCAGAAGGTTTGTTCCTTCAGCAAAATAAAGTCCAGTGACTTGCAGGGACAGAAAATTCCAGCTATGTCCAAGTCTCAGATCTAGGACAAAAGTGCTCCGTTCCATGTAACAACAGCATTGCTACTCAGAGAACCTTCTCAGAGAATCTAATCTGTTCTGTCTGGAACCCAGTATTGAATCAGAAAAAGGAAGAACAGTTGTCCATAGCAGATCAGTTTTCTCTTTTCCCTCACTGTACTCACACTCCATGGCAGTGACAGCTTTAACCTGTTACCTTGGGTTTGGTTGATATTTTCTCATGTTAAATTCAGATTATGTATTTTAGGCAGGAGTATCTCAGAAATAACTCTGTATTCTTCTTGATATGCTCTATCTCAGTGGTGTGTGATTTCAATTTGTCCCATTACTGCTTATGTTTAGTTTGATCACTTGACTAATGTGGTAATTTCCAGGATTTTTTTTTACTAAATAAAGTCACTCTTTTCTACTTTATATATATAATACATATTTTGTGGGGAGATATCTTAAAGCTATGTAAACGTTCAGTTTCTTACCAAACTTTTAATTTATTCATTTATCTAAGTATATCTGTTTGGACTCATGGTTTTCAGTTTTATTCAATGGTTTATAATCCATCATGATCATTATTTACCCTATGATGTTAAAATTGTTTTCTGTTTGGTCAGTGGGAACCCCTTCAAGCTGGCTTCTGAGTCCTTTTGACAGATCTCCATTATTCTTTGAGCATTTCCTTATTGGCACAAAGAAATACTCCTGGCTCATCTTGTACTTTGCCTCCTTAGTACTAGAATCAGCTATTTGTCCAAGGAGTCAAGGTCTGAGTGAAAGTATGTCTATTGCTATTGGACTGTTGCTGCTCCCAGGTCCTGCCCATAGACAGGACTAGGAACACACATTTATATCTACATTTATTTCTACATTTATCTATGTATATTGAAATCCATAAGTCCCCATCAAAGCCTCTAGTTCTAATCCAATACCATAGGGCTTATTTTACATTTCCCCTCTGCCCTTTGAATATTTATAACTCTCTTCTCTGAAAGTGAGAATCCTGGCCCTTGATCTTTAATATATTTAATTTTTGCTCAATCCCCTTATATAAAACCAATTTCTCATCTCTTTCTTTGCCCCTTGCCCTATAAGAATGCCCTCCTCAACCCTCTCCAATATTCTGTGCTAGGCCTTTCCTCCACACGGATGCCTTGTTCCCTGGTTTGGACTCTGAGATGTCATACCCCATTCCTCACTTGCTCTGGCTCTGACACTCAACAGGGAGCTCCCTTCCATGGACTCCTTCCACACATCAGGCTGACACATAATACCCCTTCACTGCTTGGGCTCTGACACCTTACAGTGGACCATTTCAATTCTTCTACACCCCACCTTCCCACAGTCAGCACAGATGTTTCCTCTGTTTTGCCTTTCCCACATGCTTTAGGACTAATTATTCAGGAAGAGAAAGGTAGGGCAAGAAAGGAAAAGAAAAAAGGAATGGGAGAGGAAGGAATGGCTGTGACTTTCCCTTTTCTTTTTAAAATAAAGAAAGTTGTGAGAAACAAGATGGGAAATAAGCCTCTCTAATCACCTTTTTTTTTTTTTTTTTTTTCCCCAATCACTTTTAAGGAAGAGTACATATGAAATTTGAGAGTATGGACACTCATTTTGTTACCGCTATCTCATCCAAGTATTTTAAAGAGTCTTTTTAATATCCTCAGATGTATTTTAAAGAGTCTTTTTAATATCCTCAGATGTATCCTCAGATCATTGATGTAAAGGTCACAGATTAAATGGAAGGCAAATGCCTAGGAAGAACACTTTCCACCTCTGAATTCTGGCAAACAGGCCTCAAACCTTTTAATGATCATACTTCCTTTACCTTAATCTCTACTGTTCTACTCCCTTTTTCCTTCTGCTTCCATCTTCTTTCGTCCCTCTTCCTGTCAAGAAGCAAGCTGTCTTGAAAGAATGCACATTCTGCTGTTGTTGGATGAAGTAGTCTATAGATGTCTATTATATTCAATTGATTGATGGCGTTGAGTTTAACTATGTCTTTACCGGTTTTCTGCCTTCTGGATCTGGGGTATTGAAGTCTCAAACTTAGTAAAGAATTGTTCCACTCTCCTTGCAGTTCCATCACTTTTTGCTTCGTGTATTTTGAAACTCTGTTATTAGGTGCATATGTGTTAAGGACTGTTAGGCATTCTTGGAGTATTGACCTCTTTATCATAATATAATATCCCTGTTTATCTCTCATAATTTTCCTGTCAGTCTGCTCTATGTGAAATTATATAGCTAATTCCACTGTTTTTTAAAATTAGTGTTAACATGGTATATCTTTATCTGTCCATTCACTTTTTCTTATGATGAAAGAATTTATATTTAGATTTACCAGTTTCGATGATCACAGTTTGGTTGGCACCATCCAAAGCATCATAATCAGGAGCCAGTTGAACATATTCCTTCTTCCCTCCATTGAGCCTGATCAAAGTGTTGACCTTGGCCACGTCACTCTCATAAAGCGTCTTCACAACCTGTTTAATCTGGTGCTTGTTGGCCTTGACATCCACAATGAATACAAGTGTGTGGTTGTCTTCTATTTTCTTCATGGCTGGCTGGATAGTCAGGGGGAACTTAATGATGGATAGTGATCAAGCTTGTTTCTTTTTTTTTATTTATTTTATTTTATTTTTATTTTTATTTTTATTTTTTAAGCTTGTTTCTCCTAAGGATGGTCTTCTAAGGGTATTTGGGCCGCCTTTGGAGACAGTATCTTGTGCCATCAGAATGTAGGTGACATGCAGAGCTGCTTCTTCTTCTTCTTCTTCTTCTTCTTCTTGTGACTGTGTATGCCTTTAAGCACCACTTTCTTGGGCTTCAAAATCTTTGCTTTGGCTTCAGCTTTGGGAGAGGCAGTGGCTTCCTTCTTCACCTTAAGTGCCATCTTCATGAAAAAGCCTCATCCACCTATTTTTAATCTATATGTGCTTTATATTTAAAGTGGGCTTCCTGTAGACATAACATAGTTGGGTCTTGTTTTTTAATCCACTCTGAAAACCTCTGTCTTTAAACTGATGCATTTAGACTATTGTCATTCAAAGTGATTATTGATACAGTTGGTTTATCTACCACCATATTTATTGCTGTTTACTATTTGTTGCTCTTAGTCTTTGTTCCTTTTTTTGTGTGTGTGTGTCCCATTCCTTTTCTGCCTTTTTGTGGTTATAACTGAGTATTTCATATGATTCCATTTTCTCTCTTTTCTTAGCTCATCAGTTATAATTTTTTTTAACTCTTTTTAGTGGTTGCTCTAGAGTTTGCAATATACAATTATAACTAATTCAAGTCTGCTTTCAAATAACAATATACTGGGGCATCTGGGTGTCTCAGTGGTTGGGCGTATGCCTTTGGCTCAGGGCATGATCCTGAGGTCCTGGGATCAAGTCCCATGTCTGGCTCCCCATGGGGAACCTGCCTCTCTCTCTGTGTCTCTCATGAATGGATAAATAAAATCTTTAAAAAATTAAAACAAAAAACAAAAAACAAACAAAATAAAACAAAATACTGCTTTATGCATAAGTGAAATGCCTTATAATCAAACTAATCCTAACTTCTCCTTCCTGTCTCTTTTATCATTGCTGTCATTCATTTCATTTATACATAAGCATATATGTATTTATATATTTTTGTGTGTATATATATGCATGCACATACATACATATATACATATACGTAGCATACATAATCAAATACATTATTGCTATTGTTATTTTGAACAAACTTGTTCCTTGGATCAGTTAAGAATCAGAAAAATAAACATTTTTAAATGAAAAGAAAAATAAAAATTTTTCTTTTTTGCCTTACTTATTTCTTCTTCTATGCTCTTCCTTTATGCAGATCCAAGTTTCTGATCGATGTTATTTTCTTTTTTCTAAAACACTTTTTTTTTTTTTGAAAAAGAAAATGGAAGCCTGCTTTTATTGATGCACACATTGACGGACCTGCGATGGGAAGGGGCGGTGACGTTAACATGACACTGGTGGTTAACGCAACGGAAACATGAGGGCAGGAGATGGCTTTGCAGGGACATGATGCCTTCATAAGTTAGGGAAACGGACTGCTAGCTGGCTGCCCTTTCATTTCATGTTCTTCACAAACTCCTCTCCCTTTTTGATGGAGGCCTTCAGCTCGGGGATGGCTTCTGCTATCATCTTCTCTTCAAAAGGGGAGATCTTGCCAATGCCTAGATTCTTCTCGATGCCCTTTTTCCCCAGCAGTAATGGTGTGGAGAAATAGGCACAGTCTGCTTCCTGGGACTTAACAAAGGAACATTCGACAACTCCTTCCTTCCCATTCGTTGCATCCACAAGGGAGAAGACAATCCGAGCTCCAGCGTATGCCATGGAGGGCGGGTGGCAGAGCCTGCTCCAGCTTTGGCCTTCAGCACCTCCGTGCCGGCCTCCTGGATCCGCCCGGCGACGGCTGTCAGCGGGTCCTGGGGAAGGTCCACCTTGGGGGTGCGCTGAGACATCAGGGGGACGATGGTCTTCCCGGCATGACCGCCAATGACAGGAACATTGACTCGCGCGGGATCCAAACCCTTTAGTTCTGCAATGAAAGTGTTGGCCCTGACAATGTCCAGGGTCGTCACCCCGAAGATTTTACTGGGGTCGTAAGCTCCGTGTTTCTTGAAAACCTCCGTTGCCATTGGGATGGTGGAGTTGACCGGATTTGAAATGACGCAGATCATGGCCTCGGGGCAATGCTGGGCGCAGGCCGCAGTCCGGGTGGCCACAACTGAGGCACCGGTGCTGAACAGGTCATCCCGTGTCACGCCTGGTTTTCTCGGGACTCCGGCTGGAATCACCACCGCATCGCAGCCTTTGAGGCAACCCGGCAGCTGCGCAGGTCCCAGGTGGCCTTTCACGGTTGCTCTGGTCTCGATGTGGCTCAGATCTGCGGCCGCTCCGGTGTATGAGCAATATCCAGAGGGTCAGGCGGCTCCCTAAGGGGCTGTTCTTGAGAAGCGGCGCAAGGGGCTGCCCCATTCCTCCGGAAGCCCCGAGCACAGCAGCTTTAGCCTTGTTCTGGGCCGAGGTGCTGAAGCTGCGGCGGAGAGCGGCGCGGGAGGCGCGGGCGGGGCGGCAGGGCGGAGGGCACGGTTGGTTGGAGCGGGCAGGGACTAAAAAACTTCTTTTAACATTTTTTTGCAGGGTAGGTCTACTGGCAACAAGTTTCCTCAATGTTTGTATGGAGAAGTCTTTATTTCTCCCTTACTTGAAGGATAAGTTTATAGGGCATGGAATTTTCGATTGGTGTTTTTTTCTTAGACACTTTAAATATTTCCCTCTACCATCTTCTTACTAGCATGGTTTGTGAGAAATTGGATGTATTTTTATCTTTGCTCCGCTATAAGTAAGGTATTCTTTCCCCCCCTCTGTCTTCTTGTGAGGTTTTTTTCTTTATCTTTGATTTTCTGTAGTTTGAAAATGATATCCTGAAGTGAGTTTTTAGTTTGTTTGTTTTGGTATTTATCCTGCTTGCTATTCTCTGATCTTCCTGGATCTATGATTTAGTGTCTAACATTACTTTGGGAGAAATTTTCAGTCAATATTGTTTCAAACATTTCTTCTGTTTCTTTTTCTTCTCCTTCTGGTATTTTCCATACTTATGTTAGACCTTTGGTAATTGTCCCATAGTTCTTAGATATTCTGTTCTGTTTTTTTCCCCAGTGTTTTTTCTCTTTGTCTCTCTTTTTTTTTTTTTAATTTATTTTTTATTGGTGTTCAATTTACTAACATACAGAATAACCCCCAGTGCCCGTCACCCATTCACTCCCACCCCCCGCCCTCCTCCCCTTCTACCACCCCTAGTTCGTTTCCCAGAGTTAGCAGTCTCTCTTTGTCTCTTAGTTTTGGTTGTTTCTAGTGGGATATTCTCAAGCTTAGAGATTCTTCCCCTGACCTGCCCAGTCTACTAATAAGCCCACCAAAAGCATGCTTTATTTCTGGATCTCTAGCATTTTTTTCTGGTTCTTAGAATTTCCATCTCTTTGCTTACATCATCCATCTGTTTTTGCATGCCATCTACTTTATTTGTTAGATCTATTAGCATATTAATCGTAGTTAAATTCCTGGTCTAATAATTCCAATATCCCTGCTATATATATACGTGTGTGTGTGTGTGTGTGTGTATATATATTTCTGATGCTTACTCTGTCTCTTCAAACTATGTTTTTGCCTTTGAGTATGCCTTGTAATTTCTCTTGATAGTTGAACATTATGTACTGGGTAAAATGAACTAAATAGGACTTCAGTAGATCGATGATTAGGGCTCAGCTTTTTTGTGGACCATGCACTTCACAAGTGCTTTTCAGGTTTTTCCTCCTCCCCTCAGGTGGGACAGGATGGCTAGTATGAGCTGGAGTTGGGTATTTCCCTTTCTCTAGGTAGTTCAGGCTCTGGTTAGTTTGTCCTGAGGGCAGACCTTGTTCAGAATAGAATGGTCTGGCATATTTCAAGATGGTTCCTTTTCTCCTACCCCTGCAGGAAGCACAAGATTTCTTTTTTTCCTCCATTATTTACTGTGAGAACTGTTAGAGCTCCAGGAGCTGAAACTTACAAAATTTGGGGGAATGCCATGATGACAGGGTCCCCCCAAATTTTATCTCTCAGGATTTTCTACACTGAACCCCCAGTGTTTTGCAACTATAATTCAGGGTTTTGTTTTGTTTTTTGTTTTTTTTACCCCAGCACTGGTCCTCTATATGTTTCTTCTCCTGTGTGATTTTCTGTATTTGCCTGTCTTTCCAATTTTGGGGGTAGTAGTCTGCTCTGTGACCTTATTTCTCTTATAGATCTAAAAAGAGTTGTTGATTTTTCAGCTTTTTCAGTTTTTACTTGTTTGAGTGGGGTAGCATCTCCTTACAGCTAGGACCCAGAAATCTCTTAGCTTTCTATTTGTAGCTCTTGGTGAAATTATTTGGTTTCTAGAACAATAAATCGAATCTTTTTCTCAAATAATATATTTTAAGTACGTGAAGAAAGCTATCATGTTGTTTCTAATTTTCCCTGGTCTAACATCCTCCTTTCCTTGTCTCACATTCTCTCTTTTCTCTTTCCTTATCTTCCTTTCCCTTCTTCTCTTTCTTTTATTCCCTTGTCAAATAGTTACTAAACCTCTACCTATCATACTTTCTGTTAGGCACTGAGGATAACTTCTTTTCTTTCCTCAGAAAAATGATGCACATAGGAAAGAAAGGCACATAAGATTTTATTAAATTAATAAATTAAATTGTATTAAATTTAATAAATTAAATTTATTAAAATGAATAGAAGAATTAATAAATGTTCTGAATCCTATAGAAGTATACTTGCTCCTGTGCTTTGATTTTGACCACCATTGCTTTCCTGTCATTTTCCTTTTGATAATCTGTAACATATCAACATTCTCCTTCACTTGTAGTGTGGTTGTAGTCAAATCTGTGCAGATTCAGAAAATTCCCTTATGTCTATCTTTAAGCTAAATATCTTTTGAATAGTTTAATAATAATATTAATATAGGAATAAGTTATGACTGGGAGAGTGTGTTTGAATTTCTGATGCCACATGTAAAAAAAGTTGGAATGGTATAATATGTGTTTTCTAATGAATATTTGCTTCATTGCTTAATGTCAAAATGTAATCGGACCACACAATCCACACAGAATGGCATAGCCATTTTGGTGTCTGGCAATCTTTAATGGAAGGTGAATGAAACTTCGTTTATTCTGCTGCAGTTGTAGACTCTAATAACCATCAGGGCTCACAATAGACAAGGTCCATCCTAGAATTTGTTAAAATAGGCAGCAGTTTTATTATGAAGCTAGAATTTCATGGTGTGGAGAGCCCATGATTTATATTAGTTGACTGTGACTCATTAGTGGTAGATGAACGAAGAGTAAAAAAATACTATTTACTGAGTCACCACAGTTACTATTTAAAATGAATATATGCACAGATTTATTTTTTTTTCAACTTCAGGATATTCTCAAGGTGGCTTTGAATTGCTTAATGCAGAATCCTAAAAAATTAAATCGATGGCTTAGAATTCAAATGAAAGAGTAGGTTTCAGAAAGAGAGCATATAACTTCTTAAAAAGGAAGTTTTGCCTTTTCTATACAGCTTTGCAACTGAAAATCTGTGTTTGGATTCCAGTGACCCTGAACAATAAGGGTGGAAGTGGGCCTTTATTTATTTCACATTGCCTTTCAGATTTCTCTTTAAATTCCCTGTGACAAGTGACTCTTGTTTTTGATGGTCAAATGATACTTAATGATGAAAACCAGAAAAGGCCTTGACTAGGGTAGTAAAGCCTATAACATACCCAGGAGCAGATTCTATATAAAGATTTGAAAACACGAAGGATAGGAAGCATGTGAAGAAGTCCCAGCTCACAGCAGCTTAGTGGAAAAAAGATCACTATGTGGTTATTCTATCTGCCAAAGCATAGTGGCTTTTGCTTCTTGCACCTGAGAGTTATGGGAAACTATAACATTCCAGCATATGTTAGTAGATTTTCTCTCTCACCATGCCAGGAAGTTATATAACTCAGAAAAATAAGTTGAAGAGAAAGTTCTTTGGTGCCTTAGATGTACTTCTGAAAATCTCAGACCTAAAAGAGAGACTGAGTCAGATGTCAGAGCACAATACTTAAATCAAATATATAACTCTCAGCAGAAACGATTGGGTTTCTCCCAGAGAAATTTCTCATCTCTGAAAAAGAACAGAAAAATTGAAAAGAATGGGTTCTTGGTCCTTTGAATGTGCGAAGAATGAATGAGAAGTCCTGGCCTAAAAATACTTTTAAAATTTTAAACAAACAAACAAACAAACAACACTTCTTGTGGCATATTGCAGAGTCTCCCCATATTTCCTTCTCAAAATGAGATCATTCCTTTGCACCATTTAAGAGCCCAAGGCTAACTGTGGGATGGTGAATGAAAAGCACCACTATCTCAAGCCTACATTCTGAGCTTTTATGTCTCATTGCCTATCACAAGGAAGCTTCCTGGACATTTTAAACTTTTTAAAAACTTCAATTCAATAAAAATGAAGATTTTCCTTTTAGGTCACCATTTCTTCTGGCAGACTGAGTCTAAAATGCACTTTATTTCCCTTTAATTTAACAGCTCCAGCAGCTTTTCCAGTTAAATCGACTGTTCATTATTGAGCCCCATTTATGAAGGGGCTGTGCAGTGCAGTTTAATGAATCCTTGGCACAAAGCTCCCTTTCAGGACTGGGAAAGAATAGGGGCTGTTCAGGCCCTGTAGGGCTGTATGTCAAAGCCAGCCCATAATGCCTGTCAGCCAAGGGCAGAAATTCCCACTGATATAAGAATGTGCAAGAAATCAACTTTCACCACCGACGAGCAGATTAAGACACGATCAGGAAATGAGACTGTAGATTTAGAACAGTGACACCTGTTTGAACAGAGGGATTTTCCCATCCCTTGATCACTGTGTGCCTGGAGTGGGGGCTGGTAGAAGCAGGAGCAGAGCTGAGGCCTCAAAGCCTTCCAGGGTCTTCTGAGAGGGGAAGGAAAGGCCAAAAGACCATTGTGGGTGGGGGCACCTTTGGGCTAGGTCTTGTGCTAAGAACTTTCACATTCTTTTTTTTACTTTAATCCTCATAAGAAGCTCATGAGGATTATTTACATGTAGCAGAGGAGGAAACTAAGGCTCATGGGATTTCATTTCTGGTTCAAGGTTACACTGCTAATTAGCCACTAACTGTCAATGAGGAGATGAAACGTAGGCCTGTCTGGCTCCTGAGTGTCTGTCCTTTCTAGTGCTCTGAAGTGAGGCTCATCAATAGATTTTGTTCTTTGGAAATAGCCAAGTTCTAGGTACTAGGAATAGTTTTTTTTTTTTTAAGGATTTTATTTATTTATTCATGAGAGACACACAGAGAGAGAGAGAGAGGCAGAGACACAGGCAGAAGGAGAAGCAGGCTCCATGCAGGGAGCCCGATGTGGGACTCGATCCCAGGTCTCCAGGATCACGTCCTGGGCCAAAGGCAGACGCTCAACCACTGAGCCACCCAGGCATCCCGGTACTAGGAATAGTTAAAAAAATTTAATTGCTTGGGATATACATTGATTTCCTACTAGGTGCCAGGCATATGTGATATACATTGGGATTACAGGCAGATGAGCCATGCATGAAAGCATGAGGAGTGGGAGTTGGGGCATTCTATAGTGTTAGGCCTGGGTTTAAATCCTAGCTCTGATGATATGTAGCTTGTATACCTTTCAGACCTGGAAACCTTGGGAAAGTCCCTTCTCACTAAGTCTTGGCTGTGCTGCCCTCCATCCCAGCCACACAGTAGTCAAGGATGGTGGTTCAGGAGACTCTGGTATTGCTGACTACTCTCCTAAGGGTAACACAGTCCAGATGATTTCTATAGAAAGGAGTCATGGATGTCTTTGTATAGATACTATGAGATCCTCTAATTTCAAGATGGGTTTGTGGATTGTTTATGTTTGTTTTTTTAATATATATTTTTATATATCAGTGCAGGGTTTATTCCCACAACCCTGAGGTTGAGACCTGAGCTGAGATCAAGAGTCAGATGCTTAACCCACTGAGCCACTCAGATGCCCCATGTAAATTGGTTTTCTTTCAGCAAGATGGAGTAAATCAAGCCTGATGAAGTATAGTTTTAAAAAGGTAAAATCATGACTTTTGGGCAAATATAAATGAACCACATGAAAAAGAGTCTATTTAACTCATGAATTGGCAGAGAAACCATTAAGATGTTATGACTGATTCAAAGAACATTTAAAAAGCCAGGTAAATACTATTGCAATATTAGTGTAAGTTTACTGAGTTACACAAAAATTGAGTTATAAATCTTTGTGGTTCCATGAATAGAAATTATTTGCATATCTACTATGCAAACTTCTACCAGGTAATAAAAAGTTTTATTAAATCTGGGATCTTCAACTAATAGCAAATGGTGAGAAAAATTAAATAATTACTCTAGACAATCTCTGGATGGTCTTTGTGCCTACATAACATTGAAAGAAGGCATGACTCACTTTTTGGCTTCATTTCTAAGTTTTTTATAACTTTTCTGATAAGCCTTTTATTTTATAGACAAGTAGATTTAGACCCACCTAGAGTGAGGAAATGATTTTCCCACATCATAGTGAGTCATTGGTAAAGCCAGTACTAAACCCTAGGCCTCCTCTCTCCGTAAAAGTGTTGTTCCACTTCACTAGAATGGAAACACATAGCAACCCTGTCTCCTCCACTAGAGACCAGAGAAGGAGAGGACTTGCACTTTTCTGATTGCAAAGAATGAAGGGGCATGTATTTTCAAGGGTAGCTTTTAAATTAAGGTCAATTAAATATGGGAACAAGAAATAAATGCTAATTGATCCATTTTACTAAGATACAAATTAGGAAGTTAACTTTGGGGCTTACTTTTTTTTTTAAGATTTTATTTATTTATTAATGAAAGACACAGAGAGAAAAAGGCAGAGATGTAGGCAGAGGGAGAAGCAGGCTCCAGGTGGGGAGCCTGATGTGGGGCTCGATCCTGAGACGGAGGATCAGGCCCTGAGCCAGGGGCAGGTGCTCAACTGCTGAGACACCCAGGCGTCCCTGGGCTTACTTCTTGCTAACAACACAGAGATAGTCTGATTCCTCAGATGGGAATCCCTAGAAACAGACCTTGGGATGGAGTTGTGTGCAGAAGGTTGATTGAGGGAGACTCTCAGGAGATACATCTCTCGGGAAGAGAGGAAGTCAAGATTCGGCAGAAAGACAAACTGAACTATCAGCCTCAGCTGATTGTGTGGAAAGCTCTGGATCTGGGATGGTCTTTTTTTTTTTTTTTAAGATCATTCATTCATTCATTCATTCATTCATTCATTCATTCATTTATTTATTCATTTATTTATTTATTTATTTATTTATTTATTTATTTATTTATTTATTTATTTATTTATTTATTTATTTATTTATTTATTTATTTATTTATTTATTTATTTATTTATTTATTTATAGAGATACAGAGAGATGGGCAGCCCCGTTGGCGCGCAGCGGTTTGGCGCCGCCTTCAGCCCAGGGCGTGATCCTGGAGACTCTGGATCGAGTCCCGCGTTGGGCTCCCGGTGTGGTGCCTGCTTCTCCCTCTGCCTGTGTCTCTGCACGCCCCTCCTCGCTCTCTCTCTCTCTCTCTCTCTCTGTATCTCTCGTGAATAAATAAATAATCTTAAAAAAAGAAAGAGAGAGAGACAGAGGAAGAAGCAGGCTCCATGCAGGGAGCCCGACGTGGGACTCGATCCCGGGTCTCCAGGATCACACCCCGGGCTGCAGGCGGCGCCAATCCGCTGCGCCACCCTGGCTGCCCTGGGGATGGTCTTCTACCCTTGACTCAAACTGAAGCAAGGTTGCGGGGCAGGGGCCCGGATCTGTCTTTTGTTACCCTGCATCAGCTAGTCATTGGTCTCTGGTGCACTTGGAGAAGGATAGGACCTTGGGCAAGGCAGTTTCCCTCAGCTGTGGTCAATGCTTGGTGAGAGCACCAGCTGTCGGCTATTAGCAGTGACATCAGTGGCTCGGGGATGGGTTTACCAGGTTCCAGAGGGGATCTGGGCAGAGGATCATGATTTCCACTATGTCTGTTTTTATTACAAGGTTAGGTGTAATAAAAAGATTTCAACTCCAGGGCCAAAACTGATGGATTAGTAGTGTCAGGAGTAATATGTTGAGAAATTTCTAAGCTCATCTGGACTTGGTGGAAAGAACATGAGGATTGATTAGTGATGTCTGTAGGACAGTGAGTCATGATGCCATGATTCTTCTTGGATTTAATGCTGGTATAGGGTGACAACACCGTACAGTCTGCCTAGGACCATCCGCGTTTATGCTGTGCTGCCAGTATAATTATTAATGAGTAATGTTACCTTTCATTCTCAAAAATGTTCTTCCTAGGAAAATCAATGTTATGGTCATCCTAAGAAAGAAGTTCTCAATCTTGCCATTCTTGCCTCTGTTCCTGAAAAGTGCTCCTTTCTCACTGGACCCTATTTAGGACAAATAGCCTAGTGCATTTAGACTTTCAAAGAAGACTGGCAGAGAGGGTTTTCTTTAGCAACTTTTGCTTCTGGCTTAGCGACACAAAACTTTCCAGAGGCATAGGTGCAAACATCCTAGCAACGTTTCTAGAATAGGCAAAGAGTTGTTGGAGGATGGAGATATGAGGCAAAGTACAGGAGAATAAAACATAATATAACCACAGAAAATTATTCTGCCACATGGTAAAGCAGAACTTTGTAGATAGAGTTATCATCTGGCCCGGCTGAAGGCATGTTGACCCTGCATTTAAAATCAGAGATTCTTTTTCCTTTAAAAAATGTTTTTTAAGATTTACTTATTTATTTGAGAGAGAGAGAGAGAGAGCATGAGCAGGAGGGGCAGAGCAGGAGGCAGAGGGGGAGGCAGAGGGATAAGGAGAGAGAATCTCAAGCAGATTCTCCACTGTGTGCAGAGCCTGATGCAAGGCTCAATCTCATGACCCTGAGATCACAATCTGAGCAGAAACCAAGAATCAGGTGCTTAACAACTAAGCCACTCAGGCATCCCTAAAATCAGAGATTCTTACATCTGGAAGAGAATGTGGAGATCATCTATCCACATCCCCTTCCATTTATGGATGGAAGATAGGCCAACATCACACTTTAGGTACTTGTAAAGCAGGAATTAGGACACTGGTTCCTTAAATCTCCCAGTCTAGAGCTTCTTCCACTGGACTAGCTTCTGTTCACCAAGGAGAAATTAGCAGAGTCTGTAGCAGTAACAACAACATGGAGGCAGCAATTTGGCTTTGGATAAAAGAGAAAGATTGCTCTCAGACCTGGGATGACTTGGCAGAGAGGCTGGCAAGAAAACTGCTATACGCAAGAGCATGGGCATTATTTTTCCTCTGTAAACAGAGCATGGCATCAGGTTGGGGGCCAAAGTCTTCTATGGTGCCAGGAAAGTGACAAATGCTAAAAACTGCTTACCACGGACAAGGCAGTGTGCCACATGCCATGGAACACAAAGATAAATAAGCCCCTCTGCTCAGAAATCTCCAGTGGTTCTCTCCATTTTCATAAGATCAAGTCTAAGCTCCTCTGCATAGCATTTGAGGCACCCTTTCTGATCTTATCTCCCTCTACTTTCTGCCTCACACCCTATATTCCAGCTGCATGGTACTACAATTACCCGATATTGCCCTCCATGTCCTATCTCATGAGGACTCCCTTTAAGATGCACCCCCCATCTTTTAAAATAATTTTAGTTACCTAAAATTATCCTAAAGTTATCCTTTATGGCACAACTCAACTGCATCTTCCTTATGAAGCCTTCTACCCCTTCTGTGCTCCAGAACAATCTGCTTGTGTCTCTATTTAAACACTGTCCTAAGGGCAGAAAACATGTCTATGGCATTTCTCCATGCCTAGAGTATGGTGTACCTAGGATACTGCAGGTGCTCAGCAGATGTCTGTTGAATGAATACACTGACTTGACAGTCGGACTCAAATAAATCATTGGTAATAGATCTGTCTTCTCAGGACCAGGACTTAAGTATGTACCTTTTGGTGCTTAGGATGATGCCTAGTACATAGTAGGCCCCAATAGATATTTCTTAAGTGACAGAGCTAGACAAGTATACAAATAGCTGATTCATGGCAGACTGGGAATAGGGACAGTGGATTTAGATTTGAAGCTAAACGCCGTCCGTACCAGCTCTTTGACTATCGGCAAGCTGCCTAAGCTCTTTGACTTTAGACGCCTTCAGTAAAATGAGATAATATTAACTACCTGAAAGGGTTATAGTGAGGATTAAATGAACAATGAAGGTGCCTAGTATGCTTCAGATGTACAGTGGAAGCTCAATAAATGCTCCTTGAGTGAATGGATGAATGAATAAAGAAGTGCCACCAAAGAGATCAAGGTAAATAAAGTATCAGGAAAGCTGGAGGGAAGGAGATACAGCAGCCCGAGTTGGTGGCACAAAGACCTGGGAGGGCTTTTTGAGAAAGATTAAAATTTAATATAGATTTTGAAAACAGAATAGGATTCTCAGAAAGTGCAATGGAATTAGTGATACCTGATTCTACCATATAGAAATATAATCTAGTATGTTTTCAGCTGCCCCAAATGATATGCATAATGAAAGTCACTTTAATAATGATGAAGAAAGACTAAGCGTAATATAGTAAAACAGGCCTTAAGCAGAGGAGTCTAAAATCAGGTTCTTTTTTCATAAAAGTGATTTTGAGGGGTTGGGGAAAGGAGATTGAAAATAGATGTGGAATCCTAAGACTTGAAAGCTCCCCCTTAATTCATTTCCTCCTTGATGCTATCAGGAAATGCTTTCCGGAAAGAACGGGCAGGTTTAATGCAATTATGTCGTGTTGGCCCTCCCCAGCTTGGCCATGTGCTAGGCAACTCCAGCTGGCCTCACACAAGAGAAAACAAACTTCAGCTGCCCCTTAGGCCATTGTTTTAGCACTCCGCAGAGAAGGGTTCCAGCGGCTGATCCGAGCTGCTTAAGCTGTTTAATTGAATGAATTCAACCTCATATAATAGGATCTAGGTCTTTAAGCATTTCTGTCTGGCATACCGGATATTGGGCTGAGGGCTGCTCAACTTACCCAGGCTTGCTGAGACCCAGAGTGTCTCCGGTGGCCACACTTGTCACATTCTGGTATAAACTTCCGTGGGCTCAGAGCGGCATTATGCTGTGCCCTGATGGATATCGCTCTGCATTGATCCAACTTAAGTCTCTAAGAGGGGTACGCAATCAGGTATTTGAATGGAGTCTGAATAAAAGAAGATTCCATGTTCAGGGACTTGTGTAATATCTCTCATTTTCTTCTTAATGGGAACTCAGCACACATGCATGCCATCAATATTTTAAAGATATAATTCATATGTCAGAAAATTTCACCCTTCTAAAGTGTGTGATTCAGTGGTTTTAGTATATTAACAAAACTATGCAACCATCACCACTATCTAATTCCAGAACATTTTCTTCATCCCAAAAAGAAACCCTATGGCCATTAATACAGGTCACCAATTTTAGGTAAACGAAAAGGAGTTTAAAAAAATTAATAATAGATTATAGCAAGAAACACAGCTTTAAAAAGTAATAAAAATATTTCGGGGCACCTGGGTGGTTCAGAGGTTGATTGAGTGTCTGCCTTTGGCTCAGGTCGTGATCCTGAAGTCCTGGACTCGAGTCCCACATTGGGCTCCCTGTAAGGAGCCTGCTTCTCCCTCTGCCTATGTCTCTGCCTCTGTGTGTGTGTGTGTCTCATGAATAGATAAATAAAAATCTTTAAAAAAAAGTAATAAAAATATTTCATATGAGTTAGAGGGGTGAAATCATATGCAGACTTTCACCAAAGTGACTGTATCCAGATCAATAACAGATTGCTTCAGCTACAGGTCAGATTCTATAGTTAGGTAATTTTTCTTATTCTTTATTTATACTAAATTAGACATTCTAAGTACCAATTATAGGTTATTGGGAATAACAGCAAATGTTTGTTGGTTCTGTTGGACAGTTCTGGATATTTGGATCAAACAAGGCATCTTATCCGTTATATACCCATCAGCCAGCCTTCCCCCTTCTTCCCTGCAAACAGAACACTGACCTGTTTGGGTATTGGGCAGACATCCCTCCATCTCAGTAAGTGTAGATGCCTATGCAGCTCCAGGGGTAAATTATAATTGGTCTAAACAAAACAGGATAATATCCTTTTCCTTGGTCATTGAATAGTGTAAGGGTAAGCAGGTAATCTATTTGGCTAATGAGATGTTTTTCTGAGAAGGGACTCCCTCTCAGTATAAAATCATAAGGCCTCCTGCAGAAAAGGCCATTTGGCCTTTTGGAATAGTGGTGTGATGCTTGGAAGCCAATCAGCTATCTTGCAATCATGAGGCACCCACGCAAGGATGACAACTAACACATTAAGGAAGATGAAACAGAAAAGTTAAGTCTGAGATTGTGGTAGTAACAATAGCTGAACCAGTGCCAGAATTTGCTCACATTAGGATCTTTTATCTATCTATCTATCTATCTATCTATCTATCTATCTATCTATCTATTCATCTCATCTATTTAATCTATCTGACATCTATCTATTTACCTACCTGTTTTTCTGGGACTACCAGCCCAATTGTAAAGACCTAAAAATTAATAAGAGATTTTCAACTCAACATCCTATCAGATGTTAATTTTACAAGCATGACATACTTAAATATTTTAATTTGGGAAATAATGGTACATGGACTTCCAATTGTAATTTTAGCTGCATTTGTTCTAGAAGTTACTTTAAAAATATTTATTTACTTATTTACTTATTGACAGAGGAGGAGAGAACACAAGCAGGCAGAGCAGCAGACAGAGGGAGAGGGAGAAGCAGGCTCCCTGCTGAGCAGAGAGTCCATATGAGGCTTGATCCCAGGACCCTGGGATCATGACCTGAGCGGAAGGCAGATACTTAACAGACTGAGCCACCCAGACATCCCTAGAAAGTACTTTTCGATGATTCATCGCAGTATGTTGACATAGTTGTTTTTTTTTTTTTTTAAGATTTTATTTATTGATGAGAGACACAGAAAGAGGCAGAGACACAGGCAGAGGGAGAAGCAGGCTCCCCACTGAACAGGGAACCTGATGGATGCGGGACTCATCCCAGGATCTCAGAATCACGACCTGGGCCAAAGGCAGACGCTCAAACACTGAGCCACCCAGGTGCCTCTGACTTGGTTTTGAAATATTTGTCAATAATATACCTTTAATTTCTTTCTTGGGTAAGTGAAGAAAATTATTACCTCAAAGGAAGAAATCAGGCTGCTCTAACCATAGTTCTACTATCCCTAAAATTCTTGTTATCTTATCCTCAACATAAAATAGTCTTGATACCTCAGCTTGAAATGAGTGATTAGGCCTGACTATTCAGAATACTGAATATGTTGCTAAGATAAGACACTTGAGGAATATCTTTGTCATTGTTACAAAACAGCAGTATAGTGTCATAACTTCTAGTTGGAATAAAGTAATTGTAAACTAAATGGAAAAGCTCCTGTGAAATTACTTTTTAGATATAGATTTTAATGTGTTATTAAAATAAATATATGCATGGTTTGTAAAGGAAAAACAATATTACAATTTTCTTCCGCATTATCCCTATTTCTGACTCTCACTTTAAACATTTAAAAAATATTTCTTCTTTCTGTTTTTACCTATAGATTTCAAAATAATCTTCTGTGGCAGACATGAAGATGCACTGCTTAGATTCCTCTTCAGGAAAGGACTCATTGCCTAGCTGATGCCCCTGTCGAGCTTGCAGGGGTCAGGTATTAGCTTGCCCAGGCCTTCTCTAGCAACTGCCTTATTTGGGGTGAGGAGGAGGACTTAGTTTTCTTATTTTCTTTTATTTTTTTAAGATTATTTATTTATTTATTTATTCATGAGAGACACACAGAGAGAGAAGCAGAGACATAGGCAGAGAGAGAAGCGGGCTCCATGCAGGAAGCCCGATGTAGGAGTAGATCCTGGGACACCCCTGAATCCAAGGCAGATGGTTAACCGCTGAGCCACCCAGGTCTCCTAGAACTTAGTTTTCTATGTGCATTTCACTAATTCTTCCTTAGATACATTAACAGAAGGATAACACCTTCTTATAGAATTTAGGATTTTTTTAAAAGATTTAATTTATTTATTCATGAGAGACATACAGAGAGAAGCAGAGAGGCAGAGACACAGGCAGAGGGAGAAGCAGGCTCCACGCAGGGAGCCCGATGTGGGACTCGATCCCAGGGTCTCCAGCATCATGCCCTGGGCCAAAGGCAGGCACCAAACTGCTGAGCCACCCAGGGATCTCCCTAGGATGCTTTCAATTGCAAGCATTATGCCCAACTAAAAGTAGGCTAAACAAAAGAGGTTTATTATCTCACTGTTTTTTTTTTTTAAAGAGTATTTATTTATTTATTTGAGAGAGCACAGAGGGAGAGGAAGCAGCAGACTCCCTGCTGAGCAGAGAGCCCGCTGCAGTAGTGGCTCCATCCCAGGACCCTGAGATCACAGTCTGATCTGAAGGCAGATGCTTAACCGACTAAGCTACCCAGGCACCTCTATTATCTCACTCTTAAAGAAGTCTGTAGCTAGGGAGTTCTGGGGTTGGTTAATTCAGTGACATTATCATTGAGGATTCAGGTGCTTTTCACATTTCTGGTCTGCCAATCTCAGCATGTCGATTTTTGTTTTTTAGGCTTTCCCCCTCATGGGTATAAGATGGCTGCCATAGCTCCAAGTATCACTTATTATATGAACACCCAACAGGAAGGGGAACATTTCTTCATCTCTCTTTCCTTTCTCTTCTTTTCTCTCTCTTTTTGGTATGTAGGTAAGGGAGGGCTTTCCTAGAATTCAAAGAGTAGTTTCTCCTAATGTCTCATTGGCCAAGATTGGATCTCAAGCCATGCTGTAGATAAAAGGGAAGTGCAATTGTCTGTCATATTCAGCTTCCACAGGAGCTGGAGGGCTCTGTCAGGTGAGAATAAGAATATGTGTGGGATATTGAAAGCAGTGAGATATCTGCCACCTCCTACCATCATGGTCAAATATCTAAGTATATCTATCACTTTCGTTTATTTTTCTTGGAGACATCCCCTCCTTTCCAGGAATTCTCCATTCTTCTGTTTCAATTTGGACTGATTGTCCTCACTTAATCTGCTCTATGGTTATTATTGTGATACTTCTCTTCATCATCATCCAGGGAATTCTACTTGATTCTTTTTTTTTTTAAGATTTAATTTATTCATGAGAGAAAGAGAGAGAGAGAGAGAGAGAGAGAGGCAGAGACACAGGCAGAGGGAGAAGCAGGCTCCCTACAGGGAGCCTTATGTGGGACTTCATATCAGGACCCAGGGATCACGACCTGAGCCAAAGGTAGACGCTCAACCCCTAAGCCACTGAGGCGTCCCTCTTTTGATTCTATGTCATAATGGATCCCCTGTTTTCTGGATACTCTTTTCTTCTATTTTTTTTTTCATGATGCATATTATTCAGTGGTTCCCTGAGCAGTTTCTTGAGAGACGGTGTTATAAGGTGTTAGATGTCTGAATATGTTGCTATTCTACACTCATGCTTGAGTGATCACTGGGTTTGGTATGGAATTCTAAGTAGGAAATAATTTTCATCCAGATTTTAAGGTCTTTGCTCCAATGTCTTCCAAGTTCCATTGTTGTTAATGAGAGGTCTGGTGTTATTCTTTTTTAGAAAGAGAGAGAGCAAGAGTTGCAGAGTGGGGAGGTGCAGAGGGAGAGAAGAGAGAATCTTAAGCAGGCTCCATGTGCTCAGTGCAAAGCTCCATGCAGGGCTGGATCTCACAACCATGAGATCATGACCTGAGCTGAAATCATGAAATCCTAACTGTCTGAACCACCCATGTGCCTCTAGGTCTGATGTTATTTTGACTTCATTTTTATTTTTATTTTTTCACGTGATGTTTATTTTTCTCTAGAGCTCTTTATTCCTTGATATTCTAAAAATTTATAATGTGCCTTAGCGTGGGTCTTTTTTCATTAAGTTTGCTAGGCATTTAGTAAGTTCTTTTAATCTGGAAATGTGTATTTTCAGTTCTACAAAATTTCCTTATTTTATTTCTTTGATAATATTTTCTTCTCCATTTTGTCTATTCTCTATTCTGAAAAGTTTAATGTTGAACATCCCTTTGATGTTTTGTTCCTTCTAGGAGATTTCCTCAACTTTTTCTTCCAATCCTTCTATTAGATTTTTAAAAATATATTACCACAAATTTCTAAGAGCTTGTTCTTGTTTTTGATTCCCTTCCCTTTTTGGGTATCATCTAATTGTTGTTTTGTAATTGCCATATTTTCTCTTATATTTTTAATCTGTAATCTTATTTTCTCTCTTTAAATCACAATTTATATGGAAGTTTTCTCTTATTCTTTGTAGTGTCAGTTTCCTCTGGGATTCTCATCCCTGAAGGTTTTTTTTGTTTTGTTTTGTTTTGTTTTGTTTGTCTCTGCATACATGTTGAGACATTACTAAAATATTTGATGAACCTTGGATGACAATTTAAGAGTGGATATCTAAAAAGCTAAGTATTGGAAGTCCATCCAGTTTTTTTCTCTTGTGCTATTAACCCTTTAGAGAAGACTACTCCAATTTCCTGATTGAGGAGTAGATAACCTGCTGCAAACATTCTAGAAATTGACTGAAAAAGTTGAGGATCATTATTCATAATGTAGAACCTCATTTAATCCTCAGTATGATGTCTCATTGCTCACTCTCTGTTGCACAAGGAATCCTCTAGACTAGAACCATTCTGGTTCAGTTCCATAGGAAATAAAAATCTTGTTTCCAAATCCAATTAGAAGAGAGGGTTTTGGGGTGCCCGATTGGCTCAATTGGTTAAGTATCTGCCTTTGGCTCAGGCCATGATCTCAGGGTCCTGGGATCGAGCTCCACATCAGGCTCCCTGCTCTGCAAGGAGTCTGCTTCTCCCTCTCCCTCTGTACTCTCTCTCTCTCTCAAATAAATAAAGTCTTAAAAAGAGAGAGAGAGAGAAGAGAGAAGAGAGGTTGTTTTGTGGCTGCATGGGATGGGGAAGGGATCTTAGGAGCTAACTCCTTCTTACACAGGCTTTCTATTTTCATTCTCCCTGCTCACTCTTGCTTTCTCAAAAACTGAAACTTTCATGGATTCTGCGGCCCACATCAGCTAGTTTCCAAATTTCTTCTTCCTCTTTCTTTTCTTTTGCAGTGTTTTACAAATTATTATACTTACAGATACATTTATGCCAGTGTATACATTTTATATTCTCATTTGTCTTGTTCACTATATATATGTTTTTTATATTTTTCTTACTAATTTAGAATTACCAAAACTGCTTTGAAGCCATTCATCTACTTTCACAGATTTGAGATCCAGATGTGTACTATATTAATAATGAAGGGGATGAAAGTGTAACCAACAAAAACTGTAATGTGTAAATTACATTAAAATGAAGTGAAAAGCACAAATATTAACTGAATGGTCACATAATTTAGCTAGAACAAACATATGCAGTCCTTGTAATACATGTGTAATCATTAGGATGTGATTATAAAGAATAAACTATGATTTCTATGGAAGTCATAATTTTTAATTTAAAATTTATAGAGTATATGTACACAAAATTGCTTCAGCTCTTTTTCCTTTGAAATCACTGGAGATCACCTGAGCAATTGATCACTGATGACAAGCAAGGAATGGAGGACACACTGATTTAGTGATTGTCAAGGGGAGGAGAACCTAATGACTTTATGCGTGTACTGCTTGCTGCCCTGGTTTAGCAATATTCTGGAAAGTTCATAGCATTTAAAAAAAAAAAAAAAGGACAAACAGAGATTGGTAGGATGCTTTCCAACTTGCAAAGTGCTTTCATATTCATTATCTCAGTTGATGTGGGCAGATGCTCAAGAGATATTTCCAAGGTGTTCATTAGAATGAAGGCTTTCTGTTTAGTTGCTTCGGTAGATTTATTGGAGTGTGGGGCTATTCTTCTACAGTGAAGGCTATTATTTAACAAGTAGCCCATGAAACTTGCTTCATAATAAGCCATACCAAAACTTACTGGCTTAGAACTAACATTTATTATTTCAAATGCTTGCATAGGTTGGCAATGTGAGTGGTTCTTTTGCAGATCTTTCCTGGAACGAGTCAGGTGGCTTCAGTTATCTGATGATTTGACTGGGTTTGGAGGGTGCAAAATGGCCTCACTGGAATGTCTTGCAGTGATGCTAGCGGTCTTCAGGGGTAACTTGATTCTCCTAGGATTGTTCACAGTGGGGGGTCTCAGTGTTCAAAGAGTAAGACAGAAGAGGCTGCTATATCTCTTAAGTTGAAAGTTGCAAATGTTGGAACTCATGTACTATCTCCAGCACAGATTTTAAGGTGTGGAGAAATAAACTCCATGGGAAGAGTTCCAGGGTCACATCTTTTTTCCCTTTTATTAAGTAGGCTCCACACTGGGCATGGAGCCCAATGTGGGGCTTGAACTCATGACCTTGAGATCCAGACCTGAGCTGAAATCAAGAGTAGGACACTTAACCAACCCACCCAGGTGTCCTGGGGCCATTCTTATAATAATCAACCACAGATACTGTGTATGAAGATTGTTCATTCCATTTTACATTGTCCTCTTCATGAGAACCCTTGAAAGAAATACCTGACTGGCACTAGTATGAAGGATCCTTCTATTTATCCTAAGCAATTCATAGCTACACTGATATTATGAAAGGAGTACCAGACCAGTAGTTAGTAGATCTTGATTTTACATTAAAGCTATTCACTGTAGCTCTATTTGTAATATAAAAGGCCTGGAAAAACCCCAACTAAGTTAATCATAACAGGACTGATTGAATAAACTGTGGTAGATCCACTCAATGAACTATTACACAACTGTAAAAGAAAATGAATGAAGATAGATTATTGTTAAGTGAAAAACACAAGGTAGAGGAAAGCATGTATAATAAAAATATGATTATCTAACAAAAAATAATCCTGAACCCAAACAAAACAACGATTACTTACAGGAACAGGGGAGAAAATAGAGAGGCAAAAATGGAAATTAACCCTCCCTGAATGTCTTTTGGTGTAGTTTTCACTTTGAAGCCATGTAAATTTTTAAAAATTATAAAACAAAGATTTATAAAGCAATTTTTAGGGATCCCTGGGTGGCGCAGCGGTTTAGCGCCTGCCTCTGGCCCAGGGCGCGATCCTGGAGACCCGGGATCGAATCCCATGTCGGGCTCCCGGTGCATGGAGCCTGCTTCTCCTTCTGCCTGTGTCTCTGCCTCTCTCTCTCTGTGACTATCATAAATAAATAATACCTTTAAAAAAAAAAAGCAGGGGATCCCTGGGTGGCGCAGCGGTTTGGCGCCTGCCTTTGGCCCAGGGCCCGATCCTGGAGACCCGGGATCGAATCCCACGTCGGGCTCCCGGTGCATGGAGCCTGCTTCTGTCTCTGCCTCTCTCTCTCTCTCTCTCTCTCTCTCTGTGACTATCATAAATAAAAAAAATAAAAATAAAAATAAAGCAATTTTTATGTAAAGCAAAGTAAAACAAATGAACCTACCATTTTATTGAATTGGTGGCATAACCACATAGGAGTTTTTTAAGTGAATTTAAAACATAGTAATTGGGCTGTTTTTTACTAGTGGGATATGGTTGAAGGACAAAAGGGTAGGAAAAAAAAAGAAGGAAAGAAAAAAGAATCGTTTGTAGTAGTTATACTACCAGTAAGAATATTGGCATTGTTATGAAAATATTATACATATTGTAGCATATATTCTGTAGGGTGTGTGTGTGTATGTGCGCATATGTGTGCATGCACACTACAGCATAAAAAGGAACATGAATCTGATTAAGCCTCTACATCTACTTCCCATTTACAGGAAACAAGGACCAGAGAAATGTGTTAAATGACACTGTGGAGGGCAGCCCGGGTGACTCAGCAGTTTAGCGCTGCCTTTGGCCCAGGGTGTGATCCTGGAGACCCAGGATCGAATCTCACGTCGGGCTCCCTGCATGGAGCCTGCTTCTCCCTCTGCCTGTGTCTGTGCCTCTCTCTCTCTCTCTCTGTGTGTCTCTCATGGATAAATAAAATTAAAAAAAAAAAAATGACACTGTGGAGATGGATGCAAATAACCAAGTTCAGAATGTGGGAAAGATGACAAACCATGACCAGTTTTTCAATAATATACCAATTGCAGAGAAAATAAAAAATGGAGGCCATATAGATTAAAAGAGATCAAGAAATGTACCAAACCAATTCTTTGCTATTTCTTCCCGAGGGTTGGATTCTAATTTCCCTTGCCTTGAATCTGAGCTGGCCTGAGTGGCTTGTTTGACCAGTAGAATGAGTAAAAGTGACATCCTAAGAATTTTGGGACTAGTTCATAAGAAGCCTGGGAGTTGCCAGATGGGGCCACTTGCAGCACTGTCTCTGGGATTCCTGAGCTCCATATAGGAAGTCTGAGTCCTCTTAGATCAGTATATTGGAGAGGCCAGAATGCAGTCATGTGAATGATGCCATCTTGGATCCTCCACACCAGCCATAGTCGATGTGGAATGGGCCAGAAGGAATACTCAGCCAAGGATTGATCAAATTACTAATCCATAATATGGTGAGATATAATAAAATGCCATTTGTTTTTAGCTAGTTTTTGAGTATTTTGCTAGACAATTATAGATAACCAGAATAACATCTAATATTTTAAGATGGACATTAAGATCTAGTGTTAGTAGAATGAAGTTTCCAGGAGGAAAGGATGAGAAAGAAAACAAGAGATACATTTTTGGGTGTGCACAGTTTGTGAGGTAATATGATTTCATGGTGAAAATGACGAAAAGGTGTGGTGAAATTGAGGAATTGATTTTTTTAATTTGAGGTTTGAAAAATGGCTACAGGAAATTGGTATGGGGGAAGAGAGAGAGAGTGAGCGAGAGAGAGAGAGAGAGAGAGAGAGAGAGATATGCATAATTATTTTTGCCTTTATGAATGTGCATTCCTGACATCTCTGAGGACTAAGATTGTCCTGCAGGGAGTATGATTAAAGTTACAAAGAGGAAAACAAAATAAGTAAGTCAGCTCTTGATCCTGCTGCTATATTTACCCACAAGAAAGGAGGCAGCTCTCAGGTGGGCTTTTGTCTAAGTAATGTCCTGAAATCCAAGTGTAAAAGAACAATATGAAATCTCAATTCTCCCAAACGTTTGGGGCAGTTCAGCCCTTGAGCCCCTGGGGGGTTTGGTTCCCAAGGAGACTAATCCCACTTGCTTAGCATTAGGTATCACTGGGGCAAAAGAGCTCTGGTTTGGAGTTGTGCAGAGAGGCCCTCGTGCAGGCTGAAGCTGGGTCCCTCCGCCCCATAGGAAGTGAAATGTATTGATGTCAAAGCCATTCAAGTGAGTGTGCTCACTCAGGGTGTCAGAGGAGGGGCCTGGCAGGAGCTGGCCACAGACTGCTGAAACTGGTTTCATCCCAGATAAAGCTCTTCTTCCCCAAAGGAAAGTAGATGGAGGGGGAAAGCTGAGACCATGAGGTGGGGTCTTACATGTACAATTTAGTTGGATAATGGAAACTCTAAGGATTTATTTTGACCCCAGGTATTAGTTATTTCAAGTAGAAGTTGTTCTTTGTTGCCTTATTTTCTATAGTTTTCCATAAACACCTTTACTTTCATATGACCATGCCCCTGCCCAGGCTGTTCCCACAGATACTGCTTGTTTGCTCAGTACACTCAAATGCATCCTTTAAGTCTTAGCTCAAATGCTACCTGCCTATGGAGGCTTCCTGGACTTTTCTGAGCAGACTTGAGGTCTTTGATACCTTTGATACCCTCAACTATTGCACCTTTAATTTACCTCCATTAAGATACGTATTGCATTATATTACAATGACTTGTTTGCATGTCTGCCTTTCCATCAGAAGAGGTAGAGATTATGGCTTCTTATCTTTGTGTTCCCCAGTCCTGGCACTAATATTGTTGGTGTCAATAATATCTGAATGAATAAATGACTAGGTGGATATTTTATTAACCATTTTTTTTAAGGGGGAGAAAGGAAAAAAAAACAAGATGAAATCAGAGGGAGACAAACTATAAGAGACTCTTAATTATAGGAAGCAAACTGAGGGTTTCTGGAGGGAAGGAGTTTAGGGGGATGAGGTAACTAGGGGATGGACATTAAGGAGGGCACGTGATGTAATGAGCACTGGGTGTTATAGAAGATTGATGAATCACTGAACTCTATCTCTGAAACTCATAATACACTATATGTTAATTAACTGAATTTAAATTTTTAAAAATGAGAAAAAAAGGATCCATTTTGTGAGTCAGGCTGTAGAACTTCTAAGCCCTGGATATCTTATATGTGCATATAGAGCTTTATGGTTGACAAAGAACTTCATAGCCTTCTCAAATAGTTTCACACTTTATTCCCATTTTATAGAGGGGAACATTGGACTTTTCTATAATTAGTTGGACAATAAAAGGCAGGGTTGGACTCTTCACCTCAGGCTCTAATTTCAGCTCTCCCTCTGCTACATCACACAGCTTTTTTCTAAGTTTCTATAGCCTGCAAGTGTAGCTGCTCTCTTGCATTTGAAAATAGTTACTTTGTTGGGGGGAAAAGCAGATGATGCTAATTTTATTTTATTTTATTTATTTTTTTTTTTTAAAAATTTTTATTTATTTATGATAGTCACAGAGAGAGAGAGAGAGAGGCAGAGACACAGGCAGAGGGAGAAGCAGGCTCCATGCACCGGGAGCCTGATGTGGGATTCGATCCCGGGTCTCCAGGATTGCGCCCTGGGCCAAAGGCAGGCGCCAAACCGCTGCGCCACCCAGGGATCCCTGATGCTAATTTTAGAGTGATGTGTTGGCAAGAAACCCTTGAGGCCTAAGGAATGAAGAACATGGGCATTTGTCGAGCTGCTCTTTCATGCCAGGAACACTTATATGCACCAATTCACAAAATCCTTGAGGAGCTGATCTTTATCACACAGAGGAGAAAAGTAAGACTCAGAGGTATTATTATTTGCCTGTTATGTCATGTAATTCTCACAAAGACTCTGAGAACAGTTATAACCATTCCCATTTTTCAGATAATGAAACTGAGCCTTGGGAAGATGAACTGAACTTATCCAAGGACAGTTATCCACCAAGTGTCAGGCCAGAATTTGAACCTGGCCTCATCAAACTCTGAATCAACTCTGAGTATAACACTCCCCTGATCTGGAAATGAAGAGACTTATACATATGACACCATTCACATTCCACTTATTTTGAATATGATTTATGTTAGGGCTTAGTTTACTCTCTGTAGATTAAGAGAGACTTTCAGACTAAAGACATCAATTAAATGTAAAGTCCTATGCAATTTGTGTCTGGGAATTTGTAAGACTGGCTCAGTTAAAAGAAGTGAAAAAAAGAGTGCTCTTAGCTGCCAGACCTGGAGGCCTATGGAATGGTCCTGTCAAAAAGGGAACAGTAAGTGCTGACATCCACATCTGACAGGTGAGAAACACTACTCAGTAACAGGCTTACACAATTTCCTTAGTGCAAATGTCACCAAGAGTAAAACAGACAGTCCAATGATCGAGGACAAAATCCTGTATGTAACTCTAATGAAAGGCACATTATTATTGAGCCGCCTTAATTGAAAAAAATAAAAAGTTTGATTCAGCTATATTGGTTGGGAAGTGTCTATTTTATCTCCTAAATGGAGAAATCATTTTGCTACATCCTGAAAAATGAGGCTTAAAGAAAAGAGTTTTAGAAGAGATGGTCCGCATCTCCCTGAGGCAGACTCTGCATCTAAACTATCATAACTTATTTATTTGTTTATTTTTAAGGATTTATTTATTTATTTATTTTGGGGGGGGGAGGAGAGGCAGAGGAAGAATGAGAGGCAATCTCAAGCAGACTCCCCGCTGAGCAAGGAGCTCCGCCACTACCCTGAGATCATGACCTGAGCTGAAATCAAGAGTCAGTCGCTACTGAGCCACCTGGGCGCCCCTGTCATAACTTATTTAGAGAACACTTTATCACACACCTTATATGTCTTTTTATCACAGTGTCTTCATATATGTGATCTCATTGAATCCTCATAAACACCCTGTGCCAGAAAAGACACGTAAGGAAATACAGTCACCTTTTTGTGTTTTAGAGACGTTAAGGGCAAATACTCATCACAAGCTGTGCAAGAGTCAACAGATACGGATTTTTCATAGGATGTTTCCTTTAGATAACAGGTGCCCCGTGAGGTGGGTGACTTTACCTGCATTTAATGTGAGTTAATTAAGGCAGAGAGAGGTTGGCTGGTTTGGCCAAAGCCATGTACTCATCAGAATATGGATTTTAACCCAAATCACAGAACTACTGAGTGGTGGAACTAAGACCTAATGGGGAACAGACAGTCTTTTCTGAATCATTTACTGTGGTCTACCATATTGTTCATTTTCTCTATCCCAGGAGGGTTGCCCAGGTGAGACTGGGTCCAAGTGAACTTCAGAGCGATCCTTAAAATGCAACAAGGACTCCAGAAGGACAACTTAAGTGGCAGGACAAGTAGGGGAGAGGTTCCCATCCATATTTTGTCTTAAGATGCACCAGGGTTGTCTCTCAAGCACCAGCTGGCTTAGCGTAATGACTCTATTCTCCTTTGCCTCCTGCCGTCCACCTACAATACTGAAAGATGGGCCAAGTGCTTGCCTCACTTTACTGTAAGTAATTGTTACTTCTAACAGTAGAAAGAAGAGTAGAATAGAAATAGGGTAGAAACCAGAGCACCAGTCTTGAGAGTCCTATGGAAACTCCAGTTCGAGTCTTAGGACCAGGTCTATAGCTTGAATAGACAGACACTAGTTTCCTTCTCTCACCATACAGATGAGGAAGAAGAGGAGGCCAAGGGAAAGCACAAGTTCTGGGTTTGGGGTTGAACTGGACTGGATGTGGCTTAGGCCGACTCACGGAACCTCTCCGAGGCTGCTTCTTCACGTGTTAGGTGGTGCTAATAATACGCGCTTGGTGTGAATAAGGGGTATTGTTCAAAAATTAAATGTGACCCTGTAGGGACAGCGCCTGGCACACGCAGGCCCCCGAGAGCAGGGCGCCCGAACGCACCTCTCGGGACGAGGGCGTGGTGGTGCAGGGCCCGGAGTGGAGGCCGGGCCGCCTGAACCTCGCCTCCCGCGGCCGCAAGCCGAGCCAAGAGGAACGCCTCAGGGCGAAGGGAAGCGCAGGGGTTAAAGCGCGGAGCTCGCGAAAGCCCCGAAAGCTGGAAAAACGGCTGCCCCCCCCCCCCCCCGCGCCCGCCTCCAATCCGCCGGGGCCCCGCGAGGCAGGCCCCGCCCCCCGCCCCCCGCCCCCCGCCGCCGGGGCGGTAGCCTCGCTCGCCCCCGCCCGCCCCCCGCTTACAAGACCTAATGAGCTCCCCCGCGAGGCCGAGCCGCCAGCCGGGCCCGAGCGAGGAGGCTGCGCCGCGCGCGCCGCGCCGGGGCGGGAGCCGGGCCGGGAGCCGGGCCGGGAGCCGGGCCTGGGTCGCGGGCGGGAGCCGGCCGGGGGCGCCCGGGAGCCGCGGCGATGGCGGTGCAGGCGGCGCTCCTCAGCACGCACCCCTTCGTCCCCTTCGGCTTCGGCGGCTCCCCGGACGCGCTGGGGGGCGCCTTCGGGGCCCTGGACAAGGGCTGCTGTTTCGAGGACGATGAGCCCGGGCCCCCGGCGGGCGCGCTGCTGGCGGGCGCCGAGGGCGGGGACGTGCGCGAGGCCACCCGCGACCTGCTCAGCTTCATGGACTCGGCGTCCAGCAACATCAAGCTGGCGCTGGACAAGCCCGGCAAGTCCAAGCGGAAGGTGAACCACCGCAAGTACCTGCAGAAGCAGATCAAGCGCTGCAGCGGCCTAATGGGCGCCGCGCCCCCCGGGCCGCCGTCCCCGGGCGCAGCCGACGCGCCGGCCAAGAGGCCGCTCGGCGCGGCGGGCGCGCAGGCCGTCGCGGGGCCGCCCCCCGGCAAGGCCGCCCCCCGGCGGGAGGCGTCGCAGGCCGCGGCCGCCAACAGCCTGCAGAGCCGGAGCCTGGCCGCGCTCTTCGACTCGCTGCGCCACGTCCCTGCGGGCGACGAGCGGCCCGGGGCCTCGGGGGCGGCGCCCGCGGCGGCGCTGGGCGCGGCGGGCGCCGGCGGCTCGGGAGGGGACGCGGCCGGCCCCGCGGGCGGGACGGCGGGCCCCGGCGCCAGGAAGGTCCCGCTGCGGGCGCGCAACCTGCCGCCGTCCTTCTTCACCGAGCCGTCCCGGGCGGGCGGCGGCTGCGGGCCGTCGGGGCCCGGCGTGAGCCTGGGCGACCTGGAGAAGGGCGCGGACGCCGTGGAGTTCTTGGAGCTGCTGGCGCCCGACTACGGCGCGGGGGCGGGGGCCGGGGCGGGGGCCGGGGCCGGGGCGGGGGCCGGGGCGGGCGTGCTGCTCGCCGCCGAGCCGCTCGAGGTGTTCCCCGCGGGCGCCGCCGTGCTGCGGGGCCCCCCGGAGCTGGAGCCCGGGCTGTTCGAGCCGCCCGCCGCGACGGTGGGGGCCCTCCTGTACCCCGAGCCCTGGAGCGCCCCGGGCTGCCCGCCCGCCAAGAGGCCGCCCCCGGCCGCCCCCCGCGGCGGCCTGGCCTTGACCGAGCCCTTGCGCCCCGCGTACCCCGCCGCCGCGGACTGCCCGGGCGGGGAGGACGCGCCCGGCCTGCTGGCGTCCTTCGCGCCCTTCTTCTCGGACTGCGCGCTCCCGCCGCCGCCGCCGCCGCCGCCGCATCAGGTGTCCTACGAGTACGGCGCGGGCTACGGCCGCTCGGCTTACGCGGGCCTCTGGAGACCCGACGCGGCGTGGGAGGGGGCGCCCGGGGAGGAGGGGGCGCCCCGGGATTGAGGGGGTGGGGCGCCCCCGGCCCCGCGCCTCTCCGCAGCCTCGGAACGACGGGAGCGCGCGCGCAGAGGACACGGGATCTAAAGATGTTCACTTAATAAAAGAAACTTGAGGAAAAGAAACGGAGAGGAGTTGGGGGCTGTTACGTCACAGCCTCAAGCGTTTGAAGACCGGCAAAGCCGTCGGTAGGTTCTCACCGGACCAGACCGCGGGGGAACCAGGCCGGGCGTCGGGCGGGGGTGGGGGCGGGGCGGGCCTGGCTTCCGTGGCCGCCCGACCCTCCGCCCACCTGGCTGCGGCCGCGGCGTGTCGTGGACTCGGCCCTTCCGAACGCAGCGCTGGCCCCTCCCTCTCCTCCCCCTCGAGAGCACGTGAATTAAAGGCTGTACTGAAACGAACGGAGCGAAGACACGTTATTGATTCGGGTGTTTTCTCGGAGGGCGGTTCCCGTAGCGCCCCCGCCCGGCCGGCCGAGGGCGCCCTGGAGGGCAGGAGGCGGCTGACCCGCTGCTGACCCGCTGCTGACCCGCTGCCGGCCCCCTGCGGGCCCTCGCGTGCGGGACTCTTCTCTGACCCTCGGAGCTGTTGTCTGCTCCTCTCCTCCAACGTCTCATGATCCTTCTTCCGGTGCTTTGCACGTTTACCGGCGCTGTTGCCTACTTCCCTCCTCTTTCTCCTGTTGGTGTCTCTTGATTTTTTTCTTTTTTTCTGTCAGCTTTTCTTGGTGTAGGAGGCTTACGTTTGGCAAACCCGCAAAGAGGCGTCCGTTTCTCTCCTTTCCCCATTCCTCAACCACTTTGCTGAGGCGGCAGGGGCAAGCTATAACCTCTTTGCATCTAAGCTTCCTTATCTGAGAGGAAGGGGATAATATCCCTTATCGATCGCTTCTTCATAGCTTGTCGGGTAGCTCGGAGGGGAAATGCATGAAACACCCCTTGGGGCTGCTTGGTCGATTCTGCAGGGGCGCATACTGTACAGACACATATCAATACTTTATACATACGGAGCCCTTAGGATTGCGAGTCCCAAGCTCTTTTTTTGGCCTAGGCCTGGGGATTGCTCCTTCCCTTACAAGCTGTACACGGCAATCTGCCCTTTCTCCTCCTGTTTCACTCCCTCCCCTCCCCTCCCCTCCCCTGCCCTCCCCTACTCCCCTTGGTTGGTTTCTGCTCCCCTGTGCGTGCTCACTCCCTGTACTCACACTCTTCCCATAGAAGGGAATGGTGAAGGTATGAGTTTCCTAAAGAGTCTCTATTCTCTAAATAGCAGGTTTGATGAATAGAATCTGAAGGAGCCCTGGAGAGTCTGTTATCTGAGAGGCATTTGGGGGAAAAGCCAGATAAATGGTTGAAGCAGTCATGATGTGGCAGAGGACACGTGCCACCATCCGCACGGTTGAGGGGCAGAGAGGGAAAGACCGGGTGGGGAGTGGGTAGCAGGAAAGAAAAGAGGGAGCCCTTTAGTGCTGCAGACCTGCCATGAAAATGCACAAAGACCAACATTCAGGAAGTGTAGGCAGATGTCATTTACGGATTAATGACATTGCAAAGAGAGCTGCCTCCCTTCCAGGCAGATTCCAGGAGTATCTACACCTGAGAAAGGAGAAACCCCAGTGTTACTCCAAAAGATGTTAAAATCCAGATTAATGTTTGTACAAATCAAAAGTGCTCTGATATTTTCAGAAAGGAATTTGTCAAGAAACAAATGGATACCAACCCATGGCAGACAACTTTAAGTGCTACTACTGAGCCTCTTTATTCTGAATAAAACCTTTCTTAAGATAGCACCACAGGAATGAGTCTTGTTAGCGACAGAAGAACTTTTTCCAACTCCAGAAACTAGATGTCCATTGGATTTCTTTCAAAGTGATAAGGGATTAATTCCATTGTGTTAGAATAGTACGCAGTTGTCATTTAATTTCTCTGAACTACTTTACGATGAGCATAATCCAGGGTAGAATTTCGTAGGAGGAAAACATTAACCCTGTGACAACTGCAATGTTTCTTTCTTAATTTCTTCTTTCTTTTTTACCCAGTTCAGTGAAACAGGCTCTCTCTCTCTCTCCCAGTATTTTGCCATCCCTTTGATTAACAACGATAACACCAGCACTGTGTGTTTCCACGTGCGGGCGCTGAACGTCTTAACAGTGCCGTGAGGTGGGTGCTATTATCCTCACTTGAAAAGAGATGCTCAGACAGGTTAAGTAACTCATTGAAAGCAAGTGAGGGTCCAAGATCCAGATCTACCGAGTATCCTAACAGCAAGACCTGCCTGCTTCTTGGGAGGCCCTGCTGTGCTTTGCTAGTGTGTGTGGTTCCCTGTCCCCTGCATTATGCCACCAGCAGGGTTTCTCATCCTCACCACTGTTGACATTTTGCACAAGGTAACTCATTGCTATGCAGGCTGTCCTGTGCATAGTAGAATGTTTAGCAGTATCCGTGGCCTCTACCCATTAGGGTAACAATAACCCTCCCCTAATAGTGACAAGGACATCTCGGGGGTCCCCTGAGGAGCAAGACGGCTGCCAGTTGAGAACCACTATGCTAGACATATGCATAAATGGCGTCTATGGGGTGCCTGGCACTTTCACAGACACGGTGTGTCGTTTAATTTTTTTTTTTATTTCTCTTATCTTTATTTTTTTTTAGAAATTTAGTTTTTACTGGTGTTCAATTTGCCAACATATAGAATAACACCCAGTGCTCATCCCGTCAAGTGCCCCCCTCAGTGCCCATCACCCAGTCACCCCTCACCCCCCCCACCCACCTCCCCTTCCACCACCCCTAGTTCGTTTCCCAGAGTTAGGAGTCTCTCATGTTCTGTCTCCCTTTCTGCTATTTCCCACTCATTTTTTCTCCTTTCCCCTTGTTGTTATCCTCATTACAAGTGAAAAGAAGGCTGAGGGAGGGGTTAGATCAATCAACTTAGCTACATCTTATCTGTGCTAATTTACCAGCCAAGGATCAGCTGCTTAGCTGTAACGGAGAATATGCGCTTGGTCCCTAGGTAGCCTCCAAATCGCCCCGTGTCTGATTCCTCTTCTCCCCACATTGCCTTCCAGTCCGAGCGCATGTGGGTCTGACCATGACCACGCCACCTGCTGTAGTACAGTAAGTAGCAGCCATTAATAATAGTCCTCCCAGGGGCTGAATGTATTGTTGCTTCCTCTCCTATGTCATTTTCTACTGCGGCCTGTTAGACAGTATTTTTGTCTCTTGTTTAGCCACATAGGTCCTTGTAGAGTTGTTTTTTTGTTTATTTTTGTTTTTGTTTTTAGGTTCAATGGTAGATATTTTTCAAGATCAGAAATATAATGTGCTTGTAAGTGTATGACTTTGGATAGGCTAGGGATCCTAACCTAGTTGGTAATAATAATTACACTGCTTGCTGCATATTCATGATTCCCCACCTCAGCCTTGGTGCCTGGAATGTGTTTGAGTGTCTTCCTGCATCTTTAAAGTGGCTGTCCTAAGCCTTGGGTCATCTCCTTTCAATCCTCTGTCCTACCCTCTCATCACTCCCACATCCTGATAAGACGGAGAGTGTCTATGGTAATCTCTCTCTATTTCCCATCCCCTCTTTCATACAGCAGTTCTCTCCAGCAGCCGGGACCTTCTCCTACCTTCGTGGCTCAGCATCCCGCCCCTCCTGCTTCATGAGAACAAGATACTGCTCCGTCAATCATCTTTCATCATCTATATCTTCAGCCTCACCCTCACTTGTTCCTCTCATCCTAGAAAGAAACCTTGAGTATGGTTTAAAAATACAAAAGAGGGAGAATAAAGAAGTGGAAAACTCTTCTCTAGATACAACTCTATCTTCTCTTTTGAGTTGAGTTCTTCAGGAAGAGAATTGACACTTTTTGCTTCCACCCATACCTGCTCTTTAAACTGTGGCTATTTGGGGGCAGCCCAGGTGGCTCAGCAGTTTAGCGCCTGCCTTCAGCCCAGGGCGTGATCCTGGAGTCCCCCGATCAAGTCCCATGTTGGGCTCCCCGTATGGAGCCTGCTCCTCCCTCTGCCTGTGTCTCTGCCTCTCTCTCTCTCTCTCTGTCTCTGTCTCTCATGAATAAATAAATAAAATCTTAAAAAAAAACTGTGGCTATTTGGGGTCCTAACCCTGTCCTACCCCCTCAGTTTGCATGAGGGTTTCAGCCCTGAAAGTTCCAAGAAGCCCCTCAGTCCTGGGCCAACTGGTACAGATGACCACTCTCCTTCTGCCTACTGTTTTCCCCAAAATTGCCCTCACTGAAGCCCCAGTCACCAACATGGGGTCTTCAGCCTACAGCTTTTTTTGACCTTTGTGCTGCATCTGAACAACTGGGCTGCTCCACCTTCGTAAGGCTCTCCTCTTTGGGTTTGTGGAATCTCATTTTCTTTTGGTTTTCTCCTAACTTTCTGGCCATGTCCACTTCTTGCTGGAACTCTCACATACTGGTGGGCTGCTGGTTCCTCTCAGTTCTGCCCTCTGCTTTTTATACTCCACACATTCTTTCCCAGGGACAGTGGCTCTTCCCAAGGCTTCAGCTAACACTGATGCAATGAAGACCCCTAAATCTAGGCCTGCTTGGCTCCTTTCCCCAATACTAGACCCATTTCCTCCTCTATTTCCTAGGCAGCTTCTCTTGGAGGGGTGGGCTCATAAGTTCTTCAAACTTTATGTCCAAAATTTAATGCATACCCAACAGGAATAGCCCACAGTCACCCTGGCCACACTCTCCTTGTGGCTTTCATCCTGACCAAACCATTACCGAGGCCTATTCCATACTAGCTTCTAAGTCAGTATGTCTCAAATATATTTATTCGTGGCCTTCAGAAAAACCTAATTTTATGTTATGTTTCAGTATATCTGTATCCCTATTCGTATAAGTTTGTAGCCATACAGACATACTCACATTTAATAATTTAGATATTATTCAATGATCAATTTCAATATATATCTGATTTTTTTTTACAAGGCCTAGATTCTTATAGGAGCTATGTGAAACACTGATATTTTCTTTTCTATTTAATAAAATCTGGCTATTATCCACTATATGGCTTTTATGACTGACTGATGAGTTGGGCCTCCTGTTTGAAAGATGCTGTTCTAAGCAACTCTTTTGTCTCTCCTCGGCACTCTTTTGCCAATGTTACCTCCTTAGTTTGGGCCTTCATCACCCCTCACCAAACCTAGTGTAAGGATCTCCTAATGACTTTCTTATATACGAAGTCACAATCCATCTTATCATCATTCCCTGAGCTAATATTTCTAAAAAGCAGTTTAGTGACATCATTCCTTTCCTTAAAATCTTTCAGTGGCTCCCTGTCACTTCGAAGGTGAAATTCAAAGTCCTCAGCTTAAACATGTGGCTCCTGCCAGTCTCTCTGGTCTCACCTACCAGTCTTCCATAGTATCCATGTTTTAGGAATTTAGTATTAATTATAGATAGTTGTTTGAATACTCCATATCCGTATCACTTCCATGAGTTTATTCCTGCCCTACCTATACGTGCAATGGACTCCTCTTTTTCTCTGCTTGCTAATTTCTGCTACCTGTTATTCTCAGCTTAAGTCTCGACTTCTTTGTTAGCTTCCCTAGAAAAATTATGCACCTCTAATATGCACCTGGAATCATCTGTGATGCTCCCAAACCCCAGACTTATCTTCTTAGAGCAATGAATTACAATGTTGTAACAGTTGTTATTCCTCTGCTTCCTCTATTGGGGGCAGGTACTTGCCTCTGCATTCTTACCACTTTCTGGAATCTGGCAATAGTAAGATGTAATAAATGATTAGTGGATGAATATTATGGTGCTTTAGAGATGAAAAAAACTTCCCATTCATCCACACATTTGACCTTCACCCCAAACTTGTCAACTGCCAATATAATCATATGTCACTCTTTGTTAAGAACCTACTGTGTGAAGAAAGCCCCTTTCTGTGGGAACCCTAATTGTGGCAAGAATTATGTGTGTGGAATAACAACCATACTAGTAATTTAATCAAACCAAAGAGCAGAGTTGTTTTGCCTGGAGCAGTGCATTTGTGGAAGGCATTGAGGATATTGTGACATGCTTTCAATGATTTGTCCCATGTATAGAATGTGACCAGAATTTACCTCTGTGAGATCAGCAATAACTAGAAACCCTGTTCTTAATGAGTCTACAGTTGACACAATGAAATATTCAGTGTCAATATGGAAGTGAAGAAATAAGACAAAATAAGAGATGTCACAAATTACTAGATAGTTTTGTCTAAATGAAGAGCTACATGAATGCTATAGGCAGTTTTCTTTTTCTTCACTTTCAGAAGATGATGTTCCTATGGGCCCCTGGGAGACTCAGCTGGTTAAGCGGTTGACTCTCAATTTTGGTTCAGATCATGGTCTTGACATCCTGGGATTGAGCCCTGCACCATATCAGGCTCTGTGCTCAGTGAGGGGTCTGCTTGAGGATTCTCTCTCCCTCTCCCTCTGCTCCTCCCCCGCCTCTTTCAAATTCATAAATAAATCTTTTTTTTAAAAGGTGATGTTCCTATAAACATATTCCAAATTGAGAAAAATAATATTTTTTCCCTAAAGAATGTAAGGGGAGGAAGGGAGGGAGAAAGAGAGGGAGAGGGAGAGAGAGAGGGAGAGGGAGAGAGAGAGAATGAATATGTGGGTAGATTCCTAGCAAGTGGTTCAAGATCCACTTATTACCCGTAATAAATATTATGGGTTAAATTGTGTCCCCTCAGTAAGATATGTTGTAGTCCCAACTCCCAGACCCTCAGAATGTGACCTTACTTGGAAATAAGGTCTTTACAGAGGTAATCAAGTTAAAATGAGGTCACTAGGGTGGGAGCTATTTCAATATGACCAGCATCTTTGTAAAGGAGAAATGTGGACACAGAAGAAGACAAAATGTGATGACATGAAGAGGGAAGACAGCCATATGACTGGACTGACGCATGTGCAAGCTAACGAATACCAAGGATTGTCTGTCAAACACCAGAAGCTAAAAGAGGCAAGAAAGGATCTTCCTGTAGCATTTTCATAGACAGTGTGGTCATACCGACACCTTGATTTCATACTTCTAGCCTCCAGAACTGCGAGATAATAAATTTCTGTTGTTTTAAGCTACCCAGGTTATGGTACTTTGTTACAGCAGCCCTAGGAAACTAAAAAAATAACAAACACTATGGCAACTAAAAATTGATCCTATTATTCACACTACACAAAGGGTTTTTTGTGTGTGTGTGTGTGTGCTTAAACAAGACTTATGTAACCAAACCACATTTATTTCCTTTTATTTCAGATAATTCTAGGATTCTGTACAGATAAAACAAAAACTCTAGAAGCTGTCCACAATTTGAGGGAGGGGCTCTCAGTAGCCAAAAATGCTAGAGAACAGTCAGAGCAGTTCTGTTCATGCTCAGGCTTGGTCCGAATGAGGCACATCTGGCAGAGAGTTGTGGCCAGCTACTGGTTATGCCCTCTGAGGCTATTGTTGAAATACTTGGTGTCTGGACCAGTGAAAACCTATCCTGACATGCATGGGGAATCTGCTCCTCAGGAAGAGGTACATCTAATGGCCAGCTGGGTACCCCATGGTGGTCAGGAGGCTGGCAAGTCTGCTCAGCATGGTGCTGCCTTTCTTCTACCCTCCTTGGTGCGCACTTGATTTGTATGGCATGGTTTTGCCCTGTCTCCCACTCAAGCTCAGCTAAGTCTGGAGCTCTAGGATGCCCAGTTCATTTCGCTGGGGCTGGCATCCTTCCTCTTTGCTAAACTTTAAGCTTGTGAATGCAGGCACTGTTAGACTTCTGGGACTATCCGGGTCTGACATCCAGGGAGAGTGCTGGTGTGAGAAACGGACTGCGCATGCGCAGTGTCTGAGCGTGCTGAGCTATACCTCTAGGACTGTATCTGACACACAGGGACTCAAGTATTTATCAGGGGAACAGATTGCTAGCCCTCCTTGCTATTGGCAAGACTCTGTCCTGTGCTACCAAATTCTCTGCACTTCAGTCACTGTTTCAAGTAGAATCAAAGATACCTTGGGATGAGAATCTTGCCTCTTATGTGACCCCCATTCATTGAACTTAACAACCTTGAATGTCTCACCTGCCCTTCTCATCCTATACTCTCCCTGGCCCATATCCAAGTCCAAGTCACAGTTGCCTTTAGCACGTCCTGACTAAGCTGCTGTCTCACTTTAACTACATCACCTCTCTCACAGGCTAGCATAGCACTCCATCTAGAGGATCTCCCTGGACCTACAGTTTTGTTTGTTTTTTTTTTTTTCTGTGGGTAAAGAGAACTCAAGGTGGATATGCAGCTTCTTCAGCATTCTGGGATGCTTCCCAGGAGGCCCACTTTGGTTTTATCTCACCACTAGGGGAAATCAGCAAGGCTAGACCACCAGGGATCAGCTAGAGTCTGAAAAGAGGGACAGGCTCACAGTAGCGTGTGGATCTTGGCCCACTGTATTCCTCCTGGTCACGACACCCAGCACAAAGCCCAGCCAGGAGTCCTCTCTATCTGCAGAACTCAGCCAATAGCCCTGTCTGGCCAGCAAGGTTGGTTGGCAGTTCTACTCAGTTTGGGTTCTCAGTCAATAGGCTGTCCCAGCTGTAGATCCAATTCTATGGCCCTGCCCAGACAGGGTGGCAAGCTAGCAGCCCTGCCCATCTAATAAGCATAGCTTCCAGCCCTGCTCAATAAGAGAGCCTGGCCAGAGACCGTAGGCAGGCTTGGAGCTCAGTTTGCCACTCTGCTTGGGCAGGAACCCAAGCCAGCAGCCCTGCTTAACTGCAGAGCATAGCTTGTAGCTTCACCGAACCAGGGAGCTTGGGCATCAACCTTATCTAGTCTCAGTTTAGATTATCTATCTAGGTTAGATTGCTAAGCATAGTCTGCAGCCCCACCCAATCAAGGATCTTGAATAGCAACTCCACCCAACAGGAGAGCACTGCCAGCAGCCTGCATGGAATCCAACTTGTGGTCCCAGCCAACCACAGGTACAACTTGTGGCCCTTCCTGATCATAGAGTTTAGTCAGCCACATTTTATGAGGCCAGCATTACTTGGATACCAAAGCCAGATAACGACACTAAAAGAAAAGAAAATTATAGACCAATATCCCTGAAGAACATAGATGCAAAAAAGTCCTCACTAGCAAACTGAAGTCACCAGTATTTTAAAAGGATCATATACTATGATCAAGTGAGATTTATTCCAGGAATGTAAGGATGGTTCAACATATGCAAATCAATAAATGTGATTCACCATATTAACAAAATGAAGAATAAAAATCTTATGATCATATTAATAGATGCAGAAAAAGCATTTGGCAAAATTCAACATTCTCTGATGATGAAAACTCTCAACAAACTAGGTATAAAGGGAACATACCTGAACATAAGAAAGGTCATATATGATAAGACCACAGCTAAGATCATACTCAACAGAGAAAAGCTGAAGGCTTTTCCTTTAAGGTCAGGAACAAGGCAAGGATGCCCATTCTTGCCACTCCTACTCAACATAGTGCTGGAGGGCCTAGCTAGAGCAATCAGGGAAGAAAAGGAAAAAACAGACATCCAGGGACTGTGGGTGGCTCAGTGATTGAGCGTCTGCCTTTGGCTCAGGGCATAATCCTGGGCTCCTGGGATGGAGTCCCTCATCGGGCTCCCTGAGGGGAGCCTGCTTCCCCCTCTGCCTCTGTCTTTCTCATGAATAAATAAATAAAATATTAAAAAAAGACATCCAAATCAGAAAGGAAGAAGTAGAATTGTTTCTATTTGCAGATGACATAATATTATATATATATATATATATATATATATATATATATATATATATATATATCTCCCTAGAAACTCCACCAAAAAACCCGTTAGAACTAATAAACAAAATCTATGAAATTTCAGGGCAAAAATTAACATATGGAAATCAGTTGTGTTCTGTACATTAACAGTGAACTATCTAAAAAGGAAATAAGGAAGATAATCTCACTTATAATAAAAATGAATCAAATGCATAGGAATAAAATTAACCAAGGAGATGAAAAATCTCTACAGGGAAAACTGTAAGACTTTAATGAAAGAAATTGAGGAGTATACAAATAAATGGAAAGATATCCTGTATTCATGAATCAGAAGAATTAATATTGTTAAAATGTCTATACTAGTCAAGACAATCTACAAATTTAATGGAAGCCTATCAAATTTCCAATGGCATTTTTTACAGAAATAGAACAAACAATTTTAAAATTTGTATGGAACCACTACAAAACCCCCAAATAGTCAAAGCAATCTTGAGAAAGAACAGAGCTGGAGGTATCACACTTCCTTATTTCACTGTATTACGAAGCTATAGTAGTCAAAAACAGTATAGTATTGGCATAAAAATGGACACATAGACCAATGGAATAGGATTGAGACCTCAGAAATAAACCCATGCATGTATAGTTAGCTAATATTTGACAAGGGAGCCAAGAAGACTCCTTGGGGAGACTCCAATGGGGAAAGGATGGCCTTTTTAATAAAAAGTCCTGGGAACAGTGGATATTCACATCAAAATATTGAAATTGTACCCCTATCTTACACCATTCACAAAAACGAACTTGAAATCTATTAAAGACTTAAATGTAAGACCTGAAATGATAAAGCCCCTAGAGGAAAACATAAGGAAAATGCTCCTTTAACATTGGCATTGGAAACGATTTTTCAGATATGACAACAAAAACATAAACAATAAAATAAGAAATCAACAAGTGAGACTATATCAAACTAAAAAGCTTCTTCACAGAAAAAAAAAAAAACATCAAAGTAAAAGAAGCAACCTATGGGATGGCAGGAAATATTTGCAAACCATACATTTGGAAAGGGGTTAATATCCAAAATACATAAGGAACTCCAGCAACGCAATAGCAAAACAACAAACAACTCAATTTAAAAATGGGCAAAAGACCTGAATACACATTTCTCCAGACATACAAATGGCCAACAGGTATATGAAAAGGTGCTCAACACCACTAAGCATCAGGGAAATGGATATCAAAATTATAGTGAAATATCTCACACCCATTAGAATGGCTAGTGTTCAAAAGACAAGAGACAAATATTGGCAGGGTCGTGTAGAAAAGCAAACCCTGTACAATTTACATTAGGAATGTAAATTGGTATATTTATTATAGAAAACAGTATGGAGTTGCCTCAAAAATTTAAAATAGAACTATCGTATGATCCAACAATCTCACTAAAGGATATGTATCGAAAGGAAATGAAGACACTATGTCAAAGAGATTCTGCATCCTCGAGTTCATCGCAGCATTGTTCACAATAGCTAAGACTCAGAGCCATCTAAGTATCCTCTGGTGGATGAATGGCTAAATAAAATGTCACACCCAGAGGAACACACACACACACACACACACACACACACACACACACGTTATTCAGCCTTGAAAAAGAAGGAAGTTCTGATACTTGTGACAACATGGATGAAACTTAAGGGCACCGTGCTAAGTAATATAAATCAGCTAGAGAAAGACAAATACTACACGATCGCACTGATTGTGCAATCTATGGTGGAACACATGGAGACAAAGAGTAGCTTGGTGATTGCCGAGAGGCTGGGGATTGGGGATGATTGGGAGATGTTGGTCAAAGGGTACAAACTTTTTGGTTATAAGATGAATAAGTTGTGACGACTAATGCATAGCATGGTGACTATAGTTAACAACACTGTATGGTATATTTAAAGTTGCTAAAGGGGTAGGTCTTAAATGTTCTCACCACCACCACAACAAGAAGTGGTAACTATATGAGGTGATGGGCATGTTAATTAACCTTATTGCAGTAATCACCTTGCAACAACATATCAGTTTATCACATTATCACATTGGGTTTTTTTTTTTCTTCTAAGATTTCATCTATTCACGAGAGACCCAGAGAGAGAGGCAGAGACACAGGGAGAGGCAGAAGCAGGCTCCCCCCAGTCCCTTCACGTGAGCTGGTTCGTAAAGGAGCAATGGCTGGGTGAGGCTTTACTCCAGAAGAGAAAACAAACTCCCCCACCAAGGACTCTGGGCAACGTCGGGTCAGGAGCGTGCTCTGTATGTCTGGTCCTTCTCCTGGGGAAGGGGAGGTGGAGCACACCCTCCCACACTCCCCCCCTATCCTCCCAGGGCCCTGTGGTGGATGGTCAGTGTTGTTTCCAGGGAGCCCCCGGACACCCGAGTCCTGGGTGCAGAATGCTGCTCAGAATCTGATCTCTTAATCCATTCTGTCCATAACAACGGCACTTCAATGCATGGCAGAGGATAAAATGGCCCAGAGAAACTCGGGACACATTTGAACAGGAGCCCAGAACTCAGACAGAATCTGAATCACCTTGGCACAGGCCTGGGTCCTAGCCACTGCCAGAACATTGTAAGAAAAGCCATTCTTGCCCACACAATGGCTTGAGGAAACAGGAAGTGCGACAACATGACTTTAATTACTATCCTGTCCATGACCAGGGCCACGATTCATTGCGAGGGCCTTACCTTCACTCCTGTGTGTTAACCACACACCAACCGCTGAGAACCAGTTGGAAAGTAGTGAAAAATGGGAACGATCACAGACGAGACAAGAGTGGCCCTGGGCCTAGAGTTGCCACCGGGCACGTGGCACAGACCCAGGCTGATCTGTGCTGACTTCTGCTTTTATCTTCCTGGTGATGCCATTGGTAGAGTAATTGAACTTTTCTGAGTGTTGATTTTCTCATCTGGAGAGTGCGAATATGAATATTCCTTGCTTCTCAGGGTTGGTGTGATGATTAGAGATCATATATATAAGCTATTGGCAGAGGGCCAGGCAAGGGTAGGTGGTGGTGTTTCTTTTTTTTTTGGTGGTGTGGTGGTGGTGTTTCTAACACTTGGATGTTAACAACCCTGTTACTGATTAGCACTGAGTGAGTCAATCACTTGACCATTTTTGAATATGTGTTCTCATCATTTATATAATGAGGACGCTGTTGTCTCCACATGGTGGTTGTAAGATGAACTAAGATATGAATGTCTCCAGCACAGTGCCCGCCATGTGCAGGGCATCAGTGAATATTAGTGAGATCTGCAAATCACCTGGTCAGAGATTACAATCCCCTGTTTGTGAATTTTTTTCCATTTCATCTGGAGTCTGAGGAAGGTCCAAGTCCTGTTGGCTATTCAGTGGTTTCCAAATCTATCACTAATACGTGTAGCTGAGTTTTAGGTCAGTTTGATGTCATTTCTTTTTCTTCTTCTTTTTTTGTTGTTGTTTAGTTTTTATTTCATAATCATAAATTTAACTGCAATCCAGCTAGAATTAGAGGGGATTAAAGGAAATATGGGACCCATAGAACTACAGGGAGAATGCAAAGATTATGGCATATTTTAAGCAGATGGGGCTGAAGGGTGACCCTCCTGAGATACAGAAGGAATGTCTGGAAGTTAAGATAAAACACAAGTCAGATTTATTAGATTTGTCCATAGTCAACAATGGTGATCTTGCTGATCTTGTGGCTCCTGGACCCAAAGCGCTCCATGGTCTGCACAATATTCATGCCCTCTTTCCTTTGCCAAAGACCACACATTGCCATCCAATGGCCCAGTGTTGGCAACGCAGAGAAAAAACTGGGGACTATTTTTGTTGGGCCCAGCATTTGCCATGGACAAGATGCCAGGACCCATATGCTTCAGGATGAAATTCTCATCATCAAATTTCTCTCCATAAATGGACTTCCAACCAGTGCCATAATAGCGTGTGAAGATACGGGCCTGGCACATAAATCCCAGACTAATACCACGAAAGCAGGAACTTTTAGAACCAACTCTTGTTTCCCCACTGCTCAGAGCATTAAAGTTCTCTGCTGTCTTTGGAATTTTGTCTGCAAACAGCTTGAAGGAGACACAGCCCAAGGGCTCCCTGACCAAGGCAATGTCGAAGAACACAGAGGGGTTGACCATGGCTGGGCGGTGCAGGCGGGGTCCGCACCTATCATTTCTTTTCACTGAGATTTTTATTTCCTTTTGGCTAAGGTAAATTTTCAAACATAGGAACAAATTGCGGACTTGTCTTGGAGAGTAGAATTGGTCCTCCATCCTGGCTTATCTTCAGAATCACCTGGGGTGAGAGGAGGGCTCGACACTTGTTGAAGTGGCTGGGGCAGTTGGGCCAGGGTTGGAGCTCAGTTTGAGAACCACTGCTCTGTGCCACATGCTTCTTACAAGAGGCTTTGGAGGCCTGGCTGCCTATTCTATTACCTGTTTTTCCCTCAGCCTGTGTTAACGCCTTTCTTGTTTTCCACTTTTTTTTTTTTTTTTTTTGTATTCACGTAGTTGACAGAATGGTCAGCTAAAGCATGTAAAAAGGCAGGGCTAATTTTGACATTGGCCAGAATTATAGGCTCACATTTGATGGGAGAGGGGAAAAAGGTCTTTTCTAAACATCTAAAAAGATCATCAATATTTATCCTCAATGTGGCAGTGAGTGGAGAAAATCAGCCCCTTTGGCCAATAAAAGTCTGTTGTGTTAAGGTTTTTAAAAAAGCCTCTTTTATGAGGAAATCTGGAAATGTGAATTATAGCCCTAGTCCTGCCAAAATGGGCAGGCTGATTAAACCTCCCTGAACCTCAGATTTTTTCCTCTGTGAAAAGAATACAGTGATGACATTACTTGTCCTGTTTACTTCATGGTTTTGTAGTGAAGAGCAAGAGAGTCAAAGCACTGGCAGTAATTCATAGAGTACAAAGAACAGAACAGTGGGAAGAGTCACAAGTTACCTTGTGATCTTGGGCAAATTAATTTTCATTTTAGTTTCTTAGTTTCTCCTACTGCAAAGTGAGACCAGCAATGCCTGATGCTGTCCTTGGTGGGGTGTCACAGGGACAAAACAGAGGGTGTTTGTGAAAGTGTTTGAAAAAGCAGAAAACCTCAGGGTGCCTGGGTGGCTCAGTGGTGGGGCAGCTGCCTTTGGCTCAGGTCGTGATCCTGGGGTCCTGGATCCAGTCCCGCATCCGACTCCCTGTGAAGAGCCTGCTTCTCCCTCTGCCTGTGTCTCTGCCTCTCTCTCTCTCTCTGTGTATCTAATGAATAAACAAATAAAGTCTTAAGAAAAAAGGAAAAAGCTACATTCAACTGCAGTCATGTTATAGTCTTCATTTCACAGATGATGAAGCAGAGTGTGAGGTGACAAGCCCTTGAGCATTCAGGGCAGAGCTGGGGCTCTTGCCAGGCCTTGTGGGCTCACTGTCTCTGCCTCCTGTGGATCCTCTATGCCCTGCTTAACAGCACTGACTTCTCTTTACTCTCGGTTGCTAATCTTCCCGAGGTGAAGGCAAGCCCAGACCCATTCTTGGGTGAGGCTAGGAAGAATAAGACCATTTATATCTCTGCTCAGATGACTGGAAAATCCTTTTATCCTGCTTCCCTGAAAAGCGTCTCAGAACAAAACTTGGGGAATCCAAAGGCTTAAAGAACCATCTAGTGGTGAGACTGGTGAATGACTCCATCTTTTGTAGGTAGTGTCATTGCCCTGGAGGTAACCAGAGCAGATTTGTTTTCTTCCTCTCTTAAGTTTGTCCTCCCTGGCAACCACCAAATGGAAACCCATGTAATTCCCCACCTTCTCTGCTGGTAGACCAGACTGCAGACCAGTGTGGTGCTGGATGCAAACTGGGAACCTCTGTAGCCTGAACTGCTATAAAGTTACAGTTTCCACTCTTAAGTCCTAGCTTGCAGTCCTGTCCATGTGACTGAATTTTGGATGGTGGAATGTGAGTGGAAGCAATATACTTCTTTTGTAGGTTGGACCCATAAAACTTTCCACGTGTGACCCTCTGAGCTTTTTCTCCTTCTGTGGTTTGCTGCAGATGGACACGGCAGTCTCGGAATTCATGCCTATCTGTGTGGCGTTGCTTGGTGAAGTCAGTTGTTGGACTAACTGGCTTCAGCTCTGCCCACCCCACACTGGGCCATCACAGTGGGTTCTCCTGACAGGTGGTGTGGGAGGTGGTCCCCTATCCCTGAGCACCTCCACGGTGACTGTTAGGAAAACTCCGTGGTGCCGTGCTGGAGTTTTGGTCACAGTCACTACCGTGACCATTTCTCCTAGTCTTGGGTCTAAGAACACCAAGGATCATCTCACCGTAACCTTTAAAAATTTTTATTCTGTATAGACTTGTCCAGCAGGGCCACTTCAGGTGTGACCAAGTAGATTTAGGGCAACCATTCTGTGGCAGAACTTTCATATGAAAGCACGTGCAGATGTAGCTGCTCTAAGTGCTCTATCACTTGCTAGTTCTTACTATTTGAGCACGCTACTTAACTTCTCTGTTTTGGTCCTCTCTTCTATAAAATAAAGGTAATAATAAGGTCTACCTATAGTGTTATTATGTGTTATTATGAGAGAATATGCTTAGGAGGTGCTTGGCACATAGGAGATGATAAAGCCTAATAATTTAGGCAGAAGCTCAATTTTGTAGCAGAAGGGGAATCCCTTCCTCATTACAGTAATTCCTGGCCTGACTTGCTAGTTGTCTACAGCATGGGCAGTTGCAATCGAGGGAAAGGGAAAGGAAAAAGGAAGCATTCTGAGCTTGAGCCTTTTCACATAACAACGTCTACGTTTGCCAGGCTCTGTGCCGAGTAGCAAGAATGCAATGGTGAGCAAAATGCACAGGGTCAGTTCCCCCTGGAGATTATAGTTTAGTGGGGACATTTTTGTTTTTATTTAAAGTAATCTCTACACCGAGCATGGGGATTGAACTTACAACCATGAGATCAAGAGACACATGCTCTATTGACTGAGCCAGCCAGGCGCCCGTGGACACTTGTTTTATTTTTAAGAAGATTTTATTTATTTATTTGAGAGAGAGAGCGAGAGAGAGCGAGCGAGAGAGCACATGAGCAGGGGAGGGGGCAGAGGGAGAGGGAGAAGACTCCCTGCTGAGCAGGGAGCTGGTTGAGGGGCCTGGGATCAGGACCTGAGCCAAAGGGAGATACTGAGCCACCCAGGCGCCTGGGACACATATTTTAATCAGTTAATTACACAGTAAATAAATGGTGTGGGCTCTGATAAATGATATGAAGGTAGGATACATGTTGTGCTAACGTGTAAAAGGAACATCAGCCTGGATTAGTTTGAGAAAGTTGTCTGTTGCCTGGAAGGGGCCTGACTCATCAGAAGCTTGTTTGCTTGAGGGCCTGAGAAATCCTAAAAAAGACCTTGCCTGAGGGGGAAAAGTTCTGGATAAAGAAGACCTGACCCTGAGGTCTTGGTGGCTAGTTGGGAGGGGCAGGTTTGAGTAAGTGTGGCATCTGCCATTTCAGTACATTTCCTTAATCAGTCCCTTTTGGTTCTGGGTCTGAGTTTTCGGAAAGTGGAGAAGAGGAGTGGGGAGAGAAGAGACACTGTGGCACTCATATGGTAGTGGGTTGGCTTTGCTTCAGAGCACAGGTTAGATGTGTCTCAGGAATTCTTAAAAAGATTCTGAGTTATTTTGCAGAAGTTGAGGTTTGCATACACAAGTAGAGGCAGGAAAGAGTAGAATTTGGATTTTGACCATTACTATGATCCCAACCTCCCTCACAGGTAGAGTTTGAATCTTGGGGCAATATGGGACCCATGCAAAGTATATTCTTCCATTGCCTGGAGCAGTTTAGACTTTGAGTTATGCCAAAATATCCCAGGCGCTGGGCTGGCTTCAACATTATGTGACATAGCTTGTGTTTGGCTCATAATTTGGAAGGGGTACATAGAACTCCAGTGCAAGACTGACCTTGAATAGGAATTTTGTGGGAAGATTCAGGTCCCCAATGACTTTACTGTTTTGCAACACATGGGTGGGGAGGAATTGAGATCTATATTATCGATGTGGTTTAACCATAGCAAGAAAGACTCAATGAAAATTACTCTTGTATGCTTGAACCTTAAGAAATGAATAACTCAGCCATCTGCCCATTAAAAAAGAAGCAGAGGACACGTGGCTTGTCTTTTTTTTTTTTTTTTTTTTTTTTTGGCCCTGGGATAGTGATCTCCATGTTGTTTTGACAGAAACAATTTCATTCTGGAATCTACTTCAATGAGTTTTAATCCTCTAATTAAATCACTCTTCTGGATTATCCAAATACATGCTCTGGGATGAAATATTTTATAAGATTTTCCTTTAATGAATCCCACTGGGATCTAGTGGAAGCCTAATTAGTTCTCTTAATTGGTGTGTTCTACAGAGGAGGCTCAAGCCAACTGCTGACACTAGTGTCCTCACTCTGCTAAGAGCTTCAGCTCCTGGTTTTTGGCAGTTATCGTTTACCCAGACAGATGGTGGATGGACCTATCATCCCAATGACTTGTGTACCCAGAAGAAGAGGACAAATGCATGCTCCACTCAATAATATTAATTATCTCTCCAGAAAATGGCTTTATGAATTAAATAGCTTTTGGTTTCCAATTTTTGAAGCCACCATGATATAATTCTGGGTCACTTCTGCAAAGTTTATTTGCATAAGAGTGTAATATTACTGGAATACCCTAGGCTGCCTCTGATACTTGATTTTATAGCTTGTTCATTGTCTTGGGCCCAGTTCCTATACCAACTCCGCGTCAAGTCACCTTTGACCTTCACTACAAGGGGTGATACGGTGTCATGGAAAGATTATGAGTCTTGAAGCAACACTTAAATTTGTATCCAATTTCTACTTAAAGTTAGCTTTACAATGTTGTGCAAATTTCTTAATTATTCTAATATCACTCTCCTGAGCTATACAAAGGAGAGGAAAATATACTCAGCAGTGTTATTGTGAGAATAAAATCTGATAAACTCAACAATAAATGTTAAGCAGAAAATATTGTTTCTTCATCTGTGCTCTTCAAAGCACATGACTTATATCTCTACCTACCATTTACTCCATTCTATCTTGTATTTCAGGCAGTTTTAAAATTAGCATGTGCAGGCTAGGCATGTAATAGCAGATAATGGACCCAGGCATGTCATGGTTCAATACTGTAGAAGTTTATTTCTTGCTCTTGCTCCAGAGGTCCATGGAAGGGGAGATGTTCTATGTAATAAAAGAAGATGTGGCTGGGAAAATTTGGATTACAAGGCACTTAAAGATTTCTTCATTAAATAATAAGACATAAGCAAATGCCAGATTAAGGGTGTTATTTTCCCACTCAGGCCTTTTCTTTTAGCTAGTCTCAAGGTAGCCATCCTCATATTGAAAGAGAGTGACAGGCACGGGAACTAGCTAGAAAAGAATAAAACTTCAGAACTGTGTCTAGGAAAGAAATGAGATTGTGGTAATTGACATGTGAAAATGACTGCAAACCAATTATATCCAGTCTAGTTGGGGATATACCTGTCTCTTGCTAGAATGCAGGTTCTTCAAGAGCAATGATTTTTGAAAAAAGATTTTATTTATTTACTCACAAGACACACACACACACACACACAGAGGCAGAGACATAGGCAGAGGGAGAAGCAGGCTTCATGCAGGGAGCCTGATGTGGGAGTCGATCCCAGGTCTCCAGGATCACGCCCTGGGCTGAAGGCAGGCGCTCAACCACTGAGCCACCCAGGGATCCCCAAGAGCAATGATTTTGCTGAATAGTCTCTGTATCTCTTTTTATAGTACCTGGCAATTTATAAATACTGAATTGAATTGAAGCTCGTGTATCCTTTGAGTGAGGGGTACATTAGTATTGGAGACTTAAATGCCAGCATTTGGCCACCGCCTGGAGGGAGGGTGGCCATAAGTGCATGAAGGCTAGTGATAAGAACTGGGTCAGGGTAGATTCCCAGAGCTGCTGCAACTGAGGGGGATGTGATATTTATTAACTTTGCCCCCAGAAAATATTTTGCTATTTATATATTCACTCTACATTTAAAGAGAGCAGGTAATATTAATGACAGGTGTTTTGCTCCTTTTAGTGACTTGAAAACTTTAGTTCTATGGTTTTGGACATAAAGGGAGAAAAATATGGAGTTTCTGGGGTAGCAGATGAGGGAGACAGCTGTGGGGGGTGAGGTAAGGGGCAAAAGAAATAGGAGGAGGAAGTTGAAACAAGAGAGACTGGAAGTAGGTGAGCTGAAGGGGCCTTGAGACTCCGTGATGCAGAGCCTCAAGGAAGTGGTGAGAGGATGCTGACCATCCCACTGGAAGGTGCTTCTATGCTGTGCTGTGCGGTGCCCTTCACCTGCACATCTCCAGCTAAGGCAAGCAGCCTACATTTGCGCAGGTGAGGGGAGGCATCCTTGCGAACTCAAAGAAGAGGAAAGCTTCCATTCTGGGAAAAGTGGTGTAAGCCAGAGAGGTGCCTAGAGGGCAAAGCAGTGGAGACTAGGAGATAAAAGCCCTACTTCTTTCCCCAGTGCTTAGGGACTTTGTGCTTCCACAGTACTTGGCATTGAGCTCATTGTACCTTGAACTCCAAAGCTGGTGGCCCCAGCTGGTGTCTCTTCCTCTGAGGAGGAAGTGTACAGAATTTGAATTCTGAGCAAGTGCTTGCAGTAACAGTACTCATTCCTTTTGTGTCCCAGAGATAAAGGAGCAATCTTAGTAACTATATGAACTGTGGTCCCTAAATACCTCTGTGGATCCTACTGTGGTTGGGCCAAACTGCCTATGAGTGTCATGAGTGTTATGCCCCTGTCACCATAACTAGAGGTAGGTCAGAAGGTCCTCTGTGCCTGCAGCTGCATGGGGCAGGGAAAATAAGTATTCATCATTTGTTGGGTTCTAATTAGGTGTCAGGATCAATTCTAGGCATCCTAGGATTGTGTTTTTTGTTTTTTTAAATTTTTTAAAATAAATTAATTTTTTATTGGTGTTCAATTTACCAACATACAGAATAACACCCAGTGCTCATCCTGTCAAGTGCCCCTCTCAGTGCCCGTCACCCATTCACCCCCACCCCCCGCCCTCCTCCCCTTCCACCACCCCTAGTTCGTTTCCCAGAGTTAGCAGTCTTTTTCTTCTCCCTTCCCTTATATTCCCTTTCACTGTTATTTATATTCCCCAAATGAATGAAAACATACACTGTTTGTCCTTCTCCGATTGACTTACTTCACTCAGCATAATACCCTCCAGTTCTATCCACGTCGAAGCAAATGGTGGGTATTTGTCATTTCTAATAGCTGAGTAATATTCCATTGTATACATAAACCACATCTTCTTTATCCATTCATCTTTCGTTGGACACCGAGGCTCCTTCCACAGTTTGGCTCTGGTGGACATTGCTGCTAGAAACATCGGGGTGCAGGTGTCCCTGCGTTTCATTGCATCTGTATCTTTGGGGTAAATCCCCAACAGTGCAATTGATGGGTTGTAGGGCAGATCTATTTTTAACTCTTTGAGGAACCTCCACACAGTTTTCCAGAGTGGCTGCACCAGTTCACTTCCCACCAACAGTGTAAGAGGGTTGGTTCCCTTTTCTCTGCATCCTCTCCAACATTTGTTTCCTGCCTTATTAATTTTCCCCATTCTCACTGGTGTGAGGTGGTATCCTATTGTGGTTTTGATTTGTATTTCCATCCTAGGATTGTTAATCCTTACAGAAACTTTACAAGGAGGTATTTTTATTTTTTAGAGGTTTCATTTATTTATTTGAAAGAGAAATAGTAAGAGAGAGCATGAGCAGAGGGGAGAGGGAGAATCAGACTCCCTGATGAGCAGGGATGCCCAACTCAGGGCTCGATCTCAGGACCCTGGGATCATGACCTGAGCCAAAGGCAGGCACTCAACTTACTGAGCCACCCAGGTGCCCCAACAAGGAGGTATTATTATCCCCATTTCATACATGAGTAAACTAGGCTCAGAGAGTTAAAGTGACTTATCCAAGAATACATGGCTTATGGAAGGCAGACTTGAGACTCAAATTTTATTTTATTATTTTATTTAAATATGAAACTATTTATATTTTACATTTTATTTTGTTATTTATTATGCATAGGCTTGTTCATATTATACATGTGTTTTACACACACAATGTGTTATGTGTAATACATCCATAAAACATTGTTCTAAGTGCTGGGGTTCCAACAGACAGCAAAATGCCATCCGTGACCTTAGAGAGCTCACAGTGTAGCTGGGAACACAGGCAAGGGAAACGGGAGTTAAACATACAGAAACAAAGGAGGCAGGTGCTGGATTACTGCAGTTTCCAGGCAGGTTTGAAGGAAGGCCAAAGGGGGCTGAAATTAAGGGAAGTAACAAGAAAGTAACTCAAGTGAAGAGCCTTGGGATGGAAGTTCCATTTTCTCAATCTTCATTTTCTTCATTTAAGAATAAGCAAAATAGTGACTACCTCACCGTTCTGTTGTGAGGACCCCATTTAATCTGAAAATATACTTGAAAAAGCTCTCCAGTCATTCGTTCTTTACTTATACATCATATACATTTGAATTTTTAAAATTTTAATTCAATTAGTCAACATATAGTACATCATTAGTTTCAGATGTAGACTTCAATAATTCATCAGTTGTGTATAATACCCAGTGCTTGTCACATCACGTGCCCTCTTTAATGCCCGTCACCCAGCTACCCCATCTCCCTATCCACCTCCTCTCCAGCAACCCTCAGTTTGTTTCCCAGAGTTAAGAGTCTTTCATTGTTTTTCTCCCTTTCTAATGACTTCCCCTTCAGTTTTTCCTCCCTTCCCTTATGATCCTCTGTGCTATTTCATATATTCCACATGAGTGAAACCATCTGATAATTGTCTTTCTCCATGTCAATGTAAATGGTAAGTATTCATCCTTTCTGATGGCTGAGTAACAGTCTATTACATATATTATATGTAATATAATATATATATATAAATATCTATCTCATCTTTTCTGTATCCTTTGATCTGTTGATGGATATCTCTCAGCTCTTTCCATAGTTTGATCCAAAGGGGCACATGCACCCTAATGTTCATAGCAGCAATGTCCATCTCATGCATTTTTGATGGATAACATTCTAGGACTATGCTTGGTCCTGGGAACACTCTGGAAACAAAGCAGATGTAGTTCCACCCTGCCCTCTTGCAGCTGTCAGTCTATGGGTAGCACACACATTTATTCAATGATCACAGAAATATTTAAACTCTAACAGTTGCTCTGCCTGTTACTTAAGACTGAAAAGAGAACAAATAAGCAAAGGGAAAAAAAGTAAGAGAGATAGGGAGGCGAGCCAAGAAACAGACTCTTAGCTATAGAGAACAAACTGGTGGTTACCAGGGGAAGGGGGTGGGGGGATGGGTTCAATAGGTGATGGGGATTAAGGAGTGCACTTGTTATGATGAGCACGGGGTGATGCTTGGAAGTGGTGATTCACTATATTGTACACCTGCAACTAATATAACACTGTAAATTAGCTAACGAATTAAAATAAAATATTAAATTAAAATGAACTTAAAAAAAGAAAAAACTGAAAAGAAACATGAATGACTGAATGTCAGATATTATGAAATACTAGTGTGAGAGGGAATTAACTGAACACAAGTGTTTGGGATCAATTGAATCCAGGATCTATTCAATTCTGTTGAAGGCAGGCAGCTTCTCTTTCTGCTACACCATACCCAGCCTGCAAATGTTTAGTCAAATGGTGTGGATGGAACTCACTTTGGAAGTTAGGTAGATTGGAATTCACATTCTGGTTCTGTCCTTAACCAGCTGGGTCACACTGAGTAGGTTACTTAGTCTCTATGTACCTCAGTCTCAAATGAGTAAGTGGGATGGATGATGATGAAGATGAGAACACGCATTGAGTTCCCACTGTGTGTTTGGTATCGTCCTGAGTATATTAATTCATCTAACAAGATTGTTGTGAGGATTAAATGAAGTAGCATATTTAAAGTATGTAGCACGGTTTGTGGACAAAGCAGGAATCTAATCACAGTAGCCAGTAGCAGTGGTGTGACAAGGGTGGAGCAGTTGAAGCGTCTGCTCCCTGTGTGAGCAATAAGGGGGTTCACTGTCCGTGGAGTATTTATAAACAGTAATAAAGCTGTCTGGAAATTGGTTTGCTTTTTATTATCACCATAAACTAGCAATTCTAAACAATGTCAGTTACAAAGTACATGTCCCTGAAAAAGAAAAAAACCCAAAATCAACCACTGTGGGTACTGTGGAGTTTAAATGATTTCAACATGACACATATATATGCATCATCTAGTAAATTTTTGTTACCTTTTATTAAAAATTGTAATTTTCATGGAAATTAATTTGGAGAGCTTCCAGTTACTCTATGAGTCCCCAGCACATGTCGACTCAGCTAAACATGTGGGTTTGGAAAGTAAATTCAAAACCATGTGGAATTGTTGTAGCCCATTTTGGGCATGTATTTATGCACTTAAGCAGTAGATTCAAAAGGAAAATTGGATAGTACAGTGATTGAAAGACGAAGAAACAGAGCTGAGCTTGAGTTGCTCCAGTTCTTTCCTTCTCTGCGCCAATCATTCTTGGAACATTATGCGGTTCAGTCTCTTGGAAGCAGTTCTTTATATGTTTACTGTCCTCTCTTTTAAAGTAGCTAACATAAATATAAAGTGTTAACTCATACTTTCTCCCTTTTCTACTTTAATTATTTCAGTTTTAATTTTTATTGGCATGAATATATATACATAGGGCCAAAAAGAACATTTTTACTGCTTGCACTTCTTGTTTTATCATCCCAGTTATTTGTTTTATTTCATATTACTGAAATTAAATTTATTTTATGGAGGGAGGAGATGTTAAAAAATGATCCCCACCAGATGTCAGATATGCTGGGTATGGACCATGAATGTTACTCTCTTCACTATTCTTCTTTCTTAGGTCAGTTAGAAGCTTCATTGTCTTTGCTTGCATAAACCTGTCGATAAAACACTATTGCTCAGGCCTTGCTGCTTCAGTTTTGCCTTGGAAGGAGGTTGGGAGGGAAGGGAGAAGAAATGGGTAGGAAATATCAGAAAGGGAGACAGAACATGAAGACTCCTAACTCTGGGAAACGAACTAGGGGTGGTGGAAGGAGAGGAGGGCGGGGAGGGGTGGGGGTGACTGGGTGACGGGCACTGAGGGAGGCACTTGACGGGATGAGCACTGGGTCTTATTCTGTATGCTGGCAAATTGAACACCAATAAAAAATAAATTTATTACTAAAAAAAAAGGAAGGAGGTTGGGGTGGGGGTGAGTGATGACTCATTGACTTTTCTGTGACCACAGAAGAAATTCCTGAAATGCGGGCGATTAGTGATTGAGGGGCAGATCATTTATTCTAAAAGCATCAATCATGGGAGCGGAGGGATGTGATGAAAATACTTGAACGCTTATTCAAGTATTTGGCGTTACAAAAAAAGAGCGGAGGTGTTCATTGAATTGAAGAGCTGGAGTGGTAGAGGAGAAAGTCTCAGGCACACTCCTTCTGTGAGAGGTGATGCACGGCCTCTTCCATGTTTATTGTAACTTAATCATCTTTACTGACAGATTCGGGTATGTGATGGTGGTGGACTGGGCTGTGCAGTCCATTGTGCAAGTTTCCACTGCACAGCTACTGTTCCACCTCAGCTTCCTTCTCTTCTAACATTTAGTGAGTACCTATCATGTACAGGTGCTGTGCTAGGAAAGAATTTTCACATATACTCTTTTAAGAACTTGTAAGGGGCTATTGAGAGATGGTAATATGTGAAATAAAGTGGGGCTTTGTTGTTGAGCAAACAAACCTAGGTTCAAATACGAGCCCTGCTAGTTCCCAGCTCTATGACACTGGGCAAGTTGCTTAGCCTCTCTGAGCCAGCGCTTTCTCATCTGTAAAATGGGAAAAATAATAACAGCCTCTCTGAGTGGTTGAGAGAAGTAAGGACAGCACTAGATAAAGCTAGATAGATAAAGCTCAAGCACAGCACCTGACACATGCAGGCCATAAAATGGGTACCGTTTTTACTCCTGTTGCAAACAGAATACCTAGAGAGGTGAGTGACTTGTTTAGACTGTAACAAACCAGCTCTTACTACTTTGCATGTTTATTTCTGACTAGGGTGCTCTCTCTATGGTTTTCCTCCAGGGATTGGTGAATCCACGCTTTTTTTTGTTAGGTGGAGTCTCTCTCCAATGTTGGTGCTGATAGAGGTGATGGAATCACATACAGATATAACAGCCCTGCGAGAACCACGTGGTTAGAGCAAGAAGAGAGTATTTCCTAGAAGAAGCTGATGGACCCCACATGTGGAAGGTGTACAGGTACTGGATAGACAAGGACAATGGGTGTCCACTTAGTGAGGTTTTATGGTTCTGTGTTTTGTTAACTATTGAGAGCTGCTGGAGACAACATACTCTTTGCCTGGCTTTCTCCTCCCTCTAGGTGATATGTAGTCTATACCATATTGATATTTGAGATGCTGAGTGAAGATGCTTTGGTGCCCTAATGTTGGAATGGATGATGGAAGATTTGAGGAGCTCACATTCAGAAAATAGGTGGGAAATTCCCAGGACCTGCATCTCTGGATTAGGGGTCAGAGTACTGGTGGCATCTGATACCTCCCCAGGAATGGCCTTAATTGCTTTGGTTAAGGAAGGGGGCTAAAGCCAAGAAGCGTAACAAGATGCTGCCATGGGGAAGGTCATTTCTTTTCACTTCTAACTTAAAAAAATCAAAATATACTCTTTGCATCCGTGTGAGAAATATCTATCCCCTTTTCCCATGATCGGCAAGTCACATGACATTGATAAAATATCAATGTGGCCCTGATGTTCTATTGCTTTTAGTGACTTCAGGACCTCAGAGAAGGTTTTAGTACTATTAAGTAGTTTACCTGTCTTATTGGTAGTCTTGCCTGCCTATTAACCAGTTACGGAATCAGGAGCTGCATTTAAACTAGTTTAAGCTCCAGATTACAGGGACGCATGGCTGGCTCAGTGGTTGAGCATCTGCCATCAGCTCAGGGCATGATCCCAAGGTTCTGGGATCCTCCCTTCGGAGAGCCTGCTTCCCCCTTTGCCTATGTTTCTGCCTCTCTCTTTGTGTCTCTCATGAATGAATAATAATAAGAAAGAGCTCCAGATGACAGAAATAGAGAATTCAGTCTTGTGTCTAATTTATTCCTTAATACACACAGGCTTAGTAAATGCTTTTTGAAGAGATGAATAAACAGAGATACTTCCACATTTCAGAGGCAGTGTTGTGGGAACAGATTCTGTGATGGAGTTTAGTGTGCAGGACGGTTATTAAGGTGTGCCCTCCAGAGAGATACCTATGGAAAACAGGGACAGGAAGCAGGACTGGGGACAGGGAAAGCTCTTTGAAATGCAGGTCCAGCAACAGCCTCAGCCAACCCATGGGGGAGCTCTGGAGAGAGAATGGCGCTTCAGAGATATGCTTAGTTGGGCCAAGGTCACCAGTCTTTACATCACTGCATCCGTCAGTCATTGTATGTGAGTCTCCCTGGGAATGATGTGACCTTGGGCAAGGCAGCTCTCTGCAGCTGCAGTAATTCCTGGGGCTGACACCAAAAGGCTCTATCGATAGCTGTGCACTCCCCACAGCTGGGTGACGAGTCCTTCACTGACAGGGAATGAAAGCAGAGCACACTGTGTCCCCCGCACACCGGTACTCTGTAAAGGGGTGGTGTATATAAGACAGTGTGCGTGTGATCCTTAACATTCATCAAACTGGAAAAAAGGGACTTCTATCTACATGCTTCAACTGGGGTGACATAATGGCCTTTGAACACAAGGTGGTGCTGTAGTGTCAGTTCTGAGGCGCTTTGATGCAGCTGGGAGAGAGGAAGTAGGGCCACCGTATTCTTTTTGGAAAGAAAAAAAATAGGAAAGAGGTTGAGATGCTGTTTTGAAGTTGTTTTTTTACCTTGACAACTGACTCAGAAGAGGTGAGATACCTTCCTTTCTCCCTCCCTGCCTTCCTCCTCCGTCTGTTCTCAAGATACCTTAGCACCTGCTCCTGGGCTGCAGACTCTGGCCAATCACAGGGGTAGCACAAATGACAATATTTGGCTTTCCCTTTGGGAGCTTTGGTGGAACGAGGAAATGGCAGCTGTATGTATTCCATAAAGCATAAGCTTCGTGTGTGCTACATTCCTAAGTTAGAGCTTAGGGAGTGATGGAGAGGAGTTAGAAGCCTGGAACCAGAGGACTTAGTTTTCCATCAAGAGGCAGCTGTAGCGTAGAGGTTCAGTCCACGGTTTTGGTTTTGAGGTCATGCACCCTGATCTATATCTGACCCCTATTGCTTTCCAGCTGTGCGAACTTACGCAAATGATGTAATCACTTTATGCTTTTAAAAGACCTCTTGTCTAGAACTGTAATTATAGGCCTTCCATGTAAAGGGTTAAGTACCTGGCATATGACAGGGCTAACTATTGTTTTTAATAGTTTCTATTAGTTCCCAAATACTCTTTTAAAAAATATTTTATTTTTAAGCATTCTCTATACCCAACGTGGGGCTCAAACTCATGACTCTGAGATCAAGAGTGGCATGCTCCACCAACTTAGCCAGCCAGGCGTCCTTAGTTCCCAAATGTCCTTGAGCATCTATACTTTGCCAGGCCCTATGCTAGTTGCCTGGGAAACAAAGAGGAGCACAGAACCCTCATGGAGCTTGCAGGAGACAGGGGGTACATATCAGGCAATGAGAATGAGGTGTGAAGTCCTAGGATTGAGACACAGGCAGGGTGTATGGGAGCAGGAGGAGAGATACCAAACTCATTCTTGATGGGAAAAGCACATCATGAGTTCTTTGGGGAAAGCTGCCAGGCTGGGGTACTTCTTCTCGAACTGTCATTAAGAGATGAATAAAAGTTTCACAAGTGGGGGTGGAAATGGATGGCTGGGTAAGAGCAATCCCGGAAGAGGGGACAGAAGGGAAGCGCTAGTGACAGAAATTTGTGAATAGAGAATAACTAGTGTTGCCAAAGTACTAATTTTGAGTATGAAGTGCCTCACGGACTTTGTCATAACTGGTGAAAGTCTCTGAAGGTGTTAAGTGGGACAGTGCATCTAGTGAGCAGGCCTGGCACTCAGAGCAGATTCAGTATTGAAGGATGAAGGAGGAAAGGCTGAGTAGGATTTTAGCAAATCAGTGTAAGGACATCAGTGGGATTAGCTCCAAGGTGGATGACGTCATCCATCCAAGTCTAGACTCATCGTAAACAACAAGTATATGTATATGTTTATGTATGTGTGTGTGCATGTACGTGTGTCTGTATTGTGAAGGTAATGCATGCTTATTATAAAAATAGCCGAGTAGTACAGAAGGCCATGTGTTAAAAGGTAAAACTTCTTGCATTCCTTCAGTTTCCTAATCCTGACTCCTGGACGTAACTAGTGTTAAGAATTTTTTTAGGTTTCTTTCCAAACAAGTGTGGGAAGACCCACCTACAGAGAAAAAGGAGGTGTGGTGCTGAGATGCTGGGCCCTGGAGCCAGCCTGCCTGGGTTCCAATGATAACTAAGTCCCTGTGAGCTTCATGGGTGTGCTGCAATCACATGACCTCCCTCTGCCTCAGTTTCTTTCTTTCTTTTTTTTTTTTTTTAAAGATTTATTTATTTATTTATGATAGACATAGAGAGAGAGAGAGAGAGAGAGAGAGAGAGAGAGGCAGAGACACAGGAGGAGGGAGAAGCAGGCTCCATACCAGGAGCCCGTCGTGGGACTTGATCCCGGGTCCCCAGGATCACGCCCTGGGCCAAAAGCAGGCGCCAAACCGCTGAGCCACCCAGGGATCCCTCACCTCAGTTTCTATGTATAAAATGGACACCTACACCATAGGGTCGTTATGAGGAGTAAATAAGTTAATATATGCAAAGCACTTAGAGTACGTGGCTTATAGTGTTTGTTATTTTTATAGAGAATCTCTTAAAAATGATAGAGGATATTATAAAAAAACTTTGCAGTATGGCTTTCTCTCAGTGACTAAAGAATCTTGCACATCTTTTCACACCAGTAAACATAAATCTACCTCATTGCACTTAATGCTGTGTGGCACTGTATGGCTTGGATATACTATCATTTATTTAACTGCTCTCATATTTATAGACATTTAGTTTGTTTCCAGTTTCTGCTACGATGGCTATCATTGTGTCCTTGTTCAAGTGTTTCTTGGAGGCAAATTTCTACAAATCACGTTTCTGGTATAAGGGAGAACACCACCACACATTAACTGTTCTTTTTCCGTGAAAGCAGCTGCCAGCTGCTCTCATCCTCAAGCGCATCTTGAAGGGCAGCAGCTTTCGTCTGCAGCTGTGTACCAGGCTGGGTGTCTGCCTTGAATAAAAGGTTTAATGGAACCAATGGGAGACTCTAGGAGGGAGTTAGGCCAGGGGTTGTAAGAAGTCCATGTGGGAGGCAGGGGCTTCCATTCCTCTCCCCTTTCTTTCTTACTCTCATCTTCTTCCTGAGATTCAGAGTTAGGGAGAACTTTTGGGGGGGTGGATTTTGGTGATCCTAGTGATGTGGAAGAGTGATGAGTGTGCAGGAACCAACCGTCCTGTGGCTCCCTTGCCCTTTGGGGAAGTAGCTCTGAGTTAACAGCTGAGCCTGCAGTACCTGCGTGGAGGCCTGGTCTGATTGTAACCCAGGAGCTCACAGATTTTGAAAGAACCTCTGGTATCTAGAAGAGGGTCCAACACCAGCCACTCTGACAGGGGCCAGATCTGTCCCAACACGTGGGCACCGCCACTCCCTCACCCTCTGGGGTGTGTTTCCACTGGTGCTGGAGCACCATCTTCCCAGCCTGTGAAGGACAGACGCTGGGCCTACAGGTCCACACTGGGCCGCACCCTCCAGCTCCCTGGAAGGGAATGCAGTACTCCCTCACACCTGCAGTTTTGCTTTCTGCAATGTCAGTCACCAGTGGTCAACCATGGTCTGGAAGCAGATGATCCTCCTGACAAATCATCACATATGTCACACGTTCCAATACATCGGGTGCCTGTGTCACTCGCTCAGGTCATTGCCCCACGCAGGCATCTTACCTCTCACAGCGTCCCAAGAAGGGCGAGGCCAGTGCAATAAGCTATTTTGAGAAAGACCACATTCGCATAACTTTTATTACAGTGTATTGTTATAATTGTTCTATTATTAGCTATTGTTGTTAATCTCTTACGGTGTCTAATTTATAAATTAGACTTTATCACAGGTCGTGTTCATGTTAAACAGGGCAGAGCAACTTCATTTAAATAAAAGACTATTCAAGAATAGCAGAGGGATTGCAATTTGAGACAAATTGGCAGTGGTGAACTGTAGGCAAGTCTGTAGAAACAAAGGGAAAGTCAGCTTTTATTAGGCTGTTGGAAGAAATTGGGGAGGGTTGTTCTAAACAGAAGTTGACTGGCCAAGGACAAGAGTGTGAGGTTGTGGGGTCTGGCGGGGGCTGCAGGCAGCAGTTCGTGTGTTGTTTCAGGAGCGCAGTGGGTCTTCCTTTATATAAAGGCAGGAGATAAATTCCTATGTGAAATGTGCCCTCCCTTGTTGAAATGGTTATCTTCGTTCTTCTTGCTGGCTGTGTAGCTTGTGGACTGGTGTGTACATGAGAGCTCCCCCTTTAGGGCTTAGGACTCCGTCTTCTAAAAGATTATTTATTTATTTATTTATTCATGAGAGACACACAGAGGCAGACACAGGCAGAGGGAGAAGCAGGCTCCCTGCAGGGAGCCCCATGTGGGACCCAATCCAGGACCCCAAGGTCACGCCCTGAGCTGAAGGAAGACCCTTAACAGACTGAACCACGCAGGCATCACTTACAACTCAATTTTATATGAGGCTTTCTATTCTTTTCACAGTATTTATGATTAGGAAATCACATAGTATATATAGGATGTGGTACGACCTGTGGTTTCAGGCATGCACTAGGGGTCTTGGAACATCCCCCCTCCATAATAAAGAGGGACTTACCTAATTGTGTGAGGAAAACCTCGAGGGCTCCAGTGTAATGAGGAATCTGCTTCTCTGACCTGATGCTGGGAAGTGGGCATCTCCCACTCTCAAAGAATCCCAGTGACGGAGGCAGAGACCACAAGGGCAATTAGATGCAGTGGGCAAGAATCATCTGAGGAATATTCTGGAACTAGCTGTCCACAGTGATTCAGAGCTGTGGGGAATGAGAAGCACCTGTAGGAGCAGACACATTTAACTTTCCAAATCTCTTTTTGCTGGAAGTTATGAGTGTGGCTGAGAGCCACCCTTTCCTTCTGAGAAGCCCTTGGACTTCCTGGCGCAGGCCCTCAGGAAGGAGATTCTGGACCTGCACATGAGAGCATATGTGGATAAAAACAAAAGAAAGATGCTAGTATTTGCACCTTGAATTGGGGAAGTATATTTTCCCAAAATTTTCTTCTAAAAACTTGGACCAGTTTATACTTCCATAGTGTATGAAAGTGCCTATTTTTTCTCATCTTTGACCACAGTGAGTATCATTAAGCTTTAGTTATTTTGCCAACTGTGGGGATATAAAGTGGTATCCCCATGTTGATTTAATTTGTGTTTTCTTGGTTATGAGTGTAACCGAGCATATTCATATCTATTTATTGGATGTTAGCATTTCTGTTTGGCTGTGTGGCTTTTCCTCATTGATTTATAAAAACTCATTTTATAGTAAGGAAATCGGCCCTTTGTCTAGCAGATGAGTGACCAATATTCTCCTAATTTTTTGTGTTCTTTAAACTTTATTTTCTTGTGCAGAAGTATAAACATTTCATATAGTCAGATTTAGTAGTCTTTTCCTTTAGGGCTTCTGGGATCCATGTCATACTTGGGAAGGTGTTTCTTCACTTCAAGTTTACAAAACTATTAACCCATTATTTTTCTGTTACTTCTCTATTTTTTTTTTTTTATGTGTTTTAAAAATCTCTCTGGAATTTATTTTGGTGTAGGAAGTGAGGTAAGAATCTAGTTTTCTTTTCTTTTCTAAATTGACCAGGTAGTTATCCCAGTGCTAATCTTTCTTTTCCCTGATTTGAAACACCTCCTGTTTCATATGTAAAAACATCTTATTCTCTCTACTTAAGACATCTGGGTTTTGTCACTAATTTCATGTGATTTTTGCAAAGCTCTATCCTCATGCGCCTTAGTTTACTCCTGCGTAAAAGGAAGGGTTGGAAGAGAAGATGTTTAAATCTCTTGCTAGCCTTAACGATTCCTTCATGATATCAGATCCTCCTTCCTCAAGTCTTCTCCAACCAATTGTGGAGACAGGCTCACTTACCACCAGTGCTCTGGGTCTGTTGCCAGGGCGGTATCTACATCACTTTTATCGTTACCTTTCCCTTCATGAAATCGTTATGTTTGAATATTTGAAAGCTTAAACCCTCTCTTACGTAAATTCTTGTGTGGCCACTTACAGTGAGACAGAAAGAAAAGGGTCTTAAGAAGAAGTTCTTAACTTGGGTCTCTGGGAAAGAGGATTATGAAGAAAGTGATGGAAAGTTATAAACATTTTATAAGCTTTAGGAAAATGGGACCTACAGACTACTTTCAGCATTCATCTGCTTTGGGTTAGAAGACTGTCTATACGGTAAGCTTACAGTAGTTTATGCTGCTGGTGGTAGTAGGGTATATGAACAAATATTTACTGAGTTCAGGCGTTCTACATACAGAATAGATTTAATTCTTTACAAACCTTGAAAGACCAATACAAATATCTCCATTCCGAACATGTGGATGCTAAGCAGTTACTTGCTTTAGGTCATTCACAGCTTAGTAAATTTTGAACTGCAGGATTTGAACTTGGGTCTGTACAATAATGCTTTTCCTGCACACTTCCCACACAACAGTTCCCCAGGGAAAGGTCTTATTGGTAGCTAAATATGTTGATTGTTAAGAAAATGGGGTAATTGATCTATTTCCTTTGGAGACAATCATGGTACAAATGTGTAAGTGGCCCTCATGGAATTGCTGGGCTCCAGAAGTTGTCGTCTTTGATCCTGGGGTTAAAGAAGCTGTGTTGGCTAGAATTCCCACCAGGTGGTGCTGTAAGCTCAGCAATAGAGTCCTTCTTGCCGCAGCCACCTACAGCTCACAGGTGCCTCTGGGGATCTTCCTACAGATTCAGCAGCCCCCAGCAATGGAAATTTCTCTTTACACCTACTCTGAACTCAGGCCACGTGGGGCACAGCTGAGTTGGTTCTCTTTTGAGTTAAAGAGTGCCTGGGGTGATTCCTTTCCATGACCTTCAGCAGGTACAGGATCTGTGTCCTTGGCAATTAGGTGACCCACAGTGGAGCTTCCATGTTATGACGTGATTATACCCCTAGTTATATCAGATAGTAGATTTTGGGTTGGGGGAGATCTTTCTGCTTCTGTTTTTTATGTGGTACCAGCAGGAACATTTACTAAATGTGGACTGGAAGGTCCTAGTGGAAAGATGAGAAATGAGTTACAAGACCCCAGTGTGCTAGCGTTAAGGCAGCAAAGAGAAAGCAGCATAAGGGAAGGGAACTATTATCTACTGAATGCTTATTCTGTGCCAGGCACTGAGAGGTGAGCTTTCCTCATGTTATCTTACTTACCTCACAGGAATCCTGTCAGTTAGCTATTACTATTGTCCCCAATTTATATATAAACGGACTTGCCCTAGAGAGATGAGCAGATTTGCCCAAAGTCTGTAGGCAGGATAGATTGCAGTTAGGATTCTGACAGTCATGCTCTAAGGAACAGATCCCAAAGACGTGGGAAGAAGGGGTCCAAGGAGGAGCTCTAAAATCTATCATTTAGTAGTGTAGCCAGCACAAAACTTCCTCTTATTTTATTAAAACTTTGGTTCCTGTAAATGTTCAAGAAACTATTAGAAAAAAAGAAAGATGGGGGGGGGGGATGCAGTATCATCACCATTTTACAAATGGGAAAACAGACTCAGTAAGTAGCACAGCTAGGGTTCAAATAAAGGTTTATGTGACTCAGAGCATCTCCTCTTTTAAAAAGGCAAATATCATTGGAATATGCAAACTCATCTATTCATTCATTCACTCAATAAACACTGACCAGGTAGCAACTAACACTGGGCATGGTAGCAGCTGCTTTCATTTAAGATTACTCCTTTGTAAATATTCTTTAGTCCTCCAGGTTCATACTTGTATCATCCATCCTACTGTGGTATCCTGTATCATAGGCAGCCAATAACGGTTATTGGAAGGAATGGAATGGAGTTGAATTGAACTGATTAGATACAGCTGGAGTGCTTGAAGTGCTCCAGGTCCTTGGACTTTTCAAGTCTTATGAAACTAAATAACTGAAAGTATTCATGATTCAATGTGGCCAGTACTTGTTGAGTGCCTACTATACTATTTTATTCCTTTACTATTTAGCTAATTTTAGCCATACCACCTAGCCTGCTGCTAAAATTAGATTGTACGCTGAAATATAAAGCTACACTAAAGTCTAAAGCAAGGGCAGGAACATATGGGCCTCATACTGGAGGTAGGAGGAATGGGGGAAGCTGAAACTCTAGGCTATGGGAAGATGGTATTTTGTTCACTATAAAGCTGCATTTGAAGTTTGGTTATTCTTTTATCTAGTGTGTGAACTTGCACAGATAACATACCTTTCTGAATATCAGTTTCCCTCTTTGTAGGATGCATTCCTCATCTCACTGGATCATCACCAATATCAGCAACTTGAGGACAGTCTGAGTGCTGAGTGTTATATTTTCAGTTCCAGGCAGAGAACTTGGCAACTACTTAGTGCTCAATAAATATTGAGAGAAGGACACTGTTTTTCAAAGCAGATGAGGCAAATTTTCAGTTTTATAGATGGGGAGGCAGGTCAAGAGGGTTTGTTGAATGAGAGAATTAATTTGAGATTTATTCAAGGTTATGCATCTAAAAGTGGTAGATAACCAGGTTTTCTGAATCCTGGCCTGATCTGAGTTTTCCTGTGAAAATAACCTCCTAAGGGATCTATGTGGTCCTTGTAAACCAAGTGTCCTATGAGTTTAGGTCAGTCACTCTGGTAAATGGAAGAGAATATGATCCAAGATCATAAACAATGACCAGAATTAGGATGGGCATTTGAAAAGTTGCATTTATTCATTCATCTACTCATTCATTCATGGAGCAATTATTCTTTAAACACTTACTCTGTGCCAGACCTTGTGTTATATTTTGCAGGTAAACACAAACATGAGATATGGCCCTAGCTTTCACTGAGCTTACAGTCTGGTGGAAAGTACAGAAAGCATCAATCATGAACAGGCTCTTGGTGCTAGGACTGGAGGGATAAAAGGTATGTGGGAGTGAGATAGAGAGAAAGGAAGGATCAGAGAAGGCTTCCTGAGAGATGTGTTGTGTGTGAGGTTGAGAACTTAAATATGAGTAGAGGTTGATGACAAGTGTTGGAAAGAAGAGTCTCTGTAACTGTGGGACATGGCTGACTATTCCTGTCTTCTGTTAATGTTCTCCTTGCCTGGAAAGAGGGAGAAGAATATGTAGTCTCTGAGGTGAACTTGAAAGCGAGCATTTCCTTTTGTGGGGAAGGAGGTCAGCACATGCTTACTTGGCCATTTTATCTCAGAGCATTCATGTTGACACAGGCTTATCTCTGATGACTCCTATTTCTAGATTGATGGATTTGGTATTTTGGTTTGGGTTCCCGACAATCAGACCTTGAGACAAAGATTTGAATGCATTCAGTTTATTGGAAGGTGGAATGAACATAGAAGATGAGTAGGAAATGATGGGGAAAGAGAAGTCAACCACTTAAGGGAGACCTTTAAGTCAGTTGTCATGGTGGGAAATTGTTGCTTTATTCCATGGAGAAATTCTAGACAACGCTGCAAAACACAAGTCTCAGAATTCTCCCAGTGAGTGGAAGAAGGAGCTGGGGTATTTGTAGTTACTGGTTAAAGGCTGCCTTTAGAAATAGAGGTGTTCTATTTCTATAAACACCCCTCCCGGTGTTTATGTGTGCTAAATGTCAGACATTTCCAGCACGTGCAATGGGTTCTGTTAGCTTGAGGTAATCCTCCCAGAAGATACAGGTACTGACATGAATGCAAATAGTGCAGGATGTGAGGGAAGCTGGACAGAGCATGGACAGTGTCTCTTACACTTGGGGCCTTAGCATTACATTGTTATATATTGTATTATATTGGTGATGATTTTATCAGATGTCATAGATGCTTTTCAGTTGTCAAATTCCTTCTAGTTCCAGCCATAGCCTTTCAGATGGGCAAAAGATGGATACCTAAGTTCAGGACAGAGATCATGGTCTTGATGACTAATCTATAGAGTTACTGGTTTACTCCAAACTCCACAGGAATTTGTCTATGAATCCTCTTGCCTTTCATAGTGTTAGAGCTCCACAAATAAGACACACCACAATACCAACACCTGGTCCCATTTAGAGGCATGACTCCAGTAAATAAGAAGAAAGTAGATCATAGGACTCCCCTCTCTTGATCTAAAAGGACCTGTAATATGAACAGACCTACATCTCTTGTCACATGCCATGTATCAGATACTTTGTGAAAATGAGAGATATGATTACTGTCCTTCAGGAGCAAATAATTTAGTTTAGAAATTCCTGATACATGCATAAGACACTTAACCATGCCGGACTAAGTACTGAATATTCCAAAATGGTGCCACAGTTTCAAACAACAATTTTCCTAAAAGGAAGAATCAACATGGGCCTAATTGGCAGTAATGAGGGAAGGAGATGGGCTTGAGCTAGACTTTGAATGGTACAGTAGGCTTTAGACAGGCAGAGGGGAGGGCAGAAAAAATTCCAGTTGGAAAAGTTACTGCATGAATAGGTGAGGATGAGCAGGGCGAGCTCAGAGGGTGCTGAATGCTCTGAAGAAGAAGGTTCACATTAGAGAGATTGAGACAATGAAGAGGCATGTGGACATGGTTATGAAAAGCCATAGAGTTCAGCTTTAAGACTCTAAGTAAGTGGTTTCAAACCATTTTTCATGATGTTTCCTATTCCTTTACAGAGACCATTGCTAGAGGAGGAGGGATGGTAGGAAAGATTCCAGGCCTCCTCTTCAACCAGGGCAGCTCTACTTTATTTCCTTTATGTTTTGGGTTTCCAAATAAACTTATTTTAACAAAGGTTTCTATGGATAAAAGAAGACTGAAAATCATGATGATAGTGATGGGCAAGCCAACGAAGTTTTAAGTCAGTGGACAAACTGTTAAACTAATCAGTCATTATTGGGTGCTCACATTGCCACATGCTGGGCAGTGGGGGATTACAGATGAGTAAGGCAGTGGTATGCAGATGGCAATCATGGCAGTGTGCAGGGGAGGATATACCCAAGCATGGAAACAGATTAGTAGCAAGTTTTAGTTATCCTGACACAAGATGATAGCATCTGGAACAACAATTATAGAGCAGCATTTAACTTTTTCTTTCACACCTTCTGGTCTTTTGCATTTATTTTGTGTTAAACTTCCTGCTGATACCTGCTCTACTCTATGCTAAATCTTTCTTTCTTTCTTTCTTTCTTTCTTTCTTTCTTTCTTTCTTTCTTTCTTTCTTTCTTTCTTTCTTCCTTCCTTCCTTCCTTCCTTCCTTCCTTCCTTCCTTCCTTCCTTCCTTCCTTCCTTCCTTTCTTCTTCTTCTTCTTCTTCTTCTTCTTCTTCTTCTTCTTCTTCTTCTTCTTCTTCTTCTCTTCTTCTTTTCTTTCTTTCTTTCTTTCTTTCTTTCTTTCTTTCTTTCTTTCTTTCTTTCTTTCTTTCTTTCTTTCTTTCTTTCTTTCTTTCTTCTTTCAGAAATGCCTAATGACTCTATGGGTTAGAGGATCCAGAAGTGCATTTCTACATCTACAAGGAGCAGTGAATGAGTACAGTGGCCAAGAGTGAGGCAGTAGGGTTTAGGAGTCATACTGACCTATAGAGCTCTTGCTAGGCCATTTAGACATTCAAAGTCAATGACAGAAAAACCATGAATGGTCCAAACAATAGATGCCTGTGAGCTGGCTATCTATTCCTGTTCAGTTCTTCTGATCCATGTCCATATAGTTCACAACTTTTCTCTGCATTGGTATAGACCTGCAACTTGCTGTATCTTTCTTGACTGTTCTAATGTGTTGACTCAATGTCTTGCCTCATGCCTGTGCAAAAGTTATTGGCAGAATCTTAGAAACCCATTCCTTTGGCAGAAACAATGATGTGAAAAGGGATGTGCTCACACTAGTCCCACCCTGGGCAGATATAAGAAAGATTTTTAAGAGAAACATGTAGAAGCAGAGGTGTTGAAGGACAAAGGACAAAGACCCCATAGTCTCATTATCCCACAAGGATAGTTCCATGTTTGGAGTTCCAGGAGAGAGGTGTTCTATTTCTACTTCTAAAATACTATCTCTGTGTAAGGGCTATGGAGCCAGGAGATATCTATATTGCTGTTAGAATAGAAGATCCCTGGTCAATAGGGTTACTAACCATCCTGTTTTGCCTGGGACTGCTGTTAAGGTTATAGGACTCCATGTATTGCATTCTGGAAAACTATTTGGTCTCCGACAAAGTGGAATGATTGAACAAGTAGCCTTGTTAGGAAAAAGAAGCCATCAGAATAGCTCAGGAACTGGCCATGGCATGGTTGTTGTTGAGTTAATCCATACATACTGAGCCAGTGTTCTGTTAAGCTACCAAAGGGGGGATGGAAGTCAGCCTCCTCCTCCAAATCAGGATTTGTCTTTCCTCACTCTATTCTACTCTTGGGGGTTTATGAAATTCTATTTCCCCAGCTGATTCTGCAGCAATGTGTGAGAGTGGGAAGTCAATAATGTTTCCTGCAGCTGGGTTTGATAAGGGTTATAAATTTAACATAGTGATGAGTTCATACTCTAATCCAGTGTTTGGGATTCTTAGGGAGAGGTCTTTGGGGCTCTTTGATCATATCTATAAGAATGCAGAAAGTTATTGACCATGTGGATCCCCAAGAGGTAAGTCTATTATACCTGTTGGAGGATGAAACAGACTCTCTACCCTTATACTTCAGAGTGCAGGAGCAAATTCAAGGCCATTGTCCATTTGTCCAATTGGAGGGCCCTGCCCATATCAAATCATCTCACATTCCCTAGGTCAAAACCTTATTGCTTGGAGACCCCCCCCCAATACCCTTGGGTCTTATATAACCATGCCACCTGATCAAGCCATCCTAGAGTGGCCCCACTTCTGGGAAATCTCCTCAGTGGGGTATGTCTACACAATTCCATAAAGTACCAAATTTAAGACAGCAATTATTCTCTCATAATCATTAGTCAACTGGAGATCTAATTATGTGATGAGAGTCATATGAAACTCTCCCCGTAACAGGCCAGTCAGCTTCATTCAACAAGGCTGATGGCATACTTCTTCATGCATACTAACTATTTAAACCTCTAAAGATGTCTCTGGCTTGGAGACTTATGATAGCTGCTCAACATAAAAGACAGTCTAATTCTAGTTTTGCTCACTAAGATGCTTGCTTCAGATGATGTTATCCTGGGGCCCCTACTAGATATGCTACAATTAATATCAACTCTTTCATATATGGTGGGATTGACTGCTGTGGCTCTAATAGCATCATAAAGGGGGCCAGTCCTGGTTTTCTTTCTGGATATGCTTTTTCTGTATCCAAGGGAGTCAGTTGCCCTGTTAGCTGAATCATAGTCCTATAGGGGGTGGGATGCCTTAACCTCTCTGTCTTCAAGATAATCTATTATTACTTCTCCTTATGGTTCAAAAAGACTTCCAAGTTAGTAAAAATGCTCCTGTTTTAAGCTTTCTTTTATCTTCTTTAGATGCTCTTTAACCTCAGATCTACTGCTCTACAGTTTCCATGTTTACGGTATAACTTTCCTAGCTATCCAGTCAGTGACCATTCCAAATGGCTGATGACCTGCTACTGTTCCCCAGCAGTGAGATCTTCCAATTGAAGTAGTCTGGTTAAATTATTTTCTCACTTCCAAAATCCCATAACACTGTAATGAATGAATTCACCACATTCGATGCCACTTTGTACATGGTGTATAGTAATCCACACAAATAATGAGGTATAGTATTAACTATAACAAGGTTTACAGAGAATGATCTACAAGTGGAGGAGTAGCAGAGTATATAGGGTCTCCTGTGCCTTCACAGTTGTGCAGTGAGGTGTGTTTGGCTTCCAGAGCTGGATAATGCTATGGAAAACACTGTGGTAGAAGAATGTTATTAACTGCCTTACATAATTATAGGGAAGGCCAGGAAGGAGAGGAGGGTGAGGGATCCCTTAGTTTTCCATGTAACAAAGGGAGTAACTCTGAAGAACTTCCTAGTTTAGCTAGGGAGTTTGTGAAGCCAACCTCGCTATCAGGGGAACCCTCACTTCTGTTCAGTTGAACTAGCTTATTTTGTGAAGACCTTTGGACATGAGGAGGAGATGGATGTCCTTTGGGCATTGGAAACCAAACATTTGTTTTTCCTCAAAAAGACATGTCTTATGGGCTTCATCTCTCACCCCCAGGAGCACGTGTCTTACCAGGAGGTGGCACACTAGCCGCCTCTTGCTCTTTCAGCCTGATCAACAAGACGTCATCAATGTAATAGGCTAGTATGATGTTCTGCTGGATGTCCAGATGATTCTATCTCTTCAGACTAAATGAGGACAGGGACGCCTCGGTGGCTCAGTGGTTGGGCATCTGCCTTGGCTCAGGGCATGATCCCGGGGTCCTGGGATCGAGTCCTGTATCAGGCTCCCCGCAAAGAGCCTGCTTCCCCCTCTGCCTGTGTCTCTTCCCCTCTCTCTGTGTCTCTCATGAATAATAAATAAAATATTTTTTAAAAAAGACAAAAAAAAAAAAGACATGTCTAGATTCTGGTTCAGTAGTAATAAATATCCTTTCATTGGGCTGCAACTTTCAGTATATCCATACTGGAAATCCTCCCTGATTTCTATAGCTCTGAGGCCCAACTCTTAAACTATTTAAATTCACTGTCTTGGGCTAATAACAAAAGATTTAAAATCAGAAGACATAGGTTTGAGTACATGCTTGGCCATTTGCTAGCTATGTGGTCTTGGAGAAGTCATCAATCTTTCTGAATCTGTTTTTTCATCAGTAAAATATCTAACTCTTGGGACTTCTGTAAGAGTCAAATAAAACAACAAATGTCAGTGCTCTTTTCAGACTCCAAGGCACTCTACAAGAATTTGCTATGATTATTATTGCTACCTACAGAATCCTAGGGAACCTGATGGTGAATAAATGGTACTGTTGGCTCACCCTGAAGCAGCTGCTTTGGTTCTGTTTACCACACATGGGTGAATAGTTTACTTCAAGGGAATAGTTTACTCAGTACAGAATTGTGACTGCTACAAATAGCACAGGGTGCCTCCCACCTCATGTAGAACGTGGCCTACGCCATCCCAAGAGCCTGCCAGATGCCAGATGCCACACTATGTGTGCAGTGGAGAGGAGCCAGACCTGCTGTTTTGTAAAAATGTAATGGCAGGTATCTAATGTGATTAAAGCTTGGGTGAAGAAGCCTGATTCAATGACATGTTGTTCTGAATTCCATTACAGACATTCTTGGACGGCAAATTCCATTTTTCACCTGGTTGCCCATATGAGTTTTCCTGAATTTGGCTGAGCCTTCAATTTGCCCTTCATTTTAAGCAATATGGTACAGTGCAGTGAGCATTTGCGTGAGATAATAAACAGACCTGGGTTCAAATCCTAGCTCTGAAAAAAAAATTCTAGCTCTGCTTCTTAAAAATGGCTTTGGTAAGTTACTATCACGCTGAGTTTTCTCACCTGTAAAGGGGGAATAATAATATTCACCTTGTAGGTTTGTCGTGAGGAGTCAGTAAGATGAGGTATTAATCCAGTATCAATGAGGCTGTGTATAAATGTCAACTGTACAAAAAATGGACAGTGAGCCATCTGCAGCCCATCTGACCCCAGGGTAGGGTCAAGTTAGGATTCATTAATACGTTCCAGTGCTTTTCAAGTTCCACTGTGCCTCCAAGGCAGTGGGTAACCTTGCTAAAATCCAGGTTTGGATTCAGTAGGTCTAGATGGGGCTTGAGGGCCTACACTTCTCACAAGTTTCCAGGTGATACCACTGCTATTACTCAGGGACCATGTATTGAGTAGTGATATGTTTTAACCTTAGCTAGCACATCTAACCTAGTAAGCTAATACAGCCCAACCATCTGTCCCTCACTGCTCTTGCTTAACTCAGAAGTTCTTAGCACCATTTAACCAACTGGTGTCTTTATTTCTGCAGAATATCAACTCTAAAAATAAAGATTCCTGAATCTACCCCAGGAGATTCTATTTCTGTAGGTGAAGTGGGGGTGCTTGGAATCTGTATTTTTAAAAGGCACCCTAGATGATCCTAATGGGAACACACCACATACCAACTACCGCTAGGTGTTGAGCCAGCATGTTGAGATCTATTAGTTATTATAACTGAAGCTGAACCACAACTCATATAAATTCTGAGTGCTACATCAAGGAACTGGGCACCACAGAGGCTTACTGACAGAAGGGTAAACAGGAATGAGTCACATCTCTTTGGGCAGTTGATTCATATCATGACCAGTATTAGAAATCCCTTTCAATTTGCCACTGTTATTAATAAAATAGTCATCCATCTACACATTTATGGGATTCTGAGTATGTGACCACTGATGGCAAAAATTGGATGCTCCTGGCTTTTGCTTTGTGAAGCAGCAATATGCAGTGTTTAAATGCTTAGGCTTTGGGGTCAGAGAGACCAGGGCTTAAATCCTGGCTCTCTAGCTGAAAAGTCATATGATCTGTGGGTAAGTCACTTAACCATATAAACAACAGTTTTCTTATCTGTAAGATGCAGATAACATTACCTATATCATAGGTTTCTGGTGAGGATTATCAAGACAAACAATTCTATTCTCACTTAGTCTTTCCCACATTTAAGGATGGCAACCTGATCCCTCCAGTTTATCGGGTCAGAAGACATACAGTCATCCTTGACTCTATCTTATATCCTACATTCAGCATGGCAGCAAATTCTGTGTTCTTCACTTTCAAAATAAACACACAATCCAGCCAACTCCTCTGTTCCTCTCCTGGTTCATGCTGCCATTCCTGTTTTTGCAATAACTTCCTAAATGGTTTCTGGGGTTCTATTCTTGCCCTGTCACCTTTTATTCTCAATATATTAACCAGAGTGATTGTGTTAAAATGCAAGTAGATCATATCACTCCTCCGATCCAACCCTCTGCCCAGTTTTCTCAGAATAAAAGCTGATGTCCTTACATTGGTCTTTTATAAGATTCTAGGTGATCAAACTCCCTGTTGCCTCTCTGACCTCATTTCTGATTATTCTCTCTCCTTTGCACTCTACTCTAGTCATGGAAGTCCCCTTAGTTTTTTGACAGACATGTCAAGCAAGCTCCAACCTTTTTTCTTTACCCTGGAATATCCTGTTTGCTGTGCTCTTCTCTCTGATACCTGCATGACCAGCTGCTCCTGTCTCAAGTTTTTGCTCAAACATTGTAGTGTTGCCTACCCCAGACCACCCCATTTAAAATCTCTTCTCCTGAGTCCCTGTACTCAGGAGCCCCCTTACTCAATGCTACCTTAACCTTTTCCAGATAATCTCCTAACACATTGTATAATTTGTTTTTTTATGTTTGCTGTTCATTGTCTTGTGTCACAGGAATGTCAACTCCATGAGGGCAAGGGTTTGCATTCCTGGACCTAAATGTACCAGCACCTGTTACATAGTGGATGATCAATGCATGTTTTAAAAATATGTGAATAACAAAATAAAATGTTTATCACAGTGCCTGGCATATAGACAGCATTGAGTAAATGGTATAGTTTTTTTTTTTTTCTGTAATACCATATATGTTATAAGTGGTAGTTTTTATCCCTTGTGCAACACCTGAAAAACTGTTCCTGTCTTGGAAACTCCTGCCTAGACTCTGGACAGCCTGTGTTTGTACCTCAGAGAATCTCTTACCATAGCCCTGTGCAGTGGATGAGCTGAGATTCCCACTCTTTTTCTGTCAGAGATGAACAAGTAGACACATGGGGCTACATTATTCATATATGTAGGGTGTTATAGAACCAGAGCAGAATGGATTCCCAATCTCTCAGTTCTGAGCCAGGTTCTTTCTGTGCTGCCAGGAAAATCAGAAAGAAGGAGAGTACTCCTTACACCAAGTTCTTAGCTTTCCCAAGCCTGGATTACATGTTCATCAAACACCCAAAGTGCTGAGGTGCATAAGTGCCAAGATAATGTCAATAGTCTAACATGAGACTCATTTATCTACATTACCTTGAAACAAAGATCTGTAAATTTGGGTGACATTGAATTGAATGACAAAGATCAATTACAAGAACTTTCACACAGCGGATAAAAAAAATCACTGATTCCCCAAAGAGATTGTAAATGTCTTGTCTTTTTCTGTTATTTGGCTAGAAGAAAGTCAGTTTAGAATAATGCTAAGCTGTGGTAGAAATAAAATGTATTATAATAAATGTACTGGAAATTTAAAAATGAAGACCAAAACATCTTGTAATTTTGTTATACTTATAAATCCATGGTTGTCACTTTAATATTTTCTTCTGCTTTTTGCTTATAGCATGTTATTTTTACATGACATAGTAATTTTTCTCTTTTGATTTAATATATCCTGTACTTTTTAGCTTTAACTATCCAGTATTTAGAAACATTCTATTTAACAGTTACATAAAATACCATCTGGTTGGTGTACCACAGTTCATTTAACAATTTTCTTATTGTTGGATTTGTGGTTTATTTTCAATGCTTCACTGTTTACATGGCACTGCAATGAATGTCTTTGCATCTGCAGCTTTTCCTGTAGGGATTCCATCTTCCCACTCTCCCCTGCCTTGATATCAATTCCAAAGAGTGTTTCTACTGGATTAAAAAATATTTTATGGTTCCTTTTTTGCTCTTGTTTATGGTTTGGGATGGTTTCATTAGCTGGCTAATATATATTTTATATATGGGAAATTAGAAAACAAGACCATAATTCCTGGCCTGTTAATTTTCCCATCCAGGCAATAGCTTCTATAATGGATGCATCCTGGAGATGATACTGTTGGAATTGTTTTCTTCTCTGGAAATATACTTAGTAATTAAGGAGATTTCTCTTTTTTGGAGGACTATATTGTCATCCATTAGGTATCTGAGCTCTTTATTTTTTTTTTACGATTTATTTATTTATTTATTTGAGAGAGAGAGAGAGTGAGAGAGAGCTTGTATGAGCTGGGGGAGGGGCAGAGGGAGAAGGAGAGAATCTCAAGCAGACTTGAGCACAGAGCCTTAAGCAGGGGCCCAATCCCAGGACTCTTGAGATCATGACCTAAGCTGAAACCAAGAGTCAGAGGCTCAACTGACTGAGCCATCCAGGCACCCCTATATATCTGAATTCTTGTTTAGATTCCCTTGAAACAAGCTCTGGTGCGGGATGAAGTTGGAGTCAGAAAACTTGGATTTAAATCTTAGTATGCTATTGTTAAAACATGCTTTGTAAAGTTCTTAACATAGCAAGGTATTATTTTCTTTTTATTATAAGAAAAGAAAAAAACCCAGTTATCAAAATGGACTCCCAAATTCCCAAAGAGTGTTCTGAGAGTTTAGATTTCTGCTTTGGTTTTTAGGCCTTTTGGTTCTAGAAAGGTAGTTCCATGGTGCACATGAGATTATGTTTTCCAGTGGGTTTGTTGTATATGGTAGAAAGATAGCCCTGGATTTGAGTCTAAGGAGATTAGACAGCATCTCTGAAACGGGCATAATAAGTGGGATGGAGGGAGAATTAAATGAGAGAGTGTAAGTCAAAGTCTTGTGCTAATTACCTGCCCACCCCCACTAACCTTCTCACCCCAGGAGGGGTTAATAGATATAGTCACAGATTTTTTTTCAGAAACTTTAAGGGAGGAAGAGTTTATTGTAGCAACAATCCATTTTATTTTGGTGTCCATAAAATATTTAGGAGCATTTCAAGTAGTGTTTTCTTATTTCAAGGGCATCTTGAATTATTTCTGGAGATAGTCAACCCAGCTGGCTACATTCAGCAAGTGAGAGCCTACATTAAGCTATTTATTTCAATATATTTGCTATGCACTGTGTCTTTCCTGTTGGTCCAGATAGAATGGATTTATTTTCAAGTCAAGATGAATGCTTATGTCTAAGACTCAGAGTTTGGATGCAGAATTGCAAGCATTAGTAGTTTAAGAGCATAAATATTGCTGCAACTTGTCCATGAGATGGAAAGTAATAATTTTCCTCCTCCATTGCAATCCTATTTAAAAAGGTCTTTGTTTTACTGTTGAAAATGTGTTATTTCTATTTCTATACTACTTTGTATTTTATATAATATGTTCACATGAGTTACCTCAACCAAATCTTACTACACTTCCTTGAGGGATTCATATTTGAAAGGTATTTATTATTAAACACTCACCATGTGTTAGGTTTTGTTACTAGGCACTTTGACATGACCTTCTCATATAATCTTTACTTTCAGTGCTTGATGAAATGTAAGTAATTGGAAGACAGGGTAACCAGGCCACAAACCCAGGTCTTCGGTTCTTTGTCTAGTGCTTTATTTATTTTCTTTTTTCAATAAACTTGTTCTTCAAGTTGATAGTGTGATACTCTAGAAAGAGCATGAGTTTGAGTCAGAGGGCTGGGGCTTTAATCTCAGTGAGTAGCTCATGGGATACAGGGAGAGTCATGTTCCCTCTCTGGGCCTGAAGTACCTCTCTTGTAAAATGAAGAGTTTAGATATCATGGCCTCTTTGGTTTCTCCCTGCACTGACAATCCATGTACCTTTGGGACACACTTCTATAATGGGAAGATTTTGAGGGTGTGCTTTCACTGGATCACTGTCCAGATTTGGAACGAAGTTTATGGGGTGATCTTTAGGTTTAGAACGGATCTCCACCTGACTCTACCCCAATTTCAACAGTCTTGACTTTTGGTGCATCAAACAGCCTGCTCAGGGAAAATCAGAAGTTTGATCTGATCTTGCCTCTCTGTTTAACACAGAAGACTTCTTCCTCATTCTCAAGGAAAATAATGAGAAGAGAAAATAGAATTATTATGATCTATTTTTATAATGACTTCAGATATGTAGACTGTTATTGTTGGCAGGAACCTTGGCAAGGATTTGTTTTACCCAATATTTTAGAATTCTAGGAAACTGAAGTTCAGCTCAGGGGAGTGCAAGGAGGCCTAAGGTCTCAAAGTGAGTTAGAGGCAGTCTAAACTAGAACTCAGGGCTCCTGGCTTCCAGTAATTGGGAACTTAGAGCAATGCTGATTTTGAATTCCTGCTAGCCATCAAGTATATAAAGCTGTGGGTTGACTGACATAGTCTTAGATTGCTTTAATAGAAGCAGCAGAAATACAATGTGTGGCACCAATAAGAACATAGGTTTTGAACATCCAGGACATGCAAGTATTGTGGTAAGACTGGAGCATAGCGGGTGAGGAGAAAAGTGGTGGCAGGTGAAACTGAAGAGCCAAGTAGGACATATGTCATGGAGAGATTTTTATTTTTGAAAGTTGTGTCTGGATAATCATCCTTCCATATCTTCACCTTTTTCTTTTTTTTAAGATTTTATTTATTTATTCATGAGAGACACAGAGAGAGAGAGAGGCAGAAACACAGGCAGAGGGAGAAGCAGACTCCATGCAGGGAGCCTGACGCAGGACCCGATCCCGGGACCCCAGGATCACACAGCGACCCCTTTGGCCCCTGGGCCAAAGGCAGGAGCCAAACTGCTGAGCCACCCAGGGATCCCCTCTTCACCTTTTTCTATTTGAGGAATAGAAAGAGAAAGGGATCTAGTATGGAAGACCAGATTTGTGCCTATCTTGGGCAAGACATTATCTATAAGCCTTGTTACTTTACCTTCATGGGATCCCTTTTGTGTATTTAGTGCCTCACATCCTCTTAGGCTCTTCTCTGTTCCAGTTCAGCCATTGTAACAGTTCTGCTCAAGTTTCCACCAACCTCATTGTTAACAACATCCCAATAAAGTGTGTGCTGCTTTCTTTCCAGTATGCTTGCGAGAGCTTGCCCAACACTCACACATGTACAACCTGGATGTATGAGAGAGTTAGTGCTCCATGGAACATTTCTCAACCAGTGGGAAAGGAAAGTGGGGACTCTTCTAAAAGGAGGCCAGAAATGGGTCTGGTTGGCTAGTATCTCCTTGCATGGGGTTTCCTTTTCTCTCCATCCATCATTTCTGCTGTCTGGTGCAGACAGACAACTACATGTACACAAGTCCTTATCTTAGGTTCTGCTTTCAGGTGGAAGCCAGGCTAAGATATGATTTGTTAAGTGAGGATCATAATATAAATTCCTTGTGAGTTGTTAAATAAGGCACATACACACAAAACATTATAAAGATTAAATGAGGTATGCACATAAATATGCAAGTAAAACATATACTGTTATCCTTCATACCAATTAAGTGCTGAAGAAGTATTACATATTTTGATATGGCTACTGCTTCTGTTCATGAGCTTATATAAATTCTGGTGTCATTATCCCACATTTTAGTTGTGAAATTAGACACTAAGTTTTAATATAGTAAAGTGTTTTTTGTTTTTTTTAGGCCATTTCAGTATAAGAACAAAAAACATAATAAAACAGATTTATTTGGATCCACTTCACCCATGATTGAGAAACTTCTAACTTTAAACTTTGAATTTCTCCACTTTGTTTTTGGTGTTTCCAGGGGGCAGACTTTCATGTACTTTCTGCTACTGTAGGAGATCCAGCATTTCCTTTTCCTCTCCTGCTGCATATTTGAAGACAGTTTTGTGCCTATTATGCAGATGTGGAAACTAAAGCTTATATGCTTTCTCAGCTTGTTGAAAGTCATGCAACTAGTGAGTGGTAGCCTGTTGAACTGGGTCTAACTTTAGAACCCAATTTCAAACCCATAATCCCTGTACTGTATTAGTTCAGTTGGTTCCTCTTCAATATTTTTCTCATGATTCAGTTATACAGACATATCTCAGAGATACTGTATTTGGTTCTAGACCACCACAATAAAGCAAACATCACAATACAGCAAGTCAAATGAATTTTTTGGTCTCCCAATGCATATAAAAGTTACATTTATACTCAACTGTAGTCTATTAGGTATGCAATAGCATTATGTCTAAAAAACATGTATGTATCTTAATTAAGAATACTTTATTGCTAAGAAATGCTTAGCATCATTTAATCATTTGAGCTTTCAGTGAATCATAATCTTTTTGCTGGTGGAGTATCTTGCCTCATTGTTGATGGCTGCTGACTAATCAGGATGGTCATTGCTGAAGGATAGGGTAGCTGTGGTGATGTCTTAAAATAAAATAACAATGAAGGCTACCACACTGATTGACTTTTGCTTTCATGAACAAGTCAACCATGGTGCATGATACTGTTCATAGAACTGTATGAGAGGGTTAGTGCTCCAGGAAGCATTTCAAAACTGGTAAGTAGAACCTCTTTCAAAATTGGGGTTAGTCCTCTCAAACCCTGCTACTGCTTTATCAATTAAGTTTGTGTAATGTTCTCAATCCTTTCTTGTCATTTTAACCATCTTCACCGGGAGTAAATTCCATCTCCAAAATAACTTTCTTTGCTCATCCATGAGAAGTAATTCCATTCAGGTTTTATCGTGAGATTACAGTAATACAGTTGTATCTTCAAGTTCCACTTCTAATTCTAGTTCTCTTATGATTTTTACCACATCTGTAGTTATTTCCTTCAGTGAAATATTGAACCCCTCAAAGTCATCTATGAAGGTTGGAATCAGCTTCTTCCAATAGTGGTATTTTGACCTTTCCCCATAATTTCAAATGTTCTTCGTGTCATCTCAAATGGTGAATCCTTTCCAGAAGGTTTTCTTTTTTTTTTTTTTTTTTTTCTTTCCAGAAGGTTTTCAATTGACTTTGCCCAGATCCATCAGAGGAATGACTCTCTATGGTAGCTGTAGTGTTACAAAATGTATTTCTTAAGTAATAAGACTTGAAAGTTGAAATTACTACTTGATTCATGGGTTGCAGAATGGATGTTGTATTAGTAGACATGAAAACAACATTCATCTTGTACTTTTTCATCAGAGCTCTTGGGTGACCAGATGCATTGTTAGTAAACAGTAATATTTTGAAAGGAGTTTATTTTTCTGAGCAGTAGGTCTCTGAATATTTTAGTGGGGCTAAAATATTCAGTAAACTATGCTGTAAACAGATGTGCTGTCATCCAGGCTTTGTTGTTCCATTTATAGAGCATAGACAGTATAGATTTAGCATAATTCTTAAGGGCTCTAGGATTTTTGGAATGATAAATTAGCTTTGGCTTCAACAAAGTCACCAGCTGCCTTACTCCCTAATAAGACAGCCTGTTCTTTGAAGCTTTCAAGCTGGCACTGACTTCTCTTCTCTAGCTATTGAAGTTCTAGACAGCATCTTCTTCCACTAGAAGGCTGTTTCATCTATACTGAAAATCTGTTGTTGAGTATAGCCACCTCATGAATTATCTCAGCTAGATCTTCTGGATCATTTGCTGCAGCTTCTGCATCAGCACTTACTGCTTCACCTTGCACTTTTATGGTATACAGATGGCTTCTTTCCTTAAAGCTCATAAACCAACCTCTTCAGACTTTTCTTGCACAGCTTCCTCACCTCTCTTAGCCTTTATAGAATTAAATAAAGTTAGGGCTTTACATTGGGCTAGGCTTTGGCTTGAGGGAATGTTGTGGCTGGTTTGATCTATCCAGACGACTCAAACTTTCTGGATATCAGCAATAATGCTGTTTTACTTTCTTGTTATTTGTATGTTTATTAGAGTAGCATTTTTAATTTCCTTCAAGAATTTTTCCTTTGCATTCACAACCTGGCTAAATGTCTGGCACAAGAGGCCTAGCTTTTTTTTTTTTTTTTCTCTCAGCTTTCAACATGCCTTCTTCACTAAACTTAATCATTTCTAGCTTTTGATTTAAAATGAGAGATGTGCAATTCTTAATTTGAACACTGAAAGGCCATTATAGGATTATTAGTTGGCCTCATTTCAATATTTTTGTATCCAAGGAAATAGGAAAGCTTGAGGAGAGGGAGAGAGACATGGGAATGGCTGGTCAGTGGAGCAGTCAGAGTACACACAACATTTACTGGTAAAGTTCACCTTCTTATGTGGGTGCAGTTCATGGTGTTCCGGTAGAGTTACAAGAGTAACATCACAGATCAATGATCACAGATCACCATAATGAATATAACAATAGTGAAAGAGTTTGAAATATTGCAAAAATCGCCAATGTGTGACAGAGACATAAAGTATACAAGTGTTGGAAAAATGGCACCCATAGGTCTGCTCAACTCAGGGTTGCTCTGTTCTCCTTCTATTTGTGTGAAGTACAATATCTGTGAAGTACAATAAAGTGAAGCAAAATGAAATGAGGTATGTCTGTAGTTATTCTTATATACCTAGGGAGTATAGATGATTTTAATTTTATTTTTTCAGAGACAAGAACAATTTTACCAGAATGAAACCCCCATGACAAAGGACCCCAGGAAAGAAATATCATCAGAAAAAATAGAGGAAGTTTTCATGGAGTTGCGATGAATCAGAAACTTTTAATGAATCCAGTTGTATTGTTTACCAAGTTAAGATCCTCTTAGATGTCAGGAGATAGATGCGTAGATGTCAGCTCATAAAGTACCATTCTGGTGTGATAGCAAAAATATGAGAGGCTGGAGTCCCTCTGTGCAAAGAGATAATGAAGGAGGCCAGAGATAAGTTGGAAGAAACACTAGTTACCAAGAGGGATAGCAATTGTTTTTCATTAAATCAAATATTTATGAGACTGGGATTTGATTACCCATGGTTTAACAATTCAAGGGAAAGATAATTTTCTAGAGATGCCCAAGGTGTTGGTGTAATTCAGATAACTGTATCTTGTATGAAAATAATTAACCACTAGAATTTGGAATGCATGCAAATTGTGATGGGGATAGAAGATGTTTTGCAATATGAAGGCTTGATGGTGTAACATGTTGGAAGGATTAAAATATATCTTGTTGTCATAGGCACCATTCCAATTCTTGTCAATACAGAACATTTGGTTTTGATATTTGATTTTACTAACATTTATGGAATGCCTGTTGTGTGTCAGACACTTTTATGTTGGTTTTAAAATTTTAATAATCCTAAAAACCATTAAGTTATATATTATTTAATTTTATGTAAGAGGGAACTGATATTCAGAGAAATTAAATGGAGCTCAAGGACAAAGAACTAGGTGAACATTTGGCTTGGTACTCCTGTTTCTATGGCACCAAAATCCACAGTCTTTCTCCCATACCACTCTGCCATTCCTAAACCAGGTTCAGGCATTCCTAAACCATAATTTGTGACCCAAAAGGGGGTTACGGAGACCTAGTCTGAAATCTGCAGTCTAGGTGGAGCAAAAAAAGCAATACATTATTTTGAGTGAGGATAAAATAAGGGAGGTCAAAATCATTCATCAAGTGTGCACACTGATTCATTGCTGGAAAAATCCTGCTCATTACCTTTGGTGAAAAATGAAACAAAGTCTATTAGAGATGAAGGAACCTGGCATTCATGTGATTCAACTTCCTCATTTTACAGACGAGTACCCTGGAGTCCATAAGGGGTAAGTGATTTGTCCAGGCTTGTTATGTGATGATTCAGTGTCAGAGCTTGCTCACCAAAATTCTAGCTTTTTGTTCTCTGGAACTACATGAGAAAAGACTAATTCTCCTTCTACATGACAGTCCTTTAAATATTTTTGTTCTCAAGTCTCCTTTTCTTTAGTCTAAGCATGCTTAGACTGGTCAAATGCTTCCACTGTGGCAGTCTCCAGAATTCCTCACCACCTTCAGTTTTTTCCAGAAGTGTGTCATATTGTCAATTGTCCTCTCAAACATTGGTATCTGGAAATTAATATGTCATCTCAGCTTATATCAGTAAAATAGTTAATGAAGGAGAGTAAATATAAGCTCTTGCAACTTGCACAATTAACATTGAAGCTACAATTTTTGGTTTTAGGATTATGGAATTATGAATTTTGGCAAATAGAGAAGAATTGGAATGACTGCTTTTCTTTAAATTTATGAAAATGCTGGATACAATAAACAAAAGAATTTTTGCATACATAGCTAAAGATTAAACCAAGAACAGAAAATACCCAGATGACAAAACAAAGAGGAAGCTCAGTCAGAGTGGGAAAGCTGAAAAGCTTATATTGTAACATCATACAGAATTTAAAGTCTAGGGACTGGTGACTAGGATTCTCTGATATTGGTGGCATCAGATTATTAAAGGCCTCAGATTTCAAGCTTATGCTATTGACAAACTACTTGCCTAAAAGCAGAAGCCCTGAAAAAATCCTCTATTTCTGAATAAGGACCGGAAAAACCTGGCCTGCCTTTCCTGGGAGGACGCAAGGCATTTTGTAGTCTACCTGAGGCTATGTCTGGTAAACAAATCATGACTGGAAATTAGAAACCCAGGTCTGCATCACACATGGCTGTGGGATAGGAGTCAAAGTAGTACCAAACCAAAGAACGTAACATAAAAACTGGTCTAAAAACAATGAAAACTATGGATATTAACAGAGGTAGATTTAAAACAGGGATGCTTCCAAAGTACCAAGACTCCCAAAGTATTGGTGAAGATGAGCACACATCAAATATTAAAAACCAGGGACACCAGGGTGGCTCAGCTCAGAGCATGATCCTGGGATCTGGGATCGAGTCCCACATCAGGAGCTGCCAGGAGCCTGCTTCTTCTCTGCCTATGTCTCTGCTTTTCTCTTTGTCTCTCATGAATGGATAAATAAACCTTTAAAAAACAAAACAAAAAAAAAACCCAAATATTTAAAAATCATACAATAGAATAAAATTCCATGAGAAAAATCAGCACATAAAATATGTATCAGCAGATGAGCTAAATATCTCCTCCATGTATAGCAATAATAGATCAATCTAAAAGATATTAAAATAGGGGTAGCCCGGGTGGCTCAGTGGTTTAGCACCGCCTTCGGCCGGGGGCCTGATCCTGGAGACCTGGGATCGAGTCCCACATCAGGTCCCTGTATGGAGCCTGCTTCTCCCTCTGCCCGTGTCTCTGCCTCTCTCTCTGTCTCTCATGAATAAATAAAATCTTAAAAAAATAAAAGATATAAAAAAGATATTAAAATAAATAGATTTAAAATGATCAAAGAAATAAAAGATCAAAGAGGAATAGAAACTAAGGTACAAACCAGTTAACTTGAAAAATCACAGGTAGATTTGAAACAGAACAAAGTGAAATGCTAGATACAAAAGAAAAAAGTCATTAAAATAAAACACTCAGTTGATAGATGAAGAGAGAAATAATTGTTTTGAAGACAGATTTGAGAAAATTATCCAGAATGTAGCATGGAGAGGTAAAGAGATGGGAAAAAAAAAAAAAAAAGGAATTGAGACTTGGAAGCCAGAGATTCAAACATTAGAGTAGTAATGAATGGAGATAATAGGATAGAGGCAAAATTGAAAGAAGTAATAAGTGAAAACTTCTAGATTTAAATACATGAGTCTACAAACTGAAAAAATATACAGGTTCTGATCAGAATAAATTAATTTACTTAGTAAATATTTAATGAGAAGCCTTTATATGCCAAATACTATTGTAGGTGCTGAACCAAACAGATAAAAACTTTTGCCCTCATAAAGCTCAAGTTAAGGGTTGGAGAAAATGCACAATAAACACAATAAACAAGAAAAATAAAGCAAAGAAATGGGAGAATAGTGCTTACCTTCTGGTCATCTGGTACCTGTACAGCCACTCTGCCCATGTATATTCTGTTGTGCTTTGAGTCAGAGATCTGTTCTTGTTCGTCTCTTCACAAGGCATGGTGTATCATGATTCCTGTCACAATCTAGATGTCCAATCAAACTCAGACAAATTTAATGGAATTAAAGTCTCTGTAATCTATTCTCACCATCTTTTTGCTCTGGTTAATCTCATCTTACTCATTTCCAAGGCTGTACCCATCTGTTCCTGGAAAGAAGAAACAAAGAACCTTATTCCCTACCTGCCTGCAGCCATGCCTTTGGAATTGTCATCATCATTTTGTGCTTGTCCACTCATCTTTATCCTTAGTGCTATTCCTTTAGATTAGTCCTCATGATCTCCCTTTTAAATGATTGCAACTACTCCTTAATTGGTCTTTCCTAGTCTTCTCTCTCTCTTCTCCAAATACTGTCCAGACTGGCAATTAGAATAATTTTTCTAGAATACATTTGAGTATATAATTTTCTTGATTAAAGTCCATCAATGCTCTCATAGCTTTCTTAAATGATACAAGGCATTCCATTTTCTGGCTCCTTCCTACCTCCTCACCCTCCCTTCTCCTTCTACCTCATGTGCCATCCACACCAGAGCACTTACAGTTCCTTGGTTGCTTTCAACATGTTTCTGTCTCTTTACTTATTTTGCTACATCTATATGACAAGCTTTTCCTTTCTTAATTCTCATTCCTGTCAGACAAGTCCATATTCATCTTGAGATTCAGTTTAAGTAGAATCTCCTCTATAGTGCTTCTCCTGACCCCCATCTTGCAGTAGAACTAATCCTGTTTTTTGAGATCCTATGTACTGATTAGAGTTTAGTCATAATGCTTTTATACTTGCTTTATATCTGACACATCTCTCATACCCAGTAAATGCTTTCTGAAAAGGGTAATAGCTAAAGGAATGATGATTGGCACAAAGAAAATGTCTATTTTGAAATAGATAATTGACTTAGTTGGCTTTGTTTAATCCTGGAAGCCTGGTTTGCTACTCATTGGCCATGGAGAGGTAATCTGAAAGTATGGATTTTTTGAGACACAATTTCAAGCCCTAAAACTGTTTTCCTTTTTTTTTTTTTCTGTTTTTCTAGGAAACATCTAGCCACTTGGAGACCTTGAAAGTCCCCCTCAAAGGTAAAGAATGACCACATTTGCTTTAACCACAGAAGCAATTAACTCTCCAGCAGTGTGGAAAACAGCTTTTGAGCTGTATTTATCGATGCATAGATTTCACAGAGCTGTGATATTTGAAGACAAATGGCTCTGTCCATAATTAAGACTGCTGAGGAATTGGCAAGTGTGATATGATGATGGAATACCCAGAGAAAGGGCAAGGGAGTGAGATTGGTCAAGACTGTACTGTCTCTATGACCTTGGTGCTCTCTTTCTATTCATTGATTTCCCAATTAAATATAACTTTTCATTCAGTCAGTTCGCATATACTGCAAGTTATTGATGCCCTGCTGTAGGAAGTAAAATGACCTACAGATGAAACTATAGGGGAGGATGATCTCATTTTATTTTTTTATTCGATATAACAAGATGCTGAAGAAGAGGTTCTCTGTTAATCTTTTCTATGAAGACTGCTTCATTATGTAATAAAACTCACAGCAGGCAGCAGTCAAAATTGACAAGACTCTTAACTTTGTATAGGGCTTGAGTTCTGACTCCACCAAATGTTTTGTTTCATTTAATCCTCATGAAAGATTACAAGGTATTGTGATCCCCATTTTAGAGATGAGGAAGATGAGTCTTAGAGAACTTAATTAATTTTTCTAAAATCATACAGTAAATGTTGGAGTCATTTGATATCAAACACCAATTCCAGAGAAATAAGAATACCTGTCCTTATTTATTTTGGGTATCAGTCTCATTAGTCATGCTAATAGTTAGGGATCATAATGGTTCTCCATCTCTCAGCAGGTAAAATTCAAGATTGTTGACATGGCATGCAAGGCCCTCCATGTTCTGACTTCCATGCACCTCTCTGGTTTCATCTCCTTTCCTCCTTGCCTCATACCTTGTGTTCCAGCAATATGAACTGCTTCTAGTTCCTAGAGAACACAGCTCTTTTTGTATCTTTACTTTCGCTTATGCCATTTTGTCTGTCTAGAGTGCCTGTTCTTCACACTATTCCTCACTAACTCCTACTATGCTGTTTAGTACTCAGCCAATGTACTCAGATAAAAAATAAAAAGGGTATTCTTGAATATTTCATTCATGTAAACTTCTTTGAACTTTCTGAGTTGGGTTAGGGACTTCTTTGATATACAACGATGATATTCTGCATATCCTAATATTGCATTCATCACATTGTATTATAATTATTTCTTTGCTCTCTGTGTTTCCAACTCATCTGTGAACTTTTTGAAGAGGGGATCATGTCTTTGTAATTTGAGAGCTTAGCAAAATGTCTGCCACATTTTAGGTACTTAGTACATATTTGCTGAATGAAAGTGTATTGTCAGGGTTTCCTAAAGAAAGAGCTAATAGGATATATATAGATATATATAAGATGAGATTATAGGAATTGGTTCACACGACTATGAAGTCCAGGAAGTTGCATGATCTTTCATCTGCAATCTGGAGAACCAGGAAAACCTGTGGTATAATTAATTCAGTTTAAGTTTGAAGGCCTGAGAACCAGGAGCTCCAAAGTAGGGCAGGGAAAAATTGACATGCCAGCTAAAGAAGAAAGAGAGAATTCACTTTACCTTGACTTTTTCATTCCATTTGAGCCCTCAAAGGATTAGATGATACCTACTCATCTTGGCAAGGATAGGTCTCTTCATTCAGTCTACTGATTCAAATGTTAATCTCTTTCAGAAACACCCTTGGAGACATATCCATAAATAATGTTTTATCATTTGGGCATTTGTTAGCCTATTCAGGTTGATATATACAATTAACTATTGCAGAAGATACTGAGACACCCACTTACAGTAATTTATAATACCATTTTGGCAGACTCTGTTGGTTGAATTGGTTTATTCACCAGAGGAGACTCAGGTGGCAATAGAGCTCAGTAGGCTAGGCTCTTACTGCTCTAGCACAGGTAGGATATAGGTACTGAAGATATTCAGCCTCTAGGTTCAGTACCTCTTGGGGGTGAGGTGATGAGTGCCAAGTTTGGTGCTGTGCTGGAATTTTCTTTATTAAACACAGGTAGAATTTGGACTTAGTCTTATTGTCCTTGGAATAAGACTTGGTAATGGACATGTCTTTTGGGCATTTATCTTTTCTTTAATACCCTGTAGGTACATTCAGGCTTTATGACTGACCATATTATATTAATCTTTCTCTCCTTAGGGATAGTTATTTCCCATGAAGTTTCTTGAACCCTCAAGAAAGTAAATCCCTGGATCTCTGACCCTGGACAACTCCTATGGCCTGAGGCTTGGATTCAAATTCTCCACGTATAAATCTGCTGCCAGCTACAATCCTGATATAACCAGATAAATAGAGAGAGTGAATACCATAAATGACCATACTTTCCTGCTGCTATATGCCATCCTATAAAATCAGACTCTTCGTCTATTGATGCCAGCCTGGGTCAGACCTGAATTTTCCAAGTCCCTTTGAACAGAGTTCTTTGGGTTTTATTTAAGGCTTACTTTATTATTTTTTTGGAGCATATTAAGGTCTGGTACGTCTTGTAACCCAGGTTTTTGGGATATGACAAAGAAACAGGAGGATGGTGGGAGAGGCCTTCTGTAAGTTTTCAAGGTTTGAGTAGCTCCATTGGGATGAAACCAAAACAAAGAAAAATTCTGGTCATAAGTGTAATGCCTTATGCACTTTAGGGAGATAGATATGTCAACACAATAGTGAAGAAGAAATTGAACCATTTGAGAAATTGTGATACACGGTATTTTTGAGTAAGTCAGTCATTCTCATTCTTCTTTTGGACAGCTACAAGGTCATACCTTCTTAGGGGAATTTTAGAACTCTGAGAACTCACTCAGTGGGCTGGCTTTAATCAGACTCCAGCCATTTCCTTTTCTGTTTCCTTGTCATTGAGGGGTATTTGGTCAGATGCCATCTCTCCAGCTCATGAGTTGTAACACGGGTTTTTATGCCTGGTCTGAACACATAGGTTATAGATGGTCCCCAAGATGTTTGAGAAGATTGTCTTATGACTTTGGCCTCAGCAACTGACCTTCACAAACTGGAGGCATTACCTTCACAGGGGCAGCTTCAGTGCCTTCTTTGAAAAAGTAATTTTCTTTTGTGAGTAACATGCTGTGTCATGGTTTATAACAATGGGAAGAACTAAAAGCTGTAGAACCCAGGAGGCAAAGAAAGACTGTCTGTCTAAGGAATAACAAGAACTGATTTTATTCTCTGCCATGCAGTGATGAAAAGGCATCTTGTAAAAGCTTTTAGTTGGTTTTCTTTTCTCCTAATCATGTTCAGGAATGCATCTAATGCATTTTGTGGTTTTGAAAGGAAAAAGGAGAACCATTTTAAGGAAGAATTGCCTTCATTTAAAAAGATTTTATCTGACTGGAGTTGGAGACATGGGTTCCTTATGAAGTATACAAGTCAACACCATAGTATAGTAACATAGGAGAGTTAGCATGAATTCACACAGGGATGACCTTTGAACTGGACCTTAAAGGGTTTATAGGAGTTTTCTAGGTAAAAAAGAAGAATGGACATTCCGAACAAGGGGAAAAGTATGTGCAAAGGCACAAAAGCATTCCCAAAATCTTGACATATGTTTTTAATAAGCACTCAGACTGATTTTTTTCCTGGATTCAGTGTAAGAAATGCTGCTAAGGTTTCCAGAGTAGACGAAAATTCCTCATTGGTAATAATGTACTTAAAATATTGAATTAACAGTACACTTTCTGTTACAATTTGTAACAGTACTAGTGTTTATTGAGTACCTGGCACTGTTCTAACTGGGCAATAGCTAAGTGATATAGCAATAAATAAAACTGATAAAAATCCCTTGTGATTATGATTAGGGCTTCTCAATGCTTTATAACATTTTTGAGAGTTTTGATTTGAGGATGCTGGAAAAGCAGTTACCTTCTCTCTCTTTCTGTGTGTATTTTAGTGAGAATATACAGATACTTCTACGCTGTTGTTACAGAAGTGAATATATGTGAGGGATGGTAAATACAGGCACATGGGGTCTTTCTCCCTGCTTTTTATCCTTTCTCAGATAGCTATGACTTTGTTTTGTGTTGAATCTGGATCCAGCCTCAGAATCCTTCTCATGTAGCCATTTCCAGCTAATCAGAACTGACTTGTAAAATGAAAGCTCCAGATCAGTCACTCTCTGTAGTCTTAAATTTTGGGGGAATAAGGGCACTTCAACAGGCTCTGTCTTGGATGTGGCAGTTAGTCTGTATCAGCAGATGATGATAGTGATGAATGTTTAGCCTTTTGCTTAGTTCAATTCAACACAGAAATTTCTTGGGCACATACTATGTTTTGGCATAAGTTTTGGTTCCTGTTGTCAAGAGCTTAAAGTCCAGTGAGTAGGGGATATGGTTCTGTTAACCAATTCTTACAGTGGAGGGTTAATAAGCATTATAGAGATTAGGATAAAACATACAAGGAAACAAAGGCAAGAACGAACCACTCTAATGGAGGGGTGGAGAAAGGATCATGGAAGACTCAGATAAGATGATACTTCATCTATGTGTTTGTTAAAAGACAATTAGGAATCCATCAGACATGTGGGCAGTTAGAGTGAGAGAATTCTAGACAGAGGTAAAGGCATGGAAGTATAAAAACATTTATATTGTCATTGCATGGATCCACCTGTACTATAGAATCCCAGGCTTCTCCTAGGTATCTTGTCCTTGAGAGAAGAAACACATATTAACATCTGCATAGTACCTAGCTCATGTAAGTGTTCAGTAAATATGGAAAGAATGAAAGGTATCTAGTCTTTCCTTTGTCCCTCTGATGATTTTAGCTATTTTATTAATTCCTATGTCTACTGATGTTTTCTAAGTGTTTTAAGTTCAGTTGCATTGAGAAATCAATTTGATTCTGTTCAGTTAATCAGGATTGAGTGCACATTCCTCATAAGGATCCTCCAACCTTGGAGGATCAGAAAATGGTCCAGGAGGAATTGACTTTTGAAATGAGCTTCCTTTGAATATATACAATGGGATGGCTCTATAATTTTATATCCAAATCTGAACCTTTTTGGAGGTAAAACTGTGTGCTATTAATAATTACACTGGGATAACAGGTATGAGCTGAAACTGTCCCAGGTGATCAGGGGTACATGGGTCACTCTGCTTATAACTAATGGGCTTTTGGAAGCAGTCTTGGATTTAAATTTCTTCTAATTCTTTTTTTATTAACTATATGGCTTTGTATATGTTCCTTAATGTCCTCTAAATCCTAATTTTCTCAACTGTAAAGCTGAAATTATTATACTATAATAGTATAGAACAGTTGTGAAGACCAAATGAAATAATGTGTATATATACATATACACATATATATAATAATACATATATATTATTATATATACATATAATGTATATATATATATATACATACACATTCAGAGTTTGTGATGGGTAGCTTCTGAAGTGGTCCCCAATGATCCTTGTTTGTAGTCCTTGATATAATTCCCTCCTCTGAGCAAAGATGACCTAGTGATTTGATTCTAATAAATAGAATGCTGTAAAAGTGATGGGTTGTCACTTTTGAGATTAGCTTATAAAAAGACTGATTTCCATTTTGCTCTCTCAGTTCTCATTCTGGGAGAAGCAAGCAAGTTATGTTATGTGTAACTCTGTGGAGTGGTTCATAGAGCAAAGAATTGATATCGTTGGCCAACAGGCAGTGAGGACTCAAGGCCTGCTGATAACCATGTGAGTGAGCTTGGTAGCATATCTTCCCTTATTTGAGTTTTAATGTGAGATTGCAGCCTTGGGCAAGAACTTGATTGCGGCCTTATCAGGGATACTAAATCAGAGGCACCCAACTAAGCCATGCCCAGATTCATGACCCATTGAAACAGTTTTTTAAAAATTAAGTATTTATTTTAATTCCAGTGTAGTTAACATATATTCCAGTATATTATACAGTGATTCAGCATTCATTCCAAACATCACCAGGTGATCATCACAAGTGCACTTCTTAATCCCTGTCACCTATTTCACCCATTCCCCTGCCATCTCCCTCTGATTACTGTCAGTTTGTTCTTTATAGTTAAAAGTCTGTGAAACACTTTTAACAAATATTTTATTATTTATTTGAGAGCATGTGTATGCATGCATGTGTATGTGAGAGAGAGACAGAGACAGAGAGCATTAGTGGGGTGATAAGCAGAGGGAGAGGGACAAGCAGACTCCATGCTGACTGGGGAGCCTGATGTGGAGCTCAATTGCAGGAACCTGAGATCATGACCTGAGCTGAAATCAAGAGTAGGACATGAACTGAGCCACCCCAGTGTCTCTGTGAAACACTTTTAAGTCACTAACTTTTAGGGTAATTTACTACACAGAAATAGGGCCTGATGTATATTTGTTGCTAAATCATTTCTTTTTTAATGGAAATACCCACATTATTCTTTATTAATGAGAACCTTTCATATCAAAAGCTTTTCTTCTGTTTTTCCCTTCAGTAGCAGCTTAGCTTCTTCATTGCTTTTGATGAACAGCACTAAAAATATGTCTGGAGCCTAACGTACTTCAAGCTGTACAATTTCACCCATTTCCTAGATGTTCACATTGGGTTTGGAGACAGTTATTATAATTTCATATGATAATGAAATCAATATATCAAGAAAATGCCTTTTTGAGTCAATTCTTACTTGACTCTCAAGTTTCTCTGAACCTTCTGTGTCATCAGCCAATTTATGAAATTCATTAAAAGTGCCTACAGATTTATGTCTTTATCAAATGCTTCATAGTTTACAAGGGAAGTTAAGACATATTCACACCTAGATGCTAGGCAAGACAGGAAATGAAGACAGTAAACTTGAAATAATGGAAGGAGAAAATTATTTGGAGTAAAAGCATCTGGACATAAATCCCAGGTCTATCATCTATTAGCTATGTGACTTTGGACAATTACCTGTTCATCTTCTCCTATAAACTGAGTTACCTTTCTCCGATAACGTGGAGTTAAGCACATTGCTTTACAGCATTGTTGCTGAGTGGGAGCATGAAGAATATTGGGTGTAAAAGGGCTTTGTAGATAACAAAGCAGCTTATAGAATTATTTACAATGGCTTATAAGAACCAAATCAATATGCTATAAATAATTATAATGGCCACAAATTACAGACTATGAGGGTTCAGCAAAAATAAGGGAGATGGTTTCTGACTGGAGAACTCAAGGAAGTTTCATATGAGAGCTCAAATTTTGATGTGGGTTTTGAGGAATGTTTTGAGGGTAGGGATATAGGCCAAAGGGAAGTAGAATTGGGCTAATGTGGTACAGCAGAGTTTATGTGGTGCATATGGGAAAACAATGAGCTGTTTAGGGTTTCTGGAATTATGTGATGGGGAGGCTAGAAATTGGACGCAAACTACAAAATTCTCAAGTTCAGGGTGAGAAGACTTTTAAAAAACATTTTAAAATTTGTTATTCTGTCATCGTGCCCACAAAGTTTGGAAAGGCTTAGGCATAGTCCATTACCTTAAATAATCCTATCTTATTTGTAGCTCTTTCATACATCTATTCTCAGTCCAGAGCATGGCACTAAATATTCTCTTATTGTTCCTTTTTTGGATCATTTTCAGACCTCTTATGGTTTCATTCAGGGGCTAGTTATTAAGTGGCTAATTACACAAGAAAAAAATGATTTATTCACGGTGGTGGCAAATGCCATAACAAAAATTCTAAGGTATTCTAAAAGTGAATGGTAAAGAGTTAACCCAACTTGGAATAGATCAAAGAATCCTTTCTAATAGAAAAGATGAATGGGTTGAGATTTAAAGGATGATTAAGAATTAGCAAAGGAGGTGGGGAAGAGGGAGGAGAAGAGCATTCTAAGCAGAGGGAACAGCATATGCAAAGGTGGCATGGGAAGAAGTATATCACTTTTCAAGACTACTGTAGTTGAAGAATAGAGGAGAACGGCACATGATGTAGCCAGAGAGCTTTCCAGGAGTCAGAATAAAAAAGTTAAAAGTCTGTGAAACATGGGAGTCCATGTTTGAGATTTTTATCTTTATCTTAAGATCAAAAGGAAGCTAGGTGTTAGGGGATGGTAATGTGATCAGGTTTGGTTTTCGAAAATCACTCCAGACACACTGTGGACAATAGATTGGAGGAGAGCAGAGGTGGATATAAGAAACTAGTTGTTATAGTTCAACTGTGAGATTACAGTGGAATAAATTAGGGTTGTACTAATGGGGATGGAGATAAATAGACTCAAGAAATGTTAGTGGTTAAAGCAAAAGGACTTGGTGATTGACAGGATGTGAGTGGGGGGGCGATGTAAAAAATGGGTCAGAGATTTCTTACTGTTGGATGTTTTATGGTGACATCCCCTGAGATGGTGACTCTAAAAATGGGCCAGGTTTGGGTGAAAAATCATCTTATATTTGTATAATGCATTGCCAAGATCTAGGAATTAGAGGGGTTAAGTGAATTGCTTCAGATTGTGCAGCAAATCAATAGTGATCAAAATTTAGATCTCTGGACCCCTCATTGTTCAGTTTCTGTTCCTTCCATTCACTGCTATGGCAACTGCCTTCTAAGTGATTTCTGGGTTTATAGACAGGTCTCCTTTTGATCTATTCTCCACACTGATACACCACTCTTTCTAAAACTCTTCAGAAACTCCCGGTCTTTGACTAAAGAATAAAGGCAAAGGTCCTTTCAAGGCCTACAAACCATTTCTTCATCTGAAAAGAGTTGCAAGTTACTTAGTTTAGTTGGAACATAGAATGTGAGGGTGGAGAGAGATAAGAAAAAAACTAAGGAGCCTATTAGGATCCAGATTAGAAAGAATTTTGAAAGTAATTTTTGTATATTTAGACTGCAATTTAAGAGAAATGGAGAATCATTAAAGATTTTCAAATAGCTTTTATTTTTATCAATTATATATGCTCATGGTATAAAGGGCCAATTCATTTTACAATGCTTTGTAAAAAAAAGAGCAGTCCTCAGATCTATAATCTACCCCCATTTTTCCATATTAGAGAAGTAATCACTTTTAACCTTTTTGGTTTATTTTATTTTATTTTTTATTTTTTATTTTTTTAATTTTTTTTATTGGTGTTCAATTTACCAACATACAGAATAACCCCCAGTGCCCGTCACCCATTCACTCCCACCCCCCCGCCCTCCTCCCCTTCTACCACCCCTAGTTCGTTTCCCAGAGTTAGCAGTCTTTACGTTCTGTCTCCCTTTCTGATATTTCCCACACATTTCTTCTCCCTTCCCTTATATTCCATTTCACTATTATTTATAATCCCCAAATGAATGAGACCATATAATGTTTGTCCTTCTCTGATTGACTTACTTACGCAGCATAATACCCTCCAGTTCCATCCACGTTGAAGCAAATGGTGGGTATTTGTCATTTCTAATAGCTGAGTAATATTCCGTTGTACACATAAACCACATCTTCTTTATCCACTCATCTTTCGTTGGACACCGAGGCTCCTTCCACAGCTTGGCTATTGTGGCCATTGCTGCTAGAAACATCGGGGTGCAGGTGTCCCTGCGTTTCATTGCATCTGTATCTTTGGGGTAAATCCCCAACAGTGCAATTGCTGGGTCACAGGGCAGGTCTATTTTTAACTCTTTGAGGAACCTCCACACAGTTTTCCAGAGTGGCTGCACCAGTTCACATTCCCACCAACAGTGTAAGAGGGTTCCCTTTTCTCCGCATCCTCTCCAACATTTGTGGTTTCCTGCCTTGTTAATTTTCCCCATTCTCACTGGTGTGAGGTGGTATCTCATTGTGGTTTTGATTTGTATTTCCCTGATGGCAAGTGATGCAGAGCATTTTCTCATGTGCATGTTGGCCATGTCTATGTCTTCCTCTGTGAGATTTCTCTTCATGTCTTTTGCCCATTTCATGATTGGATTGTTTGTTTCTTTGGTGTTGAGTTTAATAAGTTCTTTATAGATCTTGGAAACTAGCCCTTTATCTGATATGTCATTTGCAAATATCTTCTCCTATTCTGTAGGTTGTCTTTTAGTTTAGTTGACTGTATCCTTTGCTGTGCAAAAGCTTCTTATCTTGATGAAGTCCCAATAGTTCATTTTTGCTTTTGTTTCTTTTGCCTTCGTGGATGTATCTTGCAAGAAGTTACTGTGGCCGAGTTCAAAAGGGTGTTGCCTGTGTTCTCCTCTAGGATTTTGATGGAATCTTGTCTCACATTTAGATCTTTCATCCATTTTGAGTTTATCTTTGTGTATGGTGAAAGAGAGTGGTCTAGTTTCATTCTTCTGCATGTGGATGTCCAATTTTCCCAGCACCATCTATTGAAGAGACTGTCTTTCTTCCAATGGATAGTCTTTCCTCCTTTATCGAATATTAGTTGACCATAAAGTTCAGGGTCCACTTCTGGGTTCTCTGTTCTGTTCCACTGATCTATGTGTCTGTTTTTGTGCCAGTACCACACTGTCTTGATGACCACAGCTTTGTAGTACAACCTGAAATCTGGCATTGTGATGCCCCCAGCTATGGTTTTCTTTTTTAAAATTCCCCTGGCTATTCGGGGTCTTTTCTGATTCCACACAAATCTTAAAATAATTTGTTCTAACTCTCTGAAGAAAGTCCATGGTATTTTGATAGGGATTGCATTAAACGTGTAAATTGCCCTGGGTAACATTGACATTTTCACAATATTAATTCTGCCAATCCATGAGCATGGAATACTTTTCCATCTCTTTGTGTCTTCCTCAATTTCTTTCAGAAGTGTTCTATAGTTTTTAGGGTATAGATCCTTTACATTTTTGGTTAGGTTTATTCCTAGGTATCTTATGCTTTTGGGTGCAATTGTAAATGGGATTGACTCCTTAATTTCTCTTTCTTCAGTCTCATTGTTAGTGTATAGAAATGCCACTGATTTCTGGGCATTGATTTTGTATCCTGCCACGCTACCAATAGCTGTATGAGTTCTAGCAATCTTGGGGTGGAGACTTTTGGGTTTTCTATGTAGAGTATCATGTCATCGGCGAAGAGGGAGAGTTTGACTTCTTCTTTGCCAATTTGAATGCCTTTAATGTCTTTTTGTTGTCTGATTGCTGAGGCTAGGACTTCCAGTACTATGTTGAGCAGCAGTGGTGAGAGTGGACATCCCTGTCTTGTTCCTGATCTTAGGGGAAAGGCTCCCAGTGTTTCCCCATTGAGAATGATATTTGCTGTGGGCTTTTCGTAAATGGCTTTTAAGATGTTGAGGAATGTTCCCTCTATCCCTACACTCTGAAAAGTTTTGATCAGGAATGGATGCTGTATTTTGTCAAATGCTTTCTCTGCATCTAAAGAGAGGATCATATGGTTCTTGGTTTTTCTCTTGATGATATGATGAACCACATTGATTGTTTTACGGGTGTTGAACCAGCCTTGTGTCCCAGGGATAAATCCTACTTGGTCATGGTGAATAATTTTCTTAATGTACTGTTGGATCCTATTGGCCAGTATCTTGTTGAGAATTTTTGCATCCATGTTCATCAGGGATATTGGTCTGTAATTCTCCTTTTTGGTGGGGTCTTTGTCTGGTTTTGGAATTAAGGTGATGCTGGCCTCATAGAACGAATTTGGAAGTACTCCATCTCTTTCTATCTTTCCAAACAGCTTTAGGAGAATAGGTATGGTTTCTTCTTTAAACGTTTGATAGAATTCCCCTGGGAAGCCATCTGGCCCTGGACTCTTGTGTCTTGGGAGGTTTTTGATGACTGCTTCAATTTCCTCCCTGGTTATTGGCCTGTTCAGGTTTTTTATTTCTTCCTGTTCCAGTTTTGGTAGTTTGTGGCTTTCCAGGAATGCGTCCATTTCTTCTAGATTGCCTCATTTATTGGCGTATAGCTGTTCATAATATGTTTTTAAAATTGTTTGTATTTCCTTGGTGTTGGTAGTGATCTCTCCTTTCTCATTCATGATTTTATTAATTTGAGTCTTCTCTCTCTTCTTTTTAATAAGGCTGGCTAATGGTTTCTCTATCTTATTAATTCTTTCAAAGAACCAACTCCTGGTTCTGTTGATCTGTTCCACAGTTTTTCTGGTCTCGATTTCGTTGAGTTCTGCTTGAATCTTTATTAACTCTCATCTTCTCCTGGGTGTGGGATCTATCTGCTGTTTTTTCTCTAGCTCCTTTATGTGTAAGGTTAGCTTTTGTATTTGAGTTCTTTCCAGTTTTTGAATGGATGCTTGTATTGCGATGTATTTCCCCCTTAGGACTGCTTTTGCTGCATCCCAAAGATTTTGAACGGTTGTATCTTCATTCTCATTAGTTTCCATGAATCTTTTTAATTCTTTCTTAATTTCCTGGTTGACCCTTTCATCTTTTAGCAGGATGGTCCTTAACCTCCACGTGTTTGAGGTCCTTCCAAACTTCTTGTTGTGATTTAGTTCTAATTTCAAGGCACTATGGTCTGAGAATATGCAGGGGATGATCCCAATCTTTTGGTATCGGTTCAGACCCGATTTGTGACCCAGTATGTGGTCTATTCTGGAGAAAGTTCCATGTGCACTTGAGAAGAATGTGTATTCAGTTGAGTTTGGATGTAAAGTTCTGTAGATATCTGTGAAATCCATCTGGTCCAGTGTATCATTTAAAGCTCTCGTTTCTTTGGAGATGTTGTGCTTAGAAGACCTATCGAGTATAGAAAGAGCTAGATTGAAGTCACCAAGTATAAGTGTATTATTATCTAAGTATTTCTTCACTTTGGTTAATAATTGATTTATATATTTGACAGCTCCCACATTCGGGGCATATATATTGAGGATTGTTAAGTCCTCTTGTTGGATAGATCCTTTAAGTATGATATAGTGTCCCTCTTCATCTCTCACTACAGTCTTCAGGGTAAATTTTAGTTTATCTGCTATAAGGATGGCTACCCCTACTTTCTTTTGAGGACCATTTGAATGGTAAATGGTTCTCCAACCTTTTATTTTCAGGCTGTAGGTGTCCTTCTGTCTAAAATGAGTCTCTTGTAGACAGCAAATAGATGGGTCCTGCTTTTTATCCAGTCTGAAACCCTGCGCCTTTTGATGGGGTCATTAAGCCCGTTCACGTTCAGAGTTACTATTGAGAGATATGATTTTAGTGTCATCATGATATCAATTCAGTCCTTGTTTTTGTGGATTGTTCCACTGAACTTCTTCTTAAATGGGAATTTTGAGAGTCCCCCTTAAAATTTCTTGCAGAGCTGGTTTGGAGGTCACATATTCTTTCAGTTCCTGCCTGTCTTGGAAGCTCTTTATCTCTCCTTCCATTCTGAATGAGAGCCTTGCTGGGTAAAGTATTCTTGGTTGCATGTTTTTCTCATTTAGGGCCCTGAATATATCCTGCCAGCCCTTTCTGGCCTGCCAGGTCTCTGTGGAGAGGTCTGCTGTTCCCCTAATACTCCTCCCCATAAAAGTCAGGGATTTCTTGTCTCTTGCTGTTTTAAGGATCTTCTCTTTATCTTTGGAATTTGCAAGCTTCACTATTAAATGTCGAGGTGTTGAACGGTTTTTATTGATTTTAGGGGGGGATCTCTCTATTTCCTGGATCTGAATGCCTGTTTCCCTTCCCAGATTAGGAAAGTTTTCAGCTAGAATTTGTTCAAATACATATTCTGGCCCTCAGGCCCTTTTGGCACCCTCGGGAACCCCAATTAAACGTAGGTTTTTCTTCCTCAGGCTGTCGTCTATTTCCCTTAATCTATCTTCATGGTCTTTTAATTGTTTGTCTCTTTTTTCCTCAGTTTCCCTCTTTGCCATCAACTTGTCTTCTATGTCACTCACTTGTTCTTCCACCTCGTTAACCCTCGTTGTTAGGACTTCTAGTTTGGATTGCATCTCATTCAATTGATTTTTAATTTCTGCCTGATTAGCTCTAAATTCTGCAGTCATGAAGTCTCTTGAGTCCTTTATGCTTTTTTCTAGAGCCACCAGTAGCTGTATAATAGTGCTTCTGAACTGGCTTTCTGACATCGAATTGTAATCCAGATTTTGTAACTCTGTGGGAGAGAGGACTGTTTCTGATTCTTTCTTTTGAGGTGAGGTTTCCCTTCTAGTCATTTTGCTCAGTGCAGAGTGGCCAAAAAGCAAGTTGTATTGGGCAAAGGAGAAAAAGAGAGGAGAGAAAGAAGGAAAGAAAAGAGAAAGAGAAAAAAAAAGGAAGAAAAAAGAAAAAAAGAGAAGAAAAAGAGAAAGAAAAAGAAAGAAAGGGAAAGAAAGGGTGGGGGAAGCAAACAAATCAAAAAGCAAATCAAAACAAAACAAAACAAAACAAAAAAAAGAAATACAAAAAACCCACGGGGGAGTATCTTCTGATTCTGTGTACTTTAAGTCCCTTGGCTTCCCCTGGAACTTGTCCGTCCAGCTGGTCTTCTGGGGGAGGGGCCTGTTGTGCTGATTTTCAGGTGTTAGCACTTGGGGGAGCTGCTCTGCCCCTGCCTGGTACAGGGCTCAGTGGGGGTTTTTTACCCCGTGAGGCCCCAGGAGTAACAACCGCAGTGGCGGGGCCAGCTCTGGAGCCTGGAGTCAGCCCCCGCAGTAGCTCCGGATCTCTCCGTCTGCAGGGCCTGGAGGCTCCGGGCGGGGCCGCTGATCTGCTCAGCTGGGGCAGGAGCGTCCTTGCTGTCCTGGGCCCTCCCGGCCTCTGCCTGTCCCGGGGGGAGGCCGGATCCGGGCTATGTCCCCGCGCCCTGTGCTCCGGGGCCTGTGCTGTTGGATTCGCGCTCCCGCCCCGCAGCCCCCTCCGTGCAGCCGCCCCCGAGCCCCCCGAGCTGCTCCGGGTCCCGCCGTGCGCGCTGCAGCCCTTAGGGAGCTCGGGCGCACTCTCCCGGGGCGCAGGTGCCTGTCAGTGTCCCCGGGAGCCCGAGGGCATCCCCGCCCTCCTGGTTCCTGCTCCACCTCCCCGCGAGCCCCTTTCCCCCGGGAAGGTCGGTGCAGCTCCTGCTCCTCCGGGACGGGGCTCTCCTGTCCTGGGGACACTCGCCCCGGCCTCAGCCCGGCTCCTCGGGGGCCCCTCCCCCTTGGAGGCCTTTTGTTTCTTTATTTCTTTTTTCCCGTCTTCCTACCTTGATAGAAGCGCGAACTCTTCTCACTGTAGCATTCCAGCTGGTCTCTCTTTAAATCTCTGGCCGAATTCATAGATTTTCAGGGTAATTTGAAGGTTTTCTTGGTAGTTTGGTTGGGACAGGTGATTTGGGGACCCTACTCTTCCGCCATCTTGCCCCTCCTCCTCCTTTTGGTTGATTTTAGATATTTACCTCCAGTTTTCTAAATCATATGTCTATACTGCTACTCTTTGATATTTTAGTTTTAGGCATTTATTGATTTCCCACTATGGAAAATGAGAATTCAACTATTTTCACCTCTCATCCCCCACCTGCCCCATCATACACACACTTAACATCCCCCAATTTCTCAAAGTATATCATAGTCTCAGCTACATAAATAGAGTTTATATTATTATGACTATGCCAATTCTATTCAGAGTTCAGAAACAATTTTCTTGCTCAGTTTATTATTGTTTTCTGTGTAGTTAATAAAGTTCTTGATTTTTATTTGCTTAGTTTACTAGGTACTTACAACTAATTTATCTCTCAACTCACCCCAAGTTGAGCAAATATCCTCTCAACACATTAAAAAACATCAGGTATTTTATTAATTTTATTCTCTGGAAAAAGTGTAGCTCAGCATTTTCTGTTTTGAAGTCTGTGCTTGTTGTGAGTTGTCATCTTGGTATTCTTTTGCCTCTCCCCAATGAGGAATTCCTTATTTCTGTGATACTTTTTTATTTTTTTATTTTTTTTTTATTTTTTTATTTTATTTTTTTTCTGTGATACTTTTTTTAAAAGATTTTTTAAAATTTATTCATAGACACACAGACAGGCAGAGACACAGGCAAAGGGAGAAGCAGGCTCCATGCAGGGAGCCCGATGTGTGACTCGATCCGTGGTCTCCAGGATCCACCCCAGGCTGCAGGCGGCACCAAACCCGTGTGCCACCTGGGTTGCCCTATTTCTGTGATTCTATTTCTTGTTATTTTGTTATTTAAAACTTACAGGGGTGTCTGGGTGACTCAGTTAGTTAAGCATCTGCCTTTGGCTCAGATCATGATCTTGGAATCCTGGGATCAAGCCTTACATCAGGCTCCCTGCTCAATGAGAAGTCTGCTTCTCCCTCTGCTCTTCCCTACATCATTCACTCTCTGTCTCTCTCCTCTCAACTAACTAAATAAAAAATCTTAAAAAAACCTTACATGTCCTCCAAAAACAACATAAGGAAGATGAATTGGCAGTAACTTTTTTTTTTTTTGAAAATGGTGTATTTTTTTTTTTTAAAGATTTTATTTATTTATTCATGATAGTCACAGAGAGAGAGAGAGAGAGAGGCAGAGACACAGGCAGAGGGAGAAGCAGGCTCCATGCACCGGGAGCCCGATGTGGGATTCGATCCCGGGTCTCCAGGATTGCGCCCTGGGCCAAAGGCAGGCGCCAAACCGCTGCGCCACCCAGGGATCCTGGCAGTAAATACTTTGAAATACTGCATATCAAATAATATTTTTACTCTAGTCTTACACTTAATTGATAGCTTGGTTGGGTATAGAATTCTCAGTTTGAAATAAATTTCCCTTTAACTTTTTAAGGCATTGCTCTGTTCAAGTTTTAGTCGAGAGGTTCAAGTTTTAGTCGAGAGGTTCAATGTCATTCTGATTCTTTCTTTGTATGAAAACTGTATAGACCCTTAAGATCTTCTTGTATGGAACTTGTATAGATCTTTTAGGATCTTTATTCCTGTAGCTCTGACATTTCTTCTTGTTATTCTTTGGTATAGATCTATTTTATCCATCATTCTGGGCACTCAATAAACCCTTAGAAATATGAAAACTCTTATTATCCTGGAAAAATTGCCAATTTATTTTTAAGATGATTTTTAAAAATTTCCTTTGTTCACTCCTTCTGAAACTCCTAATATTTGGGTGTCAAAATAAATAGAACTTGTGTTTTAATTTCATATCTTTTTTCTTCTCCATTCTTATTCTTTTTATTATGCTTTCTGGGATAATTTCTCAACTCTGTGTTCAAACCTCTATTGAATTTTTCATTTTGATTATCCTATTTTGAAATTTCTGTTATGTCCTCTGAACATTTCTTTTTATTTTAGTAAGCTTTTATTTTTGTTTTAAGAATTGCAATGCCTTCTCATATTTCTTGAAAGATTTTTTCCCCCCAGCTTGTCACTGATTTTATTTCTAGTATTATAGTACAGGAATATTTAATTTTTATTTTTGCAATTGATTGGAGGGATTTCAATTTTTTCCTTTTTAAAATTCCAGTTAAATACAGTGTTATGTTAGTTTCAGCTATACAATATAGTGATTCAGTACTTCCATATGACACCAGGTGCTCATCACGAAAAGTGCAACCATTAATCCCCATCAAATATATCACCTATCCCCTCCCTGCAATCTCCCCTCTGGTAACCATCAGTTCTCCATAATTGAGTCTGGTTCTTGATTTGTCTTCCTATCACTGTCTCTTTCCCCTGATCTTTTGCTTGTTTATTTTGTTTCTTAAATTCCACACATAAGTAAAATCATATGGTATGTCTTTCTCTGACTGACTTATTTTGCTTAGCAGTACAGTCTCTAGTTCCATCCATGTCATTGCAAATGGCAAGATTTCATTCATTTTTATGGCTGAATAATATTCCATTATATATATCTATATGATCTGTATCTATATCTATCTTTCTATCTATCTATATCACTTCTTCTTTATTCATTTATCATTTGATGGACACTTGGGCTGCTTCCATACCTTGGCTATTGTAAATAATGCTGCTATAAACATAGGAGTTCATATAACCCTTTGAATAAGTGATTTTGTATTCTTTGGGTAAATACCCAGTAGTGTGATTGCTGGATCATAGGATAGTTCTAATTTTAACTTTTTGAGGAACCTCCATACTGTTTTCCAGAGTGGCTGCACCAGTTTGCATTCTAGGTTGTGTAATTTATTGGCATATAGTTTTTCATAATATTCTCTTGGAATTGTTTGTATTTCTTTAGTGTTGTCATTTCTCCCCTCTCATCTCTCCCCTCTCATTTTATTTATTTGAGTCCTTTCTCTTTTTTTCTTGATTAGCTGGCTAGAGGTTTAATAATTTTGTTGATTTTTTTCAAAGTACTAGCTCTTGGTTTCATTGATCTCTTCTATTGTTTTTTTGTTTCTTTTTTTTTTAAATTTTAAAAGATTATTTATTTATGATAGACATAGAGAGAGAGAGGCAGAGACACAGGAGGAGGGAGAGGCAGGCTCCATGCCAGGAGCCTGATGCGGGACTTGATCCTGGGACTCCAGGACAGTGCCCTGGGCCAAAGGCAGGCGCCAAACCGCTGAGCCACCCAGGGATCCCCTGTTTTTTTGTTTCTAAATTATTTGTTCTTTATTCTTTATTATTTACTTCCTTCTGCTGGTTTTGGGTTTTGTTTGGTCATCTTTAAATAGCTCCTTTAGGTGTTAGGTTTGGATGTTTATTTCAGATTTTTCTTTCTTTTTGAGGTAGGCCTGTATTACTATAAACTTCCCTCTTAAAACTTATTTTTTCTGCATCCTAAAGGTTTTGGACTGTTGTTTTTTCATTTTCATTTGTTTACATATACTTTTTAAAGTTTCTTCTTTGATTTCCTCATTGACCAATTTATTGTTTAGTAGCATGTTTAACCTCCATGTATTTGTGGTCTTTCCAGATTTTTTCTTATGTTTGACTTCTGGTTTCACAACATTGTGGTTGGAAAATATGCATTATATGACTTTGATCTTCTTGAATTTGTTGAGGCTTGTTTTGTGGCCTAATATGTGATATATTTTGAAGAATGTTCCATGTGCACCTGAAAGGAATGTGTATTCTGCTATTTTAGGATAGAACGTTCTGAAAATATGTGCTAAATCCATCTGGTCCAGTGTGTAATTCAAAGCCATTGTTTCTAAAATCATTTTAGATTTTCTGCATAGATGGTCTGACAATTGATGTAAGTGGAGTGTTAAAATCCTGTATTATTATTGTTTTATTATCAGTTAGTTCCTTTATGTTTTTTATTAATTGTTTTATATGTTTATGTCCTCCTATGTTGGGTGTATAAGTATATATACTTATATACTTATAAGTGTATATCGTTATATCTTCTTGTTGGGTTGTCTCCTTTATTATTATATAGTGCCCTTCTTTGTCTCATCACAATCTTTGTTAAGTCTATTTTGTCTGATACAAGTATTTGCACTCTGGCTTTCTTTTCATCTCCATTTGCATGACAGGTATTTCTCCATCTCCTCACTTTCAATCTGTAGGTCTTTAGGTCTAAAATGAGTCTCCTTTAGGCAGCATATAGATGGGTCTTTCTTTTTTATCCATTCTGACACCCTGTGTCTTTGGAGTGTCTGGATTGTTTATATTCAAAGTAATAATTGATAGGTATGTATTGTCATTTTATTATTTATTTTATTATTGTTTCTGAAGATTTTCTCTGATTTTTCTTGTCTCTTTCATAGTTTGTTTCTCTCTTTCATAGTTTGTTGATTTTCTTTAGTAACATATTTAGATTTCTTCCTTTTTATTCTTTGCATATTTATTAGTGGTTTTGACATATGGTTACTATTAGGTTTGTATCTAATCTGTTCTGTATATAGAAGTCTATATTAAATTGATGGTTAAATTTGAACCCATTCTTCTCTCCTCCTCATGTTTTAGGTATATGTTATTATATTTTGCATCCTTTTATTTTGTGAGTCCCTTGACTGATTTTTTTAAAAAGAAATATTCATTTTTACTCCTTTTGTGTTTCCTACTTTCATACTGTCACTTTTGGTTTCTTTCCCACCCAGAGAGTAACTTTTAATATTTCTTGCCAAGCTCCTTGAGTTTTTGTTTATCTGGGAAACTCTTTATCTCTCCTATTCTGAATGATAGCTTTGCTGGATATAATATTTTTAGCTGCAGATTGTCCCCAGGCAGTACTTTGAATATATTATGTGTGAGTACTGGCAGGCTAGGAAAGTTTTTGCTGAGAAATCTCCAGATAGCCTGGTGGGTTTTTCTATGTAATTTACTATCTCCTCCTTCCTCCTCTTCTTCTTTTCTTAATGTTTTTAAAATTTTCTCTTTATCACTATATTTTGCCAATTTAATGAACAATATGTCTTGGTGTGGATATGCTTTTGTTGATTTTGATGGGAGTTCTCTGTACCTTCTGGATCTGGATATCTATTTCCTTCCCCAGATTAGGAAAGTTTCCAACTATTACTTCTTCAAATAAATCCCCCCCCCCCTTTTCTCTCTCTTCTTCTTCTGGGACTCCTATAATATGAATGTTACTATGATGGAGTGATTGAGTTCCCTAAGGCTGTTCACATAATTTGGCATAATACTTTTTTCTCTGTTTTGTTCAGCTTGATTACTTTCTATCACTCTGTCTTCTAGGTCACTAATTCATTTTTCTGCTTCTTCCATCCTGCTCTTCATTCCATCAAGTATGTTTCTCATTTTGTTTATTGTATCCTTTATCTCTGCTATTTTTCCTTTTTCTCTGTGTTAAGGGTCTCATTCATGTCTTCTTTTTTGTCAAGTCCAGTTGGTATCCTAATGATCATTACTTTATATTCTCTGTTTTGCTTAGATCTCTGGCCATGGCCTTGTCCTTTTCATTCATTTGGTATGAATTTCTCTGTCTTTTCATTTTGTCCAAGTCTCTGTGTGTCTGTTTCGGTGTGTTGGGAAAGTCAGCTATATCTCTATTCTTGAGGGTAATGGCCTTATGAAGATGTCCTGTAGTGCCCTGCTGTGTGGTGTTCTCTATTCCCCAGGGCCTTCTAGGAATATCTCCAATGTGATGTGTGCTACATGTTCTCTGCTGTTTTGTCCTGGCCACTTTATACCTTAGGCTTGTTATCTATAAAGACTCTGACTGTGTGGATATTGTTTTGTCCCTGGCCTGAATGTGGTACATTTTAACTAGGTGTGCTTTGGTCTATTTGCAAAATGAGACCTGTTACCACTGCTACCTGAACAAAAGCTCTGCGAACTTCCATGTCAGGAGACATGGTGTTGTCAGGGGTTTGGCCTGGTCTTCAAGGGAGGGTGCTCACCATGCTGGGCCTGAGACAAATGTTCTTGGGAGGGGCAGTTCCACCAGAGGACAGCAGGGTGGAACTTGGTGTAAGCAAAGTAGGTAGCTAGTGTAGATGGTCTTCTGGTTCCCACGGGTGGCTCTATGTTGATGCTGAGGGGTAGGAGGCAGGAGTGGTGCCAACCAATTCCTTTGTCCCTAGTAGGGTCTTTTCATGAATGCTACCACTTTGGGATGCACTCTGAGATGAATGAATAACCTCCCCACTGTATGCCCCAGGCACTTTTCAAATCATTGTTTCTGTTCTGTGCATCTGTGGCTTGTTTGACTGCCTTCTCTCTAAGAGCAGCATAATGCCTTGTGAGCTCTATCCCAGCCAAGTCCACTGACCTTTAAAATTCCAGACTTTAAGCCCTGCTGGTTGTCAGAAGTCATGAAATTCAGCCCCTCTTACTTTCCAAGCCAAATGCTGATGTGATTCATTTTCCCTATGTACCCACTGTGTGCACCCTTCCTGTGCGCATGGCTCCCTCCCCACCATAGTGGTCATGATCTGTTTTTCTCCTAAATTCCATCTCCACACTTCCTGCCTTCTTTGATATGGCCTTTTCTCTGCCTTTAATTGTCAAGTTTGTTCTCCTGTTTTCAGGTGAATTTCTGGAGTATTTAGGATGTTTTGATAGTTATCTGTTGGATTCATGGGATCAGGTGAGGCTAGAGTCCTCCTACTCCACTGCCATCTTTCTAGAATCAAATATTGATTTTTTTGGGTTATATCTCCATGTATCATCTATTTCCTTAATAAGTTGCTAACTTCTGTTTGTTTTGGTCTTTGTCTTTCATTTTAAAATGCTTTCTCAGGTAGCTGGTGATCCTTGCTGACCATGTATATTTAAAAGTGGGCTATAAAAAACTTAATTATGAGCTTCTTTTAAACCATGGGTGGGTTTTCTTGCCAACTATGTGCCTTACCTTAGAGAGATCTGGCTGAACAATTTCACTGGGAAGCCCTTGATATCACTGTATTTGGGCCTTTTTTCTTAAGCTGGTCAGATTCCCCATAAAAGTATCTCCTCATCCCTTGAGTCAAGAATGTTGTAGTTTGGGTTCCCTGGGAAGCAGAGATTAGCATGTGAGAAGTTTATTAGAGAATACCCTTGGGATCAACACTTATAGAAGTGAAGAGGGAAAATCAGGATTAGGCAAAGAGAATTTGGGCTCTGATATATTCTCAACTGAAGGCCTTAGCTGACCCTATGGAGGTTCTGAATGTGGGATAGCCCTTCTAAATTATCTTTAGATACTTTATCTAAAATTATCTTTAACTTTAAATTATCTTTAGATGCACATGGATATGAGCAGTTACTGTGTCTTTATATCTTTATGTTGGTCAGTCATTGGAAGTAGTTGCCCCTGACAGGAGCCATGGCCTTGGGGATCTTCACCTGAGACATTTTCTGAATAGGACTGACAGCTGAGAGTTGTCTGCTGTCAGAATTTCTGACATCTGGGGGTGGGGGCAGAATACTTTAGTCCTTGAGATGGTTAATTTTACATGTCAATGTAACTGGGATAAGGAACACCTAGATAGCTGGTGAAACATTATTTCTGGGTATGTCTGTACTGAGTGTTTCTGGGGGAGATTGATATTTGAATTGTAGACTAAATAAAGAAGATGCAGGTGGGCATTCAATTTGTTGAGTGCATAAATAGAACAAAATGATGGAGGAAGGGAGAATTTGTTCTTTTGGCTTGAGCTGGGACCTCCATTTTCTCCTGCTCTCAGGCATCAGTGCTTCTGATTTTCAGGTCTTTAGACTTAGATAGAGATTTACACCATCAGTTTTCCCGGTTCTCAAGACTTTGGACTTAGACTGAATCATAACAGCAGCTTTCTTTGCTCTCTGTATTGCAGATGACAAATAATTATGGGACTTCTTGGTCGCTATAATAGTGTGAGTTAATTCCTATAATAAGTGTATGTATCTATTTGTCTTCTATATCTTTATCATCTATATCTATCTATCTAATCTATCAGTTCCATTTCTCTGGAGAACCTTCAGCATTACAGTACTGAAGAGGCATCTAGGTGGCACACCATATCATCTAATAGAGTAGTAGTATAAGCTTGGCTTCTAGAGTTCTGCATAGTAAGTGAGGGTAATAGAACCTTAAAAATGTCTAAACATTTAGTGTGTATATGGATTTCACAGGACAAGAAAACTAGATAACATTTAGTGTGTATATGGGTTTCACAGGACAAGAAAACTATATAACAAATTATTGAAAAGAAATGTAAATATTTTATTCTTCCAAAATATGTTCAGTAGATACCAGCTGTATTCAGCAACTTGAAGCCCACTTATTCCCCATTTCCTCTTTATCTGCTAGCTTTTATTCATTGCTTTATTTTGTCGTAGTTTTTTGCCTATATATCTACTTTTGCATCCTTTTCACCTAGAAGGATGCTTGATAAACAGTAGTTACCCAATGAATGTTTATTTTGTTAAATAGGAATTGTATACTATGGTAATGTATGTATTATCTAATTCATGTATTCTTTTTAAATGGATGCTGTTCCCTCTAGCCAAACAACTGCATGAAGATAATCAGTGAGAAAGATGATGTGAAGTCTCAGTTAGTGAGCTCTGGAGTTCTTCCTTTCTTCTAGTAGTGTCTAGAAGGGCTTTGTGCCCTCATCTTGGTGGTCTTTTATGTCCTCTTGCTGATAAGTTCTCCTAATCTTGGCTGGGGCACCCTGATGCTTCTGGGTGGCTCAAATGGTAACTGAGACTGTATTGCTCCTTCTGTGAAGCCCAGACTTATTTCACTGCTACTGTGCCAACTTGTCATCATTCCTCCTGGGCTCATGTGATTCTCCCTATCTCCTTGCTCTAACAATTGCTTTTACTGAGATCAGGAAATTAACCTCATTGTGTTGACCTTTTCTTTGTTCATGCCTCTAATTTTATTTAATTAAATTTTTATTGTTTCTTTATTTTAAAAAGAGTTCCATATATCTTTTTTAACTTTTTGAGGAGCCCCCATATTGTTTTCCAGAGTGGCAGTACCAGTTTGCATTCCCACTCACAGTATAAGAAGGTTCCACTTTCTTCGCATCATCATCAACATCTGTTGTTTCCCCAGTTGTTAATTTTAGCTATATATCAGTACTATGGTCTGAATGCTGTGTTCCCCCACCCCACCTCAAATTCATATTTGCCTAATATATTGGTATTAGGAAGTGAGGTCTTCAGAAAGTGATTAGGTTGTAAGAGCTCCTTGTGGACTCATGAATGGGACCCTAGAGAGCTCCACCAAGTGAGGTTATGGTGATAGCCATCTGTGAACCAGGAGGTAAGCTCTCTCCAGCTATGGAATCTACCTGCATCTTGATCCTAGACTGTTCAGCCCCCAGATCCATGAAAAATGATTTATTGTTGTTTATAAGCCAACCAGTCTATGGTATTTTTGTTACTGCAGCCCCTAACACAATAAAGAATAAATAAATTCTTTCTAGGACTAGTGGTAAGATGTTCATGGCATCATATGTCTTTCTAGTCCAAACAGTCTATTCTCATTTACATTAAGCTAGTATCTCTGTCCTGGATCTTACCACTTTAACTATTTCCTATTTCAGGACAAATCTGTTGTCCATCTGAGATTTTCTCTGAGACATAGGAGGAGGATTTTGTTCCCTGTATTGGATTATGGATTTAAATTTTGAGGCTGAGGTCAAATATATACCAATAAGCAGCAAGCAGAAAGAACCCTGAGCTGGTCACCTCCCCCTCTCCACCAATTACCCACTAACAAAACGGATACCTCCATCAGGTTTCCTGTGGAACCTCTGCACACAGGATGTCTGAAACATGCATTCAGTGAAATACATGGTAGCAGAGTACCTGATATGTGATGGCAATTCAGTAACTGCTAGGGAAAGGAACCAACCAACAGATATTTTTGTTTTATTTGTTTATTTATTTATTTATTTTTACCATGGGTAAGGCATTGTGCAATGTGATTTATAACCTTTGTCTTTTGTAAACCTTAAAATAGCTTAAAATATACGTGTTAATAATCCATACCTTACTAATGAAGTCCTAAGTTTCAGAGAATTTAATTAAACTCTTCAATGTCACATAACTAGCTAGTGGGAGAACTGGGATTCAATCTCAAGGCTGTCTGTTTCTAAAGTTCATGCTCTTTCTATAGTGCCCTGTGTCTTTCTGTTTGAACTTGAGTATGAATTTGAATGTCTATATTCAAAGAATATTACTATTTCTACTATATGTGTATTTATAGTCTCTGATATATCTTATATAATATACCATACTATAATTTTTTATACCTCATCCCTCTGTGCTAGAGCACAGGCTGAGGGAATTTTGAATGGAAGCTTCCATCTCAAGCATTCATTTCAAAAAAAAAGAAGGAGGAAGAGAAGAAGAAGAAGGAGAAGAGGGAAAGCATGATGAAGAGAAAGATTAACTTATGGAGTAGGTATTTTGGGGCTGCAAAGAAAAACAGAGCATAGATTATTTAAACCTACATTTGTTTTATTGTGGAAAGTATCAGAGAAAAGCCCACTGAATGCATGTTAACTGCTCCATACTTGTGTGCTGAATGCAAATTAATTGCTAAAACCATCTGGTAATCATTTGAATCTGGCAGTAAAAGTGATGAGTGAAACATTTATCATCAATCTGAAGGCGCATTTTTCTAATGGATCTTTTATTCAAGTTTTATGTTTCTGTTGTGAATTTAAGTTTATTTTTTTTCTAGCTACGTAGTGCTTCCAACTTCTATTTGTAATTAGGGTGATTCTGATTTTATAGTGGTGGCCCTAGAAATAATATTGCGGTTGGCCTTCATTGATCAACAGAGTATCCACCTCTTGACCCCACAAAATAATGCAAACTTTGATTAAATTAGAGAAAACCAGTGTAGACACTTTGATTTTAAGAAAGCACTCTTTACTGGCTTCAGAATAGGCATAGAAGTATGCATGTGTATGTGTGAATTCGTGTATGTGTTTGTGTGTGGGCATGTATACATGTAGCTTTAGGAGCACAAATTTAAATTTCTATTGTGTATCATTGCAGAGATACTTATCTAACCTTGATAATAGTACACTCTTCAGGTGCACAGTCAAAAGAAGTAGCATCTTTGGTTTCATCTTGAGGTAGGGGTCACCCTTAGAATGAGGTAAGAGGTGTCCCTATACAAGACCCTGTACTTTTAATTTTTTTAAAATATTGTATTAATTTATTTATTTGAGAGAGAGAAAAACAGAGGGAGAGAGAGTACAAACAGGGGGAGAGACAGAGGGAGAGGGAGAAGCAGACTCCCCGCTGAGTAGAGAGCATTATGTGGGGCTCGATCCCACGACCACAGGATCATGACCTGAGCAGAAGGCAGATGTTCAACTGATTAGCCACTCAGGCACCCTGGGCCCTGTGCTTTATTAGGCCCTACAGATGAAAAACACACCAACATAAAACTTACTTAAGAGCATATGGATATCTCTCTCACTTAGAATCTGATGCTTAGCACTGGCATATAGTGACCCACATCCCAAACATTAACTCACATAAGTACCACCATTCAGGCCCCAGGAAAATGCTTTTTCATATCTCCTGCCCTGTGCTCTTAGAATGAAGACAACTGTGTCTAAATACTTGAAGTTTTGTGGGTTTACCTATTCATGTTAGAGATGGATACTTTTGAATACAGTGAGGATTTGAGTAACAGAAGCTTTAGAAAAAGAGAGGAGGCAAAATTATTATCTTGTTGAATCTCTTCTCTTAGGTAACATGAGTGCAATAGATTTTTGCCTAACATCCCATTAGTATTCTAGCATTGCCCAGCATCCATCAGGAAATATTTTTCTTTGTGTTTTAATATGTAGTTTCCATGAATCAGCATGATATTCACAAGAGCTGTATATAGATGTTGAACAATATTTGGGTGTATTAATCAAAATTGTTTAAGTAAAGGTGGATTTAAAAATTTTTTTTATTCCAGTGCAGTTAACATACAGGGTTATATTAGTTTCAGGTATACAATATAGTGATTCAGCAGTTCCATACATCACCCAGTGCTCATCAAGATAAGTGTATTCTTAAGAAAGGTGGAATTTTTAATTTAACTTTTTGAAAGCATAAATAATTCTTATTAGTATTTTAAAATAAAAGTGATTATTTGCAATTCTAGTGTTCAGTGCTCACCTATTTACCAATGTAAAGAATCAGCTTTACAAATTCCATGTTTGTGTCTAGACTTATGTTTGTACAAAATGGCAGATTAAAGTTGGAATGTCTTTGGGGGCTAGTTTTTGGACTCTTCAAGTTATAATTGATTAGGGAAAAATATGAGTGAGAAATATTCCATTGTATGTCTATGCCACATCTTCTTCATCCATTCATCTGTTGACAGACACCTGAATATTACTCAGCCATTAAAAAGAATGAAATCTGCCATTTGCAATGACATGGTTGGAGCTAGAGAGTATGATGCTAAGCAAAACAAGTCAGAGAAAGACAAATGTCATATGATTTCACCCATATGTGGAATTTTAGAAACAAAACTGATGAACATAGGGGAAGGGAAGGAAAATAAAATAAGAAATAAGATTTAAAATGGAGAGAGAGGCAAACCATAAGACACTCTTAAATAAAGAAAACAAACTGAGGTATGCTGGAGGGGAGATGGGTGAGGGTATGGGGTAACTGGGTAATGGACATTAAGGAGGGCACTACTCGTAATGAGCACTGTGTGTTACTGATGAATCACCAGATTCTACCCCTGAAACTAATAATACACTATGTATGAACTAACTTCAATTTAAGTAAAAAAAGAAAAAAATAGGGGTAAAAGTGATTACAAGACATCATCTAGATAAAGAGTTAAATAGGTGGGTACATAATAATAATCAACAAGTGTGCATTGGTTCATTGGTTTTCTTTTTTTTTTTTGCATATTTTTTTATTGGAGTTCGATTTGCCAACATCCAGTGCTCATCCCGTCAAAGTGGTTTTCTATTGATGCTGTAACAAACAACCACAGATATAGCAACTTAAAAGAATACAAATTTGTTCTCTCAGTTTCTGTAGGTCAGAAGTTCAGGCACAATGGGGCTCAGTTTCTTCTCTGCTTAGTATTCCCCAAGGCCACAATTTAGGTGTGGCATGACTTCACTCCTTTTTGGAGGCTCTGAAGATGAATCTGCTTCCAAGCTCATTCAGAGTGCTGCTAGAATCAGTTCCATGCACCTGTAGGACTGCGGTCTCCATTTCCTTGCTGGCTGCTGGCCAAGGGTTCTACAGTTTTAGATGCTGCCTGTATTCCTTGGTTTGTAGCTCACTTCCTCCATCTTCAAAGCTGGCAGTGGTAGACAGTGTTTCTCATATTTTGAACCTTTTACCCTGTCTTCTTCTTCATCTCTCCTGTTTGTTTACACTCATTAATTTGGTTGAGTCCTACAACAATCCCATTAGGGTGTGGTGCCTCCATTTTTCAAGTACAGAATCTATGCATAGAAGACATTCAGGGGTTTGTCTTTCTGCTCCATTCTCACTATCTGCTGATACTTCCCCTTTTTGCTTTGTTTATCAGTCTTGGTTGCCCGGGGACAGAATTTGATCTTTAGTTTTGATTTTTGTCAGTCCTTATACCATGACTTCATCTTCTTTCAGTTTTTGACCACTTGACATCCATTCTCTGTAGGACCCACCTTGAAACTCTTTTTTTTTTTTTTTTTTTGCCTATGTAGCTGGTGTCCCAGACTTCCTCAGGATATCACTGTGTGTCTTGCTCCTGTGTGTAGTCTATTTCACTCCCTAACCTATAGCCTATACTTCTGGAAAGATTATATGATGGAATGGGAAGAATATGAGCCTCATAGTAAAGGAGACTTTCTTGTCGTCTGAATGTATGATGTTGGGAAATCTATATAATCTTTTTGAGTCTAAACTTTCTCAGTCATAAAAATGGGAGTAATTATACCTGCCTCTCAGAGTTGCTTAAGAATTAAGTAAGTTAATAATATATGGATGCACCTGGCACATTGTCTGACATATATTAGCTGCTTGAAAAAATTATAGCTGTTTTCATCATAATTAACAGTTTATATCCCGGCTTTCTTTTTACATTGTGAATACTTGGAGGGTCAGAACCACATTTTACTCATTTGCATCCATATTTCCTAGCACAGAGTGGTTTCTTAATAAATTCTTGAGTTCAATAAAAAAAAACTTAAGACTAGAATTCCTCTGAACTATTCCTACAGTATTTTATGGGGAAAATGCTTGACATAGATGAATGGGACTAATGGCTACTGCTCCTTAGCTATTAATTGAAAAACAGAACTAGAAGTACCTTATTTTTTCTTCTGCTCATTAACTTTGTTTTCACTTGTCCAGCTTCATTGTCAATGACTCTGAGTTGTTCCCAGGTGGATGGTTGTATTATTTTTGTTCTCACACACATTATTGGCAGGGCCTCCTATTTTTTTTTTTTGTATTATACTGTCTACAGTCTTTTTCATGTTTCTCTGATTTAACTCCCTGTGTAGCATATTTGTGCCACAGATAACTTCTGCTTGTCTTCCACTAATCTGTTAAGACCTCCCCAGAAACTTTTCTTCTCAGTGTTTCTGTGCTATCACGTTTGATTATTTGGGAAGCTTCTCTCTAAACAGAGTCCAGAACACTCCTAGATGCTAGAATCTTGAATGATCTATTCCTTTAGTTTTTTTTTTTTCTTCAAGAAAGTATTGGAAAGAGAAAACATTTGTACCTCCTAGTAGAGGGCAAGGATGGACTGTTAATATAGAGAAAATACCAAACTTAATGCCCTAGTTAACGGTGTTGCCAACTCTTACTGGCATTATGGCAATGGCTTTCCACCTGGACTAGCTATATTAATTCTCACCCCTTTCTAAGTCATTTTCTATGCAACATTTAGAGCAATGTTTTTGAAATGCAAATTTCACTTTGTACCTCCCTGACCTGGGACATCTTTTAAACTCTAAGTAGTTCATTTGTTACTGTGCCTAGTGAGTTTGTTGGCATTTTACTAGTTAGGACAAATCTAGCACTTTAAATCTCTTTAATGTGCATTTATCATTCCTCCCAATTGAAGATTATTTGTGCATTTAATGATTGATTCTCACTGATCATTGGAGTAGATCATAATAATGTGAAACTTTGTACTTATTTTAGAGAAGTGAATTAGGTATGTACTTAGACTGTAAAGAGCTTGAGAGACCTGGTTTTCAGTCATAGTTGTATCAGCTGTCAAAACCTGTGCCTTTGGCAATCTACCTCTCTTAACTTTAGTTTCCATATCCATAAAAGAGGAATACTAGAACCAGTCTCTCTTCTATGAGTATTAAATAGATCGATGAGAAGAATATTCATTGTGATCTCCAGAATATAGTTAGCTCACCATGGAATGTAGTAAAGCTTGCTGTTATGGGAGAAGTTCCAGGGAAAGTCCTTGTAACCAAATGTTTCTTCTTTATTAACTGTCTTTTGCTTGAAATTCCAACTTTTCAGTTATTCCTTTGTGCTGAAACGTGAAAGGATCTGGTTAATCTAAGAGTTGTATGAAGAGCGGTGTGGTGCAGCTGCAGGAGCATGATCTATGGCTCAGGTAGACATAAGATTTTATTCCTACCCTGTGGCTTACTGCCTGTATAAACATGGTATTTTACCTTCCTGAAGTAGTATGTTCTATAGAAATGTAGAGCTGTAACTAAAAATAAGCAAGAACATCAGCAAGTGTGCTATTTAGCCAACAAATGTTTATTGAATGCCCACCATTTGTTAGAGTCTCAGGAAGGAGAGATAAAAAGCAAATTTTTGTCCTCAAGGAGCTCACAGTTTAAACTCTCTGAGATGAGATGCCATAGGACCTGCCAAATGCTAAAAATGGATCAGTAAGCTTAGGTACATCCTTTCTAGGGGTGGAGAGCAAGTGCAAACATTTGTTGTGGATTAGCTGTGAGGGATCTTATTTGGGACTAGCTGTGGATCTTGGGAAGTAACAGGGGCTAGCAGCATCCCTGTGGAATATTGTTAGTCAGAAAAGGAATTTGTGAACAAAACAGTGATTCTTGTTACCTATGGTAACCTATTGATGACCACTCAAGGTCCTCAGAAGTTTCATTAACCACTATGCTAGTGATACAGGAAGAGCAAGATCATTTCCTGAAAGAGATCAAACTCTGAGTTCAAGGAAGACCAGAAAATAGTCACACAGCAATGTGAAGTATTTTATAATTAAGAATGTTATAAGATGCTTTGGGAACAGACAAACTGGCCTATAAATCCTAGCTTGGGATGAAATGGGAAGATCTCATAAGATGGTGATGCATCGACTGAGTCTTGAAGGTGTTCAACAGATAAATTCAGATAACTGACTAGTTCCCAGTTTATTTCTGATTATGACCTGATTTACTGAGATCAAACCCAGGTTGTTCATGGATAGGGTTATCTTTTTTAACAGTTTTTATTTAAATTCTACTTAACATATAGTATAATTTAGTTGCAGTTATGGAATTTAGTGATTCAACACTTATATACAATATCCAGTGCTCATCACAACATGGGCTATCTTGTCAGTATAAGATCCAGTAACTTTGGGTAACTGGAGTGTGAAAAATGATTTTTGTTAGTGTTTGTTAAATTTATACTTTTGCATAAATCTAAATGTAGTGCTGGTGAGTCAAGACTTCCTCACCATTTTTTTTTAATTGGAGTTCAATTTGCCAACATATAGCATATCACCCAGACATGAACAGAAATTTCAGAGGAAGACATAGACATGGCCAACACGCACATGAGAAAATGCTCTGCATCACTTGCCATCAGGGAAATACAAATCAAAACCACAATGAGATACCACCTCACACCAGTGAGAATGGGGAAAATTAACAAGACAGGAAACCACAAATGTTGGAGAGGATGCGGAGAAAAGGGAACCCTCCTGCACTGTTGGTGGGAATGGGAGCCAGTGCAGCCACTCTGGAAAACTGTGTGGAGGTTCCTCAAAGAGTTAAAAATAGATCTGCCCTATGACCCAGCAATTGCACTGCTGGGGATTTACCCCAAAGATACAGATGCAGTGAAACGCCAGGACACCTGCACCCCGATGTTTCTAGCAGCAATGTCCACAATAGCCAAATTGTGGAAGGAGCCTCGGTGTCCATCGAAAGATGAATGGATAAAGAAGATGTGGTTTATGTATACAATGGAATATTCCTCAGCCATAGAAATGACAAATACCCACCATTTGCTTTGACGTGGATGGACCTGGAGGGTATAATGCTGAGTGAAATAAGTCAATTGGAGAAGGAGAAACATTATATGGTCTCATTCATTTGGGGAATATAAAAAGTAGTGAAAGGGAATAATGGGGAGAAAACTAGTGAAAATATCAGTGAGGATGACAGAGCATGAGAGACTCCTGATTCTGGGAAATGAACAGGGATAATGGAAAGGGAGGTGGGCAGGGGGTGGGGGTGAATGGGTGACTTCCTCACCTTTTAAGTTGTGAAGAGGTATTCTTCAGATAACTTTGGCTGTTTCTGCCTTGGGCATCTTGAGGATTTTCCATTCTACCCAGGTCTCTCTGCTGCTGTAATGACTCAAATGATACCTGTCCCTAACTTAATCAAAAAGCTTAATGCTGGCAGCCCCAGAGGCTCAGTGGTTTAGCACCACCTTCAGCCCAGGTTGTGATCCTGGAGGCCCGGGATGGAGTCCAACTTGGGTTCCCTGCAGGGAGCCTGCTTCTCCCTCTGCCTGTGTCACTGCCTCTCTCTCTGTGTGTCTCTCATGAATAAATAATAAAATCTTTAAAAATAATAAAAACAAAATTAACAAAACAAAAAACCAAAAAGCTTAATGCCCCTCAAGTTCCTGATCCAGCAACCTCTCAAGACAATGAGAGGAGGTTTGGGTCCTATTTACCTTCATCATCTCAAGCAAACAGTGTGTTCAAGGCACTCATGTAAGTTTTCTTAGTAAAGGGTTAAGTAGATCTCAAAATGCATCACAGTGAAGGGAGGATAAAGCCTGGAATTCCAGATAATGAAGCATTCCTTCTGCTGGATGTGAGCCTCGGTGGGTGAACATGTTCCCATTGGATAGCCCTGAATTAACTCTAGTCTCGGGTTTTTTTTTCTTACAAAGCCACTTCTCAAGTTTTTCAAGCTTGTAGCCATACCCTCCTCATTCAGAAAACACTGCTTATCCCATACAGAGGATAAGGTATAATACTTTGGATCTTGCAAATTTATATTTTCTTGTAGCTTACAAATTTGAGCAACACCACAGACTACAGCTAGATACATATCATTGCCTGTGGTCCAGAAAGGGATCCAGAGAGAGATGAAATCTGGTCCTCCGAATAAGGATAATATGGGTCCCCCTTAGTCTTTCAACCACTGAAAACCTTGAACTAATTCTCTTTACCATGTCATCTTGAAGTAAGCTTACCCTTATAATTTAAACCTTATTTTTCCCCCAGAGATTATGTAGTACAGTCCCATACTGAAGAAAGGCTGTTTCTCCTGTCAGAAGTATTTTGTCCTTGATCTTATGAAATATAGACTCTCTAGTTACTGGACTGAGAATCTCTTGGCTCTTCTTGCCCCTCCTTACTTGTAGCTAATGGAAATTCTCTTTGGTATCTTAAAAGAGAGGGATGAGGATTTGCTGGATCTGATTAAATTTTTTTCTTCTCTTTTGATAAAAACTGTGGATGTGAGATTGGGGGGAGTATGCCTAGTTTATCCTTTCAGACAAGAAATATTGAACTCAATCCTGGATTGGTTTCTATTTGTATGACAAGAACCCAGACAAGGTCAGATTACCTTACTTTAGGGTACAGTAGTTTTTCTCTAATTATCAGTGAACTTGTCTGTTTCACTTCCTATTCAACAATGAATTCCTTGTATAAAGGGGCTTGTGTTTTTCATGTTTGAAACCACAACATCTAGCACCTTAAGTGGACACTTGAGTGGTATTCAAAAGACATTTGCTGAGTTGAACAAAACCAAAACAAAATAGATTATATAATTCAAAATAATCTTTTTAAAACTTTCTAACTGGACTATTAAATGCACCTCAATAGTGTGAAACTATTTTGAAAAATAATTGTCAAATTTCCATTCCTTCCTACAAGTGCTCTATCTTTGTTAGCAGATACACCAATAGGACCAAGGATTGAACTGTTTTAATTTCTGTCTGGAATCTTCTGGATGTCAATTTCTGTGACATCCTTAGGTATGTGGTTCTACTCTGTTTCCCTTCCTGAATCTACTGAGGTAGCTGCAGATAGAAGGGTTATTAACCTTCTGTCAGCAGGAACCTTTTGCAGAGATGAGCTTCTTAAGGGCCGATTTCCTTCAGATAAGCTGCCTAGCTCCTGCTGCATTGATCAAGAAATTAATTCATTGATAGCTCAAGACCTACCTAAAAGCCCAAGGTGGCTTTTTATTTTAAACATATTGATTTTTGTTCCCCCTATTTCCCCCGCTCCCGACCTTCAGTAAGTGGATAAATATTTGCTTTTATGCTTTGTATATGTGTATCCTTTGGTACTTCTTTTCAAACTCACTTCTGAAGAGGAAGAAAGTGACATGTTTTTAGTCATAGAAATTTAGCTGTTTGTATTTTTCAGCATATGTTTGTGGAATGCCTGTATCAAGTTGGATTTTCCTCTTAGTATTTGACTTATTCTCTCCTCTTCAGATGACATGAATTCATACTTCCTCTGATAGGTTTGCTAAAAACAAAGGTACCAGCTCTATTCTGTTGATCCACTTGATAAAGAGGAGATGGATTACTATTAAGCAATAGGATGCTGATAACAAAGGTACATGGGTCAGCAAAGCTGCCTCATGTTGGCCTTGGAAAGCCATCATGATCTCAGTCACTGCTTCTTCCTTTTTTCACAGGTACAGTTATGGTCGTTCACAGTCCACCCCTAGCAGTGCAGTGAAGAAAGGGAACTCAGAGGTGGGTGCTCTAATAAGGAGATAACATGTGAACAGATCCTCCCTAATATTTGCAAGATTCAGGGCAGGGTGATAAATGGAGGCCTACATACCATATGTCTAAATTTTTAAAAGGTATAAATCAAGCTATGCCCACAGCCTGGCACGTATTTCCACCCAGGGCCCTATAGTCTGAGGCCTACGTAATGTTCATGAGACTTGAACATTCTGCTTTGGGCTGATCCTATCCCTCCTAAGCCTCAGAACTCTGGAGAAGGCAGAATGGAATCTGGGCCAGAGCTCAAGATTCCTGGGCAGTGTTGAGTTAGATGCAACCCAGGTTGGAGACTGATCTTAGGGACTGAAGGGGGCAGTTTCTCCTCAACACATCACTTTGGTTTCTCAGACAAGAGGTGGCGATTTTCTCTTCCTTCTGTATATACTCTCAATCCCACATCTGGTGTTGGTTGGGGGTAGGGAGAAAGGATTTGGCTTGTATGACCCTTTTTTATAATTCCTGTTTGTGTAATAGATTACTAAAACTTAAAGAAAAAATCTTTCTTGTGGAATTAAAAGGAAAAGGACTATTATTTGGTTTTTGTGATACATAGGGCCTTCTAACCCCTGGAGCCCAGAGTAAGGGCTCCTCTGGCCTTTGGATCTAAATATAAGTCTCTAGGTCCTGACCTGACCTCTTTAATGGCTTTGGTTTAGAATGTCTATATACAGGAGGGCTGCCCCCTAAAAGCCTCAGTCCCTTACATACTAGTCAGTGCAAGCAAGTGATACAAATGTTCCTTTAATTGTAAGTAGCTATGGGTGACATGGTGAAGTCAGCTACTGCCTAGAGTTCAGGCAGCATGGAGGAGGAAAAATTGGTTGTTGCCATTGGCAACATTAGTTGGCATCTTAGTAGTGAGTTAAGGATAGCAGGTTTAAGAAAAAAACTTAGCTATATTCTTGGATCTTGCTGAGACATCTCTTCAAATATCTCTGTAAATTGAAGAACAGAGCAATATTCCTAATTTTACTTGGAACCTCTTCCTTTTTTTTTTTTTTGGAACCTCTTTCTTATATTTACAACTAAGATTAAGAATTTACTGCATGCCAGAGACTACACTAAGTATATTACATGCATTTAATCTTCACAGCAACCGTATGAAATGGATAGTATTTGAATAGATAAAGAAACTCAGGCACAGAGAAATTAACTCATCCCATCAAGTGCCCTCTTCAGTGCCCGTCACCCAGTCACCCCCACCCCCTGCCACCTCCCCTTTCCCCACCCCTAGTTAGTTTCCCAGAGTTAGGAATCTTCATGTTCTGTCTCCTTTCTGATATTTCCCACTCATTTTTTCTCCTTTCCCCTTTATTCCCTTTCACTATTTTTTATATTCCCCAAGTGAATGAGACCATAAAATGTTTGTCCTTCTCTGATTGACTTATTTCACTCAGCATAATACCCTCCAGTTCCATCCACGTCGAAGCAAATGGTGTATTCCACATTTTCTGAGTGAGCCCAGTGTAATCACAAAGATCCTTAAAGTGGAAGAGAGAAGCATAAGAGATCAGTGTGATATTATGTGAGATGTGAGGCCTCAGTCTGCTCTTCTGCCTTTGAAGATGGAGCAAGGTGGCCATGAGTCACTGAGTCCAGGCAGTCTCTAGAAGTTGAAGAAAACAAGGAAATTGAATGTCCCCTAGAGGATCCAGAAGGAATGCAGCCCTATCAATACCTTGATTTCAGTCTGATCAGACCTGTACTGGGCTTCTAAACTATGGGATTGTAAAATAAATGCATTGTTTTATGCCACTAAGTTTGTGCTGGTTTTGTTACAGCAGCAACAGACAACTAATACATATGTCTGTATCACAACTGCTCAAATCTCTCACTGTGGTGTGAAACCAGCCATAGATTAAACAAAAGATGAGGCTATGCCCAAATGAAGCTTTATTCATAAAAACAAGGTGGTTAACCAGATTTGGTCTGTGTAATATGGTTTGCCAATCCCTGGTTTATGATCTTGAGCAAAACTAAGTGTATTGTGGACAAAGATAAGGATGTCTATGACAACAGAATGAAGATCTGGACAAATATCAATGAGAATTGTAAGTAGATTAGAAAGGAAAGAGGGAAGAAAACTAATATTTATTATCTACTGTGTCATGGTATGTTAGAGGTACTATTCTAGATGTTTTCTGTATTTTCTTATTTAAACCTTGAGATAACATGGTAGGGTTTTTATTATTGCCTTCCTTTCTGCAGATGAGGAAACAGAGTTCAGAAAGATTAAGAAAGCTAGGTTTAAATACTATTCAACTAAATTTTGATCTAAAGTCTCCCTGATTCTAAGTTTCCATTTTTCCACACTGAGGGGTGTCTTCTTTGTTCACCATTTGCTCTTTCTGAGTCTCTACCACAATAAGATATGCAGACTATGCAAACTAGGCTGAATTGGAGAGTCTCAATATTTGAAATTTGTTTTGGACACAAATCCATTTATAACGTTCAGCGTTTGGCTTCTCCAAGTTTTGCTAATGTTAGCAATCTCACTTATAGTCCTGACCACTCTTCAAAGATAAAATGGTTGATGGAAAGAACAGTGACAGGTAACAGCTAATTTGATTTGGGTTTGAATGTTTTATTGAAGTTAATGACGTTATTATTTCAAACAAATGGCACAGTACGTAAATTCCCAATTTGGAGAAAGATTTTGAGCTCATACTTAGCAACGAGTATTTCTCCACATTTCACTGCTTCTATGATATAAAGAATTATTAATGCATCAATCTTAAGAACACACTGTTATGGTTAGCAAGCCTCAAATCTGATATGCTTTTTCTTGGATTTTGCTAAATCCATCTAATTCTATGACAGGTAGAATTAATAAAATTAGAGCCAAAGATCCACTATTATTTTCTGAAAATAAAAGTGCTAAATATTTATCAGGCTCAGAAGCCAACAAGATGAAGGATTGACTAAATTTAATACATACAATCATTCATGTATAGGAATGGAGATCCCATTTAAATGAGCCTTTGTCTCATTCTTCCTTTCATTATCCTGACTTAGGACATCTCAGAGGCTAAAGAGCCTCCAGGAGGAATAAAAAGGTGTAGTTTTCCTAAAACTTGTTAGACAAAAGGTCATTTACTTCATAGAGCATCTTAGGGGCTGAGTATTTCAAGAACCACTTTGTGGGAAATGTGGAAGAAATGGCATGAACAAATGCACAGAGGCATGAAATAGCCTGATGGATCTGGGGACCAATCATGAGGTCACCAGAGTTGTGCTGCATGAAAGGGGATAGAGGAGGGGCACCATAATAGGGAGCACTGTAAAAGGGTTGGGCTTTGTCCTAGACAATGTGAGCAATTGAAATATTTTTAAAAAGGTAGACAAGTGATCAGATTTAATGCTGTAGAAAGATTAATCTGGTTTTGATGTGGCTGTAGAAAGATTATTCTGGCTTTGAGGGGCTGAGGCCTGGAGAAAGTCAGGTTAACTAGATAGACCAGCACTGCCTTAGTCCACAGATGAGATGATGAAGAATGAAACCAATGTAGATAGTAATGGCACATTTTCATGGACTGAACTGAGAGAAAGGGAAGATTTGAAGTGGGTAGATTCTATAGGACTTGGTGACTGGGAGGTAAGGAAAGAGCAGAATCTGAGTTGACTTCTAGCTTTCTGTTTTTAGTGACTGAGGAGTCAGTGTCATTCACCAAGATAAGGACTGTGGGAAGGAATACAAGTTTGGAAGGAGAGACAGTGAGTTCAGTCTATGATATGCTTTTATAGCTCCCATGCTTCTCCATACAGAATTATTTGGGAAGCAATTGGCATCTTGTTCAGTCTTCTATTTCCCATTGGACTTCATGCTTCAGCCTTCTGGTCTTTCTACTAGTTTCTTCAGTTCTTCAGTATTGTATGAATGATATTAAAAAAAAAGAGGCTCTCTTACTGAGGGTTGACATAGCCAGACACTCTGCTAAAGCACTTTACTGAAATATGTCATTTACTTTTATTTAGTCTTCTGAACATCTATATGTAGTGTGTATTTTTATGCCTATTTATGAGTGAAAAATTGAGACAAGAAGAGCTAAAGTAACTTTCTCATGTTCTTATAATTATAAAGTGGCAGAGTTGCGGTGCCAACTAGACTTTTGTTTCAGGCTTTATTTTTTAGAGCACTTTTAGGTTCACAGCAAAATTGAGCAGAAGTTACAGAGATTTCCCATATACTCCCTGCCCTCAAACATCCATCACCTCCTCCATTATAACATTCTCCATCAGTGAGGTATATTTGTTAAGAATTAATGAACCTACATTGACATGTGGTTGTCACCCCAAATCTGTAGTTTATGGTTGGGTATATTCTTGGATTATGGTAGGTTGTTGTACATTCTATAGGTTTGGTTAAATTTATGATGACATATATCCACTATTATAGTATAGGTTCACTGCCCTAAACATCTTATGTGTTTTATTCATCCCTCTTTCTCCTCTTACCCCCTGCCAACTAGACTTTTAACCACTAATATGTACTGAGTGGATGTGCATATCAAGCCCCTCCATATTAAATTCTTAGCCAGAGATCAAGCTTTCTCTGGTCCTACTTCATAGAATGAGTGAACCAGGCTTTGAATGCTGGAAGACATTGTATTGTGTTTCCTTGGAGCCTTTGTCTCATTCTTCCTTTCATTATTACTGGTAGAGGGCTTCTTATTCTTCTTCGATTGCTGTTGTCTGCTCAGGGACAGAGACTCTCCCTGAATCTTATCTTTGTTCCCAGAGCCCAGCACAGTGTTTAGTATGGAGTAATTGAACTATATGTACCAAGATTTTCACAGACAAAGATTTGTACTTAACTCTTGCCTCTAGGTTTATTCTAGGTTGGATAGACTTCCTGCCCAAGTGGTGCTTCTCCTAAACTCAGGATATCAGAACTAGTCCATGCCTATTAGGTGTGATGAGATAAGTGGTTCTAGAAAAGCAAGCAGAAAGATCCAGGGAGAATTTAAGAAGTATAGAGAGGTCTCTCAGCACAGTCATTTCCTTCTCTGTCTCATTTCTTTTTTTTTTTTTTTTGTATTGAATTTTCTTTTTTTCTGTTTAGATAAAGGGGAGCATTAGGAATTGCCTTTGCCTGAACTGGCCTCTTTATCCTTTATGTAGGTAGAGTGTAGTTGAAAAGGCAATTGATGTAGAGTCAAAGATTATATTTAAAGCTTTGTGAAGCCCACCTACCAGCTAGGTGTTATCAGACAATTACTTAAACTGCATGAATTTCTCTTATTTGTTAAATGGGTATGACACACATTCCAGCCTACTTCGCAGAGTTACCATTAAAAACCAAATACTCTAAAGAGTGTGAAAACACTTTGTGGATTTGAAAGCACTCTGCTAATCTAGAAGGTTGTGGGAAAGTGCCTTGGGAAAAAATTGCAGAGTGTCATAATTCCCATGAGTGAGAAGAGTAATAGAATGCTCTGGAAAGCCAGACATGAGATTACTGTATATACTAGGAGCTTTTATAGAAATTGACTGATTCTGGATGCCTGGATGGCCCAGCAGTTAAACGTCTGCTTTTGGCTCAGGGCCTGATTCCCTATATGGATCCCCACCCTGCTTCTCCCTCTGCCTATGTCTCTGCCTCTCTCTCATGAATAAATAAATAAAATCTTAAAAAAAAAGAAATTGGCTGATTCTGAGGGCAGTTCTTTCAGCACAGACTTTTCTGAACCTACTGATTTATGGAGGGAAAACCAAATGATCTTGAATAATCAAACGCTTCAGACACTTGGGTTTGAATATTAATTTTCAGGCTGTGGGATGACTGGCAAGACACCTGACCTGAGTCTCAGTCTCTTCATATGTTAAATGGGAATAATAACGTCTATACTTCTAATATATTGAGATGATAAATAGGGTAGTGTATTTAAAATGCTTGGCACAGCTGTTGGTGGGAATGTGAACTGGTGCAGCCACTCTGGAAAACTGTGTGGAGGTTCCTCAAAGAGTTAAAAATAGATCTGCCCTATGACCCAGCAATTGCACTGCTGGGGATTTACCCCAAAGATACAGATGCAGTGAACCCTGGGACACCTGTGCCCCGATGTTTATAGCAGCAATGGCCACAATAGCCAAAGTGTGGAAGGAGCCTCGGTGTCCATCGAAAGATGAATGGATAAAGAAGCTGTGGTTTATGTATACAATGGAATATTACTCAGCCATTAGAAATGTCAATAAATGGTGCTGGGAAAATTGGACATCCACATGCAGAAGAATGAAACCAGACCACTCTCTTTCACCATACACAAAGATAAACTCAAAATGGATGAAAGATCTAAATGTGAGACAAGATTCCATCAAAATCCTAGAGAAGAACACAGGCAACACCCTTTTTGAACTCGGCCATAGTAACTTCTTGCAAGATACATCCACGAAGGCAAAAGAAACAAAAGCAAAAATGAACTATTGGGACTTCATCAAGATAAGAAGCTTTTGCACAGCAAAGGATACAGTCAACAAAACTCAAAGACAACCTACAGAATGGGAGAAGATATTTGCAAATGACATATCAGATAAAGGGCTAGTTTCCAAGATCTATAAAGAACTTCTTAAACTCAACACCAAAGAAACAAACAATCCAATCATGAAATGGGCAAAAGACATGAAGAGAAATCTCACAGAGGAAGACATAGACATGGCCAACATGCATATGAGAAAATGCTCTGCATCACTTGCCATCAGGGAAATACAAATCAAAACCACAATGAGATACCACCTCACACCGGTGAGAATGGGGCAAATTAACAAGGCAGGAAACAACAAATGTTGGAGGGGATGCGGAGAAAAGGGAACCCTCTTACACTGTTGGTGGGAATGTGAACTGGTGCAGCCACTCTGGAAAACTGTGTGGAGGTTCCTCAAACAGTTAAAAATATACCTGCCCTATGACCCAGCAATTGCACTGTTGGGGATTTACCCCAAAGATACAAATGCAATGAAACGCCGGGACACCTGCACCCCGATGTTTCTAGCAGCAATGGCCACGATAGCCAAACTGTGGAAGGAGCCTTGGTGTCCACTGAAAGATGAATGGATAAAGAAGCTGTGGTTTATGTATACAATGGAATATTACTCAGCTATTAGAAATGACAAATACCCACCATTTGCTTCCACGTGGATGGAACTGGAGGGTATTATGTTGAGTGAAATAAGTCAATGGGAGAAGGACAAACATTATATGGTCTCATTAGTTTGGGGAATATAAAAAATAGTGAAAGGGAATAAAGGGGAAGGGAGAAAAAATGAGTGGGAAATATCAGAAAGGGAGACAGAACATGAGAGACTCCTAACTCTGGGAAACGAACTAGGAGTGGTAGAAAGGGAGGTGGGCGGGGGGTGGTGACTGGGTGACGAGCACTGATGGGGGCACTTGACGGGATGAGCACTGGGTGTTATTCTATATGTTGGCAAATTGAACACCAATAAAAAATAAATTTATTAAAAAAATAAAATAAAATGCCTGGCACAAAGTGGTAGCTACATTTGTCTTTCCTTTTATTGAGTTCTTCCTTTTATTATTACCACCAAAAGTCATCACCTTGTCTCTTCCTGGAAGAATTGATTATTGTCCCCTTTCTTGTCCCAAAGTACTTGTCTATAGCTCTTGGGCATGGTTCTCAGGTGGTGCAATCTGTATGTGTTATCTTCAACCCACCATTGTTTCCACCAGACAGTCATGGGTTTATATTCGCTTCTACGTTATTCAATTCAGTGAATAGCCCATTACCTGCTTAATGAAGGTACTCATTGTACTCTTTACCCCCTACATTGCTTTATCTTCCTTCATAGGTTTTACCACTGCTTAAATTTATACCATCTATTTATTAACTTATCTGTCTCCTTTACTGACAGTGTAAGAACCAAGGTAGCAGGGATTTTTATCTCTTTTATTCACTGTGTGAACAAAATCCAGAATAATGCTTGGAATATAGTAGATAATCAATATTTGTTGAATGCATGAATGAATTTTATTTATTCCTCATATAAGTGCTGTTAGATAGGTATTATTAGATGTTAAGTGACATGCCTATATCATTTCAGCTAGTCAGAGGCAGAGTAGGGATTTTGAAATCAGATCTTTCTGACTCCAAAGCTTATTCTGAATTCAATATACCAACAGCTTCCTTATTAGTAACTATTATAAATAAAGAAGCATATAAGTAGTGTTAGGGGAAACTTGAAGAGGCATGAAGCAGCTTCTTTTCTACTCTAACCTGACAATGTAATATAGAAAGAAAGGCATAGGATCCTCAGACAAATTTGGATGAATTCTGGTTCTACTCTTTATTGGTTCACCTGGAGAAATTCCTTCACTTTTCTTTCCCTCACGTCCCCATTATTAAATAGTTATAATACTTTCCTTTTTGTTGGCAGGATAGATGAGATAGTATTTGCAACATACACCAAGTAGAAGGAAATTAATAAATGACATTTCTCCTCTTAATGGCACTTCCGTCTGTCTTTTTTCAGTTTGGCATTTAGTTATTCTATCATAGTTTTCATGTGTGTTAGAATATCTCCATAAAAGGGTTCTAAGCTCTTTGAGAATAGAGGCAATATCTTCAACTACTTATGCATTTCACACAACACCTCTTGGGGCTTGGTGGCCTCCATATACTTTTCTTGGTGAGGAAGCTCTTTGATTTTTTTCTGAGTTCCAGGAAAACCCTGGCAGTCAGGATGAATAGGTGATAATAAGGATGTTCCTTCTAATAAATTTTGGGTAGAAGATGGATCAATTGTGTTAAGCTTCGAGATCAACCAATAGAACACAGTCAACATTTCTGTAAACTTCTGAAATAAGATGACACTATCTTACAAATATTTTCAGTTGCCATTTTGATTTTCTTCTCTATTCTTTTACTGCAACCAAAAGAATGCCATTACTGGTATCAGAGTTGATGGAAAATAAAAATGAAGACTATGTTTTTTGAATTAATGTTATATTTTAAAAATTATAATGATTTGTGAGGCACTTTAAGGGTCAGATTTCTAGACTGTTTATTAATAATATAAACTTCCTAACTTATAAAAAACATATTTAGGGGCAATTGGGAGGCTCAGTTGATTAAGTGTCTGACTGGCTCAGGTGTGTGATCTTGGGGTCCTGGGATTGAGCCCTTCATCAGGCTCCATGGTCAGCAGGGAGTCTGCTTGTTCCTTTCCCTCTCCTTTTGCCCCTCCCCGTGCTTGTATTTTCTCTCTCATAAAAAAAAAAATAAATCTAAAAAACCCCACAAAAAGTATTTAGATAAGAGGCTCAGTGACCTCTGGAATGGGTGATGGGCACTGAGGGGGGCACTTGACAGGATGAGCCCTGGGTGTTATTCTGTATGTTGGCAAATTGAACACCAATAAAAAATAAATTTATTATTAAAAAAAAGAAAATAAATTTAAGCAAAGCAGAATATTTTATAAAGTCCCTTAATGTGTGTATTGTAAAAAGATGAGGGTGAAATGGGAAATGTACATTTGTTATTAACAACTAGGGTTAGAAAGGCATTTTGATTTATAATGAAGGTAGCTTGCAACTTCACTTTTTCTTGGATAGGCAGAAAAACGGGCTCTGCCTCATTACATTGTAAGAATGTAATGTTTGTGCTGAATCTGCAACCAAGTGAACAAAGTGAACCATTGAAGTCTGAATTATTGGGTTTCTTTCCAGGAAGTTGAAGTCTTTCAGCTTAGAGTCTACTGCTCATTCTCCTTGCTGCTTATCCACTGGTTTATTTATTTTCCTCCTTAGAGATTCATTTGGGACCAGGTAAAATGGACCTCTCAACTCTGTTCACATTCTCAAGCTCCCAAGTCAAGGTTACTTGTTTAGAGGCAAAGGAGATTTCTACTCCTTTGTAAATCTCCAGCCAACTTTCAAGATGAGCAAATAGAAATTTTCCAAAGATGGACATGATAGGTATGGCAACAATTCAGATTCAACTGCAAGTTCCCACTCCTATAAGCTCAGTTGTCAGAACAGGCATCATTTTCTATGTAATAAGTTACTCCCCTAATTAATAGCTTATAAAGAACTATTTAACTCATGATTTTGTGGGCCAGAATTTTGGTCTGGAATTGGTTGCATGGGGCCAAATTTTGTTGACTTTGGCTGAATTCTCTCATGCATATATGGACAGCAGGGTTGGCTGGTCCTCACTGGTCCAAGATGGCTTAGGGGGATAGTTTGCCTTAGTTACATATGGTCTCTCATTATCCATCAGACAAGCCTAGACTTGTACAATATGACTTGGGCAAAGATCTAAGGGAGCAGATAGAAGTGTACAAAGCCTTTTGTGGCTCAGGCTTAGAACCTGCATAATGTCAGGATCACTGTATACTATTAGTACCCGAAGCAAATCACCAGTCGAGACAGACTCAAGGGTGGAGAAATATGTTCCACCCTTGATGGAAGAAGCTATAAATAATTGTGGCATTTTTTGGTAACCTACCATATGTAGATATCTTTTGTGTTTTATTTGTTTTGAAGATTTTCTTCCACTCATTTGAAGTCCATCAAATATTCTGTCCTTAAAGGAACATTCCTATTAAGCCTATTCATTTCTGGGTCATTCCTGGGTCTTATCTCAGATACTTAGATGCCTTGGTCACAAACTCAGATCCTTCTTAATGTCTCTTACACACTGTATAGAGAAATTATGCAAACTTATTTCAGATTGCAGAAATAGTCATCATAAACCTAGATAGATAAAAGTGAAATAATATCCCTGGATTCTGAAGCACCTGTCCTTCATTATCTCTTTCATTCTCAGAATAGTCCCATGAGATAGGTAGGGCAGATATTACTACCCTCTTTTTCCTGATCCAGAAATTAGGGTCAGAGAATTTAGATTATATCTTTGAGGCTCCACAACTATAAGTGGTAGGGCTGGGATTTGAATCCAGGTTACTTGAGTGTAGGTCCTTCTCTTGATTCACTGTGCATGTTGTCTTTCGTTGGCTGGCTTGCTATAGGCTGATGTTAAGACCAGATTAACTTCCTTTACTGGTCATAAACAACCTAATATAATGTTTCTCAAACTGGAAGTTTGGGCCTTAGGTGATGAGGCCTGGTGATGTCCTGGGCCAGAGAGGCCTGAATGATAGACATAGTCAATTATCAGAAAAATCTAAGGGCTAGCCCAGCTTTCTGAGTTTCCTCTTTCATCCTTTCTTGAGTTTAATTTTCCTTTTCACTCCTAAACTGTGAAGCTTTCAAGGTAGGTAGTGAAGGTGGGATGGTGCAGAGGATGATGATGTCTTAATCTGAAATTAGAGGGCATAGCTTTTTGGTCTCATATTGGCAGAAATCTCAAGATGTCACCAGCCATACCTGGACTATTGCTGTGATGCTTAGAGCTCTGATAACCCAAGTTATAGCAGTGAGATGGTGCAAGGAAGATGAGCTCTTGAGTCAGATATGTCTGGGCTCAAATTCCTGTTATTCTATTTACTATGCAGTCTTCTTATTTGTAAGTGAGGCTAATTCTACAAACAAGATGAGCTCATTAAATAAATAAAATGAGATAATGTATTTAAAGTGCTTCATACAGAGTAAGTGATAAATAATTTTTTATGTTCCCCACTTGAGGGATGCATTCATGTATGATAGAAATTTTTCTGTATAATTCTCCAATTCCAGTTCAAGCTGCACACAAATTAGATAAAAACATAACTTTTCTCTTTTCTTCACTTAAATGATTTTCTATTGTTAACTTAAAGACTTAGTAATCCAATTTGACCTAATACATTCAATTAACACCTACTGCATTAGGCATTGTGTTAGGCTCTAGGAGAGGGTCGAAACATAAAATGACTAAAATAAATCTTTGGAATTTTTTCACGGTCAGGCAGATGTTGGTTGATGTGAGATATAGGGCTGTATAATAAGATAGATTATGATACAAATGGAAAGAGAGGGCCCAACAAACAGCTATGAAAATAAAATGAGAATAGATGTTATCACTATAGTGTAAAGACTCTTAGAGGAGAATTCATTTGAACTGGATGAGTTAGTTGACTTTAATAGGTGGGATGTGACATAGACAGAAAAGATCAAAAGAGAAAGGGCTAGTGTTTTTATATTTTTTGGGTAAATATCTAGTGTGATTACTAGATCATAGGTAGTTCTATTTTTAACTATTTGAGGACTCTTCATGTTGTTTTCCAGAACTGTACCAGTTTGCATTCTCACCAACAGTGCAAGAGAGTATCTTATTCTCCACATCCATGGCAACATTTGTTTCTTGTGTTGTTGATTTTAGTCATTCTGATAGGTGTGAGGTGATATTTCATTGTACTGTTAATTTGTATTTCCCTGATGATCAATGATCACGAGCATCTTTTTATGTGTCTTTTGGCATTTGTATGTCTTCTTTGGAGAAGTGCTGTTCATGACTTCTGCCCATTTTTGTTTAAATTGGGTTATTTATTTTTTGGGTGTTGAGTTTTATAAGTTCTTTATATATTTTGGATATTAACTTTTTATCAGATATATCATTTGCAAGTATCTTCTCCCATTCAGTAGGTTGCCTTTTAGTTTTGTTGGTTGTTTCCTTCAAAGGGATACATCCCCGGGATGCAAGGCTGGTTCAAAACTCGTAAACAGTCAATGTGATTGATCATATAAGCAAGAGAAAAACCAAGAACCATATGATCCTCTCAATAGATGCAGAGAAAGCATTTGACAAAATACAGCATCCATTCCTGATCAAAACTCTACAGAGTGTAGGAATAGAGGGAACATTCTTCAGCATCTTAAAATCCATCTACAAAAGGCCCACAGCAAATATCATTCTCAATGGGGAAACACTGGGAGCCTTTCCCCTAAGATAAGGGACAAGACAGGGATATCCACTCTCACCACTGCTATTCAACATAGTACTAGAAGTCCTAGCCTCAGCAATCAGGCAACAAAAAGAAATAAAAGGCATTCAAATTGGCAAAGAAGAAGTCAAACTCTCCCTCTTCGCCGATGACATGATACTCTACATAGAAAACCCAAAAGACTCCACCCCAAGATTGCTAGAACTCACACAGCAATTTGGCAGTGTGGCAGGATACAAAATCAATGCCCAGAAATCAGTGGCATTTCTATACACTAACAATGAGACTGAAGAAAGAGAAATTAAGGAGTCAATCCCATTTACAATTGCACCCAAAAGCATAAGATACCTAGGAATAATCCTAACTAAAGAGGTAAAGGATCTATACCCTAAAAACTACAGAACACTTCTGAAAGAAATTGAGGAAGACACAAAGAGATGGAAAACTATTCTATGCTCATGGATTGGAAGAATTAATATTGTGAAAATGTCAATGCTACCCAGGGCAATTTACACATTTAATGCAATCCCTATCAAAATACCATGGACTTTCTTCAGAGAGTTGGAACAAATCATCTTAGGATTCGTGTGGAATCAGAAAAGACCCCGAATAGCCAGGGGAATTTTAAAAAGAAAACCATAGCTGGGGTGTCACAATGCCAGATTTCAGGTTGTACTACAAAGCTGTGGTCATCAAGACAGTGTGGTACTGGCACAAACACAGACACATAGATCAATGGAACAGAATAGAGAATCCAGAAGTGGACCATCAACTTTATGGTCAACTAATATTTGACAAAGGAGGAAAGACTATCTACTGGAAAAAAAGACAGTCTCTTCAATAAATGGTGTTGGGAAAATTGGACATCCACATGCAGAAGAATGAAACTGGACCATTCTCTTACACCACACACAAAGATAAACTCAAAATGGATGAAAGATCTAAATGTGAGACAAGATTCCATCAAAATCCTAGAGGAGAACACAGGCAACACCCTTTTTGAACTTGGCCACAGTAACTTCCTGCAAGGTACATCCATGAAGGCAAGAGAAACAAAAGCAAAAATGAATTATTGGGACTTCAGCAAGTTAAGAAGCTTCTGCACAGCAAAGGAAAAGTCAACAAAACTGAAAGACAACCTACAGAATGGGAGAAGATATTTGCAAATGACATATTAGATAAGGGGCTAATATCCAAGATCTATAAAGAACATATTAAACTTAACAGCAAAGAAACAAGCAACCCAACCATGAAATGGGCAAAAGACATGAAGAGAAATCTCACAGAGGGAGACATAGACATGGCCAACAAGCACATGAGAAAATGCTCCGCATCACTGGCCATTAGAGGAATACAAATCAAAACCACAATGAGATACCACCTCACACCAGTGAGAATGGGGAAAATTAACAAGACAGGAAACAATAAATGTTGGAGAGGATGTGGAGAAAGGGGAACCCTCTTGCACTGTTGGTGGGAATGTGAACTGGTGCAGCCACTCTGGAAAACTGTGTGGAGGTTCCTCAAAGAGTTGAAAATAGAACTACCCTACAACCCAGCAATTGCACTGCTGGGGATTTACCCCAAAGATACAGATGCAGTAAAATGCGGAGACAACCGCACCCCGATGTTTATAGCAATGTCCACAATAGCCAAACTGTGGAAGGAGCCTCGGTGTCCATTGAAAGATGAATGGATAAAGAAGATGTGGTTTATGTATACAATGGAATATTACTCAGCCATTAGAAATGACAAATACCCACCATTTGCTTCAACGTGGATGGAACTGGAGGGTATTATGCTGAGTGAAGTAAGTCAATCGGAGAAGGACAAACATTATATGGTCTCATTCATTTGGGGAATATAAAAAATAGTGAAAGGGAATAAAGGGGAAAGGAGAGAAAATGAGTGGGAAGTATCAGAGAGGGAGACAGAACATGAGAGACTCCTAACTCTGGGAAACGAAGAAGGGGTGGTGGAAGGGGAGGTGGGCGAGTGGTGGGAGTTACTGGGTGACCGGCACTGATGGGGGCACTTGATGGGATGAGCACTGGGTGTTATGTTATATGTTGGCAAATAGAACTACAGTAAAAACAAACAAACAAAAACCAGAGGGATACATGCACTCCTATGTTTATAGCAGCATTACTTACAATAGCCAAATTTTGGAAGCAGCCCAAGTGTCTGTTGACAGATAGATGGAGAAAGAAGATATGACATATATAAAATGGAATATTCTCAGGCCATCAAAAAGAATGGAATCTTGCCATTTGCAATGACATAGGTGGAGCTACAGAGTATAATGATAAGCAACATAAATTAGAGACAGACAAATACCATATGTGGAATTTAAGAAACAAAACAAATGAGCAAAGGAAAATAAAAAAAGAGAGATACAAATAAAGAAAACAGACTCTTAACTACAGAGAACAAACTGATGGGTACCAGAGGGGAGGTGGGTGGGGAGATGGCTGAAATAGGTGATGGAGATTAAAGAGTACCTTTAAGATGATGAGTACTGAGTAATGTATAGAATTTTGAATCACTATATTATACACCTGAAACTAATATAATGCTGCAAGTTAATTATACTGGAATTAAAATTTATAAAAAGAAACAGACAAGGACTAAAAATTAGAAAACTTTATATTTCTTGGCAAGTCTAAATAAGTGAGTCCTAATCTTGGAGATCTCTGTTATTATGGCTTTATCATCTGTATGTTAATAATTACAAATTTGTATCTCCAGGCCAGATTTCTCTTGTATTCTAAACTAACATGTGTAATCATTTCTTTGTATTCCCATTTGAATTACTACTTGATCTCACAAACACAGCATGTCCAATACTGAATTTATCTTCCCCAACCCCAAGTTTTTCATATTGCTAATCCTCTTCATCTCATTTGATAATGTCTGCCTTTTAGAAACCCATGTCAAAAATATTGAAGTTGTGATCCCATATTCAAGTCAAAAAGCATGCTCAAGGCTTTTGAACTAACTATTTCTTCTATCTGGAATGATCCTAAAAGCATCTCTATGGATAACCCTCTCATCTCTTTCAAACCCTCCTTACAGTGAGGCCTGCCTTAATAACCCTCTTTGATACTAAAACTTGACTCTTTTCTTCAACCATGCACCCCCTCTCCTCCTTACCCCAATCTATATTTTTCTATTCCAGTTATTATATTTTACTATATGACATATTTTACTTTTTAAGATCTAAAGCTCTCCATGTATGTGCATTTGCTGTGCATGCCAAGCATCTACAACAGTGCCTAGTATAGAACAGGCATTCAAAAAACATTTGTTGAACAAATAAATAAATTCTGACAAAATTTTGTTCATTTACCATCTCATCCAAACCCCTTTCTTTGCCTCTTCCACGTTAAATACATGCCATGTTTCAAATGGCAGCTCAATTTTTTTTGTAGTCCATTTAGTGTAGAAGAACACGATTATTTATATGCAACGTGAGTATAGTATATAAAACTACAACTAAGCTATTTTGAAGAAAACAACATAGTTACACAAATATTAATACATTTCCCCCCAGAATTCTGCACTGAGAAAAAAGAAGTATCTAGGGAAAATTATCAGTTATGGAGACTACAATACACATGAATTAACATTCAGTTCTATTTGAATAGGTTTTGTGGCTGCATAGTTTTGAGATGGAAACCTTTGCCTTCTGCTTTTCAAATCATTCTTTGCAAAGTCTTAACCTGACCTGCCATGTCCACTTACTTTAATGAAACATGAAGCTGCTTAAAATGAAATTTCTCATCTCCACATTCTGTTCCTCTGATTAATTTAGTGTTGGCATTTAAGCATGATTACATTCCCTTGGGAATCAGTGATGTTTTAGGCAATTTCATCTGTTTAATTTACATTTTGTTGAAAGACTTAGGAAGGCAACTGCTTTTTAAATCAAGATCCCCAAATGTCCATGCATCCTGATTATAGCTGATCTTTCTATTTTCATTATGCTTTCATGAGTTGAACTTATTAAAATATGAAAATAAAGGAAAGCAAATCCACCATGTCAAATAAAATGCGCCACTGCTCTCCACTCTCCACACAGAGAGGCTTTTCCATCATGCCTCCATGCTTTTTAAATTAAATGTCAAGTTTTGCACAGCTGCCTCAAGAGACTTGATCATGGGGTGCAAAGTTTTACTTTGCCTGCTCTCGATTGTATTTGACTTAGTGCTTATTACCAGTAAGACTATTATATGGTCAGAACAACTAATATTGAATTTTAGCATTGAATAGGTCATGGTGGTTTTAACCAATATTCATAATTGCTTCTTTTCATCATCATCTATGATAAAAATAATGAGGATCTATATTATTTTGCAAAGTCTATTTTATAGATTTTCTATCCTTTTCAATTAGTATAAACTGTAGAAGACAGAGAAGCAGAATCATTATGTTCCTAGAGCTGAAGAAATATTAGATATTATTACAATTTTATTATTTCCCTTCCCTTCCCTTCCCTTCCCTTCCCTTCCCTTCCCTTCCCTTCCCTTCCCTTCCCTTCCCTTCCCTCCCCTCCCCCTCTTCCCTTCCCTTCCCTTCTCTTCCCTTCCCTTCCCTTCCCTTCCCTTCCCTTCCCTTCCCTTCCCTTCCCTTCCCTTCCCTTCCCTTCACTTCCCTTTCCTTCCCTTCCCTAAGAGGGAGTTGGCCAATAAAAGGTAGAGGGAAGGAGAGAGAGAGGAGTCTTTCAGGAAGCAGGGCCCAGATTACAGTACTATTTCCTACTTATTTTCATTAATTTAAACAAATCCAACAATCCTTTATTGAGTGCTATGTCTTATACCTGTGCTAGAAGTTGGTAAAGCAACAAAGAATAAGACAACAGATTCTGGTTTTTCTTTAGAAATTGGCAGATTACTGTACTCTTAAAGTTCAAACTTAAAATGGATACCCTCTTTGTGTAATATTATACTTCTATTTTGAGTGATACTATTGATCCTTTAACAACAAATTTGAACAGCATGGGCCCACTTATATGCAGATTTTAAAAATACAGTACAGTATTGTAAATGTATTTTTCTTCCTTATGATTTTCTTAACAATATTTTCTTTTCTCTAGATTACTAGAGTATAGTATATAATACATATAACATATGAAGTGAATGTCAGTCAACTGTTTCTGTTATTAGTAAGGCTTCTGGTCAACAGTAGGCTTTTAGTAGTTAAATTTTGGGGAGACCAAAATTATATTTTTGAATGCATGGGGGTTAACACCCCTAACCCCCACATTGTTCAAGAGTCAACTTTACTTTAAACATTTCCCAGGTACCAATAACTAATCATGATCATATTTATTTATTTATTTTTATTTGTTGTATGTGTAACCTATTGGCTTCCAATAACTTTCTTGTGCAATGAGTAGATGTATTCCAGACATTTGTTCAGAAAATAATCCAAGGTACCCCAAGATAATTCCAGTCATAGACTTCATAGTAGATCATTATTTCATCTTGGGAACAGTAGTTTTTCCCCTCATTGTACAAATAGGATGTTTCATTATTTACTGTTAAGTCCTACAAAGCGCCAAGCTTTTGAATCTTAACAGCTGCCTATCATTTGTTTTATTTTGTTTAATTCCCTTATATAGTTTTATCTGCACCATGGCTTCTAGGACTAGTAGTGATCCTGTGCCAGGACTTGGTCTGAGTTATGACTTTACCTCTTCCTACCTGAGTTAACAGGACCATCACATACGGATATGCACCGATTCTAGGAATTGTTAGGCATTGCACAGTTGCCCCATGATACTTGACCTTGTCACACCAAGTTTTGGTTGTCTAAACTTGGATTTTATTTGGCTTAAAGCCCATTTCCGATAATGCTCTTATATGGCCTAAACAACTAATACTGGATTTTTCATAATTCTTATAGTCTTTATTGAGACTGGTGAAAATATCTATTATTTAAGAGGTCTATTGAGTAGTGTTTTTATCCATCTTACTTGGTGATAATAGTTGTACTCAGTATAAATTGTGCATTCTAGATTTTGAGTGTGCAAACTTCAGAGCCACACATAGTGGCTCATGGGTTACTCTGGTATAAGAGTTAGGGTCAACTACAGAGTTAGAGAGCACACAGTCCTCCATAAGACAGATCTAATTTCTCATTCATGCTGCAAGTTTGGTTGAGTGTGGAAGAGAGGGTTCCCCGAAGTGTCATCAGATTTGATAATTTGCTAGAAAAACTCACAGAGCTCATGGAAAGTTGTTATGCTCACAGTTACAGTTTGTTATAGGGATTAAGATCAGTCAAAGGAAGAGATCCTCCCTTTCACCATACACAAAGATAAACTCAAAATGGATGAAAGATCTAAATGTGAGACAAGATTCCATCAAAATCCTAGAGAAGAACACAGGCAACACCCTTTTTGAACTCGGCCATAGTAACTTCTTGCAAGATACATCCACAAAGGCAAAAGAAACAAAAGCAAAAATGAACTATTGGGACTTCATCAAGATAAGAAGCTTTTGCACAGCAAAGGATACAGTCAACAAAACTCAAAGACAACCTACAGAATGGGAGAAGATATTTGCAAATGACATATCAGATAAAGGGCTAGTTTCCAAGATCTATAAAGAACTTCTTAAACTCAACACCAAAGAAACAAACAATCCAATCATGAAATGGGCAAAAGACATGAAGAGAAATCTCACAGAGGAAGACATAGACATGGCCAACATGCATATGAGAAAATGCTCTGCATCACTTGCCATCAGGGAAATACAAATCAAAACTACAATGAGATACCACCTCACACCAGTGAGAATGGGGAAAATTAACAAGGCAGGAAACAACAAATGTTGGAGAGGATGCGGAGAAAAGGGAACCCTCCTACACTGTTGGTGGGAATGTGAACTGGTGCAGCCACTCTGGAAAACTGTGTGGAGGTTCCTCAAACAGTTAAAAATATACCTGCCCTACGACCCAGCAATTGCACTGTTGGGGATTTACCCCAAAGATACAAATGCAATGAAACGCCGGGACACCTGCACCCCGATGTTTCTAGCAGCAATGGCCACGATAGCCAAACTGTGGAAGGAGCCTAGGTGTCCAACGAAAGATGAATGGATAAAGAAGATGTGGTTTATGTATACAATGGAATATTACTCAGCTATTAGAAATGACAAATACCCACCATTTGCTTCAACGTGGATGGAACTGGAGGGTATTATGCTGAGTGAAGTAAGTCAGTCGGAGAAGGACAAACATTATATGTTCTCATTCATTTGGGGAATATAAATAATAGTGAAAGGGAAAACAAGGGAAGGGAGAAGAAATGTGTGGGAAATATCAGAAAGGGAGACAGAACGTAAAGACTGCTAACTCTGGGAAACGAACTAGGGGTGGTAGAAGGGGAGGAGGGCGGGGGGTGGGAGTGAATGGGTGACGGGCACTGGGTGTTATTCTGTATGTTAGTAAATTGAACACCAATAAAAAAAAAAAAAAAAAAAAAAAAACAAAGGAAGAGATCCTAGGGCAAAGTCTAGGAGTGTTCCAAGTATGAAGTTTCCATCATTACTCTCTTGGCAATTGTGATCCTCTCCTGGCAGCGATGTGTGACTGTATATGCATGGAGTATTGCCAACCACAGAAGCTCACTCAAGTCTTGGTGTTCATAGTGGGGCTCTATTACATAGGCATGACTGATTGACTAATTGCTCGTATGGTCGATCTCAGTCTCTAGCATCCAGCCCCACCAGGTGTGATCCATAGCTCCTACCCTAATTTATCACACGGTATGGGTCAAAGCCCCCATTTTAACTCTTAGTTATTATTTGGCTAGCCCAAGTCTCTCAAACAAGCCCAGATGCCCAGATGCCAGTACAAAGGCCAGACCTCTTTTTAGGCAAGATTAAATTCTTTATAGCACACTGAAAAGTCTCTTAATTTCCTTTTATCTCTATTCCTTCACTTATAGAATGAGATCAATCATATGTGATTAAGGTTACAGAAGTAGACTGGGGCACCTGGGTGGGGTCCAATTCTTTGGTTTCAGCTCAGGTCATAATCTCAGAGTTGTGAGATTGAGCTCTCATTGGGCTCCATACCCTGCTTGAGGTTATCTCTCTCTACACTCCCTCAAGAAAGATTATAGATGTAGAAAGGGAAAAATGTCTTCCTTTAGTTTACCTCTCTCTTCATTTATTTACATGTTGTGCTGCCAGCCAACTCTTGTTAGTTTAGTCTTTGTTACCAACTCCAATTATTTTGGTAAACACAGTCTTAGTTACCCTCACTGGGAGTCTTTGGGTTTGGCCTTTTTTCTGATTCAGTGCACTGGTTAATTATTTTTTTTGGGGTTTTGTAATGTATTAGATCTCTTCAAGTTTTATTTTATTGTTTTAATGCTTGCTGAAGTCTTTTTCGAAGACTTTGCTTCATTATGTTCTCCACTGTTCAATAATAGAGTTTCCGTAATCTTATTTTATCTCATTCCCAGGAACTCTCCTCTTATGTATTCCTTTTTTTTTTTCAGTTAAAAGAGCTTCCATTTTGGCTAGTTTTTCATTCAAATACTGGTGTGTGTGTGTGTGTGTGCGCACACATGTGCATGCTTGGGGAGAATTAATTAGGATGGAAGGGGCAGGATGTTCTTTGACTGACTTTTGAATTACTTGAGAAATAAGAACAGTATATAGATAGGGGCCCAGAATTTCTTTGTGGGCAAAATGTAGGTATTGGAGAATATGACTTTTAACGTTTAACGAATAGATTTTCTATTACTGAGGCCTTAAATTTGATAGACACAGACAACTTTTAGGGTGCAGGAAGAATGCATGCTCTTTGTAGGCAGTCCCACTCCAAATGGGAAAGAAGAGAAGAGCTGTCAGAGCTGTCGGAGCTTGTTTTATTTCCATACAAATTTCCAAGCAAAAAAGATCACTCCTACTCTCTTGGGGGTTAGTGAGTAGAGGGGTAGGGAGAAGTCAGGAGCAATATATAACTGAGTCTTTATCACATAAGGAAACATCAGGAATGATATAGTTGAATATTGTAGAACAGCTGCCAATTTATTCATGCCTTCCTATATCCATAAATTTCCTTTATCTCCTCTCACAATGACTCTGGGTTTGTTCATGTGATTTGTTTTGGTTAATGGAAAAGTAGCAAACATGGTCTAAGCTGAAGTTTGAAAACTTCTTGCACTTTGGGGTGTGCCCCTCCTTCTGCTCTTTGAACTCTGTGACCACCATGTGAATTGGAGCAAGTAGCCTGCTGGAGAATGAGGCATGACATAAGGAGAGTCTCTAGTCTCAGAAGAGCCTTCATAATTTAACTAGCCCCAGCTGACCCACTAGCTGACCATTTACCACATGGGTTAATCTAGCAAAAGAATCACCCAGCTGAACCCAGCTCACATTACCAACCCACAAGATTGTGATAGAATTGAGATACCTGGGTGGCTCAGTGGCTTGGCACCTGCCTTTGGTCCCATATTGGGCTCCCTGTATGGATCCTGCTTCTCCCTCTGCTTGTGTCTCTGCCTCTCTCATGAATAAATAAATACAATCCTAAAAAAAGAGAATTGTTATAGAATAAGTGAAACCACCACTAGTAAGTTGTAGTGGTATGTTGTACAGCAGTAGATAACTGACAAGTGGAAGATACATTCTCATAAAATGGGAAGTTTATGGTTTCCATGGAAAAGGGGGCAATGGGAGTATGTCAGAGATTCTATAACAAGTAGTATTTTATTATACCTAAAGACTAAAAGACCACACCTTACTTCCTTTAATCTACAATTATACAGTCTACCTTTCAACAAAAAAGAGCAAAGAAAAAAATTAACTGTAACACTGATATCCATAATATATCAGTATCTCAGCAATTCATACACAAAGTTCAAGATCATAGGTTCTGTGAGTCTTTCTCATCATATTTGTTCTGATTTTACATCCTACTCTATCTTGGTGAATTGAAAACTATTTTCTCAAGCAGTTTGTAATCTCTGTGGTAATTTACCCGGTGTTTCATTGGGATAGATAAGTTCCTACCTTTGGATTTATAGTTTTCGGGGCCAGAACCCTCATTTCAGGAGAATTCCCTTTCTTAATTTGATTTCTGACAATAAAAAGCAGTGCATAAAATATAAAGTCTATAAAAAGAAATCATCAGCTGCGATTATAGAAACTGCTCTCCCAGTGGGAGAATTATGCAGCTATTACCAAAGCATGGCATAATGTGACTGCATGAAATATAAATATACATACAAATCAATATCACATCATATTTCAAATAAACATGCACATCACAAACACTTCTGTACCAAAGACACCTTGATAAGGAGAATATAGGGAAAGTATGTTTTGTAAGGTTTGAATTTTGCTGGGAGGAATGTTCATGGGGCTAAATTAATTCAATAAACCTTTATTGAATACCTATTCTATATCAAGTACTTTCCTGGAGCTATGGATTCAGAGATAATAGACTTGGTTATTGCCTTCAAGGAACTGTTGTCTAGTAGGGGCAAGCAGTGTGATCAGTATCATTACAAAGATAGGCATGTGGAACACAGAGAAAGAACACTAACCTAGAATGGGAAGAGATCTCAGGAAAAGATTCTCAGAGATGATAAAGCCAAAGTGAGTCCTTCAGGGGGAAGCAGGAATTAGTCAATGCAAGCTGGATGAAAAGGTTGATCTGGATATAGAAGTCAATTATGAAGTTTGGAGTTGGGGGATCAAACATAGTGTATTACAGAGGCCTGCTGGACTACAAACCAGTGTGGTTCAAACATAGAGTTTAAGGGGATTAGGGATGCTAATCAATCTAGAGAGGTGACCATGGACCAGATAATAGAGGAACTTGGACTTTCTGAGGGCTTGGAGCCATGATACAGTGATGAATCAGTCATTGAGGGGTGTGAAACAAGGCCATGATGTTATATATATAATATATATATATATATATATATATATATATATATATATATAATGTCCCATATATATATAATTTGTGACTTGATATTTTTTTAAAGAAGGTATCACTAATTAGGATATGGAAAATGAATTAGAGACTTGTCAAGAGGGCATCGCAGAAATCCAGAAAACAAAAGATGTTCAAAATTAAAGCAAAGGCATTGAGAAATGGACAGATTCAAGAAATATCTAGAATAAACAGGATTAGATTGCAGTATTACTCAGAATACAGGAAATAAAAGGCATACTCAAAAGTTATTTTGAGGTGGGTTTTAGTAAATATTTATAAACGTGAGGATAGAATGTAGGTATGTTAGAAAGAAGATTAATACAATATGGGCAGTTATTTCTGCCTCTAGCCTTCAATAGCAAGAAGAAAGAGTAGTTACCAGAACTGGTGAGAAAGGCTGATTGGAAATGTTACTTTTGATTAAGGTCACAGCTAGCTCACAGGATCCTAGTAGAGATGACACCATGGGTATAGCTACACTGACTTCACTTTTCCCCCTTTTTAAATATCTTCCTGGGGCTCTACATGGGCTGAATGTAAGCCCACTGATGCCATCCATATGTAGCCAACTTCTAGGGACACAGAGCACGGAAGAAATGAGAAGAAAGTGAATCTGGAGAGGGTATCTGGAAGGTATCTAGTACAGTAACACATTGAATGCAGGGGACCAGAAAAAAGAAGAGTCAGGATGACTTCTATAATCTACTGTAGGAAATGGAATGGATGGTAATCATATTCATTGATGTACAAGACATATAAGTTTATTATATTTTTGGAAAAGGGAACAGAGAAAATGAATTTAGTTTTGGAGATGCTGAGTTTCAGGTGCCTGAGGGATTTTCATTTATTTATTTAGCAAATGTATGGTGTGCAGACTCTGTGATGACTAAAGACCATTTCTTAAAGGGATAACAAGTATTATGTTGTTGGAGAGCCTCAGACCACTATCTTTTTACCTTTTAGATAGTATCAGTGATCCTGATTAATTATCTCTTCAATTCATTGAAGAAGCCTAAACTATTTCTTGTGTTTAAATAAGGCTTGATCAAAAAAAATTAAATAAGGCTTGAGACAGCTAAACAAATTCTTAAAAATGATTAAGTAGAACATATTTTATTGCTTAAATAGCATTAATTTAACACATTCTTATTGGGTTGAAGTAACATGATGAAATAGAAAAGCTAGGTTTGGAGCTAGACACAGTTTAATTAGAATATGAGCCCTATAATTTATTTGCTTTGTATCCTTGGGCAAGTAATATTATTTCTCTGAATCTCAGTTTCCTCTCTTGTACATGGGGTAAAAATCTATTTGTCAAAAGTCATTGACAGAGTGCTTGAATTGTTAGGGGCAATGCAGTTAAGGCAACATCAAAATTCTCATTCAAAATAATATTTTGAGTTAGAAATAATTTTTAGAGCTGGAAATCAGTTCACTGGTTAATATATGCATAATAAAACTTTAGTTGAGAAATTCATTTTTAGGTTCTCTGTGATGTGCTTACAAACATTTTTTATGTGACTTTGTCCAGCCTTCACAGTTCATTTCCCATAAAATCAGGAGACTAGCAGATTAGGTTTTTTTTTTTTTTTTTTGCTAGTTAATTTTTTCACCAAGAAATAATTACATCTAGGCCAAATGAGATCCAACTATCAAATGAAGTAAGTTTTCTGGAGAAGCACCATTACTGCTCTCTCACACTCAGTTTGCTAATTGATGACAGTTTTTATTGGCATTTCTATAAATTGGGTGAGTTTAGGGGTATGTTACTTTTTTCTCTGTCATTAACTTGTCCAGTAGCATGAGACTATGAAGCTTCCTGGGATTAATTATCCTAAATGGGATAGGTGTAAGGGGACCAGTGTTCCATTGGTGGCTTCAATGTCACCAGCAAATACTCTAATTTACTAGGGTCTGCACAGCTGGTGTCTTTTATGATACACTAACAGTGTAGCACTTAAATATATGAGTGACACTGTATTAATTGAATCATATAGTTTTACCATCAATATAGGCTCTTAAAATAAGATGTGTAAGTGGCCTCTAAATGGGGGTTATTTGGGAACATTAAAATGAACAAGTAGTATTCTAATGAAATCTTTTATTGATTTGGTTGCAAGAAACAGGAATAAAGAAAGTGGAGGTTTCTTATAAACTGTACTGTTGTGTGTGACCCAGGAGAGAAACTTCAAAATGGCTGGGCCCCACTAAAGCTGGAAATGGAAAGCTTCCACTAAGGCAAATTTCCCATTCCTTTTTCTGCCCCCTTTTCTGCTAGGAGAATTTGTTGTCACTCTTCAGTGATATCTCTGCTTCTTGTGGATCTGCTCTGTTCCCTCTTTCCACAAACCAGCATTCTCTTCCTTTCTTATTGTCTTGAGTGTGGCCAGTAGAGCTCTGCTCATCTCTTTGCTTACTTTCCACATCAGTCATAGCATGGGATGCCCACTTTAGTCCCTCTTTATAACTGATACTAGCTTGAGTGTCTCAGATCCAAATTCTCAGCATAATTACTTGGCTGGCCTAGCTGATCTTTTTGAATCATGTCTTGCAAGTCTCAGGTCACTGGCCAGCCAATGGTTATCTGGTATTGTATCAATCCACTCCTGGTCTAGAGAGATGGCATCATGTAGGTGATGGTTACACAGAAGGACTTATGAGTGAGACAGAGTATGATAGACCTATTTAGTATAAATAGAAAAATATAAGCAAGCCATACTCATTCCAGAATGTACTGCAATTCTTTTGTTATCTTACAGTAAGATAAAAGAAAGAAAGGAATTAATATGCACAACTCTGACATGTAGGAAATCAGTTTGAAGCAATGGCACCCTATAAAAAGGTAAACCTCAGAAGTCATGGGATGGAAGTGTTTATAGACTAAATTAAGGTTCTTTAATTGTAGAGTTTATCAAACCAATTTAAAAAATGAGGAGATGCAAAGGGAAAGAGATCAGGTTAGTATCCTTAGGCTAAGATGCAAGTGAGATGTATGCACCATACTACCCAAAGTATGTGATGTTGTATATTTTGTCTCTGTTACATCAGCCTTCCTGACTGATGTATATGCAAGGACCAGAATTGAGGATTGAGTAAAGGGCCCAATAAACACAAAGTATCTGGGCCCAAACACATATTCTGTTTTTATAGAGATGCAGGTGCAAGTACACAGGGCAGGCTCACAAATTAGCTTGAGGAGCTGTTAGAGATTTTATTTGTGTTTCCTGGGCAAAGGATACACTGTGCCGTAATAGGCCCATGCTGGGTAGCTGATCTTTTGATGGCATAGCCATCATCCCAGAAGTGGCATGATCTATCATATGAATTTATCTTTTCATCTCTTTCTATTTATTAGGAGCACTCTTTTTTAATGCTCTCATACATTCTTTTATCCTATCCATCTTTAATATATCTTATGGGTTACTAACTTGTTTACTATCGATATTTAACATACCATGTGAATTCTGCCTCCATTTTACAAACTACTTTACTTCCTTTCTATACTTAGTACTTCTAAAGGATTTCATCCATTCCATTTATCTTTCTTGTTTTCTAGAGAAGAATCGAATATTCTCAAATAATAGAGCAAATACAAATGACAAATTCTATGGCTCCCACACTGAGATAAAAAGTTCCATGTATGCTATCTCATTTAACATCCCCAATGATTGTTAATGGTAAGTGCTGCTATTAAAGAGGAAGCTGAAATTATGTAACTTGACCAAAATCATCCAGGCAGTAAGAGGCTGTGCTGGAATTCACATGATTTCTGTTCTTCATGCTGTTGACATACACAGAGCTCCAAGATGTCCTAACCCATGGTGGATATGCCTTTATTATGGCCCTTGTATTACACAGAAAACATCTGTTTACCAACCTGTCTTCACATTCTGGTGCAGGGTGCTGAGGAGATTGTGCCCCATTCATCTTGTTATCTGCAATGCCTGGCACCATGTTTCACATGGACTACATCTCAATTGACATAAATATCCCCTTTTCAAAAATTGCAAGCTGTTACCTACCTTAGTTTACTTCCTTTCTTCCTCCATTCTTCTAGTCTTTCCTCTCCTCTCCTTTCTTTCTTCCCAAGAAATCTTAACATTTATTAGATGATCTTGATGACCTGCCAGAGATTTGTTTAAATAACTTCCTTCCTATCTTATTTTTCCCTCTTCCCCCGCTCACCATCTTTGTTTGGGACTGTTTCCACTGCTCAACATTTGTAGGCAAAAGAGAGAGCTCTACATGTTGTTCAGTTCAAAGGTATTATGACCTATCTCTTTAATAGCACAAGGAGAGGAAAGTAGTTTTACTTAATGAGACAGAACATCTGAGCTACTAGGCCAGAAAAGATCTCAAAGAAGGTTGTTCATGTAACTTGTCAGCTTCTTGGTTTTTACTATACAGTCCTTCCTCATTCCCTGAGACATAAAAAACGTGTCATTTAAGAGGCATTAGATACATTTCTCTGGTTTAACATGTTTAATGAGTCTCAGATATTGTAAAAAGTTGTGGAGCATCAACTCTTATACCCACCCCGTGTTGGGAACTGTCCACATGGAACCAGAGGGGAGGCATAGAATTATGAAAATGTGAGTTAACCACTATGTAACAGAGAATAAAGTTTTTCTATTTTAGATTTTTCAAAAAATAAACTGGAAAAAATTAGGGATGGAAATGTGAGTAGGAGACATTAAAAGACACGATTTCGTTCTTTATTTTGTCTGGTGAACCGTCTGATAATAGGAAAGGCAAGTAGCATGTCCAAATTCCAACAGTGGTTTCCCAAGACTCTTTCCCACCCATGTGATTTTTGTCCATTAACTCATTCAATGAACAAATGCTGAATCCCACTACATGTCAGGCACCATGAACAAGATTAAGTCCCAACCCATTCTTCAAGTTATCTAGTATATCTCCAATACCACAGTATTTCCACCCAGTTAATATTACCTTCCTCTGAAGTCCCACAATCTTCTGATTGTGCCTCTTTGTAGACTATTTCCCTTCTTATTTATTCCTGCTCTTTCATCTTTCTCCTCCACTCACTTCTTCCTCCTGCTTCCCCTTTCCCTCCCTTCTTTCCTGAACATTTATTAAGTAGTTTCTGTTTTCGGGGCACTGGAATAGACACTGGGAAAACAATGGAGACTAAACATTTCTGCTTTTAAAAAGCTCATAGTACAAATGGAGATGGTAAATTACAATACAATGATACAGGTCTTGTTTTTTTTTAATTTTTTTAACAGGTCTTGTTTTAATTGAATGTCTCTTCCATCTAGCTCATGGTGACACGTCGATCATTTCTTAAAAGAGAATAAACCTTTAAAAATAGGATCTGGTTCCGCGTCATCTTTATACTATTCCTTGTATATATTGGATATGCAATAAATGTTTCTCAAATTAAAGTGGAAAGAATAAAAATGCTGTGCAAATCATGTGAGACACTGGATCTTGCCTTGCTATCTTTAGTTTCGTGCCGCCTTCTCTTTCTGAGTTTTGTACTTATGTCTATGCCATAATGAAAATAACTTTAATCACCCACTTGTTATGTGCCAAGTGTATGGTGCTAAGTGAAGTAGAACTATTATTCACATTTTACAGATGAAGGAATTGAGGCACAGAGAGAGAAATAAATCTGACCAAAATTATGATGCTATGAAGTTGAAGAAGCTTGGATTTGGTTCTATAATGTGAGCTCTTGTTTATGATTCTGCATAGCAGAATGTGGTAGATATAGAATAACCATTTAGAGTCAAGTAACCTTGACTATTTTATTTGAACTTCAGTAAATTAATTAATCCCTCTGAGTTTCAGCTTGCTCAGTATTCTTGAGAATGGGTCTTAGTTATTTCTGTTTCCTAAGGAATTGACATTTTATACCAGAGTGGAAATACTTTGTCACTTTTATAAGATATAGTGGGAAGTAGTGGGAAGGGGGGAATGATGTGGTGGTGGCACTCCAGGGGCTTTGGATTTCTAAGGTCAGTGATCATATTCTAGAATTAGAGATGGACCACTGTGGTCATCATATGCGGGGGCCTCTTTTTTTTATAATAAATTTATTTTTTATTGGTGTTCAATTTACCAACATACAGAATAACACCCAGTGCTCATCGCGTCAAGTGCCCCCCTCAGTGCCCGTCACCCAGCCCCCCCCCCATCTCTCCACCCCTTCCACCACCCCTAGATCGTTTCCCAGAGTTAGGAGTCTTTATGTTCTGTCTCCCTTTCTGATATTTCCCACACATTTCTTCTCCCTTCCCTTATATTCCTTTTCACTATTATTTATATTCCCCAAATGAATGAGAACATATAATGTTTGTCCTTCTCCGATTGACTTACTTCACTCAGCGTAATACCCTCAGTTCCATCCACGTCAAAGCAAATGGTGGGTATTTGTCGTTTCTAATGGCTGAGGAATATTCCATTGTATACATAAACCACATCTTCTTTATCCATTCATCTTTTGATGGACACCGAGGCTCCTTCCACAGTTTGGCTATTGTGGCCATTGCTGCTATGAACATCGGGGTGCAGGTGTCCCGGCGTTTCATTGCATCTGTATCTTTGGGGTAAATCCCCAACAGTGCAATTGCTGGGTCGTAGGGCAGGTCTATATTTAACTCTTTGAGGAACCTCCACACAGTTTTCCAGAGTGGCTGCACCAGTTCACATTCCCACCAACAGTGTAAGAGGATTCCCTTTTCTCCGCATCCTCTCCAACATTTGTGGTTTCCTGCCTTGTTAATTTTCCCCATTCTCACTGGTGTGAGGTGGTATCTCATTGTGGTTTTGATTTGTATTTCCCTGATGGCAAGTGATGCAGAGCATTTTCTCATGTGCATGTTGGCCATGTCTATGTCTTCCTCTGTGAGATTTCTCTTCATGTCTTTTGCCCATTTCATGATTGTATTGTTTGTTTCTTTGGTGTTGAGTTTAATAAGTTCTTTATAGATCTTGGAAACTAGCCCTTTATCTGATAGGTCATTTGCAAATATCTTCTCCCATTCTGTAGGTTGTCTTTGAGTTTTGTTGACTGTATCCTTTGCTGTGCAAAAGCTTCTTATCTTGATGAAGTCCCAATAGTTCATTTTTGCTTTGTTTCTTTTGCCTTCGTGGATGTATCTTGCAAGAAGTTACTGTGGCTGAGTTCAAAAAGGGTGTTGCCTGTGTTCTCCTCTAGGATTTTGATGGAATCTTGTCTCACATTTAGATCTTTCATCCATTGTGAGTTTATCTTTGTGTATGGTGAAAGAGAGTGGTCTAGTTTCATTCTTCTGCATGTGGATGTCCAATTTTCCCAGCACCATTTATTGAAGAGACTGTCTTTCTTCCAATGGATAGTCTTTCCTCCTTTATCGAATATTAGTTGCCCATAAAGTTCAGGGTCCACTTCTGGATTCCCTATTCTGTTCCACTGATCTATGTGTCTGTTTTTGTGCCAGTACCACACTGTCTTGATGACCACAGCTTTGTAGTACAACCTGAAATCTGGCATTGTGATGCCCCCAGCTATGATTTTCTTTTTTAAAATTCCCCTGGCTATTCGGGGTCTTTTCTGATTCCACACAAATCTTAAAATTATTTGTTCTAACTCTCTGAAGAAAGCCCATGGTATTTTGATAGGCTTTCTAACAGATCTTGGAGTCAGAACAGATTTATTCCTAACAATAATCTCTCAGCAATTTTTCTATGTCAGATGTCCGCTATGTTACTGTGACTTTTCTCCAGTCACAGAATGGCTCCAGGTATCTGCCTTCTTCTCTTCCTATGACAGGAAGTCAGTGTGCTTATCTCTCCTTTTGGAAATTACCTCCCCCACCACACTCCACCACTTATTCTGTTGCTCGGTCTATTCTTGTTATATTTAACATACAGTGTTAAATTAGCCTCCAGTGTGCAATGTAGTGATTCAGCAATTCTGTATATTTCTCAGCACTCATCATGATAAGTGGAATCTTTTGAAAATTTAAATCAATTTAGTTAACATACAGTGTATTATCAGTTTCATGGGTGGAATTTAGGATTCATCAATTGCATATAACACCCAGTGCTCATTCTATCAAGTCCCCTCCTCAATGCCCATCATCCAGTTACTCCATCCACTCACCCTTGCACCTCCAGGAACTCTCAGTTTGTTTCCTATAGTTAAGAGTCTCTTATCATTAGCCTCCTTGTTTTATCTTATTTTGTTTTTTCTTCCCTTTCTGTATGTTATTTGTTTTGTTAAATTCCACATGAGTGAAATTATTTGGTATTTGTCTTTTGTTGACTTATTTTTCTTAGCATAATTCCCTCTAGTTCTATCCATGTCATTGCAAATAGCAAGATTTCATTCTTTTTGATGGCTGAGCAATATTTCATTATCTATCTATCTATCTATCTATCTATCTATCTATCTATCTATCTATCTAATCTATCTTTTTTACCATTCATCTGTCAATGGGCATCTGGACTCCTTCCATATTTTGCCTTTTGTGGATACTGCAGCTATAAACATTGGGGTGCATGTGCCCCTTTGGATCACTATGTTTTTATCCTTTGGATAAATACCTGGTAGTGCAATTGCTGGGTTGTAGGGTCACTCTATTTTTAACTTTTTGAGGAACCTTTATACTGTCTTCCAGAGTGGCTGCACCAGTTTGCATTCCCAACAACAGTGTAAGACACATCCCATTTTTCCACATCCTTGCCAGCACCTGTTATTTCCTGACTTGTTTATTTTAGCCACTCTGACTGATGTGAGGTAGTATCTCATCAGGTTTTGATTTGTATTTCCCTGATGTTGAGTGATGAGCTTTTTTTCATGTGTCTGTTAGTCATTTGTATGTCTTCTTTGGGAGAAATGTCTGTTCATGTCTTCTGCCCATTTCTTAATTGGATTTTTTGTTGTTTTGGGTGTTGAGTTTGATAATTTCTTTATAGATTTTGGATAGCCCTGTATCTGATATGTCATTTATAAATATCTTCCTCCATTCCATAGGTTGCCTTTTAGTTTGTTGGTTGTTTCCTTTGCTGTGCAAAATACTCGTTACCTATTTTACCCATCCACCCATCAACCTCTCCTCTGGAAGCCACCAGTTTGTTCCCTATAAGTAAGAATGTGTTTTTTTTGTGTGCCTTTTTCTTTTGTATGCTTTGTTTCTTAAATTCCATATATGAGTGAAATTATACGGTGTTTGTCTTTCTCTGACTTATTTTGCTTAGCTTTATACCTTCTAGAACCATCTATTTGTGCAAGTGGCAAGATTTCATTCCTTTTCAATGGCTAAGTAATATTCTACTGCATACATATACCACTTCTTATCCATTCATCTATAGATAGACACTTGAGTTGCTTCTATATCTTGGCTATTGTAAATAATGCTGTGTTAATGTATCTTTTCAAATTAGTGTTTCCATTTTCTTTGGGTAAATATCCAGTAGTGAAATTACTGGATCATATGGTAGTTCTATTTTTAATTTTTTGAAGAACCTCCATACTGTTTTCCACCAACTTGCATTTTCACGAACAGTGCAAAAGGGCTCCTTTTTCTTCACATCCTCCCCAATGCTTGTTGTTACTTGTGTTTTTGATTTTAGCCATTCTTATGAGTGTGAGAGATCTCTTCTTGTTTTAATGCTTGCCTTCCTTTTACCTCTGAAGGGAAACCCAAGGCCTTTCTGGCTTAGGGATTTGCTGACAACTATAGAATACAAATAATTTTAAAGACAGAATACAAGCAAAAGAACAAGTGTTCAGAACTTTGGAAAGTTATCAGAGTTTAGCTTCCAGACTTGAGTCCTTCCTGACATAAAAATTAGAAGTCCTACTGTTTTTATTCTAAGTAGTGGAGACTGCCAACCCTCCCACACTTCATTCTCCAGAATCTATCCTTTAACGACACCAAGTTGATAAATGGAAGAAAGGAAGATATGAATTGATGCCTGGTAATTTCCAGAAAGCAATGTGATCTAGGCCAAGTGATTAAAAATCTTTTTGTTTAATGGAATTTTTTGGTAGTCCTGTGAAGCTTTTAGACCAATTCTCAGAATAAGTTTTTATATGCATATAATAAATGTACAAAATTACAGAGAATGACAATTATACTGAAATACAGGAATTAAAATATTAGTATGACTCATACCTTTTGGTATATTCACCAATAAGCAATTATAAAGTTCACTGGAAGGCAATGACTATGTCTTGGTTACTAGTGTGTGAACACACAGTTTTATTGTTAGGAGTTGAATGACTACTAGGGGCAGAGCCATGCTATAGTTAGGCTGACATCTGTAGGTAAGAAGATTGTGATTAAGTGTGATTAAAGGCAAGTCTAAATACTATAATTTCAAATTAGTGAGATGTGTGATATATTTGTAATGATTATAATGTTAAATAAAAATATCTGTCATTTCTCCTGGTGATAAAGTCATGGGCACTGCTCATACTATTGTGATTTATTACTTACATTCATAGTTTAAGGAAATACTAAATTTCAATTAGAAATAAGTGAAAATAATATGCACTATCTTTATGCATGCAAGTTCATGGACCTTAGAAATCCATCTATATTCCTATTGGTGGTATGTGGACCCCAAATTAAAACTGTCTCTCAGGACTTCCTGTCAGTTGTCCTCTGCCCCTGTCCTCTGTACTAGGCAACTGGGATCTGCTCTTTGAGTCTTCTTTGCTGTCATATAGTTTTGTCTAAATATCTTGGAATATCACTAATACTGGGGTAAATTAACAACATATATAAGAATAAGGAAGCTTGAACTGTCAATTTGGCTTGAGGCTGCAAAATACAGTGATAAAATTTTGCTTTGCTACTCTTGCCATTTTTTGCTTTTTTTTTTTTTTTTTTTAAAAAAGCAATTATTTAGTGGAAGACTCAAGGGGTGGGGAAAGGAAGATAGCAATTGCAGATGTAGCATAAGGACCATACAGCTCATGGTAGCTTTCCAGATGAGTATGAATATGCAGATTTTAGGCATATGATAATCAAAAGACCTGGAGGTTCTTTTCCCAGTCTCCTTATATTTCAGTGCTATTTCCAATGCACATTCTGATGATCCTAATTAGGTTTTTCTTCCATATGTGTTAGAATTTAAATTATGATTGTGTGTGTGTATCATTTATGAATAGGCAAGAATGCCATTTCATCTCATAGATCATCTGATCTTGTCGATACAGCACTGACAGGCAGGGGGTGTCTCACAGTTTCAATATTCAGTGTGTTGTGTTGTCTTTTAAGTTGTGTGACTGAAATGCCTCCACAATTCTGGGCCTCCAAATGGATGCATCTTGGATGTGTAAATGGCTTCTTTCCTCAACTGACATGGACAAAAGAGGGTATCTTCAGATTACCACAGAGGTTAGTTTATTCACTTGTATTTATAAGAGTGTGGTGTCCTGGTCAAATGGGGTACTTATCCTATTAACACACACCCAGTCATATCCCCATAGTGAAACATCTGAACTCTGCTGTGGTGCATCACACCAAGTCAGTAGGATTTGGCCTCTGCTCCTATTTTGTATTTTTTCCCAGCAGTTTCTCACATGGATGCTGAGACTGAGCCACACCACACAGTCTGCAGATCCCCGGACACCCCAGGCCATTTCACACCTCTGTGCTCCCATATGTGTTGTCCCCATTGGCTAGAATGCACTCATGATGCTGTTTTCTGGGGAACTCAAGATTTTGCTCAAATGGCACTTCATTCAATTAAACTTCTTCACAAATCTATTCCTAAAAACTCTAGGAACAGTTAAGTACTTTCTTCTGTGTTCTCACATGACTATGTTTAAACTTTGTATATTGATGCTGTATTTTGTTAGTTCATTCAGCACATGTTTACTGGAGATTTTCTCAGTCATGAACTCAGTCTCTAGGTGATGAATAAGACAGAGGACCCTGACTTCCTGGAGTTTACAGTTCTGTAAACATTCCACAACACTGTATCTTATTTACCAGTTTATTGCCATCAACTCAAATAAGAAACACTATTTTTTTCCTTAATTTCCTCTCAAACCATTCACAAAAATATTTATGTTGTAGTAGGCATTATAGAGGGATCATTTTCATTGCCAAAATTGAAAATACCATAAATTTCAAATTTAGACATCTCCCTCCTTAAAAGTTCTTCTACCACTCCACCACTGGAAACTGATCAAATTTGCCAGTAAGTTCCAGCCTTTTGCCATGCTAGTACCTCTCTTTCCTTCTTCAAGGTACATTCAGGGATCTTTGGGTGGTGCAGTGGTTTAGCACCTGCCTTTGGCCCAGGGCGCAATCCTGGAGACCCAGGATTGAATCCCATGTCGGGCTCCCGGTTCATGGAGCCTGCTTCTCCCTCAGCCTGTGTCTCTGCCTCTCTCTTTCTCTCTGTGTAACTATCATAAATAAATAAAAAAATTAAAAAAAAGGTACATTCACATCTTACTTTTCACAATAGTTATTGAGAATGATTTTAACTTCCCATTCCCTTATTTGCTTCCAGGCATACTTTTGAGAACTAAAAACTAATTGAGTAACTGCTAAAACAGTGTCATCTGTCCTGGGTCTTACTTATTCTTTAACAATACGGAAGTAGTATAAAAAATAGGAAATCTTATGTTTTACTATCTTATTCACCATAGGTGACGAAACCAGGGTGGAGATATTTTTCCTTCCATTAATGTGATTTGTGTACCTTATCCAAACTTTTAGAAGGCAGAAGTATCTACAATCAAGTTTGGTTTTAAATAATATCAAAAAATTCTGCTGTAATATAATGCTATATATTGATATAGCATCTATGGCTTTATAAAAGATTTTAACTTTTACTGAGAGCCAGTAATGAAAGGTTAATAGGCTGTAGAAAGATGAATTTAACTTTGTTATGAGACTGGGACTTACTAAAATCTAGGGTGGGTTTACTGAGTTAGAGCCTAGGTTATCTGTAATAAAATATCTTTCCTAGCAAACTTAGAAGAGAGTCCATGTTATACTTTCTTTTCTTGCCATAAATCAACTTCTTCATAGGTCCCTCCTATTCCTTCTGATTTGTTTTTCATTTTTAAAAGGTTTATATTTTAATTCCAGGTAGTTAACATACAGTGTTATATTAGTTTCAGGTATGCAGTATAGTGATTCAACTCTTCCATACGACACCTGGTGCTTATCATAGCACATGTACTTTTTCATCCCCATCACTTATCTACCCCAACCCTCAACTCCACCTCTCTGGTCACCATAGTTTTCTATAATTAAGAGTCTGTTTTTCCTGCTTTCCTCTCTCTCTCTCTTTCTCTTATTTTTTCCTTATTGCTTGTTTGTTTTGTTTCCTAAATTCTACACATGAGTGAAATCATATGGAATTTGTTTTTCTCTGACTTGCGTAGTATAATACTCCCTAGCTCCATTCATGTTGTAGCAAATAGCAAGATTTCATTCTTTTTTTATGTCTGATACAATATTTCATTGTATACAAATGCCACTTCTTCTTTATCTGTTCATCAGTCAGTGGATACTTAGGCTGTTTCCATGATTTGGCTATTGTGGATGCTGCTGCTATAAACATTGGGGTACAAGTAGCCCTTTAAATTATAATTTTTGTATTCTTTGGGTAAATAATTAGTGGCACAATTGCTAGATCTTAAGAAAGTTCTATTTTTAACTTTATGAGCAAGTTCCATACTGTTTTTCCAGAAGGACTGCCCCAGTGTACATTCCCATCAACAGTACAAGAGGGTCCTTTTTCTCCACATCCTTGCCAACACTTGTTGCTTCTTGTGTTCTTCATTTTAGCCATTCCAAGAGATGTGAGGTGGTCAAATATTGTTAAAATGTCTATATTACCCAAGGCAATATACACATTTAATACAATCCCTATCAAAATGTCAGCAGTTCTTTTCACAGAGGTAGAACAAACAAACCTAAAATTTGTATGGAACCACAAAAGACCCTGAATAGCCAAAGCAACCTTGAGAAGGAAAAGCAGGTGCCACAATTCTAGACGTCAAGGTGTATTACAGAGCAGTGGTGATCAAAACAGTATGCTACTAGCACAAAAATAGGTAAATAGATCAATGGAACAGAATAGAAAACCCAGAAATGAACTCACAACTATATGGTCAATTGATCTTTGACAAAGTAGGAAAAAATATCCAATGGGAAAAAGACAGTTTCTTCAACAAATGGTTTTGGGAGAACTGGGCAGCAATATGCAAAAGAATGAAAATGGACCACTTTCTCACACCATACACAAAAACAAATTCAAAATGGATTGCAGACCTAAATGTGAAACCTGAACAATCCTAGAAGAGAACACAGGCAGTAACCTTTTTGACATTGGCCATAGCAACTTCTTTCTAGATAGGTCTTCTGAGACAAGGGAAACAAAAGCAAAATTAAACTAGTGGAACAACATCAAAATTAAAAGCTTCTGGAGAGTGAGGGAAAAATCAGCAAACCTAGAAGGTGACCTATGCAATGGGAGAAGATATTTGCAAATGATATATCTGATAGAGGGTTAGTATCCAAAATACATAACAAACTTGTAAAAATGGGCAGAAGACGTGAATAGACGTTTTTCCAAAGAAGACATGCAGATGGCCATCAGGGAAATGAATATCAAAATTGCAATGAAACATCATCTCATTCTTTCTGATTTTGCCACAGAAATTTTCTGTGGCGGTGGATGTATTGAGAAAACTTTTTATTATTATTTCAAATTCCTACATGTTTAAGGAAGAATTACTTTCTAATCTTTGTGGTGGCTAATATTTTCATGATTCTTTAGATGTAGGTTTGGGTTAATTTGAGTGGAATAGATCTCTATGAGCATAGCTCGATTTTTATTTTGTAATTGTTATTGTCATTACTATTAGTATTTGGTATATTTCATTTCAGAAATTTTTATAGTGTGCTTATATTATTGTAATAAAAATTCATATCATATTTTGTATCTTGATTTGCTCAGTTAATATTTGATGTAGACTTTGAATAGTATTCAAAACCATTTTTTCCCAGCTTTATTAAGAAATAATTGACACATAGCATTGTGTAAATTTAAGGTACATAATGTGATGATTTGATACATTTATAAACTATACCACAGCATTAGCTAACACCTCTATCCCACCACATAATCGCCATTTCTTTTTTTGTAGTGAGACATTTAAGATATATTCTCTTTGCAACTTTCAAGTATGTAATCCGTATTATTGGCTATCATCACTATGCTGTACATTACATCCCCTGAACTTGTTAATCTTTTTTAAAAAAGATCTTTCTTTTATTCTTTTTTAAAAGATTTTATTTATTTATTCATGAAAATACACAGAGAGGAGAGAGAGAGAGAGAGAGAGAGAGAGGCAGAGACACAGGCAGAGGGAAAAGCAGGCTCCATGCAGGGAGCCTGATGCGGGACTTGATCCCGGGTCTCCAGGCTCACGCCCTGGGCTGAAGGCGGTGCTAAACCGCTGAGCCACCTGCGCTGCCCTCTTTTATTTTCTTAATCTCCTTCACCTATTTCACCCACCTCTCACTTCCCTCTGGTAACCACTAGTTTGTTTTCTATAGTTACGTCTTTTGTCTCTTTTTGTTTTGTTCATTTGTTTTATTTTTTAAGTTTTACATATAAGTGAAATTATACAGTATTGGTCTTTCTCTGACTGACTTATTTTGCTTAGCATAGTACCCTCCAGAACCATTCATGTTGTTGCAAATAGCAAGATTTCACTCTTTTTCATGGCTGAGTAATATTCCATCACACACGCACACACACGCACACACACAACACTTTATGCATTCATCTATGGATGGACACTTGGGCTGCTTACGTATCTTTCCCATTGTAAATAATGCTTCAATAAACATGAGCTGCATATATCTTTTCAAATTAGTGTTTTTGTTTTCTTTGGATACTCAGTAGAGGAATTACTGTATTATGTGATAATTCTATTGGTCATTTTTTGAGGGACCTCTGCACCATTTCCCAGAGTAGCTGCATCAGTTTGCATTCCCACCAGAGGTGCACAAGAATTCCTTTTTCCACATCCTTACCAACACCTGTTGTTTCCTTTAATCATTCTAACACGTGTAAGGTGATATTTCATTATGGTTTTGATATGCACACCCCTGATGATTACTGAGGTTGAACAGCTTTCCATGTGTCTATTGGGCATCTATAGGTATTTGGAAATATGTCTGTTCTCTGCCTATTTTTAATTGAATTATGTCTGTCTGTTTATGTATGTATGTGTGTCTGTGTTTGGTGTTGATTGTGTAAGTTCTTTATATATTTTGGTTATTAACCCCTCACTGGATATATCATTTGCAAATATATTCTATTCATTAGGTTGCCTTATCTTTTTTTTTTGATGGTTTCCTTCTGCCTGTGAAAGCTTTTTATTTTGGTGTAGTCCTAAGTGTTTAATTTTGTTTTTGTTTCCCTTGTCTCAGGAGACACATCTAGAAAAATATTTTTATAGCTAATGTCAAAGAAATTACTGCCTATATGCTGTTCTAGGAATTTTATGGTTTCTGTTCTCACATTTCAGTTCTTAACCCATTGAGTTTGTTTTTTGTGTATAGTGTAAGAAAGTGGCCCAGTTTCATTCTTTTGCATGTAACTATCCAGTTTTCCCAGCACCATTTGTTGAAGAGACTGTCTTCTTCCCAATGTATATCTTGCCTCCTTTGTTATAGATTAATTGATCATAAAAGTGTGGCTTTATTTCTGGACTCTCTATTCTTCTCCATGGATCTATTCTGATTTCTGAGTCTATTTTTGTGCCTGTATCATGCTGTTTTAATAACTATATCTTTGTAGCATATCTTGAAATCTGGAATTGTGATACCTACAATTTTGTTTTCTTTTTTAAGACTACTCTGGCTCTTCAGGGCTTTTGTGGTTCCATTCAAATTTTAGTATTATTTATTCTAGTTTTGTGAAAAATGCTGTTGGTATTTTGATAGGGATTGCATTACAGAATTTGTTAATCTTATAACTGGAAGTTTGTTCCTTTTAACCAATGTCTCTTCATTTTCCCCTCCCCAAGCCTCTGGTAACCACAACTATTTATGATCTGTTTTCTGAGTTTGTCTTTTTTAGATTCCACATATAAACAATATCATATAGTATTTGTCTTTTTTGTGTCTGACTTAATTCACTTAGCATAACACCCTCAAGATTCATCCACATTGTCACAAACAGCAGGATTTCCTACTTTCCCATGGGTGAATAACATTCCATTGTTCATATACACAGCTTCTTTTTTATCCATTTATCTGTTGATGGACACAGGTGGTTTTCATATCTTAGCTATTATGAATGATGCTACAATGAATATGGGGCTGCAGATATCTGTAAGATCATGCAAAACCCAAATTTTTAATGACTGCATAATACTTCATTAAATTGATATCAGTGTTCACATTACCATTTCCCCAGGGAAGGTTGCTTATTTTCATTTTAAAAATAAGTATAAATACTTATGTGATTAATTGATTAATTGTTACTTGGATTTGATTCGTTCATGTTTTAAATTCCTAAGGATGCAATTGCTGTCAATAAAATAATTTTTTTAAGTTTTTGATTTCTTAAGTTTCCCAAAGATTTAAGGCAGTATACAATTCTACCAGTTAAATAGAAAAATTACTGTTTTATTGCTCACCAGCCTGTTATATGCAAAATCACTAAAGACACATATAAAAGATGTTACCTCTTTGTTACTACAAGGAGTTAATTACTATATTGCTATAATTGGAGTTATGTTATTACATTTTTATATATTGGTTATTAGTTGCTTTTTCTCTTTTGCAAATTACTTATTTTGTGCCTTCTGATTTTTTAATATATTATAGTCTTAGTGATTTTTTTCTTTAAGGATTTTATATGTAATAAAGTTATTTCCCTGGATTATAGTTCTTACAATTTTATTTTCTTTTTAATCCTTTTAATATTTGCTGCTGACACTCAAAAATTTTAAAATCTTCATCAGATCTGTAGATCCTTTCTCATATGCTAGAAGTTAGAAGACTGGAGTAGATGTTCTCGACATCCAACCTTTCAATTTTGCAAGTTTTAGGGTTTATGATTTTATCATGGAGAATCAGCTTACATTTTTTGGAAATATGCCTTCAGATAATGTGTCTTAGTGGGTATTATCTACTATTCATATTTCAGAGCATCAGTTTCATAGAGAATACAGAATTTAAATTTTATATTAAAATGCTAAGAAGCACACTAAAAGCCCCAAACAATGGAAAAGATTCAATACATAATTTAAGATAATTTTATATAAAAATAATTGAAAAAGTAGCTGTGATTTTAAACTGTTTGGCCATGTGCTTTATTACTATACTTCACAGTGGCTAAGAAAACACAGCTAGGTTGTCTATTCTGGTTCTAAAACCTACAGGCTTCTTCTATACCTTTTTGCTTTAGTGATCAGAGAACTCTATTATCATTGTTATAGTAACATGGATTCAATAATAATTAAAATTTATTGAGAGCCTATGATGTGCTTTCTACTCTTCTAGGTGCTGGTGATACAAACAGATAAATCTGCTGGAGTTTACATATGAAGGAATTGCATAGTATAATAAGAAAAGTTGTGATGACTACTTTGAAATCCCCTCACCTTTTTTTTAAATAAGGAAGACCATAGAAAAATATTGTGGCAAGGAGAAACAATTTAAATAAATATAACTGTGTTCCTTAATATAGTAGTTGGAAAATTTTGATGCTGATGAAAGAAACCCCAAAATAAAAAAATCCCCAAAGTTATTTCTTTGAACAGAGAAGAATCCATGGACTCTTGAAATTCATTACTTCTTTGCAGCCTGGGAATGGCTTTAACTCTTAGGGGTAAAGGTTCTATCTAATATATTTTCTAATCAACCCTCTACATTCCAGTAAAATGAATTAAATGAAAATGTAGCTTCTCACCTTCAATAAGCTATAAATAAAAACTTCAATCTACATGTCAGCTCAAGTTTCTAACTCATGTTTTCTTCAAGATATCTACATATCATTAAGGGCTCTGATCTCAGAGTCTGCTATATAACTTGGGCTAACATTTTGAACATCATTGCTGGGGAAATGTGAGATAGTCCACTAGAGAGGATGGAAGGAATTATTTTGGGCCAACCAAAGTTGTGGATGAGCCTGTTCTCACTGGCTGGGACAAGGACTTCCTTCTCAGTTGTATCTGTTCTCTCTTTTCTTTCTGTCTTTTTAGCAAGGAGACTGTCTTTGGGATCTTCAAGATGCATGAAAGCAAAAGTTACTCAAAGTAAATCAAGAAAAAGACAATGATCAGAAGGATTCAAGGAAGACTCCCAGAACTCAATCATGGAAACACAATTGAGGAGTTCCTAGCTTTCCAGTTTCTCTTTTATACGTGTCCTACTTTGATGCTTGTTCTCACCCCTCCCACCCCACCCCGACCTCCCAGGTTTATGGTGGTATAATTGACAAAATTATAATATATTTAAAGCATACATCATTGTAATTTGAGATTCCTATGCATTGTGAAAGGATTTCTCCAACAAGTTTCTGCACATCAAGGTTCACATCAATTGAAATAAACTTTCCAAATACAGATATGTGTATGTGCAGTAGTTTAAATTCCATTCTCCCAAAGTCTTTTGATGGCAAGTGGTAGCTGTATTAGGTAATATGTACCTAGTGTTTTCTGCATGCCAGGCCCTTATGCCAAGTGCTTTGGAAACTTCTTCAAATCTCATAAACCTATGTGGAAGTTACTATTTTCTCTATTTTAGAATTGAAAGGTTATGTGACTTATTCAAGGTCACACAGCTAGTAATGTTAAATAATTGAGATTTGAACTTAAGCAGTCTGGCTCTAGAGTCTATAGTCTTAACCATCATGCTCTCAAATGGTGCTAATGGAAGGTTTTCTGACATTTCCAAATGTACTTGGTTTTATTGTTGTACATGGAAATGCAGGCTATTCAATTGGGTGCCAGTCCTACGTGCATCATGATGGAACTTCACAAAACTGACATTTAATGTCAATGCAAATCAATCTGTCACACAATGACATTGTGTTTGAGGCAGAGATAAAACGTTATTGTGTGTGACTTTGTTGAGTATCATTCATCCTTTTATTTATAGCAAATTGTTGATTTAAAATTATTCAACACCTATTTATGAGAAATTGGTAAAGTCAATTAATAATAATAAATTGAAAGCTGGAGATCACTTCTTTTTCATCTAACATGGAAGACAAGGAGTAGTTTGAAATAAGTCCCTTATAATGAATCATTTTGCCATTCCTATGTAATTTCAATGCAATCCAGAATAAATATGACTTCATTCTGGAACTGGGGCAATGTCAATGACCAAGGAGCATCAAAACTACTGAATATTTTTATTTCTGTGTACATATGTGTATCCACCAACCATACTGAAATTCAGAAGGCAGTATGGTAGAATGTGAATTAGGTAGACTTTAGAGTCAGACAGATTTTAATTCAAATCTTAATTATAATGAAAACTCTCAGGAATTGATAATTTTGTGATTTCACTTTCCTTTCTTCATCTGGAAAATGGTAATTGTTGTGAAGATTAAAAAAGGAAATGATCTTTCCATTAGAGCAGTAACTGTTAGAAGATTATTTAGCCTTCCTTGACTTCCTTATTTATAAAATGGAAACATTAATGTCTATTTTTCTAGGTGATTGTGATGATTTAATGAGAAATATAGGTAATGGGCCCAAATTTCATTAATTCCAACCTAGTAGGTACTCAAATACCTGATTTCTTTTCTTCATCCTCATTTCTGAACTTCTGAACAGTCACCTGTCTTTTGATGAAACTGTTTTCTGAAATATTCAGGTTACTTATATATGGAACAATATATTTGAACAAGTGAGTTGCTATGAGAATTCAGGAAGATAAAAAATAAGGTATATAGGCCAATTATAGAATTAATGCAAAATCATTCTAAGCATTTCACAGCAATTCAGAATCTCTTTCCAACTCGTCTGTAATCAGATCATCTGGTGTCCTAACTTGGAGAAGCCTAGCTTCAAAGCTTCACTCCTTGTGTACCTCATTGCAGCCACCACTGACTTTAGTAGTTCCATAACTGAATTTGCTACAAGATTGATTTCCCATCATGTGCTATTCTTATTGCTCATTTCCTACTTCAAGTCTTGCATTCGATTACAGGAAGTCTAGGGATGTTAGTTTTCTTACTTCTACATTAGGAGGTAAAACTTTTAATGTAAAAAAAATTGCCAAAATTTTGGAAAGTGTTCAAAATGGTGATTATCCACAAATGATGCATGTTCAACCTTCCATAATTAATGTAGGTATTCTCCTATGACTGGATATTAAAGTTGTTTCTGAATCTTTACTTTTTAAAATAATGTTGTGCTGAATATTGGTTATAAATTGGCTTTAAAAATTCTTTGAGAGTAGAGTAGTATTGTTGAGTAAAACCTTGCTGTGATTCTTACCATTGGTAGAATAGTCCCATGAAGTTGTTAATACTCCTGACATTTGTGGTTTTATGTTCGCTTCACCATTATCTTGAGCATTATCAGTTAAAATGTTTTTTAGAGTGTCGATTTTATAGCTAATTTGCATTTCCACAATGACTAGTAATATTAACATATTCTCACTTTGATTACTGGTTTTATTCCTTTCAGGATTTTATTTTGTGTGAATTCTTTATCTATATACTGTGTTTGTAATTCTATTGGAGTTTTAGTTTTCTTCATAATGATTTGTAAGAAGTTTTACATAGCAAGATTATGAAAATTTGTCTAATTTCATTAGGCTTTAAGTTGGTTGTCTTGGTACTATTTATTGAATTGTCTTTGATTTATTCATTCATTTATGATCTCTCCTCTGTAATGTAAATAAAATGGGTATTTTAGGCTATCTTTATTTTAAAAATAATCTATACATTGATTATTCATTGCTAATCTATATAAAAAAATTTTGAATTGTTCTCACTTTTTTTATCCTATCAGGTAAACTCTAGAATCACTTTGACATATTAGTGATTTTGCATCTAAGTAGGGAAATATATGTCTCTCATTTACTTTCTTCCTGTTATTATGATAACAGATAACTTGCTTTGAGCATCAAGGTTAAATGCAGTCCTTTTTCTACCATGTACTTTGATCCATGTGTCTATACATATCTATCATTTTATACTGATTTTGTATGAGATGAGTCTAAGCCAAGCTGAGTCAGTATTATATCAGAGCAGGAAAGCAGAAAGCCTATCTAACATTGGGCGTATGCCAATCTTCTTGAGGCAAAATTCTTGGAAATGGCTTGGTAGTGTGTCTGTACCATATACATTTTGCCTTCCTTTCTTTAACCCATGAAAAAGTCATTTTACATCTGGAGGAGCAGATCCTACACTTGTTCACTAGATTATATTTTCTTTTGCCTGTTTGAAGTGTAGAAAGTGCAAAATAAAAATACCCATTACAATACAAACTGAGTTTTTTTTTTAAAGATTTTATTTATTTATTTATGAGAGACACACACACACAGAGAGAGAGGCAGAGACACAGGCAGAGGGAGAAGCAGGCTCCATGCAGGGAGTCTGATGCGGGACTTGATCCCGGACTCCATCCCGGGATTCCAGGATCACGCCCTTGGCCGAAGGCAGGCCCTAAACTGCTGAGCCACCCAGGGATCCCCCAAACTGAGTTTTATTGACTTATGCCATTGACAGAGAACACCAAACATACAATTCTTAAATGACATCTTGTTAGGGGAAATCAGGTATCAGAAGTAGGGTAAGTCCTTAGGTTTGTTGAACTTAAAGGTAGAATCAATTTAAGTGACATGAGATTTTGAATATCATTGAATAACTGATGAAGATAGTTCTTTAGGTTCTCAGTATTGCATGACCAATGGAATTTGTTGTATAGGTTCTCAGACCTCTATCCTTTGGTCATTCTCGAGTGAGGCCAGAGGGTCAGTCTTAAAATCAGTGTATGCCAAATTTACACTACAGTCCTGATTTCTAGGTGACGTCCTTAACTCACAGCAGTTCAGAGTCAAACAAGGGTTTGCCCTACTTGCTTCTTTTGTCAGATGATTGATTAAGTGGTAGGATCATCTGATGTGACAGTGGATGTGCAGCAGTATTTACAACTCATGAGAAGCCACACTTGACAACTTGCTATATACACCAAGAATCAGAGCCCGAATGCTTTGGAATCATGATCCCTAAATACCAAAATCTATAAAGAAAACACATCGCACACTCCCCCTTCCCCACCTCCCCCCACACTCCCTTTTGATCTGTTTTGGACAGTCAGGGGTCATCACCTTCAGTTGGATGAATTGTTCTACCTGACCAATTATAGTTAACCAAATTCAGTATGAAGTATTTAAAATTACAGAGGTACCATCATGGCTAGCTAATAGAATGTGAAAGCTATTTAATTATTTATTTTATTTGTGCTAAATAGTTTTAGACCTGCTTTCTAAGGCATGAACATTAGATACTAGGAAAATATCATTTATAATTTTGATCTAGTGATAAATTTCTGACCACCTTTTCTAATTCCGTGACCTTTATTGTAGAAATTGTTGCTCACTTGGTGCATATAAAATGTGGATCAGTAATTAATCTAATTCTCCAGAATAGCTTATAGTAGCTTTGTTTTGAAAATTTTGGGAATGCACTTAAATGAGACCTGAAGCACAGAGGTATGGTGATTATGAGTACCTGAAACTTTTGACTAATTACCAGTATAGACAAGTAAAATTTTGTTATAGTAAACAAGTAAGGGTTTGAGGGCCACATAAGACAGGACCTGTTGGAACACAAATTTTGTTGTGGAAGTAAATGGTTAATGTAATAAGAGTGCCAGTTATCTCTTATTTTGAGAAGAGAGTTTTTCTCTAGATATTGTTGAATGATTCCTGTAAGGATGTTGGAGAATCTCTGAGGAGATTCTCTATATTATGAAAACATAGCCTCACTGTTCATTCCCATTCTTGCTGGCTTTTTGGCTTCTGTTGAGAACACTGTAATAATATTTATAAAAATCTTTTTTACTGTTAGACAGTCAAGTCCAATTTTTACATGACTGTATATTATAGTTGATATCATGGTTATATATGAGGTACTAGAAATGTTCTGTGGATGACTCTGAGTATTTAAGTAAATAGTGATTAAATTTTTATCTGATGTACTGAGAGTGTATGGCAAACCCAAGTAACTGTGGTTTAGGGTCATTGTTGTCAAAATCTGTAAGAATCTTATGATATAGCATAATGTAGAGACTTGCTGAATCACCATTTTTTACATGTGAAACTAATGTAACATTGTGTGTCAACCATACTTCAATAAAAGTATATAAGAATCTTATGATAGTATTGAATAATTCTATCTTGAACAAAATGGTGTATGAATATGACTAGAGGAAGTCTCTTTACTATGACTATGGTGCAGAGGCTCCTTTATTAGCAATTTATGACTGAAATTCAGCAAAATGGCAGGAAATAGACAACTATTAAAGTAAGAATGCTGGATGACAGATAGTACGTTATTCTTTGCCTCTGGGAATCTGGTTGGTCTAGTTTCAAAGATCTTGGGTGGAAACTGTGTATTCTATGCTGTTATCATATTGACCTAAATAATCTTGAGTTAGCACTCTCCTGAAGATCATATGCTTCTGGAGAATTCTTAGGGATTCTCATCTTGAAGTGTTCAGTTGGGATGATCTACCTATATTCTGAACATAGCTTGTGACTTTTAAATTGTGAGACATATATCCACGGATCCACCCTGTTGGAGTTTTACTGCTTTTTTTTTTTTTTTGTTAAAAGAACTTGATAGTGTCCTTTTCACTGGGGATCAAAGGCTGTATTTCTCTGATATCTCTTTTGGAAGATCAGTTCTTCAGGTTCTAGGTCATACAAGGATTGCTGGATGGACTTTGAGGAGGGCTGACCATATCTGTTGATAAAACTGAGCATATTACATTAGTCCCTTTCTGAATTTTAGCCATATTTACTTGTATCAAGGCAGAGTCTAAGATTACAAATTATATTACTAAATGCATGGTTGGCTTGTTATTAAATCATAGGAAGAGACGGATGACTTTAAAGGGAGTTGATATTACTGTCTTTAGGCTAAGGACAAGACCTTGGCTAAAAAAGTATATTCAAATTCTTTTGAGAATTTGACTAACTTTAAACTGATAATTTAATTTGTTTTGCCTGAAAAGTAAGGATGCCCCAAAATTAGCGTAATGCCTTGCAGAGTTCTTTAACCACTGTCCCAGTGTAATGGGTATGGTTACTAGAAAGGTAATTTAGATTTGCGAAGTCTAAAACAAAATAACTCTCTCTTGCTGTCAAGTTGTTACTCTTTGACAAGGAAAAGCTTTAATGACCCTGAAAACAAGCATGCAACAAGCAGAGTAAAAAAATAAAATTCCATTTTGAGAGTCAAATAGAGTCTGAAGTTGGTGCCATTCATGCCCCCATCTTTACAATTTTGCTAGGATTACATTTTAGCAGGTAAGACGAGCAGTAGAGATGTCCTCAGCGAATTTTCCAAATTTCCCCCACATTGTTTGTGTACAATGATGGCCAGATTGTCCTTGCTGTGGTGTGGATTTTATGAAGCATCTTAGGAAGGTTCCATTCGATGTCATCTGGTACTACCAGTCAGCTATCCTGGGAATGTCAGAGCTTATCTCCATGTAACTTACATTCATATAGTTTCCAGTATTTGTTCTTTGGTGTAAGAGCATTCCTTGATGAATGTTAGCATTCTATAATGGTTTATTTGAGCACTTCTAAAATCTAGGTGTTTGAGGCATCACAGACACAAATACCCTTCTTAAGGACTCTCTGCTTGACATAATGATAAGCTAGTCTCTTGGTTTCTAGGTCATCCATTTTTAAGATAATTTTTGCCTCTTAGAGTAGCTGATTCCTTTGTCAGCAATGGAGCATCTGGAAGTTCCTTGACTCCAAATCATTGTAGATCAGAATCCATATTGTGTTTAGAAAAAATTACTCTTTTCTTTTTAAAAGATTTTATTTATTTATTTTGAGAGGGAGAGAGAGAGAGAGAGAGAGAGAGAGAGAGAGAGAGAGAGAACAAACAGGGAAGGGGCAAAAATAGAGGGAGAGAGAGAGAGTCCCAAGCAGGCTCCACGCCCAACATGGAGTCTCACATGGGGCTCAATCCCATGACCCCAAAATCACAACCTGAACCAAAGTCGAGAGTTGAATACCCTGCTGACTGAGCCACCCAGGCATTCCTAGGAAAAAATTACTCTTTGCAAAGCATCCCAAATCATGGGTAATTCCAAAGATCTGTCATGGGCATTTTATTTTGGGTCACCCAAGATGGCAAGGGACCAACTACTCAATGGTTTTATTTTGCAAAGCCATTAACTTTGTTTTGGGTCTTACTCTGCTTTTGTTCTGAGACTCTCTCAACATGTTTGGGCAAATGCTAAAAGTCTGTTAGAACTATTTCCCATTGGAGTATTTGTTTACATACCACATCCTGCATTTATAGCTTAAGGCTATTCATAAATGGTGAGAATAGTGCAGCAGAAGCATCTGCCTGTGGATCTATCCTGAATGTTGACTGAAGTTATTGGAAAGGTGATTGCTAAGACCTCTGATTTACTTGCCCTTTCTTTGCTTGCAAGACTAGATTGGTATCTAGCATTTTTTTACTGGAGATATAACAAGTATGATCCTCAGTTAGGGTTGCCCCGCATTTTGTGCTTTTTAAAATTCCTATTCTATTTGGTGGGCCTTGAAAATAACTTCACTTTGGGAATATTTCCAATAAGATGTTTCTGTTGTTGTTTTTGCCAGACTTCAGCATCAAAGATCAAATGCATCTATAAATACAAGTATTAGTTATTATTAGTTATTATAGGTCAGGGAGATTGGGATTCCAAGTTCCCCATACTATTAAAAGTTTTCAGTAAATTTCTACTTTTCCTTTCAAAGTTTGAGGAAATATGTGATAATTATCTGGTAGACAAAGGCCAGATCTTAAAATCTACCTACAAGTATGTAATCCTGTTTCAGTGATCCTATTTTTGAAGGAAATTGTGAGGATTAGGATAACACCAGAGAGGGGGGGACGTTGGGTTAATACCAGGAGAATTTGGCTAAAAGGAAAGAAAATCTAGGTGAAAAAGATAAAGGAAAAATCGGGAGACTATCAGAGGAAGGAAAAGCTATTGTAGAAGATAGGCAATGAATAGAGGAACAAGATTTTGATGGGTTCAAAAGTGAAATGTTTGTAAATTTTCACATATTTCATTGAGTTTGGGCAAAGAAGCATTTAATGAATATATATATAATATCACATATATATGAATGTATTTGGATAATGTGTTTTGCTTAATATTAAAGCTTTAATGAAGAGTTAAGAGATTTTTGCTCCAACCAAAGGCAAATGGCCATTGATTATTAGAAATTTTACTTCCCTTTTGCTCTAAGATGCCTCCACAATGGGGAATTTTGGTTACATCCCAAGTTCCCCTTGGTGATACTATAATTCCAAATTATTTCTAGTGAAGTTGCAACATTTTATAAGAGGTACAAGCAGGTATTCAGACTGGCAGAAGCACAAACTCAGAGATAATGAACTCAATATACTTTCAGCACACAGGCATTTTTTCTGTTTCTTGAATATCTACATTCGTTTTTATCTCAGGCTCACGATATTTGCCATTTCCTCTATTGTAGGTGCTCCTTTATTTCATTTGGTTTTCCATTCACAGGATACCTCCACAGAGCTGTCTTCCTTGATCACTCAATTTAAAATAGTCTGATCTCTCTATTTTTAAATAACACTTACCATGCTTGATACTTGTTATATGTGCCTATGTTTTTGGCTTATTATTAACTCCATTAGGGTAGGGCTTTGTTTCATTTGTGTGTTGCTATATCTCTGCCATCTATAATTGCTTCTGTCACATACCGGGTGCTTAATATATATTTATTAAATGAGCTAAAATACAGCCTTGCATAGTCCAGAATCTGTCTGACTGGGTAATATTGCTGCCTAATAACTTATTTTCTCTTTTTTAACAGCTTTATTGAAATATAATCCATATATCACATTATTCACCCATTTAAAGTGTACAATTCAATAGTTTTTAGGGAATTCACAGATAATTGTAACTATCATTACAAATTTTAGATCACTTTTATCATCTCAAGGAGAAATTGTGTATCTTTTGCTATCATCCTCTTATCTTGTTTCCCCCATGTATATATATACTTCTTGACAAATGATCTAAATGCTGAGTCACCATGGTTAGACATTATATGTAGCATAAGAAGGGCCTTACACAGTACCTGATGCACAGTTGGTAGGCAGCATGTGTATGCCGTTCCTCATTTATCTTTTAATCCTTTTGACAGCCACACAGCCAGAGATATTTTTCCTAATTCTTTGAATATAGAAATTGGAATCTAAGGAGTTAAGAAACATCTTTATGGTCACATAACTGGTCTCCAAAACTCTTCTTTGATGGTGGTAACAGGGAGTTTGTGTGAAATTCACAACTAGCAGTTCCTATTGGTAGTTACATGGCACTCTGTTTTGATGCATGGCAATGATGATCAGGAAGGAGGGTCTCAGGGTATTTAGGTAGGGAGGCTCAATAGATTAAGCATCTAGTTCTTGATTTCAGCTCAGGTCATGATCTCAGGGTGGTGAGATCAAGCCCTGCTCTGTGTTGGCAGGGGGGCCTGCTTAAATTAAGATTCTCCCCAACTCTACTCATGCTTGCATGTGCACACACTTTCTCAGGAAAAAAAAAGGGAAGGTCTCATTTTACACTAATGAGGAATACAGTTTTGTACAAAAGTTACAAATAGAAGTGCACTTGATGAAGGTGCTAACTGCTTTTTACTTTTGCTGTAAATAATGATAATTTGGACTTAAGTTGCAAGAGGTGTTTAGAAACCCATTTTTACCCCTCAGAACAGCCATACATCTGTTTTAAACTGAAATGGTGATAATTTTCTATTTTTCCATTCATGTCTGTATTCACTTATTCAGCAAGTGTATTTTTGAGATCCTATAATATTCCAGGTATCTATAGTCTTCTAATTTGGGAATTCTTTTTCCCAAGGAAATGATCTTCAGATAATTAGGCATAGACCAAAAAAAAAAAAAGCTTTATGAACAAGGATGTTAACTATATTATTGTTTAAAACAAAGAAAAATAGGAAACTACTGAAATATCCAATAACAGAAATGGTTAATGGATGCATTACTAAATCTAAATATTATGTAAGTAGCTAAAACAAATTACACTTAATTACTCAGGAAATGCTTAGAATATAGTGTTAAGTAAACAAAGTAATGTTGAAAACTCAGAAATAGTAGACCAACTATAAATAAGTAAGTACACAGATAGATGGCTTGGGGAAGTATTCTGTGGTACACCAGGCTAAATTTGGTCCCTCTTATTTTAAGGTCCTAAACTACCTTTCTTTTATTATATGTGTATAATACATTTGTAATTGCTTTGCAATTGCACATTTGTAATTGCTTGAGTGCAATGTCCACCACTTCCACTAGAATAAAAATTCAATGATGGCAGAGACTGTCCTCCAGCACCTAATATAGTGCCTGATGCAACTATGCAATAAAATATTGAGTCCATAAATTAATTAAAATAGGATGCCTAACTGACTTGGTTGAGCATGAGACTCTTGATTCTGTCTGAGGCCATGATCTCAGGGTCCTAGGATTGAGCCCGATTGGACTCCCAGCTGAGCAGGGAGTCTGCTGGAGATTTCTCTCTCTCCCTCTGCCCCTCCACCCAGGGCACTTGCTTGTGTGCAGATACTCACTCATGTGTTCTCTCTCTTTCTCTGTCAATAAATCTGTTAAAAAATTAATTAATTAATTAATTAAGAAAAAGGGGAAGTCTGTAACTACATTAAATGCTGGCAGCCTTGTTGAAAGAAGATGAATAAATGTGAGTTCTGGAATCAGATATTTTAAGTTTTTGTTAAGTGGCACTATTTCTTGCTGCTATCTCTAGGTGTCCTTAAGCCTCTTTTCATTTTCTGTAAAATGATAATGATTATATTACCTTATCTCATAGCGTTGTGGTAAGGATTAGATGATGTAGGTAAAGCCCAATGCACTGAGAAAGTGTTCAGTAAGTGACAGCAGTTATGATTATTGTTATTTTCTTCTGTTCTTTCCCAGTTTTCCAGTGTGAATCTATTCATTTATGATTAGGAAAATCAAGCTTAGAATAAAAAATAAACAAAATTGATATATAGTACAAGTCTTCCTCCTTATTTGTCTTAACGAGGAATTTAAAATATGTTGACTATTGACTGGTATGTCTTCTACTTTTTGAAAGTATTGTGAAACTTTTTCTTTTCCATGAATCCCTACTTCTTACTGTTTGGAAGGCACTAAAAAGCCCATGTTAGCAAAATCTGGAGATGATAAATTTATTCTCAAGTGAAAGATTTTATGGCATAGAAAAATAGTTTGTTGAGTGCTCCCCACACATATACTCATACTTTTCTTTAAGTTCAAGTGCCTGGGAAAATCATCTAAGAGATTCCAGTCAGGAAAATGCCAGAACACCCTCATGGGTTGTTAACTGTGTTGTACAGCTAGAGGCTTATATTGGTTAGCACACACTGTGAAAACCAATTCCATATTCATCTCTATTGCCACCTCAAATAATAAAACTTCTGGCAAACTCTAACTTCTTCTTCAAGACTAAAGTTAAATATTATCTTCACTGAGAAGTTGTTCATGACCCCCAGGCAGAGTTAAGTTTACTTCGTTTTTAGGTTTACTATGTTTATTGCATTTATCTGTTTTCATTAAAAATGTCTCTAAGGAAAAGTATTTATCTTATTATATTTTTGTACCATCTGTGCTTGGCAAAGTGCCTGATGTGGGACATGGTCAGGAAATACTTATTAAATGAATGAGTTAATGAGTGAATGAAAGAATATTATAGAGATTTTTAATCAAGCAGGATTCATGATCATAAAAAAAAGAGGCAGAGAAAATATAATTTTGTTTAAATTTCTAGGGCTCAGTGCAAAAAATGCTTCTGATCACATGCCAAAAGAGTATTGATCAACACTGATTATTTTGTTGTTGTTTTTTTAGTTAATTATAAACACCACTTGCCAAGTCCTTAATTGTAGGAGTCTTGTCTCACTCATCTTTGGGTCCCTTGTTTCTGGCATTGTGCTTAGATCATGAAAAGCCTTAATTTCTTTAGGTACATTCTGCAAAAATCCCCTTACAAGACATGTTTCTGATAAAATGGCTCTTGATTTTTAATTCTCAAGCTTCATCTCTAATTACAATATTTTCCATGTGATATTAATTTAAGAAAAACTACATTTAAATCCTTCAAATTAAATACATTTTAAACAAATTGATGTGAGGTAAGTCTAGAGTTACATTGTAGATACAGCTGGTAGTTTGTCAGAATCACATGAAGTAGGCCTGTAGTAGGTGCCAGAGTCTCTTCCTTGGAAAATTTCTTAGCTTACTGGTAAATACAGATAAGCCAGCAATTGCAGTGACCTGAGCCTAGAAGGATGTGCTGGGAGTTTAGGGGAGTGGAAGGAGGACTATGTCACTAGCCCAATCTAGGTGGGTAAGGATTAGCTGATCCTTTCCAGGGAAGGTGAAGAGTTGAGCTGAATTTTTTTATGGTGGTACTTTTCTATCTGGGCAGAGAAGAAGGAGGAGTTTCTAAGGGGAGAAATACATGCAAAAACACAGAAGTAAGACATAAATTGATGGTCTGCTTTGGAAGCCTGAGTAGGTCCATATGAGTAGACGGTAGGCTGTGTTTGTGGGAATGGTAGAAATTAGGGTTAAGAAGGAGACAAGAGAAGGCATGGCATTATACAGCATGATAGGGCATTAGACTTTTTGCTGAAGACCATGGGGTGTTTGTTATAGGAGGGCATTAAGATGGCACTAGCCTGTTGATGAAAATTTATGCATTTGCCATGGAGAAGGAGAGAAGTAAGTCATTAGAATAGATCTAACAGTAGAATCCATGAGAACAGCAGAGAAGAACCTAGATTTGAAGTGTTTGGCCTGAAAGATTGGATGATTGGTGATGTCATTTATTCATTCATTTATATATTCAAAAAATTCAGCAAATATCACTTTAGCACCTGCCTTTGGCAGAGCATGGTCTTAAAAAATGTTTTTTAAGATTTTATTTTAATTCCAGTTAGTTAACATACAGTGTTATATTAGTTTCAGGTTTACAATATCATAATTCAACAATTCCTTACATCATCCTCTGCTCATCATGGCAAGTATGCTCCTTAATCCCTATCACTTGTTTCACCCACACCTCCCCACCTCCTCTCTGGTAACCATAAGTTTGTTCTCTATAGTTAAAAGTCTGTTTCTTGGTTTGCCTCTCTCTCGGATGGAGCACCGTTTTAAGCACTATGGATAAACTGATGAATAGTTATGGGCTTCACAGCCTAGCAGGGAAGACAGAGATCTAGACAAACAGTGAAAATACATTGTGTTAATTGCAATATATGTATTTTTAAGTTATAAGGTAGCCTGAGGAATTACAATAAGATGTTTTCTCAGAAAAAAATGAAACAGGTAATGATTTTTTTTTTTAATTGAGTCTTGAAATAGGAGTAGAATGCTCCAACTGTACAAGGGGGAAAGTTTATTTCTGGGGAGGGAACATCATGAGCAAATGCACGATGATTTAAAAAAAACCACAAGTAGCTCATATTATTTAGGTATAAATATTGAAGTAGTTTGGAGATGGGGCTGGTATGTGGTGCTAAGCTGGAGTTAGCCATGATGACTCTAGTGACTATGCTAAGGATTTTGGACTATACCCAGGCAAGTCAGTAGTTCTTTACACATCAGACTCATTGAAGACATCAAATACATTTCCGGTACCTGTACTCATCCTAGGTTTCCTGAATTAGAGAGTTCAAATGTATGCCTCTAGTATATGTTATTTTTGTAGCTTTATTGACCAGTCTGATCTGGCAAGTCAGTGGTTCTTCACACATCAGACTCATTGAAGACATCAAATACATTTCCGGTACCTGTACTCATTCTAGGTTTCCTGAATTAGAGAGTTCAAATGTATGCTTCTAGTATATGTTATTTTTGTAGCTTTATTGACCAGTCTGATCATGGACTCAGCCATGCCAGAGAATGGTAGAATCATTGAAAGTTTGTCTTTTTTATTGCCACATGAAGTACTCTTGCTTTTCTATCACTGTGGTATGACCTACAGCTGTCTTAAAAAAATACAAATTAGGGGGATGGGGGTGACTGGGTGATGGGCACTGAGGTGGGCACTTGATGGGATGAGCACTGGGTGTTATTCTATATGTTGACAAATTGAACACCAATAAAAAATGAATTTATTAAAAAATAAAAAAATACAAGTTGGATTATAATGCTTATTGTCCAATCTTAAAATAATGAATTGCCATTTTCTAAACAAATTCATCAAATAAATAGAATCTGATGACTGTGGGATCAGCCTCCCTTTTGGATGTATCCTTGCTAGAAGTCACATAATGTGAAAATTACCATGAATAATTTTTCAAAACCACCTTAATTATTAAAATCTTCCCAACATATATACTTGGATAATTCAATAGATTCTTAGGAAAGATTCAGATGCTGAAGGTTGGTACTTGCCCTTTTCATAAAACCCATGGAAGTCTATATTTATCTAGAATTAGAGAAAGATTAGCAACAAATTATGGTTTTGAAAAAGCTGATAAAAATTTCATCACAAAACTCAGAAATGGATAAATTTTTTCTAATCACATGGCATGTAGAAAGGAAGGAAACCTTTTCAAATGCAACAACATGGATGAACCTGCAGGACATTATACCAAGTGAAATAAGTCAGTCACAGAAGGACAAACACTGCGTGATTCCACCTGCATGAGATGTCTATATTCAAAGTCATAGAAGCAGAAAGTAGAATGTTGTCAGGGGCTGGAGGGAGAGGGAAACAGGGAGTTGCTCCACAAAAGGTATAAACTTTGAGTTATAGAAGGTGGGTAAGTTCTAGAGATCTGCTGTGCGGCATTGTGCCCATAGTCAACAACACTGTATTGTGCACTTAAAAACCATGAAGAGGTAGATGTCACGTTAAGTGTTCTTCCCACAATAAAAATAAATAAATAAAAAGAAAATCCCTGTATTTTCAGTGGCAGTTGTCTTACTCCTCTCAGTTTGCTTAGTAATTAGTGAAGGAAATGTCTTATAATGTTTGATAGGTAAGGCAAACACGAGCGAGATCTATTATCTTTTGTTATCAGAATAGCTAAGCTACCCAGCCTGAAGACGGGAAATGAAATGATTTCAAGCAAAAAAATAAGTGATTTCCCTTCCCTGATGAAATGACAGTGAGAGCATATGAAACACTTGGGAGATGGGCTGTTCATGCTGTATCACAGCTTGAGGTTTGAGCAATCAGTTGTAAAGAACTCTGGAATTCACTCCTCAGTTCTGAGTGGCATCTAAGCTAATTCAAATCAGCATATTGAATACAGGATGGAGTATAGATATTGGGAAAGAGAAAGTAACTGAGGTAGGAAGTTCCTCCTGTTTTAATGCTTTAGAAACTGCTAGCATTGTTTGGAATTGGGAAATCAAGAGTTAAAGAATTATATGACTAGAGAAACTAAAAAAAAAAAATCATTCAGTTCAGTTTTTCCTGCCTTCCATTTAAATCTATTTTCTTTGAACAATCTTGCTTTTCATATAATCCTTAAATTATAAAATGATTTCTACATAGTAGGCACTTAGCAAGTATGAGTTGAATGAATAAATATATGAATCTTTTCAGTAAGATACCAGTCCAGTGGTTTCCAGCCCTGTCTTTTATACCTCTTGTGATAGGGATCCTACTGTATTTGGGAAGTTCAAAGTTTTCTTTCTGTTAAGCACATACCATTATGGTAGAGAATATGCATTTTGGACTCCAGCAAACCTAGATTAGTATCCACTGCTCATCAATCATAAATAACTTCAGAAATTATTTAACTTCTCTAAACCTGTATTTACTCACCTGCAGAATGAGACCTACTACTACTTGCTTTGTTGGAAATAAATGAAATGACTCATATGAAGTACATAGCACATGCCTGCTGGATAATAAATACTTAATAAATGTTAGCTTAATATTATTATTAATAATGTTATACAGTCTGCCACTGATCTTAGATCTGTTCTATTGATGCCATTCAGAACAGATCTAATTCATCTTTCATCACAAAGACTTTCAAATATTGGAGGATGATTATTCTATCACTTAAGTAGATGGAGGTAAAGGGGAAAAAGATCTTTCTTTATTGAAGTATATTGACACACAAGGTTATATTAGTTTCAGGTGTCCAACATATTGGTTTGACAATTCTATACATTACTTAATGCTCACCATGATAAGTGTAGTTACCATCCGTCACCATACTACATTATTACAATATTAAAAGTAGATAATTTTAAAAAATGGTGGGATTTGGTATTTGAACACCATATTTCCCACTCTTGGTATTTATCACATTCCCTTAGTATGTATATCTTTATTGAAGGGCCCTGAGTATGTTTATTTTTTCTCTTTTGCATCATGAAACACTGATCTGATTCTTGAATAAGAATAAAAATTTATAGTAAAATGTTCTAAGCAGATAAATTTTCCTGAAATTTGAATTGCTCTTTTTCATAATTGTTAGGCCATTATTTGATAATAACAGTTGTGGGCATTCATGTTTCTTTGTTTATGTTATGTAATCTTTGCTCTTTGGGCTAGAGAAATTCAGTTTTTACTTTACAGCAAAATACAACATTTTCCAGACATACACAGGCTTTACAATTAGACAAACTTATGGATCTATGACTACTTTGTAACATACAACCTTGGGCAAGTTGCTTATTCATTTAAAGCTTTATTTTTCTTATTGATAAAATAAGGAGAAGCTCTGTCACCCTGGTTTTGTGAGATATTATGAGGTAGTAATTATATCTAAAATATATTAACTACCTATTTTGTGCTAGTTGTTATGCTACATACCTTATATTGATCATCCTGGCATTCTAGTATCTATTTGGCAAGGGAGAGATATATTTTCCAAATATGTAATGAGTGTAGTCATCAAAAGTATTATTTTTCATTGCCTTCCCTTGTAGCAAAGTTTCACAAGAACTTTTTAATTTCATGATATAAAAAGAGGTAGTATGGTAGAGTGGTCAAGAACACACAGAAGCTCTGTTTCAGTTTGGGTATACAATCTAGCCCTACCACATCTTAGCTGTGTGATGTTTGTTAAGTTATTTAACCTTTCTAAGCCTCAACTTGCTAATTTGTAAGTTGGGAATAATAACATTGATATTTGATAGGATACTTTTAATCAATAATTCTACATGTATTAATAATATATTCCTCAAAAAATCCCTTATTAGGTAGTGTACTGAAATTCTCCAAAGAAATAGATAGCAAGAAATTTCTCAAGAGTGACTGGCTCTCAGTGTCCATTGAAAGATGAATGGATAAAGAAGATGTGGTCTATGTATACAATGGAATATTACTCAGCCATTAGAAATGACAAATACCCACCATTTGCTTCGACGTGGATGGAACTGGAGGGTATTATGCTGAGTGAAATAAGTCAATCGGAGAGGGACAAACGTTATATGGTCTCATTCATTTGGGGAATATAAATAATAGTGAAAGGGAATATAAGGGAAGGGAGAAGAAATGTATGGGAAACATCAGAAAGGGAGAGAGAACATAAAGACTCCTAACTCTGGGAAACGAACTAGGGGTGGTGAAAGGGGAGGTTGGGGGGTAGGGTGACTGGGTGACAGGCACTGAGGGGGGCACTTGATGGGATGAGCGCTGGGTGTTATTTTATATGTTGGCAAATAGAACACCAATAAAAAATAAATTTATATATAAAAAAAAAGAGTGACTGGCTCACATGATTATGGAGACTGAGAAGTTCCCCATAAGCTGGAGGTCCAAGGATGCCTGTGCTGTAATTCTAGTCCAAACCTGAAGACCTGCAAACTATAAGAGCAAATAGTATAAGTCCTCATCTGAAATCAAAAACTTTAGAAGTAAGAGGACTGATGTCCAAGGTCAGGGAAAGATGGATGTCCCAGATCAAGCAGGGAGCAAATTTGCACTTCCTTTGCCTTTTTGTTCTATTTAGGGCCTCAGTGGATTGGGTGATGCCCACTCACAATGGAGAAGGTGCTCTTTTTTTACTTAGTCTACTGATTCAAATGCTAATCTCTTCCAGAAGCACTCTCACAGACACATCCAGAAATAACATTTAGCCCAGTCAAGTTGACACATAAAATTAACTATCCCTGGTAGGTGTCACATTTTATATTTTACCCTATTTTATAGATTGAAAAATGAAGGCACAGATCAATTATATTACTTATGGTGGACAGACAACAAAGTAGTTGTATAAAAAATATGTGGGGTGTGTGTGTGTGTGTGTGTGTGTGTGTGTGGTATGTATGCAATCTACAACTGAATTAGGAAAGCACAAATAATCGAAAAAATGGAATTAGGGATATGATAATATTGTGTATTGGAGAAGATAATGGAACCAAAAGCCAATAGGTCAACTAGTTGGAAAGTTTGGTTTTATTTACTTGATTTGAATATTTATGTACTCTATGATCCAGCAAATCCATATTAAGGTGTAAATACACAAGAGAAACTCTTGTATGGGAGCTCTGCAAGAATGTTTACAGCAGCTTTTTTTTTTTTTTTATAATACCCCAAATTAAATGACTCAGGTGTTTGCTAATATCAAAGTAGGAAAATAAATGGTGATATATTGACAGAATGGGCTATTGTATTGCAGTCACAGTGAATAGACTACAGTGACATGCATAAATATAATTGACATCAGCAAATATAAGTTTAAGTAAAAAAAGTAAATCCCAAAATATTAAAGTTGATTACTTTTTTGTAAAGTTGAAAAAAATGAAATAAAAATTTTTGGAAATACTTATAAATGTACTAAACTATATTAAAAAAAGAGAATGAAGAAAATATTGAGACACAATTTATTATGATGGTTATCTTTGGTGGGGATAGGCAGGGAATATGAATGGTGATCATAAAATTAGACATAGGTTATTGTCAAGATCCTAACATTTGAGTGGTGAGATTATCTTCCATTACATTATTGATAAGTAAATAAAGAAATGAGCCCTACATGGAGCAATGATGAGAGTTGTCATGAATGTAGGGGTATCATTAAACCATTTCTGTTTATCTGAGGTCCAAAAAACGAAAAAAAAAATATCTCCAGCTCTTTGGCTCCATAGTCTCAACAGATATGCTATGTTTTTCCTATTGTTATTGCTATTAACATATTATAAAATACAACAGGATGCTAGAGATTGTTTAAATATAAGCTACACACTAAATATTGTTCTGAGTTCTAGGGATATAGAAGTGAACAAGACCAACAACATTTATTTCTTCATTGAGCTTAAAATTTTCAAAATGCTGTGGCCTAATCCTAGCTACTTAGACAAAACAGGAGGTCTAATGAAGGGCTTTTGAGAAAATTTTTCTTCCTTTTAAAAAGGACACATAAGAGAGAGGTGTTTATTTGGGGAGTTGGAAAATGCAGCAACATCTTTCAGTCAAAACAGGAGCTTCCCTGAGGGCAAAGCTGGCACATTGAAGATGGAAAGACCCTGAGTTTTTAATAACTTGAGTAACTGAATTAACCAACCCTGGAGCCCTCTTATTTAGGATTTACATTAATGGTTCCAGGAGATGATACATTCTCCTTAGTGATTAAGTCATTTTGAATTTGACTTTCTATTGCTTCCAAGCCTCCAAGCCAAAGAACCCTAACTGAAAAAGAATTTGGGACCAGGAACACAATATTACAAGGAACAGACTCGAAAATTTTAGAATTATTAGAGAAAAGTTACAGAATCATGACAATCTCAATGTTTGTAAATATCCTCTTAAAGGGATTATGTAAACTTTTCCAGAATAATGATATAACTCCAGTATAAGAGGATGTGGTATAGTATACAATTAAGTTTAATGGATGCAGAAAGACCCTACCGTGCCTGAATAATATAACTGGCAACCATAGTCCTGTTAGAAAAGCTGTGGTTGGACAAACTTTAATTGCCCCTACTCTGTGTGGCCTCCTTTTAGCATTCTGGTCTAAAGAAAGAAGGAAGTGTGTTCATGTGTGTGCGCATGTGTGTACGTGTTTCATATGTTCATTTTCCACCAATCCATGAAAATGAAAGTTTTTGGTGCCATGAAAATATAAATATGAAGAAAGACATGGGGAACAAAACCATGATCTACAAGTAACTTCTATAAGGCTATAATAGGCTCAGAGTCCTATAACTTGTGTTCTCAAAATACAGTGGTGATTCAGAAGCATGAGAAGTACCCTCTAGCTTGCAGGAAGGAAAAGGGTTAAGATTCCATAGCATTTTCTTTTTTTAGTTAAACCTCTTGAGCATGCTTTCCATACCTAGACAGTTCTTCACAAAGTAGTCCTGGGGAATGAAAAGATCATGGCTTATAAATCCAGATAGCTCAAATTCTAAGAAGTTGTGCTTAAAATTCACTATAGTATTTGAATGACCTCGGAAAATTCACTTTGCCTTTCTAGATTTCAATGTTCTCATGTAAAATGGGAATATTAACTATATCTCAAGGTGATTATAAACATGAAATGCTGGTCCATAGTAGATTAGGCAACCCTCCCTTGCCTTTACAACTTATTTTTCCTCTTTCCTCCTTTGGTTATACTTAGTTTCCTATACTTTCTTCAGTTTTTTTTTGTCTGGCCTCTGAGGCATCCAAAGCTACACTTTCCATATTGTTACTGATTTTGCAATCAATGTGTTCTAACCTCCAGTGTTTGATACTTGGCTTTTTGTTATCTAATTGTAAGCACTTCTGATACCTCCATTCTCATTCAGCTTTTCCCTCTGGTCTTGACATTTTCCTATTGATTGAGAACAACTTTGAGGACATTCTAACTCTACTAGTCATCCCCTCAGGTTTCATATGTAGAGTGGGTCATCACCTCATTCATTGGATACTTTCTGCTTCTTTTTTTTTTTTTTTTTTTTTTTTTACTTTCTGCTTCTTACTCATTGTTCCTTCCATCTGTATTGAGCTGGATTTAATTCGGAGTTTTGTTTGTTTTCTTTTCTTCTTTTCTTTTGCATGTTAACCAAAAATTCTATTTTTTGGAAATAAATACTAGATAATTTGCTCTTGTTACACACACACACACACACACACACACTTCATGTTCTAATTTGGTACTATACACATGAGAGAAATGGATTGTATAATACCCGTATTGATCATTGTGGGATGGTGATTAAGGGTATGAGTTCAATTCTGCCTCTAACACTTACTTACCACTTGATCTACAAACTGCTTAGCTTCTCTGTAAAATCAGAAAAATAATAATATCTTCTTTAAGTGGTTATTGAAAAGAATAAATGAGTTAATATAATTCATTTTTTGAGCCTGGTAGAGGGAGTGCTTAAAAAATATATTACTACTTATTTTTAATGAATAAGGAATTCTAACGTGCGATTTTTAAACATTTCTATAAAAAAGAAGAATTACCATTTACTCAATAACCATTATGTGAATTTTCTGAATGACAATAGTAATAGCATCATTATTATAATGTACTAGGGACTGTGCTAGGTCCTTTACCTAAATGAACTCATGTGAGTTGTTAAAACCTTGAACCGGGCAGCCCGGGTGGCTCAAGCGGTTTAGTGCCGCCTTCGACCCAGGGCGTGATCCTGGAGTCCCGGGATTGAATCCCACATCGGACTCCCTGCATGGAGCCTGCTTCTTGCTCTGCCTGTGTCTCTGCTTCTCTCTCTCCTCTCTGTGTATTCTCAGAAATAAATAAATAAAATATTTAAAAAATATATTAAAAAAAATAAAACCCTGAACCAAGGTCACAATTAGCTTGGTACAAATAGCTCAATGTCTAAAATCCTTTTAGAAATTTGGGATCCCATTATAACTAATACTTTATTCCTACCCAAAAGGTTCATTATATTTAGTGCATATTTGATGTATCGACCAAACCGTTATCATCAGTCTATTCCTATGCTGTTTTCCCCCAGTCCAAAATCACAGAGTTTGCACTCTCTCAAGTGCCCTCCGTTAGAACCTCTTCTACCATCTTTAACTATCCACACCATGTTTCCTCTGTCATTTCTTGTGATTTAAACCTGGTGTTTCCACATAAAAACACTATAGGGGAGGAAAACTTTTCCTTTCTTTCCTTCTAGATTCTTTGGCTGGCCTAATAATTAGATTGACATTAGACAGATTAACAGGAGTAAAGCAAATTTAATTTCATATGTATGGAGCTCCACAAAGGCATGAGGCCCCCCAGATAGCCAGGCAATTGAGGCTCATGTGCCACTCCAAGCTAAGGAGAAGGGGGTAAAGGTGTGGGACTTCAAACAGGAGGGAAACAGTTCACAGGAAGACAAGGAGAACAAATGTTTGGCAAACAATTAATAAGCTCTCTTCCTGGGCAGGTGTTCTATCTGAATTATTTTAGGCAGCTAAGGGGGCTATAAAAAGGTTTCATTGGTCTGTTGAGCCTTGGTTGTCTTCAGCTCAAAATAATCCACATGCCAAGGTAGTATATTATGGGGTGGCCTGCCCTGAACCCCATCAACACTTACCTTTGAATTTTCCTAGTGGACTTGCTCATGTACTGACACCCTAAGGAACCTGGAGATGATGGCAGCATCATCCAGCTTCACAGAGGTTCTTCTTGATTGTTACTCCTCTGCTTTTGGGAAAAACTGTATCTATTTTTATGAAGTAGAAGTACAGAAAGAATGTTAGAGGAATAGAAGCTGGGATTATTTAGAGAGTAACAGCATTTGGCTATGGAGTCTGAAATGGAAGGAAATCTTAGTCATATTTTCATACGTATTTTCATAAGCTGTGTGACCTTGAGCAATTTAATCTTTCTAAGCTTCAGATGCATCATCTATAAAAACTGGGATAAAATTAATATCTACTTCATAGGGTTGTTGTAGGAGCAAATTTAGACAATCTACTTACAATGCCAAGGGCTATGCTGGCATATAAGAAAATTTTTATGTCAGTTACAATTATTTTTATTACTGTTTTTACTACCAATACTATCATTTATTGACCATGTGGCATAGATCAGATGTGGTAAAAAATGTTACATATATATGTTGATTCATGTCCCATCATTTAAGTGTGGCAGATGTGAGAAGTTTCGCTATGCAGAAAAATGAGACATTGACTAGAGAGGGATTTGGGAGCTAGGGAAGATTTCTTCTTAACTATCAGAAGTATGATAATAGATTTAATGATATAAAAATCCATTAGAAAAGGAGAAACAGAAGATGGAAGAGAAAGAAGGATAATTGAGAATGTGAGAGAGAGTAAAATCCAAAGCATATATTAAGGGTAGAGGAAGTGACAATTGCTAGAAGAAGGAATGTTTCACAGTTATTACAGGAGAGAAGGAGAAATGGTTGCAAAGTAGGTATTTTTGTAGATTTAAAGGTATGGAGCTATTGTCAGGTGGTTTCTTTTTTTCTTAATAAAATACAAGGTAAGACCAACTACTATAAATGTGGGTGAAGTATAGGATCTTTGAGGAAACTAGAGAATTTTGTGTAGAGCAGGAGCCTGAGCTGAACAGAAGAATGCAGTAGCATCACCAGGCAGTGCTGAGGTTTGGGGTTGATGATCATGAATCTACAGTGAGAACAATTTTTCCAGTTACATGATATTCTTCAACAAATTCAACTGCATGAGTGAAGCAGAGGGTTAGGTTCATTCAAGGTTGGTATGAACACAATTGAGGGGTACAGAGGTAAGAGAGTTCAAGATATTAATATGAGGTTGATAATAACTATTGTCCATGGGCTGGGGTTTACATGATAGAAGGCTGGTGGTTAGAGAAAAAGTAGAGGGTCAATGGGTTGGTAATCTCAATGAGGTTAAGTGATTATTGATATGGAGTAACTAGAGCAAATGAGCTAGAAGATGGGTAGGATTTGTGGTTGGTTAGTAGGAGATTGAATTTCTTTTCTTTTCTTTTCTTCTCTTTTCTTTTCTTTTTTTCTTTCTTTTCTTTTCCTTCTCTTTCTTTCTTTCTTTCTTTCTTTCTTTCTTTCTTTCTTTCTTTCTTTCTTCTTTCTTTCTTTTTCTTTCTTTCTTTCTTTCTTCTTTCTTTCTTTCTTTCTTTCTTTCTTTCTTTCTTTCTTTCTTTCTTTCTTTCTTTCTTTCTTTCTTCTTTTTCTTTTTCTTTTTCTTCTTAGATTTTATTTCTTTGACAGAGAAATAGAGCCAGAGAGCAAAAGCTGGGGGAAAGGCAGAGGGAGAAGCCTTCTCCCTGCTGAGTAGGGAGCCCGATGTGGGGCTCAGTCCCAGGACCCTGGGATCATGACCTGAGCTGAAGGCAGACATTTAACCGACTGAGCCACTCAGGCATCCCTGAATTTATAATTTTAGAGGAGATACAATTTTTTGGTAATGCCATGGTGCAGACTGCATGCAAGGTGAGTTAGCTATAAACCTCTGTTGTTAAGAAGCCTTGAGAATTAGTTGTTTGCCACTACAACAAAAGCTGATTAATGTAGGGGTTTATGTGAAGGACTTAGACTTTTTCCCACTGGAGAAGCCCCTGGGGCTTCAAGAACACTGTTTAACGACCAACTAGCCCAGGCAAAACTCCTGTTTAATTAAATCTCAATTTTAGGTACTTTCAACTTTATCCGATATTGGAATTAAAATGCAAATAATATCATCCAGGGAAGTCAGGCCTAGTGCTTTGTTAACTAGTTTTCTGTATAAACCCTTAACTACCACTTATAGAGATAGTTATGGTAGCATGAGAATAAAGTCAGACTGGAAATCAAATTCTACCTCTTTCACTTATCAGCTATGCAGTGCTGAACCAGTTATTTTCTCCAAGCCTCAGCTTTTAATTCATAATGATATTGTTTTGAAGATTAAATGATACAATTTATCCAAAACATTGGGTTCATAAGTCTCCCAGAGCCATTCATTTAATGTATCACCAGGCAGTGGATCATAGTTCTTAGGAGCAAAGTCACCTGCCTGAGTTCAAACGTCAATTTTCTCCCCTTATTAGCAAATAGGCGAGAAACAAGATTTCGGAGTCTTAGTTTCTTCACCTTTAAAGGAAGACAATAACAGGGCTTGCCTAGTTGGGCTGTAGTGAGGATTAAATGAATTAATGTTTGTGAGGCATTAAAATCATAACCAGAACATAGTAAGTGCTATGTAAGCAGTGGATCTTATTGTTTATTCCTTTCTCTCTCCCCTCCTTGGCAATCTTCAACTTGAGGGTAAGGAAATTATCCAAAGTTTAAATAAAAGTTTAGGGGATCTCTGGGTGGCTCAGTGGTTTAGCGCCTGCCTTCAGCCAGGGTGTGATCCTAGAGACCCGGGATTGAGTCCCACATCGGGCTCCCTGCATGGGGCCTGCTTCTCCCTCTGCCTGTGTCTTTGCCTCTCTCTCTCTCTCTGTCTCTCATGAATAAATAAATAAAATCTTAAAAAAAAAAAGGTTTAACAACCTATTTAGTAAGTGATTGTTTCCTTCACTTTGTTTAGAGGCAGTTTAAGGAATATGTTAAATCAACTGCCTAGTGTCTATTACTACAAAGAATTAACATGGATCAGATTGCGTCTCAGTGAAGAGTGCCTCTGAGCCACTGGGGCCTCTGAGAAGGAGGGTCCTATTTGCTGGGCTGAGCAGCTCCCCATGAGAAACAAAGCTGCAGTGTGAACACAGTGCTTCAGTAATGAGAAATATCTTACTCACTTCTTTAATGGAAAAACCTGGACTAAGTGAGCAGTGCAGATGAGGAATGGTTGGTGCTTGTGGTGTTTTACTGTCCTTCAAGAAGCTAGGGACAAGCCTCATGGAATTACAGAGTATTTTTCCTTTCCTTTCCACTCCTCTCCTCTTGCAGTTTTTGGCCTAATAAGAGCAATTGAATGTTTATATCATTTCTTCTTCCACTTGGAGCTCTTTCAGTTTTTAGTGCCTTTATCCATGTTCTTCACCTTGCCTGGAATGCCCTGCCTTGTCTGAAAATCTCTTCTTTATCCTTAAGAATTCAGCTCACATATCACCTCCTCTGTGAAGCCTTTCTGACTTTTCCAGGGAAACTATCTTGTGCTTAGACAGTATCTTTTCTTATGTTCCCAATGCTCTCTGTAGTTTGTCTTTGACACCACTTAATGTCCTTAATTAATTAAAAGCCATCTCTTCCAATAGACCCTAGTGTCCATGGAAGGCAGGGTCATGTTTATTGACACCAGTATTTCCAGCCCCTACTTTAGTGCCTGCAATACTTAATACTACATGAATAAATGAAAGAAAGAAAGAAATTCAGAGAAATAGCAGTCACAGTATCATGCTTTTAAAGCATTTTAGGGTTCCTAGAGTCACAAAGAGCTTCTCTACCAGGTGACTGATGTCTGTACAAGGCTTATGGTTGTGCTTTGTTTAGCATCTTATGTTTTAATAGGCGATGCAACTAGGTAGAAATCATGATTGATTGTGATAATCATACAGGCAACCAAGCTTCTTTTTGTCTAAAACCCAGCAGAGTTTACTCATTTAGGTTAACAACAGGTATTGGAGTTTGTGATTTAAGATCTAATCCAATTTTCTATTTTACAATTAACAAATTTAAGGCTGAGTGGCTGAGTTCTCCCAATTTAAATTTCAATTAAAGAGCAGTTCTATAAAGATAAAACTTGACTGCCTGCTTCAACAAAGCTCTACAAGCTGGTTTTTAGCTTATCTTGACTCCAAAGACAGTTTCTCCAGTGAAGCCAGAGGTTAGTCTCATGAGGATTGACTTACACTATCCATGTTCATAGAAGGTTGACATGTAAATCAGAATGCCCATTTATTAACTTAAAAGAAATATAACTATAGGAGGACAATTAGCTTATCAGCACATTTTTCCATACAGAAATGATTTAAGTGGGAAATGAAAATAATATTCAGAAAACTGATTGATTTTTAACACAAAAAGTTACTGAAAAACACTGAATATAGATTTTGGCTAACCTGATTCCATTTCTTGATATATTAACTCTTAAGCCACATATTCAATCTGTTTGTTCCTCTAATGTTTGTTGGATGCCCAGTAGGTTCAACCTGGGATTTAAAGATAAATGAGATATAGTTTATTTTCCTTTAATGAAGACAGCCTAAGAAAAGTAAAGAGAGTTCTGACATGACAGATTGATATGGTATAAGTTTAATGATTTAAGAATGTACAAAGAATGGTGGGTGCCCAGAGATGAGTGATAAACTTCTTCTGCAGTGACCATAGGATGCTTCATGAAAGAACTACACTTAATCTAGGTTTTGAGGCATGATGAGGAGTTCAGTAGTTGGAGGAGTATTTATGTGTGTGTGTGTGTGTACGTTGCAGTAAAACTTATAGGTGCGCACAGAATGGGAAGTGGCAGTGTTTAGGTAGGATTGGAGCATAAGTTTAAGAATGAGGGTGGGGTGGGGAGAGTAGCAAGGCAGAAGGAAGGAGTAAAAGACCAGAGCATGGAGGGTCTTGTATGTCTTGTTTACAGTTTGGATGTGATAAGGTAGGTGAGGGGTTTTAAGCTGATAGTGACATATTCATATTTACATTTTGGAGCCACATCCTTGAAATCTGTGTGGACTATGGATTGGAAGAAAGAGAGACAGGAGACCAGAAAGACAAATGAGGTATGAGGAAGCTGTAAGAAAGATAATGAGACTCTTAGTTAAGACAGTGTTAGGGGATCCCTGGGTGGCGCAGCGGTTTAGCGCCTGCCTTTGGCCCAGGGCGTGATCCTGGAGACCCAGGATCGAATCCCACATCAGGCTCCCGGTGCATGGAGCCTGCTTCTCCCTCTGCCTGTGTCTCTGCCTCTCTCTCTCTCTGTGTGACTATCATAAATAAATGAAAAAAAAAATTAAAAAAAAAAAAAAAAAAAAAAAGACAGTGTTAGGAGCCTGGAAATGAGACTGAGAGTGGGTGGAATAGAACTGAACACTGCTGCCTTTTTGGCCATTGGGCCTCTTTGATGAGTCTGAGAAATTGTGTTGAGTCACAGATGGGCAGAGAATGAGAAATCCTATCTGCCTACCAGTGAAGGAATACCAGTTTCAAGAAATAGCACATGGGCTGTCAGCCTGAGAAATATCATATAGGCTGTGAAATGGAAGACTCCTTGCTCGTTGAAAAAGTTCACCCCAACCTACTCAGTTCCTTCTTAGTAGAGTAGAAAGAACAAAAACTTTGGAGTCAGATGAGGATTAAAATCTTGGTACTACTACTACTAGTTTTCTGTGTGACCTTGGGTTGACTATTTAATCCTATTTGGCTTCAACTTTTTCTTAGATGTAAAATAGGTCTAAAAAACTCTTCCTGGCATTATGCTAAGTGAAATGAATCAGACACAGAGAGTGGAATGCTGTATGATCTCACTTATATGTAGAATCTTAAAAAAAAGCAACAACAAAAAATAAGCTCATAATACAGAGAACTGATTGGTGGTTTCCTGAGGCAGAGAGGATGGGGGTGACCAAAATGGGTGGAGGAGGTTAAGAGGTACAAACTTCCAGGCATAAGATAAATAAGTCTTGAGGATGTAATGTACAACATGATTATAATTAACAATACTGTATTGCATATTTGAAGTTACTAAGAAAATAGATCTTTAAAGTTTTGATCACAAGAAAAAAACTTTTGCAACTATGTGTGTTGTGAATATTAACTAAACTTATTGTGGTGATCATTTTACAATATATACAAATATTGAATCAGTATGTTACACACCTGAAATGAATACAATGTTAAATGTCAATTATATGTCAATTAAAAAAGTTCTTCCTCACAGACTTATTGAAAGGATTAAATATTATTATAGTGTATAAAAATTGCCTAGTAGAGTGGTGGGCCTATAGTGAGGGGGCCTCAAAAACATTCATTTATTTTCTTTATTCTGTGATTCCCAGCAATCAGGAAGGGAAAGAGTGGAGTAGGAAGCCAGGGTACATCTGAGGGACTTCCTAATTCCATCAGTCCATGGAGTGTGGTGATAAAACCCCTGGAATAGGAGACAGAAAGCCTAGGTACCAGTCTCACCCAAACCCCAACTTGGCCTCCTTATTTTCAGTTTATGCATGGCAGCTACACTGATCTGAAATGTCTGAATGACAAGGAGGTCAGAATCTGGTCATTTTTGAGGCGAAGTTTAGGTAGTAGTAGTGCATTTAATATTGTTCCTGGGGTCACTGGACATCCCAAAGGTACTTAAATTACTAGTTATAGAGAACAAAAACAATATAGAAGAAAGGGAGCAACATATAGGATATGCCCAGTTTGAAAGACTTTTTCACGTGAAATTTAGCTCAATGTAGTAAAACTTAATGGAACAACTATGTGTTAGGTGCTGGGGCCAGATGAATATTCTTTTATTTTTATTTTTTATTTTTAAGTATTTTATTTATTTATTCGAGAGAGAGAGAAAGAGACAGAGAGACAGAGACACAGGCAGAGGGAGAAGCAGGCTCCATTCAGGGAGCCTGATGTGGGACTCCATGGCTCTCTGGGATCACTCCCTGAGCCGAAGGCAGATGTACAACCACTGAACCATCTAAGTGTCCCCAGATGAATATTCTCAGGTCTCAATACCTTAGGCCATTGGCTCCACTTTCTTCTTGCTTTTGTATAAAAATGGGCTTAGAGTTAAAGCACCCTGGCTGAAGGTACTGGAGTTTCAGACAACTGACCACATGTCATTATGACAAAAGCAGAGGGAAAATGAATTTTCCACTACTGAATTTCTTAGAATGACACAGGATTTTCAAGATATATTCTCTCTGAGAAGAGATAATGTGACTCTTGCTCATTCCAGAAGGCCTTTCCTGGACATGAGCGAGTCCTTAGTTTATGGCATTGTGGCTCTTTTTCCTCTTTCACTTTGAGTCTTACTTACTCTTCTGATGATAAAAATGCCAGGACAGATACATTTCAAGGCAATGAACAGTTAAAAATGTTGCCTGTTTAAAAATTAAAATTAATTTGCCCTGTGAGTCGTGAGTCTCATTTTAATAGTGCCCTGAATAATTCAGGAGTTGCAGTTTGTTCAGAGCTTGTGCTGCAGCTTTTGACTGTCTTGCTTGGGAAGCAGCCCGTGGAGAAATGCTTAGCTTGTACAGAATGAATTATCCTGGGGTCGGTGTAGCATGGCATCTTAGGGATATGGTTATGGAAGGTGCGCTTAGAAGATCTTCAAGAACAGACTGGAAAGTATATGCATTCTGATCTCTAACTGTATGTTTATGTAAGAGACATGAACTGGTCCAAGGTGTGGTTGAGGGAGGCATTACTTATGGATCATCCATTTCTGTTTAAACCTTTTAATTGTCCTTTGAGGTTCACAGGAAAATGTCTAAAATCTTTAGCATGAAACATAAAGTCCTGAATTTTCTGGCTCTTTGTCACTTTTCCATCTTCAACTTATGTCCTGCTTCTTTGCATTGTGGACCTTGGGTTCTAGCTGCAACTTTCATTTTCTAGAGGCATGCTGCTAATGTGACTGCTAAGTTTTCACCTGCTGCTTCTGCCTGGTAGATATTCCCAGAAAGACATCTTTGTTTTAAGACCTTCCTCCCTTGTCTTCCTCCCTTGTCTTCCTTGCTTCAGCTCAATTGTCCTGACCTTTGGGAAGCCTTTCCTGAAATTCTAGATTGTTTTAGGTATTCTCTGCATTCATACAATGCCTTGTGCTTTCCTTTCAGTACTAACTTTTCTTTTTTTTAATAATAAATTTATTTTTTATTGGTGTTCAATTTGCCAACATACAGAATAACACCCAGTGCTCATCCTGTCAAGTGCCCCCTTCAGTGCTGGCCAACCAGTCACCCCCAACCCCCTCCCTCCTCCCCTTCCACCACCCTAGTTTGTTTCTCAGAGTTAGGAGTCTTCCATGTTCTGTCTCCCTTTCTGATACTAACTTTTTTATATAACCATCATCTGCTTACAATTTTTCTGCCACTGAAACAAAAGCTTCTTGGACTCTGAAACTCCTTCTTCATCTGGCTCATAATGGACACTCTTCAAATGCCCATTGAATTGAATTGGAATTAGATAGACCTACTGCCTTCAGCCTCAAATCTATTTTCCCCAAATCTATTACCCCAAGGGGTAGCCCAGTATTTGGAAATTCCTTTATTAGAGAGTTTCTGCTCTTGGTCAAGTGTTGCTATTTCACTTCAAATGCCCCTGGTTGGTGCAGACCACACCATGGAATATCAGACCTGCAAGGGCCCCTGAAGACTTTTCAGACCCTCACTCTATTTTACAAGTGAGGAAATTGAGGTCTAGATAGAAGAAATAACTTAGTCAGAAACACATAGCTTACTAGTGATAAATCCAGGATTAGACCCTGAGATTTATTACTGAAAATTTAAGATCTGCTCTTCATGTAGAGGTCAAATTCTCCCATAGCAGTGATTAAGAACTTTGGGAGTCTATGGTAAGATTATGGTCGAGAACAGGAAGATATTACAAAAAGGAAAAGTCAAGAAGCCTGAAGGCAAACTGCACAGGTTTCTCATGAAAAGAGCCTTGGGTTGGTGGGTGCCTGCATGGCTCAGTCATTTGAACCATCTGATTCTTGGTTTATGCTAGAGTCATGATCTCTGGGTTGTGAGATTGTGTCCCATGTGGGGCTCTTCGCTAGGTGTAGAGTCTGCTTGAGATTCTTTCCCTGTCCTTCCCCTCTCTGTCCCTACTCCTGCTCCTGCCCTTCTCTCTCTCTCTCTCTTTCTCTCTCATAGATGAATGAATGAATGAATGAATGAATATCTTTTAAAAAATGAAAAGAGCCTTTGGGGCCTGATGCACTTTTTGATAAATATACTATATTATTATTTATTGATTTATATCACTCTTAAATTAGAGCTACAAGAGATCAGGAAACTTGTTTTATTATTCTTTGTATTCCCAATACTTACCTATTTCTTGGCCATGAGTAGGTGCTCAATAAATATTTAATTATTGAAATTTGGATCTGAGGAAAAATTGCCACATGATTGGTCTAGTTAAAAAATATCTTTGATATGTATTTTGATTCTGAATAGAAAGGGAAAAGCTGCTTTTTTGGTTCTAAGTGTTTTTCCTTAATTTAATAACCTTATTCTCCTATTTATTCATATATCTGCCTACTATTAAGGATTAGAAATTAATTCTTTTACACAATCATTTAGGTGCTGCTTTTGTCTTTGTCCTTACAAATCATGAGGCTAATGCTCTGTGCAATACTAGTTCATAGTATTACTAGTTCATAGCATGACTAGTGCTTAGGAATACTAGGACCTACTTGGTAGCAAAGAGTACTCTCCTTCCTCTGTTATTAAGACAGCATCCTAGGAAGGAGCCACAGTCCATGAGGGTTAGCTCTTTCTCATATATCAAAGTCTTTTAACAAACCCTGACAAAAATCCCAGAAAGCCTCAATTCAGAAATATTAAACTAGCAGTGCAGATCCGTGGAGTGAGTTGTTCATTTATTTTTCTTTAAAAAATTGTGATCCCAATACAAGCATTTCTTTCTTGAAAAACCTTTCCATTTTAATCAGAGAACTTGCCCCTAAATGTTATATCCAATTTGTGATGCAGATAGAATGAAAACAAATGGGGAAGAAAAGAACTGCCACACTGACGATGGATTTGTTCTTCAGATAGTTGCTCAGTTCCTCTTGAATCACTGAAGAGAAAACATTTTAGCTGTCATCTTGATTTAGGAAATCATGCTGTGATTCTGAAACCCCTTTAACTCTAGTCACAGTCTGAAATAGGAAGTTTTCTTTTCAGTATCTCTTATAGACTTTGGAAAATATCAGAATTTCATTTTTTTATTAATTAAAAACATGTATTTCTTGAATAAAACTTGCTCAGACTTATCAGAGTCAGTAAATGGTGCATGCTGCTAAAAGCAAATCAAAACAAAACAAAATACATTTTTCATCTCAGGCCACATTAATTTTGATAATGTTCAAAGTAGAGGTGGTTATGGCGCTTTTCAATTCATTTTAAACTGACCACAACTTGGACCATTGCATTCATATCTGGGGGCTATGATTTTTTAAAGGTTTTATTTATTTATTCATGAGAGACACAGAGAGAGGCAGAGACATAGAGAGAGAAGCAGGTTTCCTGTGGGGAGCCTAATGTGGGTCTCGATCCCAGGACTCCAGGATCATGACCTGAGCCAAAGGCTGGTGCTCAACCACTGAGCCACCAGGTGCTCCTGGGAGCTATGATTTTAAGAAGGATATAGCCTGTTCTTGAGGCAGCATATTCAGATGTAGATCAGAATGGGGGAGGGCTCAGAAGTGGCCATCTGGAAGCATTGGAAGAATCTAGACTCATACAGTAGTGCCTCCTTGTCTGCAGCTTATCTTTCAGTGGTTTCAGTTCCCTGTGGTCAACCCTGGTCTGAAAGAAGATGATTCTCCTTCCAATGTATCATCAGAAGGTAATTAGTAGCCTAATGCTATATCACAATGCCTATCATTCACTTCACTTCACCTCATCATGTAGGCATTTTATCATTTCACATCATCACAAGAAAGGTGAGTTACAGTAATAAGATTTTTTTTTAAATAAATCTTTTTTTTAATGTTTATTTATTTATGATAGTCACACACACACAGAGAGAGAGAGAGAGAGAGAGAGAGGCAGAGACATAGGCAGAGGGAGAAGCAGGCTCCATGCACCAGGAGCCCGATGTGGGATTCGATCCCAGGTCTCCAGGATCGCGCCCTGGGCCAAAGGCAGGCGCTAAACCACTGCGCCATCCAGGGATCCCCAGTAAATAAGATATTTTGAGGGAGAGAGAGAAACCACATTCACATAACTTTTATTATAGTATATTGTTAAAATTGTACTATTTTGTATTATTTTTAAAAATCTCTTAATTTATAAATTAAACTATATACTATATATATATATATATATACACACTATGTTTTTCCCTATTGTAAAAACACTATGTTTACAGTATGTGTATATATATATATATATATATATATATATATATATATATATATATATATAGGGTTTGGTACTATCTTCTATTTCAGGCATTTCCTGGGGGGTGCTGGAACATATCTCCCCTGTGAATAAGTGGTGACTTATACTAAAAAAGGCACAAAGGGGTGCCTTTGAAAGAGGTTTTCTGGAAGCATCAATTGACTAATGTTCCAAAGGTAACTTGGAGATGGGTGGGTTTCATTCGTATCCATCCAGTCCTTTATGACTCCATCCCTTCCTTATCCCAAAGATCTCCAAATCTTGCTGAAATCAACAACCTCTCTAGCAAGACAGCTTTGCTGTACTCCTTTTGCATCCACCTCACTCCTTCAACACCACTCAGATCAGCAAATGTTCCTGGAACACCTTCTACAAGAACCTTTTTGTGTAGGCATGTCCAGATAGTCTGGGAGGTGGCACAAGGGATGCAAGGCACAGAGTACATAGAACTTTAGATTCTAGTTCTGCTACTTGTTTGCTGTGTGATCCTGGAGATTATTTAATTTCTTTGAGTCTGTTTCCTTATAATACATCCTTATGGGGTTGTGGTTAGGTTTAAATACATGTGATAATGTGGTTGGTTTGATAAATGTTTAGTTTCCTTTGTTAGTTGGGGTATCTGCTTTCTAACAATATCTATTGGATCAGTCAAGAAAACTTAAATTTATACCTACTTATTATCTTAAAAATATCTTTTAGAATAAAAAAACCTTTCAGAAAGAATAAAAGCATCATGACTCTGCTTCTCTATAACATAACTTTTCTATTACAGGGTTATTTGTCATAGTTGTTTGTAAACTAGTCTTATCTACTAAGGCTAATAGCTAACATTTATTGGGATTTACCTACTTGTTACTCATTCGTATAGCAATTGTAGTATATATTACTTTGACTGTTTTAAAGGGGATGAAGTGGGGGCTTGGAAGTTTGAATCATTTGCCTTACATGCACCACTGCAAGGCAGAGCCAAGATTCGAAGCCAGGTCAGTGTGGCTGCTAAAAACACGTTCTTTCTGCAGCAAGATAGATTTCTGAGTCCTAGGGGACAGAAACTTTACCTTAAGTTGCCTTGTAATCCTATTACCTAGTGGAGTGCCCTGCATGAAGTAGTTAGTGTTCAGTAACAGTTTATTTAATTGGATTGAATCGAACCAAATGATTAATTTATCAAAATCCTTTGCTTTGCTGTTTATACTTCTAGTTGTATATGTTTTGACTTCATTAATAACTACGAAGGCTCATTTCCTAGGACTTATCTGAAATCAAGTCATCTATCTGTTAAAGATATTTTCTACTTTTCCAAAGTGATTACAAGAATTTTACAAAAACTTTCTTTTTTAAAAAAAGATTTTATTTATTTATTCATGTCAGACACACACACACATACAGAGAGAGAGAGAGAGAGAGAGAGAGACAGAGACAGAGACACAGGCAGAGGGAGAAGCAGGCTCCATGCAGGGAGCCTGACGTGGGACTCGATCCTGGGACTCCAGGATCACACCCTGGGCTGAAGGAGGCACTAAACCGCTGGGCCACCCGGGCTGTCCCCAAAACTTTCAATGAAATTCATGAACTGTGTTAAATGGGACTTTCAAGTTTTAAAGTTTAAAAGTAATTGAGGTAATACCATTTCTCATGCTGAGAAAATATTAATCAAGGTATATATTACAATGATGATGGTGCTCTTTTCAAGTATCAAGAGGTTTGGAAATCATTTTTGGAATTTAGAGAATCCTGTTTATTTTCAGAGAAATTGATTTTTTTTCAAGATTTTATTTATTTATTCATGAGAGACACAGAGAGAGGCAGAGACACAGGCAGAGGGAGAAGCAGGCTCCATGCAGGGAGCCTGATGTGGGACTCGATCCTGGGACCGCAGGATCACACCCTGAGCCAAAGGCAGATGCTCAACCACTGAGCCATGTAGGCATCCCTCAAAGAGATTGATATTATGGAAGACACATATCAAAAAAGGAATTTTAACATTTTCTTTCTATACTGACATGCCTCCCATCACTCAATGTATATCACTATACTTGCTTTCCTTATGTTCCCAAATTTGGAGGTCATCTTTGTGAGGGAGATTGGTCCAGAGGAAAAATCATTGACTTTTACATCAAATAGGCCTGAAGTTTTAATTCTCACTCTACTTTTTGTAAACCTCTTTGCTAGACTTCATACATTAGTCTCTACCTGTTTAGTCTCTTCATATATTGTCATGAGACTGATTCTTCTAAACTTCAAATATAATTTCCCTTCTGGTTGTAAATTTTTTTTGTATATTTTTTTATTGGAGTTCAATTTGCTGACACATAGTATAACACCCAGTGCTCATCCCATCAAGTGTCCCCCCTCAGTACCCATCACCCAGTCACCCCAACCCCTCGTCCACCTCCCTTTCCACCACCCCTTGTTCGTTTCCCAGAGTTAGGAGTCTCTCATGTTCTGTCTCCCTCACTGATATTTCCCACTCATTTTCTCTCCTTCCCCCTTTAATCCCTTTCACTATTTTTTATATTCGCCAAATGAATAAAACCATATAATGATTGTCCTTCTCCGATTGACTTACTTCACTCAGCATAACACCCTCCAGTTCTATCGATGTCGAAGCAAATGGTGGATATTTGTCGTTTCTAATGGATGAATAATATTCCATTGTATATATAGACCACATCTTCTTTATCCAAATTCATCTTTTGATGGACATCGAGGCTCCTTCCACAGTTTGTAAATTTTTTTCTTTCTTACTATTTCTATCAAGTGAAACTTGGAGTCCATATTTTGATAGTCAATATCTTTCTCAATTGGATTTTAACCTTAAGTTTTGTATAGTGGCTAAAAAGATAACTTTGGCATCAGATATAGGATGGAGCCCAGGCTACTGACTTTGGGCAACTAAGCCTCATGAAGCTTCAATGTACTCATATGTAAAATAGGAATAGTAATTGTGTCTATCTCATAAACCTATTATAAAGAATAGATGAGATATTGCAGGTATTCTGGGGTCATGATTGCATTCTCACTATTACTCAGAGAATATATGATTTTATTTTTTATAACTGATTTAATCCTCAAAAGCCCTATGTTGTTGGGAAGTTGTAAAGAAGGGTGAGTGGTAGGGAGGGGGACTCAAAATTACTGATATATCTCTTAGTCCTTTCCAGTTTTAAACCATGGCTTTTGAATGATTAGGCCCTTTGGATAATGATCTTCTTTTAAATCCAGCTTCCTCCTTGCTTTTCACAAAGATGTTCATGAAGTGTGAGATTGGGGCTCATGCTGCTATTGCAGCAGCTGGAAGGGACGTGCAGGCCCTTTTATTGCTCTCTGGCCCTTTTATTGCTCTCTGGCCCTTTTATTGCTCTCTGGCTCTTATCTCCATGGCAGTGTTTTGGGGTTTTTGCCTGGCCATTGGCATAGAGGACAAAATTTGTGACTGGTAAACTTGTGGTCTATTCTCTGGCCTCCAGTAGGGTCTGGTGGTTCTTCTGACCCTTTGCTAACTCCACCCCTTTTCACTGGTACTGAGTATGCTCCTGGTTAACTCCGCTTGGAGCAGCCCTTTCTGTAGCTATCATTTACAGTGTTGCCCTGCTCCAGCCACAGCATATTCTATGGTCCAAGGGGGAAACTTTTGGATTCCTCCGACACTGGAGTTGAGGGAAATTTGGAAATGCTAATTCAGGCTCTCTTGCACCTAGTTGTGTGACTTTTTACCCCATGTTGCTAAGGGACTATCTTGTGTGTTGCTCCTCACTGCTGTCTTTAAGTTCCGAGTGGAGAACAGAGTACAATCCTTATTTTCTGCTCCCAAGATGTTGGCTTTTTGCCTTGCTATCGCCCTTTCTTTTAAATAGAAATCCCTACTCTCTCTCTTTCTATACTAGGAGAAGCAGGTTTTTTTTTTTTTTTTTTTTCTGTGGGTTTAAGGAAGCTACCCTGAAGTTCAGGCTTCCTCTTTCCCCAACTGTTATAAGAAGGGATAGTTTCTCTATATAATGGGAAAACGTCTGTGATTTGAGTTGATTCAGTTTGGTTCTAGATTTGGGGATATGGGGCAACTAAGAACTAGGAATTATCTGGGTTTGTCATGCAATTCAAGGTAACATGAATCAGAAACTATGTTTTTAAAGCTTTTCACCATTATTACTTTCAATGTACTTCCCTCTCCTCCTTTGTACACTAAATACAGTATTTTCTACATGAGTATGGATTCAATTTTATTTAAACTTTTGATAAAGATAGTTTATTAAATAGACTACAGAAAGAATTTAATCTTTGTACTCTATCAAGTATATGAAACAAACTTAAAACCAGAAAAAATTTTCTAGACAATGATAATATTAAAAATATCCAACTTTTAAAAAGAATTTATATGTTGCAGAAGCTTCAACTTATCTCATTTAATCCTTGCAAGAGCCCTCTGAGGCAGGTATTACTACCATTTCAATTTTGTATGTCCTTACATTAATTTATGTAACAAGGTCACAGGAGTAGGAAATAATAGAGCCAGAATTGGAACCCAGATACTCTGATGGCAAAGTTCATGCTCATGACTGTTATGTTTTATCAGTTCCTATGTGTCCCGACCTTGTTTGGAGTATATGCTCACTCTGTAATCCATGCACTGTCCTGAGCTTCTCCCACCTTGTGTACCCTGAGCTCTAGGCATAGATCACTACTATTTGTTCTTGAAAGCTCCTTGTATTCCTTCATAAATGTGGCTTTGTTTAATTTGTAACTCTGTTTGTGATGCCATCCTCCTTGTCCTCACCACTATCTTACATCTAGCTCAATCCTCCTTTCCTTCAGACTCCGTCTTCCTCAAGAGTTGCAATTAGACATCCACATGCAGAAGAATGAAACTAGACCACTCTCTTTCACCATACACAAAGATAAACTCAAAATAGATGAAAGATCTAAATGTGAGACAAGATTCCATCAAAATCCTAGAGAAGAACACAGGCAACACCCTTTTTGAACTCGGCCATAGTAACTTCTTGCAAGATACATCCACGAAGGCAAAAGAAACAAAAGCAAAAATGAACTATTGGGACTTCATCAAGATAAGAAGCTTTTGCACAGCAAAGGATACAGTCAACAAAACTCAAAGACAACCTACAGAATGGGAGAAGATATTTGCAAATGACCTATCAGATAAAGGGCTAGTTTCCAAGATCTATAAAGAACTTCTTAAACTCAACACCAAAGAAACAAACAATCCAATCATGAAATGGGCAAAAGACATGAAGAGAAATCTCACAGAGGAAGACATAGACATGGCCAACATGCACATGAGAAAATGCTCTGCATCACTTGCCATCAGGGAAATACAAATCAAAACCACAATGAGATACCACCTCACACCAGTGAGAATGGGGAAAATTAACAAGGCAGGAAACAACAAATGTTGGAGAGGATGTGGAGAAAAGGGAACCCTCTTACACTGTTGGTGGGAATGTGAACTGGTGCAGCCACTCTGGAAAACTGTGTGGAGGTTCCTCAAACAGTTAAAAATATACCTGCCCTACGACCCAGCAATTGCACTGTTGGGGATTTACCCCAAAGATACAAATGCAATGAAACGCCGGGACACTTGCACCCCGATGTTTATAGCAGCAATGGCCACGATAGCCAAACTGTGGAAGGAGCCTCGGTGTCCAACGAAAGATGAATGGATAAAGAAGATGTGGTTTATGTATACAATGGAATATTACTCAGCTATTAGAAATGACAAATACCCACCATTTGCTTCAACGTGGATGGAACTGGAGGGTATTATGCTGAGTGAAGTAAGCCAGTCGGAGAAGGACAAACATTATATGTTCTCATTCATTTGGGGAATATAAATAATAGTGAAAGGGAATATAAGGGAAGGGGGAAGAAATGTGTGGGAAATATCAGAAAGGGAGACAGAACGTAAAGACTGCTAACTCTGGGAAACGAACCAGGGGTGGTGGAAGGGGAGGAGGGCGGGGGGTGGGAGTGAATGGGTGACGGGCACTGGGGGTTATTCTGTATGTTAGTAAATTGAACACCAATAAAAAATAAATTAAAAAAAAGAGTTGCAATTAATATTTGCAATTATACTCTAATTATGGTTTTTTAAAAAATCTCTGTCAGACTTTCAGTCTGCCTTCCATAAGGGGTATCTAGGTATGTCTATCTCTCTAAATTGAATTCTAGAATTCAAGGGTAGCTTCTTCCTTCATTGTTAAAATGAATGGAATCAAAGTTATGCCTCTTCTTAATGTGAATTACATTAACCTCCGAGAGAAAAGAGAGATACTGAGCCCCTGATGATTGTAGACACAACTGGCCAAACCAGCAAATTGCTTATGTCATTGTGGATGGAATCAGTTTGAAAACTAGCAGTATGGAAGAAAGTATCTGCTACTTGGAGGCTGTCAGAAGCTAGTAGGTGAAGATATTTATTTGTGATTTTATTGTATGCCAGCTATAGTTCTAGATACTGAGTAATAGAGTAATGAAACAACAGTTCTAGATACTGAGTAATAGAGTAATGAAACAACAACCAAGTTCCCTGCTTTCATTGAACTTGCATCTCCTGGGAGAAAATAGACTATATACAAGAACAGTATTTGATAATAACAAGTGCTGTTCATAGAGATGGGGAAGACTTGGGAGAACAGATTTTGGGGAGAAGATAGAATCAGAATTTCTATTTTAACCACATTAAATTTAAGATGTTTATTTATTTATTTTTATTTTTATTTTTTTATTGGAGTTCAATTTGCCAACATATGTTTATTTAGACATCTGGTTGGAAGTATAAGGGAGGAAACAGGAGATATCAAGTTTTCAGCTGAGTATACAAGCATGGAGTCTAGGAATAAGTCAGAGGAAGACATGAATTTTGAGTTACCGGTGTATAATTTACCTGAAAGCCATGGGGGGAAGACTATGGGGAGAGATGAGTGAAGAATAGGAGGTTCATAACAGAGTATGACATTCATGACAGAGTATGAGCTTTTGAGCTAGATGGTCATATTTTGTTTTACCATGTAAATACTCATTTTTCTTTTATTATGGTAAAATTTTAGTTAAATGCTGCTGAAGTATCTTCCATTCCCAGTTAGGCCAGAACATTAAATGGGAAATGGTACCTGTTGACAGTTGCCATTAGGGAGAAATTGAGAAGGTCAGAGTGATTTGGCCAATTATGATAGGAAAAGGAGAAAGACAAATAAAATGTGATTTCACTCATGTAGAATCTAATAAAACCCCAAATGGAGAATCAAAAAAGAAGTTTCAGACCTGTAAATACAGAGAACAAATAGATGGTTGCCAGAGGGGAGTGTGTGGGTGGATGGGCAAAATGGGTGAAGGAGAGTGGGAGATACAGGTTTCCAGTTATGGAATGAATAAGTCACAGAAATATAAAAGGCACAGCAGAGAGAATATAGTCAGTGGTAGTGTAACAGCACTGTATGATGACAGATGGTAGCTATACTTGTGGTAAATATAACATAATGTACAAACTTGTTGAATCACTATGTTTTGTACCTGAGACTAATATAACATTGTATTACATTACATTAACATTTGTAAATGTTACATTTGGGTCAACTACGTCTAACTAAGAAAAATCAAAGAGCATTTCACAACTTGACCTATACTTTTAAAAGTCCTATCTCTTAAAACTTTCAGGACCTAGATACTATATTAAAGGAGACCTGGGATTTCTTTTTAGCTACTCTCAAAATGTAGCATGTCCCTTTCCTGATTAATATCTGTCAATAGTTTTCCCCATTGCCCTTATGTTAAAACCCAAATTCCTTAACTTGATTTATAAGCCTTTTAATTTATTTTTATTTTTAAAATATTTTATTTATTTATTCATGAGAGGCACAGAGAGAGAGGCAGAGACATAGGCAGATTCCCTACAGGGGGCCTGATGTGGGACTCGATGCTGGGACACCGGGATCACAGCCTGAGCCAAAGGCAGTTGGTCAACTGCTGAGCCACCTAGGCATCCTGGTTTATGAGCCTTTTAAGATCTCATTCCTGTCACCCTTTTCAGCCTCATATACTTTATGCTCCAGCCATATTGGACTGTTTTTCATTTCCTGAGATGTCTGTACTATGCTACTCATCTCTTGACTCAGGTTTTTACATGCTATTCCATGCACTCCAATTCTCCTTCCATTCCCCTCTTGGTTGATTTCACTCATGCATCAGGTTTCAGCTTAAACATAGGGAAAGAGGGGAAGACCACTTCTGCTTAATCAAGGAGACCTTATCTGATTCCCTGAAAGAGGTCAGGTCTACCTGTGAATAGTTCAAGATACCCTATAAATTCCCAATGAAAACACATCACACATTTTAATGTTAAATGTTTGTTAAATCCTTGTCTTCCCATTAGGTTTTTTCTTATGTTTTATTTTTTAAAAAATTATAATTCTAGTATAATTAACATACCATATTATATTAGTTTCAGGTATATAACAGTGATTCAAAATTCTATACATTACTCAGCTCTGACTATAATAAGTATAGTCTTAATCCCTATAATCTATTTCATCTATCCCCTCACTTACCTCCATTCTGGTAACCATCTGATTGTTCTCTATTGTTTCTTTTTTTCTTTCTTCATTTATTTTGTTTCTAAATTCCACATGAGTAAAACCATACACTATTTATCTTTCTCTGACTGACTTATTTCACTTAGTTGAAATGCCTCCCCTCTCTTTTCAGACCCTGCTTCTTGGTATCCTCACAGCATCCTTTTCTTGCCTTCAAATCACACCATGCTTACCAAATGGCATTGTATTTGTCACTTTCAGGTTTTTCCCTCACCAATTGAGCAGTTGGCTAAATGAAGATACATCTTGACCTTAAGGATTCAGTCAGTTCAAGGCTCTTTGTAAGTATGACATACTAATAATTAATTTAGTGCAATGTGATAAATGATATAATAGAAATGTACTAGTAGTTTAGCGCCTGCCTTTGGCCCAGGGCTCAATCCTGGAGACCCGGGATCGAATCCCACGTCGGGCTCCCGGTGCATGGAGCCTGCTTCTCCCTCTGCCTATGTCTCTGCCTCTCTCTCTCTCTCTGTGTGACTATCATAAATAAAAAAAATTGAAAAAAAAAGAAATGTACTAGTAGTGCACTGTGGTATATTGGGTATTAAGCACATGAGTTCTGGAGTCTGATTGTCCAGGATTCCAATTTTACTTTTACTACTAATTACCTCTATGATTTCAAGAAGTTAAATAATATTACTAAATTTTATTTTCTCCATTTGTAGAAGAGAAATAAAAATGATACATGCTTTATAGTGTTAGAGAAGATAAAATGAGATTAGCCTATGTAAGGCATTTGGTGTTCTGGCCAGAGCACTGTAAGCATTCTATATATGTTAGCTATGGTGATTATATAAATGGAAAGTTGAACTCCAAAAGGCTAGAGAGGAGAAATGATGTTTCCAGGAAAAGCTTCATAGGGAGGATGCTGCCTTCACTTCATTCTCTGAATAGTCTGAAAATTTCCAGATAAAGGAGGTATGGTTGAGAAGGGTATGAGGAGTTCCACGCACAAAAAACATCAAGTATGTTGGCAGGAATAAACTGGAGCAGCTACTCTGGAAAACAGTATGGAGTTTCCTCAAAAAGTTAAAAATAGAACTACCCTATGACTCAGCAATTACACTACTAGGTATTTACCCAAAGCAAACAAAAATACTCATTCAGGGGCTCACAAGCAAGATGGCGGAAGAGTAGGGTCTCCAAATCACCTGTCTCCACCAAACTACCTAGAAAACCTTCAAATTATCCTGAAAATCTATGAATTCGGCCTGAGATTTAAAGAGAGACCAGCTGGAATGCTACAGTGAGAAGAGTTCGCGCATCTATCAAGGTAGGAAGACGGGGAAAAAGACATAAAGAAACAAAGGCCTCCAAGGGGGAGGGGCCCCGCGGGGAGCCGGGCTGAGGCCGGGGCGAGTGTCCCCAGGACAGGAGAGCCCCGTCCCGGAGGAGCAGGAGCTGCACCGACCTTCCCGGCGGAAAGGGGCCCGCAGGGAGTTGGAGCAGGACCCAGGAGGGCGGGGATGCCCTCGGGCTCCCGGGGACAGTAACAGCAACTGCGCGCCCAGGAGAGTGCGCCGAGCTCCCTAAGGGCTGCAGCGCGCACGGCGGGACCCGGCGGGACCCGGAGCAGCTGGAGGGGCTCGGGCGGCGGCTCCGCGGAGGGGGCTGCGCGGCCCCGGGAGCAGCTCGGAGGGGCTCGGGCAGAGGAAGAGGCTCCGTGCGGAGGGGGCTGCGCGGTTCCAGGAGCAGCTCGGAGGGGCTCGGGCGGCGGCTCCGCGGAGGGGGCTGCGGGGCGGGAGCGCGAATCCACCAGCGCAGGCTCCGGAGCACAGGGCGCCGGGACACAGCCCAGGATCCGGCCTCCCCCGGGACAGGCAGAGGCCGGGAGGGCCCAGGACAGCGAGGACGCTCCTGCCCCAGCTGAGCAGATCAGCGGCCCCGCCCCGGAGCCTCCAGGCCCTGCAGACGGAGTTCCTGCCGGAGCTGAATCCAGGGCTCCAGAGCTGCCCCGCCACTGGGGCTGTTCCTCCTGCGGCCTCACGGGGTAAACAACCCCCACTGAGCCCTGCACCAGGCAGGGGCAGAGCAGCTCCCCCAACTGCTAACACCTGAAAATCAGCACAACAGGCCCCTCCCCCAGAAGACCAGCTAGACTGACAACTTCCAGGAGAAGCCAAGGGACTTAAAGTACACAGAATCAGAAGATACTCCCCGGTGGTTCTTTTTTTGTTTGTTTGTTTTTGTTTTTGTTTTTGTTTTTGTTTTTGTTTTGTTTTGCTTTTTGATTTGTTTTGCTTTTTGATTTGTTTCCTTCCCCCACCCTCTTTTTTTCTCCTTTTTCTTTCTCTTTTTCTTCTTTTTTTTTTTTGTTTTTTTTTTTTTCTTTTTCTTCCCCTTTTTTTTTCTCTTTCTCTTTTCTTTCCTTCTTTCTCTCCTCTCTTTTTCTCTTTTTCCCAATACAACTTGCTTTTGGCCACTCTGCACTGAGCAAAATGACTAGAAGGAAAACCTCACCTCAAAAGAAAGAATCAGAAACAGTCCTCTCTCCCACAGAGTTACAAAATCTGGATTACAATTCAATGTCAGAAAGCCAATTCAGAAGCACTATTATACAGCTACTGGTGGCTCTAGAAAAAAGTATAAAGGACTCAAGAGACTTCATGACTGCAGAATTTAGAGCTAATCAGGCAGAAATTAAAAATCAATTGAATGAGATGCAATCCAAACTAGAAGTCCTAACGACGAGGGTTAACGAGGTGGAAGAACGAGTGAGTGACCTAGAAGACAAGTTGATAGAAAAGAGGGAAACTGAGGAAAAAAGAGACAAACAATTAAAAGACCATGAAGATAGATTAAGGGAAATAAACGACAGCCTGAGGAAGAAAAACCTACGTTTAATTGGGGTTCCCGAGGGCGCCGAAAGGGACAGAGGGCCAGAATATGTATTTGAACAAATTCTAGCTGAAAACTTTCCTAATCTGGGAAGGGAAACAGGCATTCAGATCCAGGAAATAGAGAGATCCCCCCCCTAAAATCAATAAAAACCGTTCAACACCTCGACATTTAATTGTGAAGCTTGCAAATTCCAAAGATAAGGAGAAGATCCTTAAAGCAGCAAGAGACAAGAAATCCCTGACTTTTATGGGGAGGAGTATTAGGGTAACAGCAGACCTCTCCACAGAGACCTGGCAGGCCAGAAAGGGCTGGCAGGATATATTCAGGGTCCTAAATGAGAAGAACATGCAACCAAGAATACATTATCCAGCAAGGCTCTCATTCAAAATGGAAGGAGAGATAAAGAGCTTCCAAGACAGGCAGCAACTAAAAGAATATGTGACCTCCAAACCAGCTCTGCAAGAAATTTTAAGGGGGCCTCTTAAAATTCCCCTTTAAGAAGAAGTTCAGTGGAACAGTCCACAAAAACAAAGACTGAATAGATATCATGATGACACTAAACTCATATCTCTCAATAGTAACTCTGAATGTGAACGGGCTTAATGACCCCATCAAAAGGCGCAGGGTTTCAGACTGGATAAAAAAGCAGGACCCATCTATTTGCTGTCTACAAGAGACTCATTTTAGACAGAAGGACACCTACAGCCTGAAAATAAAAGGTTGGAGAACCATTTACCATTCGAATGGTCCTCAAAAGAAAGCAGGGGTAGCCATCCTTATATCAGATAAACTAAAATTTACCCCAAAGACTGTAGTGAGAGATGAAGAGGGACACTATATCATACTTAAAGGATCTATTCAACAAGAGGACTTAACAATCCTCAATATATATGCTCCGAATGTGGGAGCTGCCAAATATATAAATCAATTATTAACCAAAGTGAAGAAATACTTAGATAATAATACACTTATACTTGGTGACTTCAATCTAGCTCTTTCTATACTCGATAGGTCTTCTCAGCAAAACATCTCCAAAGAAACGAGAGCTTTAAATGATACACTGGACCAGATGGATTTCACAGATATCTACAGAACTTTACATCCAAACTCAACTGAATACACATTCTTCTCAAGCGCACATGGAACTTTCTCCAGAATAGACCACATATTGGGTCACAAATCGGGTCTGAACCGATACCAAAAGATTGGGATTGTCCCCTGCATATTCTCGGACCATAATGCCTTGAAATTAGAACTAAATCACAACAAGAAGTTTGGAAGGACCTCAAACACATGGAGGTTAAGGACCATCCTGCTAAAAGATAAAAGGGTCACCCAGGAAATTAAGGAAGAATTAAAAAGATTCATGGAAACTAAAGAGAATGAAGATACAACCGTTCAAAATCTTTGGGATGCAGCAAAAGCAGTCCTAAGGGGGAAATACATCGCAATACAAGCATCCATTCAAAAACTGGAAAGAACTCAAATACAAAAGCTAACCTTACACATAAAGGAGCTAGAGAAAAAACAGCAAATAGATCCTACACCCAAGAGAAGAAGGGAGCTAATAAAGATTCGAGCAGAACTCAACGAAATCGAGACCAGAAGAACTGTGGAACAGATCAACAGAACCAGGAGTTGGTTCTTTGAAAGAATTAATAAGATAGATAAACCATTAGCCAGCCTTATTAAAAAGAAGAGAGAGAAGACTCAAATTAATAAAATCATGAATGAGAAAGGAGAGATCACTACCAACACCAAGGAAATACAAACGATTTTAAAAACATATTATGAACAGCTATACGCCAATAAATTAGGCAATCTAGAAGAAATGGACGCATTCCTGGAAAGCCACAAACTACCAAAACTGGAACAGGAAGAAATAGAAAACCTGAACAGGCCAATAACCAGGGAGGAAATTGAAGCAGTCATCAAAAACCTCCCAAGACACAAGAGTCCAGGGCCAGATGGCTTCCCAGGAGAATTTTATCAAACGTTTAAAGAAGAAATCATACCTATTCTCCTAAAGCTGTTTGGAAAGATAGAAAGAGATGGAGTACTTCCAAATTCGTTCTATGAAGCGAGCATCACCTTAATTCCAAAGCCAGACAAAGACCCCGCCAAAAAGGAGAATTACAGACCAATATCCCTGATGAACATGGATGCAAAAATTCTCAACAAGATACTGGCCAATAGGATCCAACAGTACATTAAGAAAATTATTCACCATGACCAAGTAGGATTTATCCCTGGGACACAAGGCTGGTTCAACACCCGTAAAACAATCAATGTGATTCATCATATCAGCAAGAGAAAAACCAAGAACCATATGATCCTCTCATTGGATGCAGAGAAAGCATTTGACAAAATACAGCATCCATTCCTGATCAAAACTCTTCAGAGTGTAGGGATAGAGGGAACATTCCTCGACATCTTAAAAGCCATCTATGAAAAGCCCACAGCAAATATCATTCTCAATGGGGAAGCACTGGGAGCCTTTCCCCTAAGATCAGGAACAAGACAGGGATGTCCACTCTCACCACTGCTATTCAACATAGTACTGGAAGTCCTAGCCTCAGCAATCAGACAACAAAAAGACATTAAAGGCATTCAAATTGGCAAAGAAGAAGTCAAACTCTCCCTCTTCGCCGATGACATGATACTCTACATAGAAAACCCAAAAGTTTCCACCCCAAGATTGCTAGAACTCATACAGCAATTCGGTAGCGTGGCAGGATACAAAATCAATGCCCAGAAGTCAGTGGCATTTCTATACACTAACAATGAGACTGAAGAAAGAGAAATTAAGGAGTCAATCCCATTTACAATTGCACCCAAAAGCATAAGATACCTAGGAATAAACCTCACCAAAGATGTAAAGGATCTATACCCTCAAAACTATAGAACACTTCTGAAAGAAATTGAGGAAGACACAAAGAGATGGAAAAATATTCCATGCTCATGGATTGGCAGAATTAATATTGTGAAAATGTCAATGTTACCCAGGGCAATATACACGTTTAATGCAATCCCTATCAAAATACCATGGACTTTCTTCAGAGAGTTAGAACAAATTATTTTAAGATTTGTGTGGAATCAGAAAAGACCCCGAATAGCCAGGGGAATTTTAAAAAAGAAAACCATATCTGGGGGCATCACAATGCCAGATTTCAGGTTGTACTACAAAGCTGTGGTCATCAAGACAGTGTGGTACTGGCACAAAAACAGACACATAGATCAGTGGAACAGAATAGAGAATCCAGAAGTGGACCCTGAACTTTATGGGCAACTAATATTCGATAAAGGAGGAAAGACTATCCATTGGAAGAAAGACAGTCTCTTCAATAAATGGTGCTGGGAAAATTGGACATCCACATGCAGAAGAATGAAACTAGATCACTCTCTTTCACCATACACAAAGATAAACTCAAAATGGATGAAAGATCTAAATGTGAGACAAGATTCCATCAAAATCCTAGAGAAGAACACAGGCAACACCCTTTTTGAACTCGGCCATAGTAACTTCTTGCAAGATACATCCACGAAGGCAAAAGAAACAAAAGCAAAAATGAACTATTGGGACTTCATCAAGATAAGAAGCTTTTGCACAGCAAAGGATACAGTCAACAAAACTCAAAGACAACCTACAGAATGGGAGAAGATATTTGCAAATGACATATCAGATAAAGGGCTAGTTTCCAAGATCTATAAAGAACTTATTAAACTCAACACCAAAGAAACAAACAATCCAATCATGAAATGGGCAAAAGACATGAACAGAAATCTCACAGAGGAAGACATAGACATGGCCAACATGCATATGAGAAAATGCTCTGCATCACTTGCCATCAGGGAAATACAAATCAAAACTACAATGAGATACCACCTCACACCAGTGAGAATGGGGAAAATTAACAAGGCAGGAAACAACAAATGTTGGAGAGGATGTGGAGAAAAGGGAACCCTCTTACACTGTTGGTGGGAATGTGAACTGGTGCAGCCACTCTGGAAAACTGTGTGGAGGTTCCTCAAACAGTTAAAAATAGACCTGCCCTACGACCCAGCAATTGCACTGTTGGGGATTTACCCCAAAGATACAAATGCAATGAAACGCCGGGACACCTGCACCCCGATGTTTCTAGCAGCAATGGCCACGATAGCCAAACTGTGGAAGGAGCCTCGGTGTCCAACGAAAGATGAATGGATAAAGAAGATGTGGTTTATGTATACAATGGAATATTACTCAGCTATTAGAAATGACAAATACCCACCATTTGCTTCAACGTGGATGGAACTGGAGGGTATTATGCTGAGTGAAGTAAGTCAGTCGGAGAAGGACAAACATTATATGTTCTCATTCATTTGGGGAATATAAATAATAGTGAAAGGGAAAATAAGGGAAGGGAGAAGAAATGTGTGGGAAATATCAGAAAGGGAGACAGAACGTAAAGACTGCTAACTCTGGGAAAGGAACTAGGGGCGGTAGAAGGGGAGGAGGGCGGGGGGTGGGAGTGAATGGGTGACGGGCACTGGGTGTTATTCTGTATGTTAGTAAATTGAACACCAATAAAAAAAAATGAAAGTAAAAAAATAAAAAAAAAAAAATAAATGGTTATCTGTGGATGGTAAAAAAAAAAAAAAAAAAAAAAAAAAAAACCACAAAAATACTCATTCAAAGAGGCACATGCACCCTGATGTTTACAGAAGCATTATCAATAATAACCAATTATGGAAAGAGCCCAAATATCCATCAACTGATGAATGGCTAAAGAAGCAGTAGTATATACATACAATGGAATATTACTCAGCCATCAAAAGAATGAAATCTTGCCATTTTCAACAATGTGGATGGAGCTAGAGTGTATTATGCTATATAAAATAAGTCAGTCAAAGAAAAACAAATACCATATGATTTCACTCATATGTGGAATTTAAGAAACAAAACAGATGAACATAGGGGAAGAGGGGGAAAAAGAGAGCGAGGAAAACTAAAAGAGATTCTTAACTATAGTGAACAAACAGAATTGATAGAGGGGAGGTAGATGGGAGGATGGGCTAAATGGGTGATGGGTATTAAGGACGGCACTTATTGTGATGAGCAGTGGGTGTTATATGCAAGTGGTGGAATCCCTAAATTCTACTCCTGAAACCAATATTACACTATATGTTAACTAACTAGAATTTAAATAAAAATTAGAAGAAAGAAGGAAGCATCAAGTGCAAGGGCATAGAGATATGAAAGAGCAAAGTTTGGGAAGTTTGAAGTAATATTTTGACATGGCTAGACCATAAGGTGCATGTGGGGTAGAAAAAAGAAAAAGGCGGAGAGATAAAGGTGAGTGCAAACTCAGGAAGAGTCTTGTTAATATACTAAAAGATTAATCCTTGATTTTATAAAGAGTAGGGAGTTATTCAAGAGTTTTTAGCTGGGGAATATCATGGTCAGATACTTTTTTAGAAACAAATCATCTTGTGTTGGGGCTGTGAGGTGATGAAGGACTGAATTCAGGTATTGGCAGTGCTAATGGGATAGGACGGATGAGGTGGAATTGGCAAGGCTGACAGTTTGATGAGATAAGGGGTTGAGGGAAAGACAATGATACCCAGGTTACAGATCTCAGTAACCTGGGATTTCAAAGAAGCAGAGTCTAACAGAACTCATGAATTTTGCAGTACCCTAAAAAGCCACTAGACATGCTGTCAGGAGCATTTGCATTCGAGGATGAAATAGTATATGTAGAATTGTGTTTTGTATTGAACAGTCCAGACAGCTTTAACTCTAAGTCTGTCATAGTCCATTATTGTTTTTCTGCTATGATGCTTGGTGGGGAAATCACCCAGGAATCATCACTGCAAACCAACAAACACCTCAAAGTACTTACTCCATCAAAGCTAGAGTGACAAGAGGGCGTAATCATTGAAATGCTACTTCATTCTGTATTTACACCCATACAACTGTCATCTGTGTAGACACACATCTACACTTTAGCAAAGGGTGAGTAGTCCATCAGGGTCTATAGCTGCAGTAATGAATCCTTTGCTTCTAAACAGTATTTTTTAGTTTATGTAGCACCTTCACATCTTTTCCCTAATAATTTTCACAACTAGTGTGTGAGAGAGGCAGGCACATGTTCTATTTTGCAGATGAGGAGATGGGCCCTCTGAGATGTTGAAAGATTTGGTCATTGTGGCTGAGCTGGTAAGTGATTGAGTTGGCTTTTGCATCAAGTTTTCTGTTATGGAGCTGCAGTTGGAATCCCATCTTTGGAGGCCACTTACTATTGTGCTGTGTCAGTATAATTTCTCAGTATGTTATTTACCATGTAGCTCAAAGAAATGATTCTTTTAAAACATTTCTTTATACTTACTGGAATCTATTGTTATATTGATATTATATCCATAGATAAATATATAGACACATCTGAAAGTTATATAGTATAGCATTTGCAAAAAAGTCTTTTGGTTAGAAGTGACAGGAAGAGAATGTGTTGCTTCACATAACTAGGTAGTCTGAGGTGGCCAGTGCTCCCTTCAGCAGTGGCTAGATCCAGGCTATTGCAATAATTCTACCTCCTGCACCCTCTCTCTTCTCCTGTCTTCTGCCATCCTTTCATCCCTCCCTCCTTCTATCTCTCACTCCTTGATCTCTGTTTTCTTTTGTGTTGGCTTCTTTCCAGGCAAAGTCTCTCTTTCTCTGCTTGGAAAGGTAATTTTGGAAGCTAGAAATTTAGGTAGCTTTTAGTGTTTATGATCTTGGCAATAAGGAAACCCTTTCTTTTAGCATCTATGTCAATATTTTCCAAAACATTGATTGATCTTTCTTGGGTCACATAAGGGTCGTGCCCTTATGTGAGAAAACCTGGTTTGGATAAAGTACCCCAATTTGGCAACTGGGATCAGGAGCCCAATGTTGTGGTGGTATGGTGTGGTCTCACCATGGCTGGAGAGTGTTGTTCCTCAAAGAGAAATTAGATTAAGAAGTAGGAGATAAAGATAGGAAAAGAGATGTTGATCACCCTGTACTCCGGGATTTCATAGGTAAGACAATCTTCAAGAAGGGTAAGACAATGCAGGGCTTCCCCTCCTAGCTCTTCTAGTCTTTACTGTGTAACTTTGAGAAGTTATCCTTTTTCAGACTTGGTTTTCTCAATTGTAAAATGAGGAAAAAGTTCTTCACTCAACTACTACTGTGGCTTCTGTGAAGATCTCAGGGAACCCCCAAGAGCTTTGCATATGTACAATGTCCTCTGAGGGGCTTGAGTCCTGCTAGGGTATGTCTAATTCCTGCTTTAACCTTCCTTGGCACAAAGTGTGTATTCAGGAAATGTCTGTGGTGCGGACACAGCATTTCAATACAGGACCTGTGGAGAAGCAGTACTTACCCAAAAGAATGTACTCCTAATTGTGGATTTATAAACATTTAAAGGAGGAAATATTTGGTGGCAAGGATGCCTTCAAGTACCCCTATGTGATGCCATTCCTCTGTTTTGCTCCAGAAAACAGCCCAATGTGGAGAAAAGAGAAGGCAATGTGGAGTCAGCCACCTATCAGCTGTATGACCTTGGGTGGCTACTTAATCTGAGAGTCATTTTTCTTGTTAAATAATGACAGTAGTAAATGCTATCCTTTTCCTGAAAGTGGCTGTCAAGAACAAATGAAGACAGACCTGGGTTGAGCTCTCCATTATCCATTTATGAGGTGTCCTGTTAGGGCCCTGTCCAGGCCCTCTTTGAATGGATTCTTTCTGTCATTTCCATGCTCTTTCCTTGCTTTGGTCGGCTTCTGCTGCTAATGGCCTGTAGTGGGTTGCCACTTTACTAAGTGCTGGTAATGTCCTTAACTAACCTTCGGAGGCCCTTAATCAATGACTGGTATGTCAGCCCAGCTCCCTTGCTCTGGTTGGTGTGACTCTGAGACAAAAATCAACCCTGTAGTACTCCCGTCTTGGATCAGGACTTGGTCTTAAAATCCTATCCTTGCTTGTCTCCTTCCTTTTTCCTCTCCTGTTTCTCCCACTCAGCTACTGGTTTCTCTTGGGAGCTCCTCCTTCATAAATTACTTGCACATAATGTTCACCTCAAGATGAGAGAAATTCATCTAGGATAATTTAGTAATTTCTAACCTTGGGCAAAGTAACTTATTAAAGGAACCTTATTTTCTTCATCTGGAAAAGGAATATGGTAATATCTACCACACATAGGTTATTGAATCATGGTAGTTATTCAGTAAATGGTAACAGTTATTTCTAAGCACATTGTGAGAATTTCTGCAAGTAGCAAGTTGTGAGGGTAACTTTTCATTTTATGATTGATATATTAGGGTAGCCCAGACTGATCAGTTCAAACTGGTGCTGGTGTCCAGCTCTCTGGGTAGCTGAATTTCTTTACTTTAAAATTCCAGGATCCATTTTTTCTTGTTTGTTACATAGTTCCACCACCTGCCTTTGTCCTGCCCCTGGGCTTGTGCCTCTGGGCTCTCTCTGCAGGTCCCTTGAGGAAGGCCCTTTTTGAGCCATTTGTGGAAATAGCCTTTGCTTCAGTGAGCAGGGATCTCCCTTCCCTCATTTCCAGATTAAGTGCCTGCTGCAGCTTTGCAAGTGAGCATTGACCAGGCACATTTATTGCTGTAGATGAACTGTGGCAGGCCAGCTGGGGATTGCCAGGCAGTGAAGGCTCCCACGTGCACAAAGCACTCAGACCCTTTGGCTCCAATTTGCTTCTGGCTCATGGGGAAATTGTAATGAGAATGTGAGTGACTGGTTGAACACAGAAGGAGTTCCAGGCGGAAGGGCTGGAAAAAGCTTTGTCTGATCAAAGAGTGTGCGTTGCCACCCTGTTCAAGGCAGGAAGGTTAGACAATTTGCCCTGTTCACTCAGCTCTGCACCTTGGCTGCCAAACACCCATGCTTGCTTGGGGCTATGACAAGCCCTTTCTGTAGCTCTGTGTAGGAAGTGACAGCTGCCTGAGAAATATCAGGGGAAAGAGCGGAGGATTTCTCTCAAGGAAGTGAGCAGGGTTTGAAAGCAGTGTGCTTGGTATGATTAAAAAAAGAAAGAAACCAAAAGAATAGAGCACATTAAGGCAGAAAGGAGTCTAAGATCGTGCAATCTGATTACACACTTTACAGACAAAGAAACTGGTGCCCATAGAGGAAAAGGTTTTGTCCCAAAGTCACACAGCTAGTTAGTGTCAGAAAAAGGTTTAGAACCCAAATCTAGATAAATGAGCAAATAATTTTTCCTTCACACCCTTCTACTTGATTATTTCTTTCACCTTAGTTCTCCTTCTGATGGGCAGTTATTTAAGTCATACTTTACTATTCAGTATATACAATTTAAGTCACCGCTATGTGCCAGCAGGTCAGAGACAATCTTCTGTAATTTTTATAGTGATTTTATGAGCAGACATTGTTACCCTTGGTGATATTGTGAGAGGTGACAAAGCTTGCCGAGGTCACACAACTAAGCCCAACCTCTTCCTCTTTAATTAGACAATACCCCACAGTTTCCAAGCTTATAGTATTACCATGTGGTACTACTCTTAGGATTGCCTCCTGGGGTCTACCAGAACTATGGATAAAGATTTGGGAGAGAGGGGAGGGATTAAATGGGGCTAGACAGGAGAAGGCTAGCTTAAAGCAGTTGAGAAAATGTTGGCTGTAGGTAGCCTTTGAATTCCCCTTTAGCCGGAACAAATATGTCAATGGGATTCTTAAGGATGATGCCATGAAAGTATGATCCTTTGTTTCAGGTTTAAAATAGACTCATAAAACTTAAAATCTTGCCTTTGGCTTCTGCAAGAGAAAGGACAGGCCGAGTGGTACATGGGAAACATTTAATACATCGACTTGTATTCTTACAGATCATGAGGCCATGAAAGTTTTGAGCTTTGGAATGAGGAAAGGAAACCAATTTAGCCTCTTCTAACAAAAAAGCTTGTCTCATTGAAAGGAAAGTTGGCAAATCTTACTTTCAGAATGTAATTTTATTTCCAGAATGTATTAAGTATGACAGCAGACAAAATGCTTTTCTCCATGTGATCACTATTCAAAGCCAGTATGCATAAACAGTGCCTGCATCTCATGCAGTCCCCTGATGAGATATAAAACAGGCATTGTAGAGTGAAATAGTTCTTAGAAAACATGGATCCTTGATATACCAAATTGCCCTGAAAATGAGGAAGAAAATGAATACAGGTAGTCAGAATAAAGATGAAAGTGTTTTCAACACATTTTTAATAGTTATAATGAGAAGACTCTTATTTATATTAGGTTATATTTTTCATTTTAAAATATTAGAACTAAAATCTTAAAAAGAAGAAAAAACACCCATAATGCTTGCACATTATATCACATTTAGAATTTTGGTTTGTGTGTTTTCAATCTTTTCTTATATGCTTGTTTTCTTATATAATTGTAATCTTATGTACAATTTCATTCACTAGTTTGTCCAATGCATAATTTCCTATGTTATTATATAGTTTCCAAAAAGATGTCATTAATGGTTCCCTAACTTATTGAGTGGATGGAGCATAATTTAACCTCTTCCCTAACATAGAACATTTAGGTTGTTAGTGTGAATGCTATTAAATTTCATTAAAACTTTAGCATCCCTTGCATTGGCATATCTCTTAATCAGATAATATTATTAATTACATTAATAAATGTCTAAATTTAAAAACTATCCTTGCATTCCTGATGTAGATTCTACTTTGTTATGATGTATTCTGAATTCCATTTGCCACAGTTTTATTTAGAATTTTTATATCCATTTTCATAAATATGATTGATTTAAGCAGAAACACCAAGTCAGCCTGTTCTCTTTGAAATCTCATGGTTCCCTTGCCAGAAAGATCTGGTTTTGGCTCATACTTTGTAATTTTATAAACTTTAACAAATTACTTAGCCTTTTAAAAATCTGTTATCTGGGTATTTTAAGTAAATAGTGAATCACTAACTTCAACTTCTGAAACCAATATTACACTATGTGTTAACTAGCTAGAATTTAAATAAAAACTTGAAACAAAAGAAAAAATAAATAAATAATTGGTAGAATTCTACAAAAACATCTGTTATTGTGTTTTTATTTGGTTGTATTTTTTAAAAATAGGACTCAAGGGATATGATACTTAGCAGTGATTAAGTACTCGGCTCTGAAAGGTAATTTTTTTTTATTGGTGTTCAATTTGCCAACATATAGAATAACACCCAGTGCTCATCCCATCAAGTGCCCCCCTCAGTGCCTAAGTGACCACCCCCCCCCCCGCCCACCTCCCTTTCCACCACCCTTTGTTCATTTCCCAGAGTTAGGAGTCTCTCATGTTCTGTCTCCCTTTCTGATATTTCCCACTCATTTTTTTCTCCTTTCCCCTTTATTCCCTTTCACTAATTTTTATATTCCCCAAATGAATGAGACCATATAATGTTTGTCCTTCTCCGATTGACTTACTTCACTCAGCATAATACCCTCCAGTTCCATCCACGTCGAAGCAAATGGTGGGTATTTGTCCTTTCTGATGGCTAATATTCCCTTGTATACATAGACCACATCTTCTTTATCCATTTGTCTTTCGATGGACACCGAGGCTCCTTCCACAGTTTGGCTATTGTGGACATTGCTGCTAGAAACATCGGGGTGCAGGTGTCCTGGCATTTCTGAAAGGTAATTTGAATGTTACAAGCACTGGATAGGTTAGGGTCATTGTAAATCCAGATAGATCCACACCACATTTAAAATTGTGACATTTTTCTTTATTACCCTATGTTTTAAATAAGCAACCTTTCAAGATTGGCAGAATGAATCATGTGGATTAGTGCAAATGTGTGAGAAGGTATAAGCAAACTACTGTATAGGTACAATCTGGTGGATCCGACAGCTGGATCTGATGTTTGCTGGCTGAATAGGAAGGATTCTCAGGCCTGCCCACCTGGACAAGACCCACGACCACAGGTGATTCTCATGTGCATCTTAGACAAACACAGTTGTAGGGGAAAGAGAATCTGACATTTTGGTCACACTGGGTTTCCTACTATTGATCTCAGGAAAACTCCCTAAACCTTTCTGGACCTCAGTTTTATCATCTCTAGTAAAGGTTTAATACTTCTATTATAGGGTTACAAGTCTTTCATGTAGGTAGTGCTCAATAAATAAATAAATAGTGCCACACTATTATGTTATTCCCTTGACAGTGAGGTACTTCTCCTTACATGTTAATGTTTCTGTGGTTGAGATGCATCTCGAAACTCAGACAAACAGTGGTCAGTTGCCGGGCAGAAGAGTTTGTTACTGGATTTTTACATTGCCTTAGATGTGTGAACTTTTCCATACATGGAGGTTATTTAAACACATGATTGTTAACTCAGTTGAATTATTTGTATCACTGTTGTAACTTGGGGGCTTGGTAGCTTAACTTCCGGATCTCTGACTATTGATTTAAATGCATTAAAAAATACCCCATTGTAATGCAGCATTAAAATGAAAAAATTTTATTGTTTCCACAAGAATGACTGACATATGCCAGGCAATGCAATGAAAAGAAATAGAAACTGCCAAATATCTTAGAATAGATCATAAAAATGCTAACGTGGGAAGTTGGGGTAACCAATTTATGTGTCTGAACTACTGTCATTTAGGTGCCAAACAGCCTCTCTCTCAAAAGCAGTTGGCTGACTTTCAAGAGAGGCTGGCTAACTTTCAGGACATTCCTTCAGTTAAGAAAAAGGATAGAGCTCCAAGGGCATGCCAATGAAACGCCAATATTCTTCTCGATGCCTGAAAATAGCACTGTTAATCCTAGAGGTATGAAAAGGCCACTATCATGAGCATAGTTTATGCAAATCTGAAACTTAAGCTCCAAACTTGATTAGGACACTGAAGAAAAAGTATGGACAAATATAGATTATTGTTAAATCTATAAAGGTGAATATTTATGTGGTTCTTTCCCCTACTCCAAAGCTGTAATAAAATGGTGTGATTTACAGTGAATAACATTAGAACTCAGTATAATGTGACAGTGTGTGATGCTGTAATTTATAAAATATATATATATTATTTATAAAATAAATAATATATATATATATATTTGACCTTCCTCTCCTTTCTGTCACAGGTCTTCTAAAACCCCTGACATTTCTTGAGTGATGAGAATGCTAAAGGTGTTTTTGTGATGTTGATCAGGTGACTTTCAAAATGCCTGCTCATCACCTGAGGATGGCTGGTCACCAGAGGAACCAGTATTGTGATTAAAAGTTTGGAACTTTCATTCCTATTCCTATTTCTCTCACCTCAAGGGAAGGGGGAGGAGCTAAAAGTTGAACCACTGGCCAGTGAGTTAATGAGTCAAGCCTGTGTAATGAAGCCTCCATAAAACCCCCAAAAAACAGTGGTTGGAGGACCACTGTGTTGATGAACACATGAAGATTTAGGGGGAGTAGCCCATATGAAAGTTTATGCCCTTCCCCCATATTTTGCCCTATTCTTGAGTTACAGCCTTTTAAAATAAACAGGTGATCTAGTGTATAAACAGGCTTTTTGAGTTCTGTGAGCTGCTCAAGCAAGTTAATTGAACCCAAGGAGGGGATTGTGGGAATCACTGGGCTTGCAATGGGCATTCTGAGTTGTTGGAACCTCCATTTGTTGGTCAGAAGTACAGGTAACAACCTGAGTTTGTGACTGGCATCTGACGTGGAGAGAGGGCAGTTCTGTGGAACTGAGATTTCACCTTGTGGAATCTGATGCTATCTCCAGCCAGATAGTTCCAGAATGGAGTTGATTATAGGACACCCAGCTGGTGTGCTGACCATTGCTTGTTTCTGTGGGCACCCTCCCTCTCCACTCGCCACACATACTGGAATTGGTGATCAGAGTATCTATTTACAGGGTAAGTGGCTGATTACCTTAGCATCTGTACCTGGACCTCTCTAGCAGGCTAGACCAATTCTGCTGTGTAGCACAGTTTGCTGTTTTGTGTTTTCTTATAAATCTGGGCTTTGTCCACCTAGGAAGGCTTGGTATTTTTTTGCTGCTTTAAAGAGATAACAGAAGTAGGGAGTTATTCATCCTAGTAAGCACTACAAATTCAAGTGGGCTTTTTGATCTGAGTTTTAGTACAATTGCAGAGATGTAAGTGACGTTAACATGAAGCTTAAATAGTAATAAATGTTCACATTGTTTGATGCCTTCCTCTTCTGAAATGCTAGTCACACATTCAGTCCCTTGTGTAATCCTATTTAGAAACCACAAGCACTTTGTGATGGTAGGAGAGCCCTTAAAATTGAGTTAGGTTTTTTATCCCCCCATATGCCATCTTCACGTCGGTTCTACATTTCCAACTTATGTATATTAGTGATGTATTTGCCAGTACCAGGCAACTGTGATATACTTACATCTTAGGCAGTGATACCAGTAGTAAAGGATGTTTTGTCTCACTGACAATCATGGCTGAATGGGGCAAAGAGTACAAAATGTATCAGAGGTGTAATCAATCCTGTATTTTAATCTCCGCTTCTTTCATATATTCCATGTGGGATACTGGAAAAATACCCAATCTTCAAAAACCTTAGTTTCCTTATTCGTGAAATGGCATTAATAATACATACTTTTTGAATTTGCTGTGACTATAAATTTATTTAAAAGCACATTGCCTGGCACATAGTACATGGCACAAATAAATGCTAGCTTCCCACCCATTACATCATTTTTTTCTTCTTAGTCAATAATAGATCAAAGTTCATTCTCCAGAGCAAGAGTTCTCAAAGTGGTCCCCAGACCAGCAGCATCAGCATTAGCTGGGGGTTGTTAGAAATTCAGATTCTTGGGCCCCATCACAGATGTCTGAATCAGAAATTCTGCAGATGGAACTAAGAAATCTGTGAACTCCTCCAGGTGATTCTGGTACATAGTAAAGTTTGAGAACTACTGCCCTAAAGTTTAGGCTTCCTGTTTAAACTAGAGTCCAGCATTTTGTTTACACTGTTCTTGTTACTCCTGAACAAATCTGAATGTTGCACAAGTTACAAGAGCCCAGTTCCCTAGTCTAATGCCCAGTAATGTCCTTGTGTTCTTGTGTGCTTGCTCTTATCCTGGAGGGAGATGGGATTTCAAAAGCAAGGAGTAATAGTAGTGATTCATTCCAAGATGGAGAATCAGCGCTCAGTGAAAATTCTCTTTGTTCTATTTTTTCAGCCTAAACCATGCTGGCTTTCTTGGCATTGTCAATCTTTAAAATTTCTGCCAATATAATGCATGTGAGATTGCTTATATTTTTGGGTTTAACTCATGTTTTACTGATTCTAATGCTTATTATCTGTTCAATTGTTGGTCAGTTGTTTGCACTTTTATGAAATGCTGGCTATGTCTGTTAGTCATTTTTCTATAAGAGTGCTTACTTAGCTTTTTCTTTTTTTTTCCTTTTTATTGGGATATAATTGACATGGCATTGTTTAAGGTGTACAATATGTTGATTTGAGTACTTATATATTGCAAAATGATTACCACCAGAGTATTCTCTGACATCTTCATCACATCATGTAATTGCCATTTCCTTTTTTCAGGGAGAACATTTAAGATCTGTTCTCTGAGCAACTTTCAAATATATACACTATTTAAAAATTTTTTTTGTTTACTTATTTATTTTAGAGAAGGAGAGAGAGAGCACAAGCAGAGGGAGGAGAAGAGTGGGAGGGAGAAAGAATCTCAAGCAGACTGAATGGTGGTTGCAGAGCCTGACATGGGGCTTGATATTATGACCCTGAGATTATGACCTGAGCTTAACCAACTGAGCTACTCAGGCATCCCTCAGTATATAATACAGTATTATTGACTATAGTCACCATCCTTTACATTAGATGCTCAGAACTTTTTCATCTTTTAATAAAGTTTGTTTCTTTTGACCAGTATTTTCTCATTTCCCTCATCCTCCAATTCCTGATAACCACCACTATTCTCCTAGTTTCTATGAGTTTGGCTTTTTTAGATTCCACGTATAAGTCATACTACTTGTCTTTCTCTGATTTATCTCACTTAGCTTAATACCCTCAGGGTTCATCTATGTTGGCATGAATTGCAGAATTTCCTTCTTTCTAATGGCTGAATAATATTCTATTGTGTGTGTGTGTGCATATACCACATACATGCCTTATTTCAATGAATTGTCTTTCTGTGTATTCTTGTAGCTCACTGAGTTTTCCTAAAGCAGCTGTTTTGAAAATTTTATTAGGTAAATTGTAGGTTTCCTTGTCTTTGGGTTTGGCTACTGGAATATTTTTATGGTCCTTTAGATGTTTTCTTGATTTTTCATATTCCTTTGAGTTTCACATTGCTGTCTTTACATTGGAAGTAGCAGTCACCTCGTCCAGTTTTTAGTGACTTCTTGGAAGAAATATCCTCCATTTGCCCTGCTAGAGATTTTTGTTTTTAAGGATTTTATTTATTTATTCATGAGAGACGAAAGAGAGAGAGAGAGAGAGAGAGAGAGAGAGAGATAGGCAGAGACACAGGCAGAGCAAGAAGCAGGCTCCATGCAGGGAGTCCGATGTGGGATTCAATCCCGGGACTCCAGGATCATGCCCTGGACTGAAGGCAGGCACCAAACCTCTGAGCCACCCAGGGACCGCCCCCCCCCCCCCCCTTGCTAGAGATTTTGAGGCTTTTTTGGTCCTCCTGTGGTTACACCTGCTCCAGGCTTCTTGCTCCCTCTTGTGGCAGAAATTTTAAAGCTTGATGCCTCTGGATCCTGAAACAATCCATGTAAAGCCAGACAGCCTCTCATTTGTTTTCCCAAAGATGGTGCTATGTTCAAGTGTATGTTCTCTCCCTGGACCACAGGTTAGGGCCTGCATTCCCATGCGCTCACTTGCCATCTTCCAAAGCTCACCTTCGCTGTAACCTACAGGAGGGTGAATAGGTAGACAGCCACAGAGGTATGTGTGGTTGAGGCACTGGAAGTGCTGGGGATGTCCGGTCTTTTGGAGGATCCATGGATGGGATTCTTCCAGCAGCTCATGGGTAGGCTTCTAGACAGAGCCTACCGTACAGTTATTCCCTTTAATGCTGAGAGTCCTTGGTACTTTCCCTAGTACATGTCTAGCCCTCTAGTCATGGAGTTCTTGATTCAGTACTGGATGGAGCAGGAGAAAAATGAACCCCTTCGGTGAGACCACTTGGGGAAGCCAGGTGCTCACTCACCTTCTCTCCCTTTCTCCCAGGGGGTGGGGTAATCTCTCTGGGCCCTAAGCTGCCCACCTTGGGGGAGAGGTGACATGGGTAAAGTCAGACTGTTCTCTTACTCCAGTATATTGGATTTTTTTTTTTTTTTTTTTTTTTTTTTTTTTTACTTCGAGTGCTGGATCTTCTTTGGAAACCTGGACTTTGACAAAAGCTCTTTCATGTGTTGGTAATTGTAGGAGTCTATGTTCTGTAGGGATGCCTGGACCTCAGTGGTGGAGAGGTGCTAGAGCTGGTTTATAGGTCATGTTAGGGTCAATAGCCCTACCGAGGGCTCTTTGCCCGTTACCTAGGCACAGGTGGGTGAGACTGCTCCCAGATCCTTTGGTGCTAAATTCTACACCTCCCAAAAAGGTACTTTTAAAATCTTTTTTTTTTAAATTTTTTATTTATTTATGATAGTCACAGAGAGAGAGAGAGAGAGAGAGGCAGAGACATAGGCAGAGGGAGAAGCAGGCTCCATGCACCGGGAGCCCGATGTGGGATTCAATCCTGGGTCTCCAGGATCGCGCCCTGGGCCAAAGGCAGGCGCTAAACCGCTGCGCCACCCAGGGATCCCCCAAAAAGGTACTTTTATTTGTAGTTGGATGGGGAATATCAAGGGAGGCAAAAATGAGGGAGACCTTATGCTGCCATGATGCTCATGTCATTTCCTGCTTAGTTTTTAAAAAAGTGATTCATAAGAATTTTTTACATTAAATTCAACCAAATGAGTTGTCAATATTTACTCTTTTGCCACTAAAAATAATGGTTTTGTATTGTTCAACTTCATCTACTTTGGATAAATAATTCTGTTTTGTTTTATAAATATTTTCCTCCAGCTTATGGTTTATCTTTTCATTTTCTTCATGGCTTCGTTTGATACAAAGATGTTTTAAATTATGATGTAGTCAAATTTATTAATACTATTCCATAAGATTTTGTAGTTATGTCTTAAAGAATTCCCCCCTGTACTTTCCTCACTGATCTGTAATGTTAACTTTATTATATATGTTTCCACATAGTGTACTTGGATAATTATTCTTAGTTTTTGTTCTTCCAAATATATTTTAGAATTGGCTTGTCAAATTAGGTGAAAAGCCTGTTGAGATTTGATTAGAATTTGTCATTTTAATTTTGGAGAAAATTGACTTTACGATATTGAATCTAATTAAAAGTTTAGCTAAGTTCTGTTTTTCTAGAATTAGTAGATCTTTATTCTGCTAATTGGTCTGAAGGTTCTTTTGGGTTTTCTAAGTAGATATTCATATTGACTACCAAGTATGATAGTTTCTTTTCTTTCATTTCAATGCAGTACTCATCTTTTTTTTCTCCTTGTGTCATTATTTTAGGTAGTAGCTTAAGTGCAATGTTAAAGAGAAACAACAATGGGCATCATTGTTATGTCCTTGATTTTGAAGGAGAGTTCATTTAACATTTTCCCTTTGAGTATGTTTGCTGCAGTTTTTGTTTTTGTAAATATCAATTTAAGACAATTTTGTTAATTTCTTAATTTGCTGAGAGTTTTAATCAAAAAAGAATATTGAGTTTAATTTAAATTGTGTTCTGTATATATTTAGATGAGCATATTTATTTTTCCTTCTGGAGTATTGTATTTGGTGAATTACATTAAGAGATTTTCGCATTCCTAGAACAAAGACAACTTAGTCATGCTGTTATTTTTAGACCATTTAGTAAATTGATGCATTAGGCTTGTTAATATTTTGATTTTTTTGGTTTCCTTTTCCATGTTCCCTAATGTTCTCTTTTTTAAAAAATGAGGTATAATTGACATATAACATTAGTTTCAGGTGTACATCACAATGCTTTAACATTTGTGTATATCATAAAATGGTCACCACAATAAGCATAGTTAACACCCATCAACAAACAGTTACAAATTTTTTTCTTGTGATGAGAACTTTTAAGATTCACTCTTTTAGCAACTTTCAAATAAATATGCAATACAGTAGCATTAACCATAGTCACAATGATGTACATTATTTCACTAGGACTCATTTATTTAATAACTGGAAGTTTGTGGTTTTTTAATCCCTTCACCCATCTTTCTCACCACTAACTCTCCACCTCTGACAACCACCAATCTGTTCTCTGTATTTATGGGCTTTTTTTTGTTTGTTTGTTTTTTTAAATATTTAGCACATAAGTAGGATCTTTGTATTTCTCTATCTCACTTATTTCACTTAGCATAATACCCTCAAGATGCATCCATCCATTTTGTCACAAATGGCAAGATATCATTCTTTTTATGGTTGAATAATATTCTTTTGTATGGATATGTATACATATGTACATACACATACACATACCACATTTCCTTTATTAATGGACACAGGCTATTTCTCTTTTTTGACTACTGTAAATGCTGCAGTTAACATCGGGGTGCATATATCTTTTTGAATTAGTGTTTTCATTTTCTTTGTATAAATAATGAGAAGTGGAATTGCTATATTATATAGTAGTTCTAATTTTAATTTTTTGAGGAACTTCCATACTGGTTTCCATAGTGGCTGTTATAAATTTACATTCCCCCCCGCCCAATAATGCACAAGCATTCCCTTTTCTCTACATCCTCTCTTGTCTTTTTTTTTGATTTTTAAATTTTTTAATTTTTCTCTCTTGTCTTTTTATTAAAGTTTATTTATTTGAGGGCAGGGGGGAGAGGGGCAGAAGGAGAGAGAATCTTAAGCAGACTCCTGGCTGAATGTGGAGTCTGACATGGGCTCGATCCCACAATCCTGAAATCATGACTTGAGCTAAAATCAAGAGTCGGATGTTTACCTGACTGAGTCACCCAGGTGCCTCTTGTCTTTTTTTTTTTTTTTAATTTATTTTTTATTGGTGTTCAATTTACTAACATACAGAACCATACCACCCTGAACGCGCCCGATCTCGTCTGATCTCGGAAGCTAAGCAGGGTCGGGCCTGGTTAGTACTTGGATGGGAGGCCTCTTGTCTTTTTGATAGTAACCATTCTAACAGATGTGAGGTGACATCTCATTGGTTTTGATTTGCAGCGGTTTTCTTTTTCTTAGTTTCAGTACATTGCTTTATATTTTAAACACAATAGATATGTTTCTCTAGATGTTTATCTGATGACTCCACTATCTAGAATTGATTCTGAGATTTCTGTTGGACTCAGGTTTGTCTGACAGCCCAGTCCCAGCTCCTAATTCCAGTGGTGGCTGTCACTTAGTGGTCTTCTCTAGTCCACCATCAATAAAAATCTTCTTCAATCATAATAATCCATGTCAAATTTTTCTCCTTTGTTAGGCCTTCCAGATTCTTATGACTAGAAGTAATTACTATTTTTTTTAAATGCTTCTACTACATCTTATTGGTATTGCAATTTGGGCCTTAATTATTTTTTCTTTGTTTACCTGTCACCTTCTACATATCTTGTGAGGCTCTTGAGAGCAGGGATGACATTTTCCTCACTTTTGTACTTCCAATACCAATCTGGTTCTTGTCCTAGAGAGACAGAATTGAGTAATGGGGAAAGGAAAAAAAAAAACTAGCTAGCCAGTGTTTGAAACTAGTCTTTACCAACTGTGTGACCTTGGCCTAATTACTTAATATCCTTGATCTTGGACTTCATCTGATGTTTAAAACAGGCATTAAAATGAACCTTTTCTCATGAACATTAAGACAGGATTAAATGAAGTAGTGTGTATAAAATGGCTGGCACATAGTAGGTATTTACTACATGTTTGATGAATACACATGAATTGACCTAGTAGAGGAATCTGTTTTTAGAGATAATTCTGCTAGATCATTTAGAAATCATGCTAAAAGTTACAGAGTTTTTTAGAGCCACAAATAAAGGAAGCTGATCTCAGCCTACACTTGTCAAAGAAACATCTTCAGATTATTTGAGAAGGATTCTTTGCCAAGTAGTGTCTAGGTGATGCTGGAGCTAATAATTCTGCTACTTGTCTCTGGATGATAATCTTCTTATCGCATTAGTTTTGCTGCAGGAGATACAGGAAGCCTGGCTGGTGATTCTATAAAGAGTTCCACTGTGGGATTTGGAACATCAAGAACTTATCATAAGGTGTCAATTACCTCTAGGCACACCCTTAGGTTCTCAGAGAAGGTCAGGGAATTAGCACTTGTTCTAACAGTTTTGGACCATGATTTTGACCAGGAATCTTAACATCATTGACTATTAGATATGGAAAAGGTATGTTCAAACATTTACAGAAGACATGATTAATTTGATCAACACTTATGTCAGAAACAAATAGTTTAAAATTAGGAAGTGTAGCTTAGGGAAAACACTAAGCCAACACCTCTTTTCTTTTTTTTTATAATAAATTTATTTTTTATTGGTGTTCAATTTGCCAACATACAGAATAACACCCAGTGCTCATCCCGTCAAGTGCCCCCCTCAGTGCCCACCACCCAGTCACCCACACCCCCCTGCCCTCCTCCCCTTCCACCACCCCTAGTTCGTTTCCCAGAGTTAGGAGTCTTTATGTTCTGTCTCCCTTTCTGATGTTTCCCACACATTTCTTCTCCCTTCCCTTATATTCCCTTTCACTATTATTTATATTCCCCAAATGAATGAGAACATATAATGTTTGTCCTTCACCGACTGACTTACTTCACTCAGCATAATACCCTCCAGTTCCATCCACGTTGAAGCAAATGGAGGGTATTTGTCGTTTCTAATGGCTGAGGAATATTCCATTGTATACATAAACCACATCTTCTTTATCCATTCATCTTTCTTTTTTTAATAATAAATTTATTTTTTATTGGTGTTCAATTTGCCAACATACAGAATAACACCCAGTGCTCATCCCATCAAGTGCCCCCCTCAGTGCCCATCATCCATTCACCCCCATCCCCCTGCCCTCCTCCCCTTCCACCACCCCTAGTTCGTTTCCCAGAGTTAGGAGTCTTTATGTTCTGTCTCCCTTTCTGATATTTCCCACACATTTCTTCTCCCTTCCCTTATATTCCCTTTCACTATTATTTATATTCCCCAAATGAATGAGAACATACAATGTTTGTCCTTCTCTGATTGACTTACTTCACTCAGCATAATACCCTCCAGTTTCATCCACGTTGAAGCAAATGGAGGGTATTTGTCGTTTCTAATGGCTGAGTAATATTCCATTGTATACTAAACCACATCTTCTTTATCCATTCATCTTTCGATGGACACTGAGGCGCCTTCCACAGTTTGGCTATTGTGGACATTGCTGCTATAAACATCGGGCAACACCTCTTTTCTTAGAACTTTTCACTATCTCCCAATGGCTAACAAATAAAGTTGAAATTTAAATTACTACATGACTCATCATACCCTACTCACTAAACTCTTCCTTCACTATTTCTTCTTGTATAATACATATACTTCTCCATATATTTTGCTGCTTTCCCCCTCACACCCCCACAAATTGCCATCATTTTGCTGTCTTTGAATATTTATTCAAACAGAATCCCTACTTGGAATGTTCCAGTTCAATCCATTATCTTATACCCAGATCAAATATAACCTTTTCCAGGTAGCCTTCCTGATCAATAACCAAGAATTAATATTTCATTTAGTTACTAAATTAAAAATTGTAGACTACTATACACCAGGCATTGAGCTGGGGTCCAAATCTGATTACTTTCAACAAACTTATCCCATGGAGAGATAAGAAAGACAATAGTATTACCCTGTCAGCTGTTACAGTAGTTAGATGAAGTACCATGAGAGTGTAGAGGACAGAAAACCATTCTGGCTGATTTCTTGAGCAGAACATCTACCTGTGACTTCCTTAGTATGGCCTTCCCCTGAGGGCTAGTTTAGGTTTATTTAAGGGTGGTGTCTGAATTCTAAAAGGGGTTGTCTTAAGAATGCAAGGAGAAAGGTTATGGCATTTTTTTAAAAATGGGAAGTTGCTTGGGATCATTTCCACCATTCTCTATTGTCAGGCAGTCACAGAGATCCACTCACATTCAAAGAAGTACATGCAGAACTTTCTACTTAATGAAAAGAGTGCCAAAGTCAGTTTAACAAGAGCATAGAACATAGTTTTTGTTTTGGAAAACAAAAACTGCCATATTACCCTACGTTATCTTCTGTTTACTTACTCATTGTACTCTAGAAGGAAATCCTTAAAACACAAAGGATGTATGAATTTGTATCAAATTTACAAGTACTGCAGTTGCTAGAGGGATTGTATGCTATTTTGGTGGTGGGGGAGAAGCCTCTTGAGGGATGAGGTGGGTGGTAGCAGCCTAGAGGGAAGGAGGAAAGTGGGGTGCTTGGGGCTTGGGGCAGAGAGAAGGAAGGAGAACCAGGGCTAGCTCAGACTTGACTGGGGTTTTCTATCAGGACCTGATATACTAAGCCTTATTTATCTTAATTTTAATGTGAATAATTAATTGCATAGTAAAGAAATAATGAATTTTTGCTTAAGCTTTGTTTATTAAGCTTAATAATCAATTTGAATAAATAAATAATTAAAGCTTAAGCCTTATTGATTAAGCTTTATTTACGCTTGAGTGTGAGTGGCCTTAAGTCAGATTGCTTGTGGCAGGATGTATTAGTTTCTAGTGAGAGCAGTAGCATAAAGGGGAACAAAACATCTGGGTTGGAGAATTTTGTGGGGTATGAGCTAGAGATGGAAGATAATGTTTTGACTTCTAAGCCCAAGATTCAATCTTTTAGTACTTCTATTGCTAAAGATGCAGTAATACCACTTAGGAGCCCAAAATTTGTTCATGAAAACCTGAGTTTTAATTTCCTCTTCAATGCTTAATTGTTGAGTGATATCAGAAAAATTATTGGTTTGAAGCCTCAGTTACCTTATCAACAAAATGGGAAGAATAATAGTATCTCTCTCAAGAGGTTGTTACTGAGGATTAAATACGATTGGGTCATAAAATTCACACATAGCTCAATTTCTTGAACATTTTTCTGCATTAAACCTTATATAGTATATTTGTTTCACAATTTAACAGAGTGGTCCAGGGATTCTCTCTCATCCTCCAGGTGGAACTCTTACTCTGGGAAATAGTTTTCATGCAGATGAAAAAAAAAGAAAGATGTATGAGCAGAAGCTTTTCTGAGAAGAATTGCTTTGGTCAATGAGTGGTTAGAAGGATTCCAATCCTAATTACCCAAATGTGTACAAGGACCCTCCAGTGTACTCAAGTGCTCACAGGCACTTTGCATAATTTGGAGTGTCAGACAGTTATGCTGCTTGCATTGTGATGAGAATGGAGACAGTGGGTGTATATACAGTCTTTCTTTAAATTTTTGCTCTCAGCTGAAACTTTAAATCTCCGGAATTTCTTGTGGGCTAAGCACAAACCAATTTCAATTGGCACAGGTATCCCTGAAGTTAGACTGGGGAGCAAGGTTGGGTCAAGCAAGTGCAGTGATTTCCTTCCCTTTACTAGCTGTGTGATCCTGAGCAATGGCTATCTATACTTCTGTGAGTCTGTTTTCTCCTTTGTAAAATGAAGATAACAATGCTTCCCACAGGATTGCTGTGGGATGAAAAGATAAAGGACTGGCACTGGGCTTGGTGCATGGTAGGGCTTAATGTCCTTTTCCCTTGGTTTCCTAATCTCTTGTACGACAGTCATCACAATTATGCATCAGATAGAAACTTTCTAACCTTAGACACATCTGGCATTGGAAGTTATCAAGTCAGATTTACCTCTTCCTGCTGTTTTTAAATTGTCCTCTCGTCTTCTGCTGGCTGTAGAAATGTATAAAATGCAACTCTTCCTGCATGCTCAGTGGAGAGGAAGGAGAGCATAAATATTAAATACAGGGGAAGATTATGGGAGAATCTTCTCAAATTTCTTGGGAATTTGATTTAGATAGTGAATTCTATTGGTGGAAGGAAGAGTTTTTACTTGAAACCATTTATAGTTTGGGGGGGTGGGCAATGGGACAAGCTAAGTGCTTCTTCTCACCTTGAGATGCACTTTTCAGGAGTTGCATCTTCCTTGCTGGCCACTTTGTCAGCCTAAGAACCAATTTTTTGATTAAATCCTCAAAGCCATTCATTCACTCCATTCTTCTCCTCCTGCTTGCCTTCCTGACTTCCAGCTTTTACTAATGGTCCCCTATGTTTCAGCTGCTATGTTAGACATGGGACACATTGTATAACTAAGGCAATGTGAGGCCATGTGATTTGTATTAGTTATTTTTTAGTTAATTGAAAAAAAATTGCTTAATGTACCATTAGAATGATATATACATTCTTTAAACATTTTACTTTAACCTGTAACAGTCAAGGGAATATTTAGTCATCAATCTTTTAATGTATGGTCATGTTTTCAATTTGATTATGAATTTGCGGATAGGAGCACACAGTCATTTTACTTGTGAAAACCCCACCCATGATTACAGTTTACAATCTCCACATTCCATTTCTTGGAAGTGGAGCTAAAACTCAGGTTATTTGCCAAGTAAACCAAATGCAAAATCTTTTTAAAATTTTATAGTTTTTTCCTCCCAATTCTTAAAAAGATTTTTATTTTATTTTTTAAAAAAGATTTTATTTATTTTTTTGACATACAGAGAGAGAACACGAGAGCACACAAGTGGGGGGAAGGGGCAGAGGGAGAAGACTACTCCCCACTGAGTAGGGAGCAGGACAGGGGCTCATCCCAGGACCCAGGGATCATGACCTGAAGTAAAGATCTTAATCTACTGAGCCACCCAGGTGCCACTCCTCCCAATTTTTAGAAATCTTTTCTCTCATTGCTAATTTAATAGCATTTAAAAATGACTCAACTTCACTGAATCTTTTCAAAACATTCTATTTAATTTTATTGGTATAACAGCTCTCTTTTTGTACCCGTACTTAATGGCTTTATATCAAAGTAAATTAAATAACATGATCACAATATCTCCTACAATAAGCAGACAAAGATTTGTGAATAAACACCACTGGCTCTTGGCGGATTCACAACCTGGCTGTTGGGTATGGAAAATGTATGAACATGTTTCAAGTAGCCTATCACTCCTAAAGGGTTAGCTTCAGTGGTCCTCAGTCATCAGGCTATAGAGGCATATACTTAAGTCAGAGAATTGATTGAGTAGATTAGTCAAAAGAGCATATTAGGTATGGCAAAGCATCTTGCACTGAATGGTCAATCCTTTAATATCTGTCAAAGGAAATATTTGAGAATAACAGTCCTTGGAATTAGGGGTTTAGGTTGATGGAAAGAGAATATGACTCGTTCTCCCTAAGATTCACAAAGAATTCAAGACCTTTTCTTCTCTGTAAGATAAGGGATTTTATGAAAGTTAATCTCATTTGCTAAGACAGCAAAAGTGTAGCCCATACCATGTTGAGTTTTAAGTACTTCTACGGTTAGGATTGGGGGCTGTATTTAATAATATCAGAGTAGGAATATCAAATGTTCTCTGCCTGGGGGAGGCTGTTTCTGGTTCATATGCAAATTAAAAAGTGGTTTTGCTGCTTAATTCATCCTATCAAAACAGCAAAAAGGGATTCAGCACCACGGTCTGTAACTCAGAATGTTCAGATGAGAAAATAATGTGGAAAAATGGTAATAAAAATAAGTACAACTTAAAAGATTTTATTTATTTATTTTTGTGAGTGAGCGAGAGCGAGAGCGAGATAGTGAGTGTGCACCAGCAGGCAGGAGGGGCAGAGGGAGAAGCAGACTCTGCTGAGCAGGGACTCCCTGCCCCCCACCCTCTCCCCCCCAACAGGACCCAGAGATCATGACCTGAGCTGAAAGCAGATGCCCAACTGATTTACTGCAGTAACACTTCTAAGAGTTTATTATGTGCCAAACACTGTATTAAGTAACTGGAAACACATTGGACATAAGTTCTTGACTGTATGTTTTCCAAGGCCCTGTTCCTTCCAATTCATTATTTAGCCCCCCAAAGCAGAGAAACTGGCACCCACACAGCCCCAGGGCAGTTCTTCTTGAGGTAACAAGTTAGGTTGAAAAGTATCATTTTGCAGAGTGAACTGGGAAGAGGGTGGGACAGTCCTTAGCAGTGTTGAAAATGGAAATGTTAAACAAATTTGGGGGCAGTTCTGGTACAGAACAGTCTTTAATAAGAGAAAGATTTACAATGAATGAGCAAAGATAGTTTGGGCTGACCCTCAAATAGACTTAATCATTCTGGTGATACCAGAACCCACTGAATAGACTTTCTCATATACACACACATATATGCAAACCTATATATGTACATACATGATCCATAATACCCATATACATATATAATAGAAAACTATACACTGTCATCCCAATAAGTCATCCTTAGCTCATTCTCCCCTCTGGCTTCTAAATGTCATCAGCAACCCACATAAAAAATGTCTGAGTTGGGTGAACCCCACCCCAACAAGCTTTCATTGGCTATCTGCTCTGTGCTAGATACTGAGGCAACAGAGATGAAGGGCTCTCTCCTTCTAACTGAAGAGACAGCCTCTTAAATAGATCATTTCAATTTATTCTTCTAAGCAATAGAAGATCCTGGGGGATCATGGACGTACCTACTAAGCCTCTTCATGCCTTTCATTCAGTGAATTCTACATTACAAAAGCACCGCACTGGGGCTGCTCCGATATGGTCCGTCCAGCCGGTGTGAGACATGAAATTGTTGGACTGAAGCTTTTGCAGAAATGACATCTGGGTAACTGCCCTCAGCAGCATTTCACAGGCGAGATTGTTCCTGCTGCTGTATGTCACCCTTGAGTCCTCTGACCCCGTGATCATTCATAAAACAATGTTACTTTGCTTTTCATCATTTAATAAGTCATGCAAATTGCCTTAAACTGCTATAAAGTGCAGTATGATGCTCCCAAACATTAAAAAAAGAAGTTCCTGATTTGGCCAAGGATTTCTTCCCCCCACAACTCTTTCTTGACAGAATAAAATAGAAACTCATCCCGACTACAAGCAAAGAGAGTTGGCTTTGTTGAATTGTTAGTTTTTAATGCTGCAAGGGAATGAGTTAAGGATGTGTTGCCAAGAAATAAAACAGCAGAACATCACAATTAGAGGTGTGAATTTCAGGCATGAAATGTAATTGTTTTACCAATTTTCACAGGGTTTACCACCTGGCATTCACCAAAGCTATTTTGAAACTGTCCCTCATCATCCATAGGTTGTAAAACAATCAGCAAGCAGTTGCATTTTGTTAGTATATGGTCCACAAATACTTATTGAATAGGGGATGCCAAATGCAGGATCAAGAATTAGAATAAGTTAGGTATCACACCGTTTCTATGACACAGCTCTTATTTCAGGAGGCATCTTGGAAATATCCCAGTTATCCTGAAAGTGGATTTTATATTAACTTGGTTCCATTTATGCGTAAATACAAAGTCTTCTATGATTCAAAAGTTCCCTATTCCAATGGATACAGTTTAGGTATGGTGTTTTGTTGTGCTGATTACTCTGAAATTTGTGAAACGAGCAATCCTGTATAATAAGTACCATCTCTGGTGCAGTAATCAATTCTCTGTTTAATGTAACAAGCCCTTTCTGGAATGAAAATGCCTGAGGAAAGAGATGTTTTGGAGAGGAATCTGTTGTGCTGACTGCCTGCCAAGCTCACAGTCTGCTGTGGACAGAAGCAGCTCTTGGGGGCAGGGGGAAGGGGTCATCCTGTGCCTAGGCGGAATTTGGATTCTGAGGTCCTGACCATAACTCACTGGACAAGGGGTAGGTGTCTGAATTGAGGCAGAGAGAGATCTGAGTTGTGGTAGCCTGTTGTAAGAGCTATTCCCTACTTGGGTGTCGGTGATTATTTTTGACAGTGATAAACCGAACTGTAAAGTTCTCCACTGGGGAGTTTGAATATGAGATGTAGAGTTAGTGGCTGTCCGTGGAGGCAGAGAACACAAAGAGGACATCATGAGACATGTTGACAGGCTTCATGAAACAGGAGAAGCCATGAGCATTAGGAACCCTGAATAAGTAGAAGTTATGTATAAGCAAAAATCTTGAAAAAGCCAAAAAGCAGGACATTGTGTCACTTACAACAGTAGGAGCAGAAGTGGATTAGGAGAGTGTTGAATTACTTGATGGCAGAGCAGTGGTGACCATGGAAGTGGCTGCTGAGGGAATGACAGAAAAACTTGGTTGCTAGGGCTCTGTTGAATCTTGAATGATCTTCCAGGCTTTTAGCAACGTTCTTATCTAGGTGAGGTCTGGTTCTACTGCTGAAGTTCCTATTTCCCTTATTTCTATTTGTAGATAAGGTAATCAGAATGAACTAAAGGGACCTAGCTACCATAGGAGAAAGGCTGTTTGAGTAATAGTTGATGGTGATTCTTAGTTTTATTGTATTGTACAAAGTGGATATTACTTTTCTCATCCTCCTTACCTCATTTTGGAAAAATCTTCCATACTTCTTTTTTTATAATAAATTTATTTTTATTGGTGTTCAATTTGCCAACATACAGAATAACACCCAGTGCTCATCCCGTCAAGTGCCCCCCTCAGTGCCCGTCACCCATTCACCCCCACACCCCGCCCTCCTCCCCTTCCACCACCCCTAGTTCATTTCCCAGAGTTAGGAGTCTTTATGTTCTGTCTCCCTTTCTGATGTTTCCCACACATTTCTTCTCCCTTCCCTTATATTCCCTTTCACTATTATTTATATTCCCCAAATGAATGAGACCATATAATGTTTGTCCTCCAACTGACTTACTTCACTCAGCATAATACCCTCCAGTTCTATCCACATTAAGCAAATGGTGGGTATTTGTCATTTCTAATGGCTGAGTAATATTCCATTGTATACATAAACCACATCTTCTTCATCCATTCATCTTTCGATGGACACCGAGGCTCCTTCCACAGTTTGGCTATTGTGGACATTGCTGCTAGAAACATCGGGGTGCAGGTGTCCTGGCGTTTCTTTGCATCTGTATCTTTGGGGTAAATCCCCAGCAGTGCAATTGCTAGGTCGTAGGGCAGGTAAAAATCTTCCATACTTCTAAATAATCTACTAAAATGGTTAAAAATAACAACAACAATAAGACAAGTATCAATTTTTAGTGGAGGCTGACACAGATAATTGCTTATGTCTGGCCACTGAATACTGTTTATGGGGGCCAACAGCAAGCCAGGTGCTTTATATGCTTTATTTCTAATCCCACAAGAACCTTTAAAGGCAGTATTGCAATATTACATTTTGAGAAAGGTGAGGCTTGGAGAAACCTAGTGAATAATCTGAGTGTACTCTACTATTAGGAACTGTGGAGATCTTTACTCAAGTCTGCCTGGCCCAGAGTGAGTGCTCTTCTCATTGCACTTCACTGCCTGGCTGAGGACAGTCTCTCTACATGATTTTGCAGCCCCACAACATTCATACTCCAAAGAAAATGGATGGATAGGACAGAGAGAAAAATAGACACTCCATGGGCTACTGAGATCAGCTTCAAGTTAGGAGCAGGCAGGCAGCAGGGCCTGCCATCCCTGATAGATTACTGCCACTCCATCTTGTGCAGACGTAGTTATCCTGAACAGGCTGCATTTATTAACTCGCACAACTCGGTCAGGTGTTTTATTACTGGTATCAATTTAATTTATATGTAAAAACACAATCAGTTTCCTTTGCCTTGTGAAAAATCTGACGGAAAAAAAGTGACAGATGGCAGGTAGAATGTTCCCCAATTGTGGTGTGGATCATGGAAAATTGGACAGTTGGTCTATATTGGTATTTCTGACAGAAATCGTGGGGAAGAGGGAGCTACACGCTGAAGGCTCATTCGTCCTGTTCTTCAAAATAGGCTGTCTCAGGTGGAATGAAGTGGTGGAGACTGATGGACGATGAAATATACTGGCTTGTTAGTCAGGTTTTGACAAGGCTCCAGGTGACAGAGGATGCGCTTGGATGGGTCTGTTGAATTGGTTGAAGCTCCTAAGTTCCAATTAAAGGTCATAAGTCTTTCTCTCTTCTGGTCAGAGGGTGCTAGAATTTGGTAATACGGGGCTAGTCCTAATGATAATACAGTGTTGAGCAGGGGAGGAAGACTAAGGTGTGGAGTAGTCTCACAACCAGGATCAATACATTGTTGCTGTCCTTAGGACTGGCAGTTGGGTAACTGAATGAAGGGAAAAGAATACTATGACTGATCATGATTCTCCATGAGGAACTGATCTTAAGAAAATGCAGTGGTCCAGATTTCAATTAAAGATGTGTATTCTCAAGCCTTTTGCACCCCAAACCAACAATTTGGGGTAGAGACTTTATACTTATTGTGGGCATTGAGGCATAAAGAACTAAGCAGTCTTTGCCCTAGAGGAATTCACAGTCTAGTAGGGTTGATAGACAATTAAGCATGTGAGTCTAATCAAGTATGATAAGCACTGTAATAGAACTACTGAAGAGCTTTCCCTTGGGGTGTCCCCAGCAGGCTGGAGTCCCCGATGAAACCCTTGCTGTTCCTCACCATTCTATCCTGTCTTTGTCTCCTACATGTCTGCTGGCTAGCTTGCCAGACCTCTGCAAGAAGCTTCTATTCGCCTGCCTCCTATTCCAGCTAAATGCTCTAATGAGCCTGTGTTATCTCTAATATTCCTACTAAGGCACTAGGTTCCTCTGAATTAGATAATTAAAGTTTATCAGAATTAAAGGCAAAGTGTTAAATATCTCTGATATTGAAAGGATGGGATTGGAAATCTCTCTTCTTAACCCTTTGTTCCATGGATTTGGGAGGTATACAAAATCGGCAGATTTTTTATGTTGTTTTTTTGTGAAAGCTTTTCTCTTTGAGTTGGGTTTGGACTGTGACCTTGCCGAGCTCCTATGTATTATGTGTGTTTGTTAGTGCAATTAATGATTTCTTGTATCTTCTGCTTGCCTTTTGGTAAGTTGTTTCAGGACTCCTAAATGCAGGGTAAGAATTGGTTCTTTTAGTGGTCTCCAAACACTGGAGACCTAAAGGAGTGAGATGATAGTTTCTTTAAAGTGTTCACCCAAGTGATAATGTGGTTGAAGGCCTGAGGTAGAATAGATTGATTTGAAATTGGGAGAATAGGCCATCAGAATTACTCCTCCTACTTCTAATTTTGCCTGTACAAGTCCACTCATGGGCACTGAGAAAGTGGAAGAAAGATGAGAGAAAGTGGGTGAGTCTTTGAATTTCCCTGAGATTTGAATGGATGCATGTTATTTTATAAATACCATGGATTGAGCATTCTGGCTGGGACCAGAAAATAGAGCTTGCAGACTATTTCCTTAAGAAAAAGTAGGAAAAAGAAAGAAAGAAAGCCTTTTAGCTGCTTAGTCTATAAAATGGACTAATCCCCAGCAGACCTTCCTGTCAGTGCTATCAGAACAGAGCTGTAGCATATAAGAGTCAGTAAGGACAAGGGAAAATATTAGAGTTATCCCAACTGGCCCATTTCCCCCCGCCTTAGTTTTTAAAATAGAAATACCATATGGTTCCATATGATAGGACATCTTTAGTGTAGTGTTATATATAGTCTCTTTTTTGATACAATTGAATTTTTGTTTGTTTGCACTTTCATGCCAAAATAAATATGAGGCCAGAGCGCTAATGCCAGCAGACAGAGGATTTAACAGGAGAAAGTTAAAAGCATGAGTTCAAATAATAGCAGCTTATTAGCATTTATTTCTCAATATTAAAATATACATATATTTTTCTTTAAGGACAAGGTCAGCTACATAATAATTTCCTGGGGCTCAAGTGCAAAATAGAAATGTGAGGCTCTAGCAGGGTGGAGTGGTCAATTTCCTCTTGCTGTGGGTTCCCTGTCCTAATCTTCCAAGGCAAAGAGCAACCTGCAGCAATTTGCACCCTCTGTGTAGAGATGTGCCTCATGCTGGGATTGGGGGTAGATGAGAGGCCCCCATTGAATTGCCCACTGTTATCCTGTGGCAGGGATGGACACTGCCTTGCCCTATTCTCAGATCATCCCCTACTTGTGTCCACTGCTCACCGCCCCCCCCCCCCCCCCCCCGCCTGCTCCCAGGCCCTTTGAGGAAACTAGAGGGAGGAGATAGAAGAACAGGGCCTTGAGACCTCTTGTTTTTTGCCTTGAGTGGAGTCTGCTGGCAGCCAGCTGGGGAGGGAAATTGGGGAAGATGGCTAGGGTGCTGAATTGGCAATGAGAGGACATGACAGAGGAGGCTGAGAATCCAGTGGGGGAGATGAGGAGGTTGCAAGAAGTAAGATCAATTGTGAGCTGAAGCTCCAAGTCCCTCCCCTCCCTGAAGCGTCCCATCAGACCTCACTTACAGAGCAAGAATTCAAAGACAAGATTATTAATTTCAAGATGATGACTATAGAGCATCAAACCGCAAGTGCAGGGACTCTTCTGGGCACAGATCCCTGCATAGCTGCACAGGTTGCAAGCTCATGAAGCTGGCTCTCTTTAAGGACCAGCTATCCTCAGTGTTGATGGTGGGTCAGGCAGGATAGGTTTTTTAGTGAAGAGAAGGGAAACGAATGAAACAGTTGCTAGGCTTGGGAAGCCAAACATGGTTAGAGCTCTGGCTCCAGCACTCCCTGGTATCTGACCTGTGGCAAGTCATTTCCTTTCTCCCAGGTACAATTAATCTGCATCTCTAAAATGGGGAAATCAAGGCAGAGAACTTAAATGTGTCTGTGTGTACATGTTCAGGGTCATGCAGCTGAACAGCGGCAGAAGGGACTTACGCTTACCCTATATAACTCCAAAACTCATACTCTTGGCTGACAAGATTTTGTCTTCTGAGGTAACTGCGCCAGTGGTTTTCAAGCCTTTAGTGTGTGGAAACTTTGATTAAACGAGCGAACTCTATAAATCTGCCATGAAGAAAAGCACATGAAAGCCATTTTGCATAAAATTTCAGAGGGCCCCTGAAGTTCCTCTAGGGACCAGGTTGAGAGCCCTGAAGATGTGAAAACTCCTCACATACTCAGGCTTTCCATCGGGATTTAGCTAGTTTGTGCTGGCTGCACTGCAGAACGCTGCATTCTTGTTCCTCTCTTATTAATTTCATGGGCTGTTTCAGCCAAAGTATTCCTTTCTGGCTCATAGTTTTATCACATCTCCATTGTGCTTGTCCTCAATGGGGGAGGTCTTCTTCCCATCTTCCAGCCACTCTGTTAGGAAAAAGCCATCCTTTTTGAAGAAAAACAAGAGCATCCTTTTGAAATGAATCCTTTTAAAGGACATCTTTTGTAACATTAAGCTTCATTCTCTTCTGGTCCAGAGAGCCACAGACACACCCGTCCAGGCAGTGTTGGGACGTGCAGTGCATGCTGTTCCCAACTGCGGGCACCGCTGCAGGCAGCACAGGCCGATAGATGGCGTCAGTAGCCCGAAGATGAAGTCCGGAGGCAGAGGCCTGTGTACTTTTGGCTGAGGCATGTATTATTTATGAGGGGAAATTAACTCTGAAATCTTCTTAGTTCGCCCCCAGCAATATACACAGTAAACATGATTTTCTCAGCACAAGGTAACAAATAGTCTTTCTAACAAATTAGATGAATTCTAATGTCTGCTTTTTGGTGCTTTGGAGTTATGTGTATTTTGGTTTTTATATTATTAATATTCAAAATGCCTCTGCTTCATGGAGAAGAATGTCCAAGTGGTCCTGTGAGGTCATGGTGGGGAGGGGGGTTGAGGAATGCAAATACTGATGAAAGGCAAAAGGCTTAGTCTGGAAATTTTTTTTTTTAATTTTTTTTATTTATTTATGATAGTTACAGAGAGAGAGAGAGGGAGGCAGAGACACAGGCAGAGGGAGAAGCAGTCTCCATGCACCGGGAGCCCGATGTGGGATTCGATCCCGGGTCTCCGGGATCATGCCCTGGGCCAAAGGCAGGCGCCAAACCGCTGCACCACCCAGGGATCCCTGGAAATTTTGTATTATTGCTTAAAAAGGTAATTCTCTGCTCTCTCTCCACAGTATATTGTGTATTAGCTTGCATGCAAGTGGTGGGGAAAAAGTATTCTACTTTGGAGTAAGGCAGATCTGAAAATGAATTCTTTGCCACTTGGAGGTTGTGTGATGCTGAGGAAGTTACCTTTTTTTGAATCTTATTTCTTCATCTGTAAAACGGGTTTATGATACCTATTGGTAGAGAGTTGTTGCTTATACTCCAGGAGGTACATATAATGGGTGATACAAGGTGAACATTCAACAAATACTAGTTCCTTTCCTCTTTTTCACATGTTACTGACTGAAGATATGGAGAATGGCCTATGTTTCTGGTGTCTGTAAGAGAATTTTCAAGGAAGAGTTTGTCTGAAATAAATGTGTCAAAATTACTTGAGAAAACACAGATGAATAGAGGAGTAAATGTGTTTTTATAAATTTATAAAATTTTATAAAATGGCAGGTGAGCACAGGTGACAGGTACCACATGAATCATGGTGGCTCTGGACAGTGTATCCTGTGGACATAATGTCACAAATAAAACCAACAAATAGGAATGACTTCTGTTAGAATAACAGCTAAATTTTGCAGCACGGTGGAGCCATCACTTAGGATTGAGTCACATCTCAGCTCCACCGTACCCTGCTTGTGTGATGAGACTGCATATTGCATACAACCTCTCAACCTCAGTTCCTTTGAGTTCAATGTGGATAGTATCATTTACCTCTTCCATGAAAATAGGATTGTCTTAAGGGCCACGTGAGCTAGTGTGTGGTAGCAGCTTAGGCCACTGTTTAGCACATAACAAGCAGGTTTTATGGCTGTTGATGTTGCAATTTATGTCAAGATGGTACAGTGGCCGGGCCAAAAGATTTGGAGCTAGAAAATCTAGAATCAGGTCCTCGTTCCATCACTTAATGAAATTGTGAATTTGGGTAAATCACTGACTTAGTTTTCTCTTTGCTCAAATGCTGATCAGCATGGTAATAATCCCTGTACCAACCACTTTGGAGGATATTACTGAGCACTGAATGTAGTTTACCATGGCTGTAACTCAGAGTTATGGGTGGAGAGGCTGAAAATCTTATTAGGAAATGCCATGTCAAAGGAAGCCTGAGATGACTATCTAGAGAAGAGGAACAGCTGTGGAAGAAGATGCTTCTAATGAGCTACCAACAGGGTGGCCTCAGAAGGGAGAAAGCCTGCAGTTACTTCCTGTTTCTTTTACAAGGAGGATGCAAAGGAGGAACAGCAGATTTTAAAATGACCCAGGGAGCCCTGTGTACAGCTGAGGCCATGTCACAGACACTAAGCAAGCGGATGTGTGGGAGGAGGAATCTAGATGGTACCTTAAACTGAGGCTCTGGGGGAATGACCCAGGATGCTCCTATCTCAGCCTTCTGAGTGAAGTGATGGGCCACTATGGATGGAGATTCAGGCAGCGTGGGGAATTTTGGGGTCTCTGTGACACTACCAACTTGATTATTGTTGTTTATGATTTCTGAATTTAATTATATTTGTCTTAAAGTAAATTTGTGGTTAGAAGAGCTTTCTGACAGGTCAGATATTTCTAGGAAGGGTAGATGTGGCTACAGTGACAACAAAGGTCATATGTGAGGTAATTGATGTTATTAAGTATTGACTTAGCTGTGAAATATCAGTTCTTTGTAAACTGTAAAGTGGCATACAAATATTTGTTGTAAGCATAGCTGTAATTGCTATGTTTTCAATGGCAGCATGGTTAAGTGGGCAGAATATAATTTTGAAATCAAATGTCTTTGGGTCTGAATTTTGTCTCAGTCATGTACTGGAGGTGGGTGTAAGTTTGGGAAGAAATCAATTCTAGGTTATGAAGTAGAGTACAGGCAAGAAGGAAAAGAAGGTAATTGGAGAGAAGGGTACCAACTTTAGGTTCAGGCAAGTGTCAGCAGTGGGGAGATCAAAAAGGAAATAATGAAAGTTCTACAAGCAGTGGGAATCCAGGAACCAGGCAGTGTTCAGAGACCTGCACAGGAGTCTGTTAGGAGCACATCTCATCTGCTTCTGGGGCTCAGGGGCAACGGTCCAGCCTTAGGAGTACCTGGAAAGAGCAAGGAAGACTCGGAATTCTCTTTGTTTACTCAGGAAATATTCACTAAGCCCAGGTGTGTGCCAAGTACTGTTTTAGGTGTTGGGAATAAAGAAGTATAATGATAGCAAAGAGCCTAGCTTTGGTACCTGAGGGTGAGATCAAAAGCAAAACAAACCAAAACCAAAAGCCAACCCAACCTCCCGAAAAAAAAAAAATGAATTAAAAAAGAAGCAAAAGAAATGCACAGCAAAGATAGGTCAGATTCTTGAGAAAGAGACTGTGATAGAGATTTGACAATATCACTCCCTACACAGAAGGGAGTGAGAAAGCAGGATTGAGTCACTTAGCAGCTTTTGCGCCCTGCATTATTCAGTCATCCATGTGGGCAGGTGTGTGACCAGGGAGGGAGGGAGGGAGGAGAACAGCCTTGGGTGAGGCAGCTCATTTCTTGGAAGGACTCCCTAGTGAGCTGTCAGCAGTCAAGGCTCCCAGCAACTGGGAAGATGAGTGCCGTGGTCTTGAAGGGATATCTGGGCGGCCCACCAGAGGCTCCACTGCAGGTCACTGCTGCAGTGACCTGAGTGTCCCTCAGAACCCACCTAGTTTGCATAATAAATTAACTGGTATTACAATATCTGGTTCTCTTTTTCCTGCAGATGCTTGTCCAAGATGCTGGTAGTCTCTTTCCTATAGAAAATACATTATATCCTGGAATGCCTGGATGGCTTAGCAGTTGAGCATCTGCCTTTGGTTCAGGTCATGATCCCAGGATCCTGGAATCAAGTCCCCACATCAGGCTCCCCACAGGGAGCCTGCTTCTCCCTCTGCCTATGTCTCTGCCTCTCTCTGTGTCTCTCATGAATAAATAAATAAAATCTTAAAAAAAAAAGAAAATACATTACATCCTATCCTTAGCAACAAACTCTCCTTACTATCCTATGCCTTCAATCACTGGCTTGCTTTTAGGTCCTGAACAAAAAGCAAGAGAATAGCTTTTGTGTGTAGCAGAGAATAGCATGTATCCAATGTGTGCAGCACACACTTGGCAATCAACAAAGCATTTTCAGTGATTGAAAGAAATGACAATAGGAAATGAATGAGTCATTCATTTGGTTATATCTCTAAATATTCAACTAAAATTATTGATAACAATAAGGAGATACAAGATTTACAACAAATCTGCAGAAATCGATTGCATTCCTGCTTATATTCTATTAATGTAGAGCTTGGGGATTGCTGAAAAAAAAATACTTTTCATAAAACTGGTCAATGCTTCCATCCCTCATGTTGCCTATTATTTCTATATTTATACTTAATGTTTTTTTTCTAAAACACGTTTTTTTTTCATAAAAAGAAATTATGTAGCCTCAATGGGAAAAACAAAGTTATGAATAAAAGGAGAGCTACGCCTTCTTCCTGACAGGTTATACCGAGTATTATAAAGGTGGTACTATCTCCTAGTTCATTTATATTTTATTTTTCTTAAATTTTAAAAATATTTTTAAAATTCAAGTATAATTAACATAGTGTTATATTATCAAGTGTGCAATATAGTGATTAAACAATTCAATACATTACTCCGTGCTCATCAAGATAAGCATACTCTTGATCCTCTTCACCTATTTTAAACATCTCCTCCCCCACCCCTGCAACCATCAGTCTGTTCTCTAGAGTTAAGAGTCTGTTTCTTAGTTTGTCTCTTTTTAATTTGTTTTGTTTTTTAAGTTCCACATATGAGTGAAATCATATGATGTTTGTCTTTGACTTATTTCTTTTAGCATTATAGCCTCTATATTCATTCATGTTGTTTTAAATGGCAAGATTTCATTATTTTTTTTATTGCTGAGTAGCATTCCATTTTGTGCGTGCATGTAGGTATCACTTGTTTATCCACTCATCTATTCGTGGACACTTGGATTACTTCTATATGTTCACTATTGTAAATAATGCTGCAATAAACATAGGCGTGGATGTATCTTTCCAAATTAGTGTTTTTCATTCTTTGGGTAAGTTCCCAGAAATGGAATTGCTAGATCATATGGAAATTGTTAATTTTTTGAAGAATCTCAATATTTTTTTTTCCCACAGTGGCTGTACTAGTTTGCATTCCCATGCAGGAGGGTTCCTTCTTCTCCACATCCTTGCCAACATTTGTTGTTTCTTGTGTTTTTAATTTTAGTCGTTAGGACAGATATAAGGTGATAGCTCATCATAGTTTTGATTTGCATTTCCCTGATGATGAGTGATGTTGAGCATCTTTTCAAGAGTGTGTTGGCCATCTGGAAATCTTCTTTGGAGAAATGTCTGCTCATGTCTTCTGCCCATTTTTTTTTTTTTAATTTTAAGTAAACTGCACCACATACGGGGCTCAAACTCATGACCTCAAGATTAAGAGTTGCATGCTATACTGATTGAGCCAGCTGGGCACCCTTCTGCCCATTTGTAATTGGATTATTTGTGATTTTGGTATCGAAATGTATACATTCTTTGTATATTTTGGATATTAACCCCTCATTGGGTATGTCATTTGCAAATATCTGCTCCTGTTTGGTGAATTGCCTTTTTGTTTTGTTGATGGTTTCCTTTGCTGTGCAAAAGGTTTTATTTTGATGTAGTGTAGTACCAATAGCTTGATTTTGCTTTTGTTTCCCTTGCCTCAGGAGACATATCTAGAAAAATGTTTCCATGGCCAAAGTCAAAGAAATTACTGCCAATATTTTCTTTGAGGAATTATACAGTTTCAGGTCTCACATTTAGGCCTTTAATCCATTTTGAGTTTATTTTTGTGTAAGAAACTATAATAAAGTTGTCCAGTTTTATTCTTTCTCATGTAGCTGTCCAGATTTCTCAACATCACTTATTGAAAATGCTCTTTTTCCCATTGGATATTTTAATCTCCTTTGTCATAGATCAATTGACCATATAATTGTAGGTTTATTTCTGAGTTTTCTATTCTGTTCTATTGATCTATGTGTCTATTTTTGTGCCAGTATCATACTATTTTGATTCCTACAGTTTTGTGGTATATCTTGAAATCTGGGATTGTAATACTTCCTGTTGTTTTCTTCTTTTTCAATATTCTTGGCTAGTCAGAATCTTTTGTGGTTTCATACAAATTTTAGGATTATTTGTTCTCATTCTGTGAAAAATGTTTGTATTTTGGTAGAGATTGCCTTAAATCTGTAGATTGCTTTGGGTTATGTGGACATTTTAACAATATTCTTGCCGTTCATGAGTATGGAATATTTTTCTCTTTGTGTTGTCTTCAGTTTCTGTCATCACCTTTTTATAGTTTTTGGAGTACAGGTTATTCACCTCCTTAAGTTTGTTCCTAGGTATTTTGTTATTTTTGGTGCAATTGTAAATGGGATTGTTTTCTTAATTCCTCTTTCTGCTACTTCTTCTACTTCATTTTATTTATGGTGTAATTTATACTTTTGCAGAATATTCCAGATCTTAAGATTTTTTTAAATATAAATCTTTATGTAATGGTGGGTAAGAGTACTAAAAGCTTTTTCTTTAAAGGCAATGACAGTGTCATTGCTATATAAGATTTTAAGGCATTTTAGAAAGTGACTGTCAAAGCTACATGATACAGAATTGAAAATTTGATGAATTCAGAAAGAGATTTAAATTAGTTTAGTAGATGTTTAAAAATACTTTTTAAAGAAAGACTGAATACATTTAGGGCCTGAAGATTTAACCAAAGTGTTATAATAATGAGAAAAGAAATGATTATTGGATATACTAGTGGGTAGTTGGATGCCAATATATGAAATATATTAACTTGATTGCATTCCTTATCCTCTACACTAAGATAATTTTCAGAGGGATAAGAGAGTTAAATATTTCGAGCTTGGAAAAATCTGGGAGTGGAATAGTATATTTATGCCAGCTTTGGATGGAAGATATATTTTTGTAAGCCAAAATGTAGTAGAAGAAATATTGAAAAGAAACAAGAAGAAAGCTGGATAAATAAAAACTTACTAAATATATAGATAGCAGTAACTAACTTTTACATAGTGCTTAACAGTGAACACAATGTTTATGTACTTCCTCAGATCTTCTCCTAGGAACAGACAACAGATGTGGCCACTGTTTTAATGGGGAGAAACTGAAAATACAGAAGTAAATAAATAAACCACATAATTTCAGAGACTGCTGAGAGCTGTGAGGACAATGACAAATCCCTGGTGAGTGACTTATATATGAGGAGGGGCTGTTTTAGAGACAGAAGGGTCAGTGAGGAGGCGACATTTGAACTGAGACATGAATTACAAAACAGATTCAGGCTTGAACTGTGCCATGGATAACCTGCCCATGAGCTACAATGATCCCTTCCCAGTTTCTGACATATTTTTTTGTTTGTTCCCAGGTGGTAGATAGCAGTGCCCTGTTGTGGGTCACAGTTTTAGAAACCTTGGCTGAGACACCATAGGAAGTGGGCTCTTAAAGGAGGAAGTCATTTTTGTTGCTTCTGTCCTTGGCTCCAGGCTTCCTCTATTTCCATCCTTATATGCTGCTTCTCTCTCTGATTGCTACAGTCTCAGTGCTCCAGCCCTCCTCATTTGTATTGTTATTTCCAGGATCTGGCTCCACACCTTCTTTTTGCCTTTCAAAGGCCAAGCTCTTCCCTGAGCTGCATGACTTATACTGCCTAATCGGTGACTCTTCCTCATTAGTCTTCTCTGATTGCCCTTTTTGGAATGACTCTCTTCTGAGGAAGATCTGAAGACACATGGAAGCATAGACATGTATTCTAATTCACTCATGATTGGTAAACACCATTGAATGCTTTCTGTGGCTCTTCACTGTGTTCTGATTTCTAGATGATAAACAAGCCCTCCCATGATTTGCTTCCTGCCTGTTTCTCTAGTCTTCCTTCTTGCCCTTCCTCACATGCTGAAGTCATACTAAAGTACAGCATTCTATGTATCTAAAATGCCACTCTTTCTTTGCTTATGGAGTACCCTATGCCAGGAGTGTCTTTCTTTTCCGTGTCTGCATTAAAAACACTACTCATTCTTTTGGGCCAGTTTCCCTTCCTCGGTGAAAAAGTCTGTTTTGGCCTCCCCATGGAGTGTGAAATTCTTTCTTTGTAATTCTATAGCATCTTACAAATCATTCTGTGTAGCCCTTATCAAATAGTCATGTTTATTTACATTTCTTCTTCACCATTGCTGTCCACCGCCCTGCCTCACCACCCCCTTGCCCGTCCCTAAACTATGAACACCAATGTTGGATACTGTGCCCCTTTATTTCTTTATTCTGTGTTCTTGAGCCTTGCCACAGAGCCTGTTACAGACTGCATACTTAATACATGTTTGCTTGGAGTAGTGTATGAATGAAATGTTATAAAAACTTAGGAAGTTCTAGACCTCAATGAGTACAAAGTCAGAGCTTGAATCCCAGGTGTCCAGTCTTGGCATTTTAGCAAATTTGCTAGATACACATCAATCTCATTTTTTCCCTACTATGTTTATTCTTGTATGTATATTTTCAATATATATTTTTTGGGCACTTAACTGTGTCCAGGTAAATTATCAAAATCTGGCCCCCCATAAGATAAGGAAGCAGGAAGACTCTCTACTAGATGGAGGGTGGTCCCTTTGATCAGGTAGTCAGCAGGGGCTTTACAAAGCAGATGTCAGGGAGCTGGCTCTTGAAGGGGAGAGGGGCTTCGGAAAAGGTTGGAAATGAAAATTATATTGCTTTTTAAAACCATTCATATTGTACCTAAGGATATTTCCAGAATTGTGTAATTCTATTTATACTTATTAGCTTGATAAATCAAGTCCACTTTTGAGCAAACATCAAATTTCCTTGACCATATTTCTATAGGGCTACTGATTTCAATGGTGCATAACCTATAAAAGTGGTAGGAAATGCCCAGAGAAGCAGCAAAAATGTGAAAGGGTTTGTTGAAATGCTCATCACTCACTTTTTCTCCTGGGAGGAGGAGAAATGGACTCTGGCTGGATGGTAGGGAAGTGGAAACCCATAAAAAAGGGAACAGGAGGCCAATTATGCTGCTTCTGTCACTGAGCCCTGCTGCTCTCATTAGGCTCATAAATAGGCTTTCTGGTACAAATATAGATGTAAATATTTGAGCAAAATGCTGTTTTTTATGTTTTAGCTCAAAAGTGTTAAAACCCATTTTATTTACTTAAAAGATAATGTAAGCTTTTTGTTTATGATCATTAAAAATAAACCTGCTGAATTAGAATAGCTTTGTCAGGGATCAATGAAATTACTTTTATTGAAAATGACCTAAACCTTTTTTGCCTGGTCAGCACATCAACCTCATTGATGTGAGTCTTATAGAAATGAGCAGCCAGGGAAAGACTTGGGTCTGTAGACAGAAGACTTGGATTTGATTCTCAACTTTCTGAAGGTGTGGCCTTTGATATGTAACAACTTCTCTGAGTCTCTGATTCTTCCTTCCTCTGAAAGGAGGATCATCATGTTCAACTTTCAGTCTTATAACAGCGTTTAAATCAAAGAATTGTGTTGGTTATTATTATTATAATAATTGAATTATTATCTAATAATAATTATCTAATAATTCAAGATGTCAATTTCCTGAGATCCCAGATCCCCTGTTCAGGGCTATGAGGTGCCATAAATGAATGCTTGATGGTGGGGATACTTATAATTATGTGCTGAAGTTTGGTTCCAAGTTGCAATACATATTTCTCCTAGTGAGTTGACCTGAACTATACAGAACCATGAGGAATCTTCATCAGCTGAGTTCAGGTCAAAGGTCTTTTATAGAAGCAGAAGAAGTGACTTCTTGTCCTCTTTCCCTTTACCTAATAGCTTGACCTTTTGGCTATTGAGAATTTGTAAAAATTAAGAAAAATATTCTGAAGTAAAGAAGGGGAGAAGAAGGTCTCCTCTAAGATCTGGAGCAAACCTGTCAGAGCAATAAAATAATATTTGTGAGCATCCCCTCAATGTTAGGCTTTGTGTGAAGCATAATCTTATTTAATCTTCACAGCCATCCTGTAAGATAGTTGTTATTATGTCTATTTTATAACTAAGGAATGAGACTTGGAGAAGTGAGAAGACAAGCTTACTAGCTATCTGTCCAAGGTCTTACAGCTAGCAGGTGACAGAGCCCAGATTTGAAGTCTATAGCCTACGTATGTACCTAGTGTATCTCCTAACTTGGATTGTACAGAAAGGGTCCCCTTGTGCCACCAGTTTTGTGTTTCCATATGTTCGACGTGGGAAAAATGCCTCTAGTCTTTTTTAAAATCAAAGGATGAATAAAAATGCCTAGCATCAACCTTCAGAACTTCAAAAGCCCATAATGCTATATTATTAAAATGACAACAAATCTTTTTATCCAGTAGAGGAAAATCTCACTATGAGAGCATTGGAGCAGAGGGAAGCCTAATCCCTCTTGTCGCCACTGTGATGACAGGCATTATATTCCAGGTGCATGAGAGATAACACGGTTGCCTCACCATGTAATTATCATTGTTTCTGTTGGGTTTTATCATAAGCAGTAATTATCACTAAGTAACATATGGCATTTGGTAGTAACTTGGAAAACAGCCTGTCACTTGGCTTTATAATTTGGGGTGGATGTTGATGGTATTATGTCATGAATCCTGCACTGCCAGTTGTTCCTTCTCCTGTGAGTCTTCCAAGGGGCTCTATACACAGGGGACAATAGCAGATTGAGAAGTAAAGTACCACTTTGTCATTAGCTGTGTAAGTACCTGATTCCCTAATATAAACCTCTGCTAGAGGTTAGGTAGGGAGTTGAGGCTCAGGCATGAGACCTAAGCAAGGCTTTTATTACCTCTCTGGCTAGCTGCATGGCCTTAGGAGTGGTGTAGACTTGGCTAAACTTAGCTAATCTACTGAATATGTGGAGGAAGTGAGAGAAAAAACCAGAATCCTGAGAGGCTAGACCCTGCCTATGCTTTTTAACCATATAAATATAGAAAGCAGTCCAGTGCCAGCTTGCTGCTTTATTACATACAGTGGCCTTTGATGGTTTCTAGGACTTTGAACAATTACATTAGCTATTCCATCTATGGAGGAGGTACAGGAATATGGCTGGGGTTGGGAGGAAGATGCCTCTACAGTTTGTAGAAGGAATGCTGCCAGGATACCAATTTAACTCCCTTGATCATTTAAAAAATATGTATATTTATTTATTGAAGTTTGATTTGCCAACATATAGTATATCACCCCGTGCTCATTCCGTCAAGTGCCCCACTCAGTGCCCATTACCCAGTCACCCCAACCCCCCACCCACCTCCCTTTCCACCACCCCTTGTTCGTTTCCCAGAGTTAGGAGTCTTTCATGTTCTGTCACCCTCTCTGGTTTTTCCCACTCATTTTCCTTCCTTTCCCCTTTAATCCCTTTCACTATTTTTTATATTCCCCAAATGAATGAGACCATATAATGATCATTTTTGAGGAAATATAGCAGAGTGTATATAGTGCTGTTTTTCACAGCTCTGTAGCCTTGGATAAATTACTTTATATCTCTAAATTTCCTAACTATGATTGTGTCTGCCCTAGATGTGAACACTACTACATGTAACATTGTATATAGTTTAAATTACTTAAAATTTCCATTTTCTGGTAAACTATTACTTAGATATTTTAACTCCTTTTTAATCTTGTCAATAGCATAAATAATTGTCTTCTTTGAGTCTATTTTTTTTCCTTCACAAAGAACCAAAAGTTGGCAACCCCTCTCACAACTTATTTATTAACCATGATGAGTGAGAATGGCCATTCTCTCCTTGAGAGGGGGCACTGGATGAGATCATGCTCACTCTCACAAGCACAGTGATGTCTCACTTCCAAGACCCTCAGCATATGTGATTAAATTCATGCCTCAGCAACATTAAACATAACCGCATCATTGGACTTGCTTGCGGAATGTTTTTTTTTTTTTTTGCTTGTGGAATGTTAAAATTGAATTTTTAATCTAAAAATGTTAAAATATGCTGCATTATTCGAAATTAAATGAATAGTGAAAAATTAAGATCTTGTGTTTTGGAGTTAGTCAGACAGGGGTTTGAATCTTTGGCCTGGCCATTTAACAATTGTGTGAACTTGATCAAGTTTCTTTTCTTCTTCTCCTCCTTCTCCTCCTCCTCCTCCCCCTCCTCCTCCTCCTCCTCCTCCTCCTTCTTTTTTCTCCTCCTCCTCCTCCTCCTCCTTCTTCTTCTTCTTCTTCTTCTTCCTTCTTTTCTTCTTCTTCTTCAAAGATTTTATTTATTTATTTGAGAGGGAGAGTGATAGAATGAGCAGAGGGTGCAAGCAGAGGGAGAGGGAGAAGCAGACTCCCTACTGAGCAGGGAGCCCAACATGGGGCTCGATTCCAGGACCCTGGGATTATGATCTGAGCCGAAGGCAGATGCTTAACCCACTGACCCACCTAGGTGCCCTGAACTCGATCATTTTTCTTAAATTCCACTAACCTTGGCTTTCTAATTTGTGAAATGGGAATAGTAACAGGGTCTACTACTTAGTATTATTATAATATTATTATGTTATTAATTAATGTATTAAACATTTATATTGTTTATAAAAATGTAAAACAGCTAAAGCTCTTAGCATCTAATTATTGTTTAATAATTTGCTAATATTATCATCTTAATTATAGTCATTTCATTTTCTGGGCCCTGGCAGTGGCTACCAAGAATTGATATGAATGATCCATCCCTGATGCGGGAATAAATGCACACATTGTAAGAATATGCATAAACAATAATAAAACTGATTGAAAATTGTCTGCTTTTTATGATCGCTATGGGCCAGCAATTCTAATTAATGTCAATGATAACCCATTCCTCTCCTTCAGGGCAGACCACTTCTGTCCCTAATTCTTCCTTGGTACTTACTGGAAATGGATACTTCGTGGTCTTGTTAATCTTCAGGTTCTCATGCTTTAGCCTGTAATGTAATCCTTTTTTTCCCCAATGATCTGGAGAGACAGCTACCTCACTGTGATGTGAATCTGCCATTTATATTTCCTCTCCCACTTTTTTTTTTTTAAAGCATCAGCACTTTATTTTTTTTTATTATTTATTTATGATAGTCATACAGAGGGAGAGAGAGAGAGGCAGAGACATAGGCAGAGGAGAAGCAGGCTCCATGCACCTGGGAGCCCGACATGGGATTCGATCTCGGGTCTCCAGGATCGCGCCCTGGGCCAAAGGCAGGCGCCAGACCGCTGCGCCACCCAGGGATCCCCCTCTCCCACTTTTTTTTTTTCAGTAGGGCTTGATATAGGCAGTTACAGAGCTTCAATCAAAAATGAGAGTTACTTCTTCGGTTTCTCAGTAACCAAAAAATTCTTCCTTTGGCTTTTAGTTTTATGATTATTTTTTAGTCCTAGAACTCTGACTCTTCTCTTTCATTAGAAAGATCTCTTGGCTCTACTATGTGAAGTATATCCCAAATCTGTTCCCTTCTCACCATTTCCACTGATACTAAATTCTCCTTCTAGAATATTGTGTTAACCTCCTGACTAGTCTCCTTCCTTACACTCTTATTTCCCCTTGTAGTCCATTTTCCAATGGACTTTGAACTAAAGTTAAACTGTAAATTGATTTACATCATTTCTTAATACTCCTCCAGTGGATTTTTGTTTCATCTAGATTAAAGTGCAATCTCTATTATGGTTTACAGGGCTCTGTATGACTGGCTCTTGGCAGATTATCTTTGATCTCTACCTCTTAGCACTTTCTTCTTGATCATTTACTCCCATGCTTTCTTGAACTTGTCAAGCTTGCTTCTGGCTTATGGTATTTTAATTTGTAATTTGTTTTCCCTTTGCTTAGAATGCTCTATACCTAGATGTTTGCATGTCTCACTTCCTTACTTTTTTTTGTCTCATCATATTGCTATCTCTCAGAAAGGACCTTGTATACCACCCTATTTTCAATGGCAACCCATTTATAGAAAATGCAGTTGGACCCCACCCATATCTTCTAAGCCTACCTTAGAAATCTGCATCTTTGTGGATAGTTTCCTGTACATGCAGATATAGCTTACTGCTTCAAATGTTTGTGTCCCTCTTTAGAAATCTTTATTCAGACTACAAGTGTTTGCTGGGGTTGTGGGTGGGGTGGGCTGGAAGTACTACAGTTATTGCCCTGAGAAGTAACCCTCAGCCTTTAGGGCTGGATTTGGTAGACCAGCTTTCTCCCCTATTGATGGAACAGCTCAATAATATGTGCTACACTGTCTCTCTGAGGGTTGACAGTGAGATTCAGCTCCAGTTTCCCACATGGTAACCCACTGAGGCATTCGTGGGGGAGGTTGAATCTCACCCACTGTTTTTACTGAAATGTAATTGACAAATAAAAATTGTGTATATTTAAGGTGTACAATATGATGGATTGAAATGTATATACATTGTGAAATGATAATCAAGCTAATTAACACATTCATCACCTCGTAGTTACATGGGGTGTGTGTGCATGTGTGTGTGAGGAGATTTAAGATCTGCTCTCATAGCAAATTTCAAGTATACAATATGGTATTATTCAAGGTATTTTTAAAAATGATTTTATTTATTTATTCATGAGAGACACACAGAGAGAGGCAGAGACATAGACAGAAGGGGAGGCAGGCTCCTCATAGGGAGCCTGATGTGGGACTTGATCCCAGGACTGGGATCACACCCTGAGCCAAAGGCAGATGCTCAACCAATGAGCCACCCAGGCGTTCCATCAAGGCATTCTTTATTGGCTTTTCTCACTTCCCCACTCCCTTACCTTAGGTACTAAATATATTACTTGTACTCAAATCCTTATCTTGGGGTCTCTTTGGTGGAAACCCACCTAGATATCCTCAACAATAATTTTCTATAACCTATTTTTTTCTACTTATTATGCATTTATGAGCTTCACAGGGAAATATCTTAGAACTTGCTGCTGTGTCTTCTGTATCTTGCATAATGCCTAGCTTTTTGGAGGTTTTTACTAAATAACTTTTGGATGAATGATGAAAGAATTGAGACAAATCCCCTGATTATTCACTCCCTTCTTTTGAATGATTTGCTTCAAACTTAGAAGAGAGTAATAAAAACTTTCAGCATAGTCTGACACCATGTTTCCAGTTTAGTGAATGTCTTCGGCAGTATGTTAGGTTTTCATTACTATTATTTTATTTCAATATTTCTTAAAGGTATACTATGAATGCATACTAAAAACTAGGTTATTTATGGACTTTATATCCTTTAATAATTGCAGCTTCTCTGTAAGGTAGGCTTTATTATCTATAGTCTAAAAATGTGGAAATTAAAGCTGCTGAAGGTTACAAAGCTTATTATGTGGAGGAACTGGGGCTTAAAACCTCATGTGTCTCACGTGAAAGCCAGTACTTTTCTTTGTACACCCTACCTCCTAGGCAATTATTACACTTGTAGGTTATAACTTTTAGTTTGTGTTAAGCCAATTCTAAAGTTTAAATTTCCCAAAAGGAAGAGAGATGGTATATGTCAGGTCCCAGAAGCTTTCTCCAAGTTGAAGAAAATAACTGTTAGAAGAAAGGACAATTGTATGAACTAGTGTTACAAAGATGCATGTAAAAAGGATGAATTTTTATGTCTGGGTTATGCTCTATTGCTTTGATAAAAAAGTGAAAAGGAAGGAAAATAACCGTTAAACTGGGAATGTTGCAACAGATTCTGGTATATTAATAATCCTAGTTACAATCATATCATGACAGCATCAAATGTGTCTAGTTACTACATTTGTGATGGCAGAATAATGGGGAAAATTTTACATTACTTGTGAAATCAAGACAGAGTGTTCAAAATTCACTTCTAAAGTGAAGTTTGCTTCAAGAAAATAATTTTAAATCCCAGGAATAACATGAAATTGTTCTAACTTTTCTCTTTCTAATTAAAATACAGTATGTACTTAAATCTGAACTTATAGACTAAAAGTGATACATTTAAATGAATAATGTTTCTTTTTTTTTACACATTGAATAATGCTTAGAGAAAATGCTAAACAAATTTAAATAAAAATTTCTGATTTCCAGAGTATCTCATTTTAATTTACTAGAAGACAAAATTATGTCAGAGATTCAGAGCAAATAAGTTTTTAAATAAAGAAGCAAAAGAAATTCGGTGTCATTTTTGTCCTTGTCTAGGAGATCAGTATAAAGAGTGACAATGGCCCAGAATGTAGAGACTATGGTTACCTCTGACGTGACATTAATAAGTATAATCTTGAGTATATCTCTTAACATTTCTTGGTTTGAATTCTTGCCCTGAGATTGGACTAGATGCTTTTTTACAGTTCCTCCATTTTTGATGTTCTGTGACTTTATGACTGTATTAAAGAAATGTATTAAATTGACTGTTTATTTTAGTGGTGTCATATAGGGAAAATTAGCATTCTAAAAATAGTATTAACTAATGTGAGAGGCAGCTATGATCTAATATAATTCATGAAATTACAATTTTGAGATATAATTTTAAGTTGGACTTTGCCATTCCAACTGATTGTGTGAAAAGAACATGGGCCTTGGAGTTGGAAAGACAAGATTCAAATTCCAGCTCTGACACTTACCAGCTGTTTGACCTTGATGAATTAGTTTCTTATCCTCAGTTCCTCATTTCTAGAATGGAGATGGTAATGTACATCCTCATTAAACCGAGGGAGTATTATATGAATAGCGTAAGATGAATTTCTTGAAAGCATTTTTTTTTTTTAGATTTTATTTATTTATTGACACACAGAGAGAGGCAGAAACACAGGCAGAGGGAGAAGCAGGCTCCATGCAGGGAACCCGATGTGGGACTCGATCCCGGGTCTGCAGGATCACACCCCAGGCTACAGGCGGCACCAAACTGCTGCGCCACTGGGGCTGCCCGAAAGCATTTTTTAAAAGTAAAAATTACAATACTGATGTAAGGTATCAGTATTGATTAATAGGAGCAAAGCAAGAGCAATAATAAAGCCTTTCAGATGCTTTTGAGAGATGGCTTAAGTCCTAAAAACCTTGACAAGGTTGTCTTTTCCCTCATTTTGGGAAATGCCAGTTTCTCCTAATCATAGAAAGTTTGACTTACTGTTCTATGGGGGATTAAATGTAAAATAAAAATCTGCAAAAGTCTGAAAAATATGCACTTAGAAAATTATATGGTTTTATAAAATTATTTTTTTGAGCAACTCTAGTATGTTATGCACTGTTCCAGACTCTTTCCAGATATAATCTCATTTTATTTACAGTGACCCTGTGAAGTCCATATTATCCCCTTGTTCTGAAAGGAGGAATATGGCTTAGAGAAATTGAATAACTTGACGAGGGTCCTATGACTGGTAAAGAGAAGAGCCCTAATATTAACTCATGTTTTTTAGATACAAAACTCCTACCCTACCTTCCTCTTTAAGCTGCCTCCATATCAAAAGAAAAAAAAAGTTATTTGTATAATTATATAGAGCTCCAGCCATATGACACGCATTGAATTAGCCAGATACATGATCCCTTTGAATCATCTTCATAGAACCTCTTTTGATGTAAGTTTTATTTTAATTTTAGAGAATTTTTTTTTTTAAGCCTTTACTTTCTAGAATGGTGGTGACACATCAGTAAATTGGTTTAAAAATCCAATGAACAAAGCAAATTGAAAATAAACAACAAAATGAGTTTAGGGTAATAGAGGGAAAATTAATTTCCTACCATGATATGCGCACATATTTTAATATATACATATGGGGTAGTGTTATATATGCTAGCATTTATATGCTAATTTTGGAATGAATGATGCAATTGTTAGCCAGAGAGAACTGAAGATTTAGAATTAATACATAGAGAGATAAGGATTAATTGGGGATTGTTAAAAGACAACTGGATGGGCAATAATTGGTGGAATATTTGGCTCCACAAAACCCATTTCAAGTCACTGGCCTTCTGTAGGATTAAAATGAAGTGTAGAGAGAACAGTTATATATAAAAATATATGTTACACATTATCAGATTCAAGAATCTGCAACCTGTTTAGCATCATGCTAAGAATTTTTATACATATTATCTCATCTAATTCTCCAAACAGTTTTGCCATATATAAAATGTACATTTTATAATTTTCATTTTACCAGTAAGGAAAATGAGCCCCTGAATTGGTCCTAGCTGCTGCTACACCATCTCAATTATCATGAAAGTAACCCGCAGTAAGTGCCATAAAACTACAATCTCTTGAACTTCAGATTCTTAAGGACTTTTGTGCCTGGTCATAATTTTCATTTTTGTCCCACTTCCTGCTGTCATTCTGGATAGCTTCACACCCAAGATAGTGAATGTCTGCCAGTGTGTTAACAGTTGTCTTTTACAACCAGTCTTGCTACTCTATCCTCCCTGCTTCCTACCTCATTGCTCAAGCAAGGTAGCATGCACATGAATAATTCTTTTTTTAAAAAAGAGAGGATTGTAAAAGATTCGGTAGAGAACACTTGGAATTGCTAAGAAAGGGTAGCAGAAACCAGATGAGGGCAGGATTCCTGAAATCCATCAGTATGATAACATCATTCTACCATGTAAGCAGGTATTTGCTTCTCAGACTGTCTCTGCTCCTTCCCTGTGGGCTCCTCAGAGATCAGAGAGCATGCACTCTTTGTTACCACAGGTTCCTTTTAAGAGCCTCAACAACCAATTCATGTAAGATGAAGACAACCACCTCATCAGGCTTCTGGTATCCCATGCCCATTGTGAAGAATGGCCCCATAATTTCTCAGGTGAGCCTCATCCTATCATGTGAGTAAAAGGCAAGAGCCTCCATCTTTAGCTTACTTTTAAAAATATTGCCATCCTCATTCTGCAGAGTGCTTGCCCTCTACTGGTTCTATCTCCACATTCTTTCCATGGGACCTTTACTCTTGAACTCTCAGCAGAACTCTGGCTCTTCTGCCTGGAATTTGCTTCTCTAAACCTGGCTGTTCTCTTCTATCATGTGCCTGAAAGGTCCTTGAAGTTCTGTCGACATTATTTACTTTTCCCACTGTCACATGCAAACCATTGCTCTATCCTCCTGCCTTTTATAAAACAGCTCTACCTAAGAGGCTCATGATGTTTGACTAGGTCATACATATAGCTTTGCATGGCTCCCATTTCCTGAACTCCTGGCTACTCCCTCATTTTCATCAAAGACTTTTACTCCTGGCCATTATTTTTACTTCTCTTTCAACCCTTGTTCTTTTAAATAATTTCCATAGCCAAGTGGTTGATCCATATTAGCCTGGAATCTTCCTGACCTCACGGGCTCCAGTAATTTTTTCCTTTATTCCAGCTATTTCACTACCAAAGTCATATGGTAGTTATTGCACGTACCACTCTAACTCTTGAAATGTTAAACTACATTTTCATGTAGAAAATTTAGAAAACTAAATTTTCTCTTAGCCCAACAGCTCTTCATTCCTTCTTTGAAGGAGTGGTTTCTTTCCTTTGACTTTTTTTCCAGTGTTCTTCCCTTCATGACTTCAATTCTTTATTCAACTTAGACCGCTAGTGTATATCTCTAGCCACTCACTTTCTTTTCAGCAGGATCTATGTCTTTTTCTCTTTTTCTTTTTTAAATAAACTTCTGTGGACTCTACCCTGGATATACCACAGTCATTTAAAACACAAATTTTTTTTTTTTGATCATCAGACTCATTCCTTCTGTGTTATTTCCTTTTAGTGAGGTGTGTCGCATAATCTAGAGACTTTGGTGAGGTAATCTCTTCGTAGCCCTCCTACCCAATATGTATGAACACAAATCATGACTTTTTTTAAAAAAAGATTTTATTTACTTATGGAGAGAAAGAAAGCACTCTTGCACAAGTGGGGGGAGAGGCAGAGCAAGAGAGTGAAGCAGATTCTTTGCTGAGCAGAAAGTCCCACACAGGACTGTAACCCAGGACCTAGAGATCATGACCTGAGCTGAAGGCAGCTGCTTAACTGACTGAGCCTCCCAGGCACCCCCAAATTATGACTTTTTTAAAAAAGATTTTATTTATTTATTCATGAAAGACCCAGAGAGAGAGGGGTGCAGACAAAGGCAGAGGGAGAAGCAGACTCCATGCAGGTAGCCCGATGCAGGACTCGATCCAGGGTCTCCAGGATCACACCCTGGGCTGAAGGCAGCACCAAACCACTGAGCCACCCGGGCGGCCCAAATTATGGCTTCTTAATGCCTCTTACATTCCTTGCATTTTCATCATTCCCTCATTCTTATTTTAATGTTAATTCTCTTCATCTTTTGTCTCTCTATTAAGTGATATTTTAAGTGGTATTTTATTTTTTATTTCTTAAAGATTTTATTTATTAGAGAAAGAGAGCAAGAGAGTGTGAGAGAGCAGGGGCAGGGGGAGAGGTAGGGGGAGAAGCAGACTCCCTGCTGAGGAGGGAGCCTGATGATAGACTTGATACCAGGACCCTGGGATCATGACCTGAGCCGAAGGTAGACACTTAACCAACTGAGCCACTCAGGAGCCCTTAAAAGGTATTTTAAATTCTCTTTGCAGAAGCCTTGCTTTTCTTCCTGTCTCTTTTCTTCCTTGAGCTCACTGTGCATTTGAGTGGCTGACTACCCTTCTTATTCTCTAAACTCTTTTCTTTTGGTTCTTAAAAGGAAACCAGGATAAAGTGACTTCTTATCTATGTGACTTTTAGTCTTTATCTTCTGATGTCTTTCCTTCTTTCTGACCATTATAGCATATCTTAATGTCAGTACTTAGTACTCAGTCGGCCTTTTTCTCTTCTCATTCTGTCTACCCTCTCTGTACAAAGCTATCCATTCATATAATTTTATCTACCATCAACCAAATATGATTGATCCTTACTCTGTAATATCTCTTGGCTGGACCTTTCTTCTGAGATACTGTCTTACTTATATGCCTGCCTACTTCCCTTCTTCATATGGATGTTACATAGACTCTCAAGCCCATCAGCAAAGACAGAATTTGATGTCCTTTCCCATGATATGCTCCTCTTTTATTCCCTATTTCTGTTATTGATTTCCAAGGTATCAAAGCAAAAAACTTTCTCTTTCTTATCTTTCCTATATAGACAGGTTGAAAACTCTATATCCTTGACATCTGTGAAATCATCTGCCCATCTTCACTGCTACTACCAGAGATTAGACTCTTATATGACTTCATCTTTAGTCTTATTTCTGCTTCCACTGTCCCCTAAACTTTAGTTCATAGTACTACTTGAAGTGCTCAGGACTAAAGAACCCAAATGCCCTTTGATCTACATACAACTACCTGTAGTCCCTTGTCCCTCTGGTAATACCACTTATCTATTTCTGAGATTTAATATGTTACTTATTTTCTGAAGTCTTTTTGTATCTTTGCATAAAACTGACTGTTCCTTGCACTGTGTAACTCTTTCAAGCATTACAATGGAAGCGAAATAAACATAATTTATTAACCTCATTTGTTGATAGCTCAGTTTCCCTTATTGGACCAGAAATCCCTTAGGATGTAGCCATACCTTATATCTCTGAATCTCATTGTCTAGAAACATAGGCAGCTCAATAAATGCCTGATAGACCATTTTTCTTATTGGAGTGCAATTTGCCCCATATACCATATCACCCAGTGCTCATACTGTCAAGTGCCCCCCTCAGTGCCTGTCATCCAGTCACCCCAACCCCCCCAGCCCCCTCCCTTTCCACTACCCCTTGTTCATTTCCCAGAATTAGGAATATCTCATGTTCTGTCACCCTCACTGATATTTACACTCATTTCCTCTCCTTTCCCCTTTATTCCCTTTCACTATTTTTTATATTCCCCAAATGAATGAGACCATATATATAATGTTTGTCCTTCTCTGATTGACTTATTTCACTCAGCATAATACCCTCCAGTTCTATCCACGTTGAAGCAAGTGGTGGGTATTTTTCGTTTCTAATGGCTGAGTAATATTCCTTTGTATACATAGACACAGCTTCTCATCTGTTGATGGACACCAAGGCTCCTTCCACAGTTTGGCTATTGTAGACATTGCTGCTATAAACATTGGAGTGCAGGTGTCCTGGCATTTCACTGCATCTGTATCTTTGAGGTAAATCCCCAGCAGTGAAATTGCTGGGTCATAGGGCAGTTCTATTTGTAACTCTTTGAGGAACCTCCACACAGTTTTCCAGAGTGGCTGCACCAGTTCACATTCCCACCAACAGTGTAAGAGGGTTCCCCTTTCTCCGCATCCTCTCCAACATTTGTGGTTTCCTGCCTTGTTAATTTTCCCCATTCTCACTGGTGTGAGGTGGTATCTCATTGTGGTTTTGATTTGTATTTTCCTAATGGCCAGTGATGCAGAGCATTTTCTCATGTGCTTGTTGGCCATGTCTATGTCTCCCTCTGTGAGATCTCTGTTCCTGTCTTTTGTCTATTTCATGATTGGATTGTTTGTTTCTTTGCTGTTAAGTTTAATAAGTTCTTTATAGATCTTGGAAACTAGCCCTTTATCTGATAGGTCTTTGCAAATATCTTCTCCCATTCTGTAGGTTGTCTTTTAGTTTTGTTGACTGTTTCTTTGGCTGTGCAGAAGATTTTTATCTTGAGGAACTCCCAATAATTCATTTTTGATTTTGTTTCCCTTGCCTTCATAGATGTATCTTGCAAGAAGTTGCTGTGGCCAAGTTCGAAAAGGGTGTTGCCTGTGTTCTCCTCTAGGATTTTGATGGATTCTTGTCTTACATCAAGATCTTTCATCCGTTTGAGTTTATCTTTGTGTATGGTGAAAGAGAGTGGTCTAGTTTCATTCTTCTGCATGTGGATGTCCAATTTTCCCAGCACCATTTATTGAAGGGACTGTCTTTTTTCCAGTGGATAGTCTTTCCTGCTTTGTCAAATATTAGTTGACCATAGAGTTGAGGAGCCATTTCTGGATTCTGTATTATGTCCATTGATCTACGTGTCTGTTTTTGTGCCAGTACCACACTGTCTTGATGACGACAGCTTTGTAGTACAACCTGAAATCTGGCATTGTGATGCTCCCAGATATGGTTTTCTTTTTTAAAATTCCCCGGGCTATTCGGGGTCTTTTCTGATTCCACACGAATCCTAAGATGATTTGTTCCAACTCTCTGAAGAAAGTCCATGGAATTTTGATAGGGATTGCATTAATGTGTAAATTGCCCTGAGTAACATTGACATTTTCACAATATTAATTCTTCCAATCCATGAGCATGGAATATTTTTCCACCTCTTTGTGTCTTCCTCAATTTCTTTCAGAAGTGTTCTGTAGTTTCGAGGGTATAGATCCTTTACCTCTTTGGTTAGGTGTATTCCTACGTATCTTATGCTTTTGGGTGCAATTGTAAATGGGATTGACTCCTTAATTTCTCTTTCTTCAGTCTCTTGTTAGTGTATAGAAATGCCATTGATTTCTGGGCATTGATTTTGTTTCCTGAAACACTGCCGAATTGCCGTATGAGTTCTAGCAATCTTGGGGTGGAGTCTTTGGGTTTTCTATGTACAGCATCATGTCATCGGCGAAGAGGGAGAGTTTGACTTCTTCTTTGCCAATTGGAATGCCTTTGATTTCTTTTTGTTGTCTGATTGCTGAGGCTAGGGCTTCTAGTAGTATGTTGAATAGCAGTGGTGAGAGTGGACATCCCTGTCTTGTTCCTGATCTTAGGGGAAAGGCTCCCAGTGCTTCCCCATTGAGAATGATATTTGCTGTGGGCTTTTCGTAGATTGCTTTTAAGATGCTGAGGAATGTTCCCTCTATCCCTACACTCTGAAGAGTTTTGATCAGGGATGGATGCTGTATTTTGTCAAATGCTTTCTCTGCATCTACTGAGAAGATTATATGGTTCTTGTTTATTCTCTTGCTGGTATGATGAATCACATTGATTGCTTTACGAGTGTTGAACCAGCCTTGTGTCCCAGGGGATAAATCCCACTTGGTCTTGGTGAATAATCTTAATGTACTGTTGGATCCTATTTGCTAGTATCTTGTTGAGAATTTCTGCATCTGTGTTCATCAGGGATATTGGTCTATAATTCTCCTTTTTGGTGGAGTTTTTGGTTTTGGAATTAAGGTGATGCTGACCTCATAGAACGAGTTTGGAAGTATTCCATCTCTTTCTATCTTTCTGAACAGCTTTCTTGGAATAGGTATTGTTTCTTCTATAAACATTTGATAGAATTCCCCTGGGAAGCCATCTGGCCCTGGACTTTTGTGTCTTGGGAGGTTTTTTTTTCTAAAGTATTTATTTATTTATTTGTGAGAAACAGGCAGAGACACAGGCAGAGGGAGAAGCAGGCTCCATGCAGGGAGCCTGACGTGGGACCCGATCCTGGGTCTCCAGGATCATGCCCGAGGCTGTAGATGGCGCTAAACCGCTGAGGCACCAGGGCTGCCGTCTTATGAGGTTTTTGTTGACTGCTTCAATTTCCTCCCTGGTTATTGGCCTGTTCAGGTTTTCTATTTCTTCATGTTCCAGTTTTGGTAGTTTGTGGTTTTCCAGAAATGGGTCCATTTCTTCCAGATTGCCTAATTTATTGGCATATAGCTGCTCATAGTAAGTTTTAAAAATCGTCTGTGTTTCCTTGGTATTGATGATGATCTCTCCTTTGTCATTCATGATTTTATCAATTTGAGTCTTTTCTCTCTTCTTCTAATAAGGCTGGCTAATGGTTTAAATATCTTATTAATTCTTTCAAAGAACCAACTCCTGGTTCTGTTGATCTGTTCCACAGTCTTCTGGTCTCTATTTCATTGAGTTCTGCTTGAATCTTTATTAACTCTCTTCTACTGCTGGGTGTAGGATCTATTTGCTGTTTTTTCTCCAGCTCCTTTAGGTGCAAGGTTAGCGTTGTATTTGAGTTCTTTCCAGTTTTTGAATGGACGCTTGTATTGTGATGTATTTCCCCCTCAGGACTGCTTTTGCTGTATCCCAAAGATTTTGAAGGGTGGTATCTTCATTCTCATTAGTTTCCATGAATCTTTTTAATTCTTCCCTAATTTCCTGGTTGGCCCTTTCATCTTTTAGCAGGATGATCCTTAACCTCCACGTGTTTGAAATCCTTACAAACTTCTTGTTGTGATTTAGTTCTAATTTCAAAGCATTATGGTCTGAAAATATGTTGGGGATGATACCAATCTTTTGGTATCCACTGAGATCTGATTTGTGACCCAGTATGTGGTCTATTCTGTAGAAAGTTCCATGCACACTTGAGAAGAAGGTGTATTCAGTTGTGTTTCGATGTAAAGTTCTGTAAATATCTGTGAAATCCATCTGGTCCAGTGTATCATTTAAAGCTCTTGTTTCTTTGGAGATGTTGTGCTTAGAAGACCTATCGATTGTAGAAAGCGCTACAGTGAAGTCACCAAGTATAAGTGTATTATTATCTAAGTATGTCTTAACTTTGGTTATTAATTGATTGGTATACTTGGCAGCTCCCACATTCGGGACATAAATATTCATGATTGTTAGGTCCTCTTGTTGGACAGATCCTTTAAGTATGATATAGTGTCCCTCTTCATCTCTTATGACAGTCTTTGGGATAATCTTTAATTTATCTGATATAAGGATGGCTACCCCTGCTTTCTTTTGAGGACCATTTGCATGGTAAATGGTTCTCCAAACTTTTATTTTCAGGCTGGAGGTGTCTTTCTGTCTAAAATGAGTCTCTTGCAGACAACAAATAGATCGGTCTTGCTTTTTTATCCAGTCTGAAGCCTTGCGCCTTTTGATGGGGTCATTAAGCCCATTTATGTTCAGAGTTACTATTGAAAAATATGAATTTAGTGTCATAATATTACCTATTCAGTCCCTGTTTTTGTGGATCATTTCTTTGGACTTCCTCTTTCTTTTACAGAGTCCCCCGTAATATTTCTTGCAGAGCTGGCTTGGTGGCCACACATTCTTTCATTTTCTGCCTATCTTGGAAGCTCTTGATCTCTCCTTCTATTCTGAATGAGAGCCTTGCTGGATAAAGTATTCTTGGCTGCAGGTTCTTCTCATTTAGGACCCTGAATATATCCTGCCAACCCTTTCTGGCCTGCCATGTCTCTGTGGAGAGGTCTGCTGTTAACCTAATACTTCTCCCCATAAAGGTTAGGGACTCTTTTCTCTTGCTGCTTTAAGGATTTTCTCTTTATCTTTGGAATTTGCAAGTTTCACTATTAAATGTCGAGGTTTTGAATGGTTTTTATTGATTTTAGGGATGGATCTCTCTATCTTCTGGATCTGAATGCCTGTTTCCCTCCTGAAATTAGGGAAGTTCTCAGCTATGATTTGTTGAAATATGCTTTCTGGTCCTCTGTCCTTTTTGGCGCCCTCTGGAGCCCCAATTAAACGTAGATTTTTCCTTCTGAGGCTGTCATTTATTTCCCTTAACCTTTCCTCATGATATTTTAATTGTTTTTCTCTTTTTTCCTCAGCTTCCTTCCTTGCCATCAACTTGTATTCTATGTCACTCACTGATTCTTCTACCTCATTAAGCCTTGTCGTTAGGACCTTCAGTTTTGGATTGCATCTCATTTAATTGATTTTTCACTTTGGCCTGGTTAGATCTAAATTCTCCAGTCATGAAGTCTCTTGAATCCTTTATGCTTTTTTCCAGAGTCACCAGTAGCTTTATAATTGTGCTTCTGAATTGGCTTTCTGACATCAAATTGTTATTCAAATTCTGTAACTCTGTGGCAGAGAGTGCTATTTCCAATTCTTTTGTGGTGAGTTTTTTTTCTTAGTCATTTTGCTCAGTGCAGAGTGGCTAAAAACAAGTTATACTGGAAAAAGGAAGGAAAAAAAAAGACAAAAGGGGGAAAACAAAGAACAAAAGATAAAAACAAAAACAAAACAAAAACCTGAAAACAAACAAAAACCCAAAAACAAACAAAAACAACAAGGAGGGGTTCCCTCTGGTTCTATATACGTTAATCCCTCGACTTTCCCTGGAACTTTCCAGTGCTGCTAGGTCAAGAACTCGCTCAGCTGGTCTTCTGGGGGAGGAGCCTGCTGTGCTGATTCTCAGGTGTGTGCACCTGGGGGAGCTGCCCCGCCCCCTGCCAGGTGCCCGGCTCAGTGGGAGCTGTTGACCCTGTGAGGCCCCTGTCCCCTGACGGCCCTGCTCCATTTCAGGCACAGGGTGACACCAGGAGGAGCAGCAACAGTGTTGGTGGCCAGCTCTCCAGCCCTGGAGTCAGCTCCCGCAGTAACTACTGCAGCTCCCATTTCACAGGGGCCTGGATGCTCTGGGGGCGGGGGGTGCCGATCTGCACAGCTGGTGGGCTGGAGGGGGGGCGCCTGGCGGCAGGAGCGTCCTGGCTGTCCTGGGCCCTCCCAGCCTCCGCTTGTCCCGGGAGGAGCGCCGGATCCTGGGCTGTGTCCCCCGTGCCCTGGGCTGCAGGGCCTGCACCATTGGAATCGGCTCCCGGGGCCGCACAGCCCCCTCTGCCCGGAGCCGCCCCAAGGTGCTCCCGGGGCCCCGCTGCGCGGCTGCAGCCCCTTAGGGAGCTCGGCCTCCGGGGTGCAGCGCTCTCCCCTGGGGTGCAGGTCCTCTGTTAGTGACCCCGGGAACCTGGGGGCTCCTCTGCCCCTCCTGGGATCCTGCCCGAGTTCCCTCCGAGTGCCTTTTTCTCTGGGAAGAATCCAGTGCGGATTTTTAAAGTTCCTGCTTCTCCGGGCCTGGGCTTTCCTGTCCTGGAGGCTCTCGCTGCCCCCCTTAGCCCGGCTCCTTGCGGGGCCCCTCCACCACTGGATGCTTTTTCATTTTATTTTTTTTCCGTCTTCCTACCTTGATAGTAGTGCTAATTCTTCTCACTGTAGCATTCCAGCTGTTCTCTCTTTAAATCTCAGGCTGAATTCATAGGTTTTCAGGATGATTTGAAAGTTATCTATTAAGTTGGTGGGGACAGGTGACTTGGGGACCCTACTCTTCTGCCATCTTTCCCCACCCCCTCTCAAACCTTTTTTTGTTTAATAAAGATTTTATTTGTTTGACACACACACACACACACACACACACACACACACACACAGTACAAGTAGGGGGAGTGGTAGAGGGAGAGCAGACTCCCCGCTGAGCAGGGAGCTCTACACAGAGGTCAGTTCCAGGACCCCAGGATCATGACCTGAGCCAAGGGCAAATGCTTAACTGACTGAGACATGCAGGTGCCCCTGCTTGATAAACTTTTAAAACAAATTGAATAGGTACTGTCTTTGAATATTAGATTTTTCAATTTACCTAATACAACATAGATCAGTGAAATTGCTTTTAACACATGTTTACATTTTCATCCAAATCTCTGTAGTTTTTAATAAAACCTCATCTTCTGACTAAATGAAACTCCATTTAAAAATATTATAGCCTTATGATCTATGAGCAGATTCCTTCAATCCCAAGTGTGCTTTTTGGCAAATGCATGGTTTGGCATATATTACCTAATTTCTTCTCATACTAGGAGGAAGTTGGGAAGAAATTTATATGTAATGGTGTTATAATCTTTTTCTCATGTAAGTATAGCTTGTATAATTACTCCATCAGGAGGAAGTTTTATGTTAATTTATAACACAAGGTTTGAGAAGAAGCAGTTCTCTTTATTATTTCAATACTCTTCATTCTGGCCAGATGTGGTTCTTCCATTGCAGGCAAGTGTAGTGAATGAGTCAGTGTGAGTTCCACATACTTTGGCTGCTGTTTACTGGTTTTGTGACCTTGCACAAGCAACCTAAATGTCCTGAATCTCGGTTTCTGTGTTTGGTTATTTCATGGGGAGTTGGACCAGGTCAAAGGATATCATGTATATGAAATGCTCTGTGACCCACAGACTGCAGGATAAAGTTCAGTGAAAAAACTGCATGAGTGGAACGTGCATGAGTTTGGGAGCCAACAGACTAGTTTTACATTTTGATTTTGACACTTTTATGTGACTTTGAGCACATTAGATGACATCTTAGAACGTTACTTTCCTCATCTTTAACATGGGGATAATAACATCTACCTTCTCTAATTGTGGAGTAGATTAAAGGCAGCAATGCATTTATGGCATCTGGTATATAGTTATTGCTTCTGTAACTGATGACTAGTAGGAGTGAAAGCATCCAGTATTTGAAATCCTTCATCTTGTGTGCATGTCTTATATCCTCTAGACTGGTCACTAATCAATTAGGATGAATCTCTAATATGGGTTAAGCCTGAGCTAGTATGCTCTGCAGATTTAGGTTTATTAGAACTTAATGCTCCCAGAGTGATCCACATTCTTAAAAAAAAAAAAGCACATGCAAAATATTTTAATGAATCCTTAAATGATAGTAATAATTATTGTAATTTATAATTATAATGCAGAGCCAGCCACTACAATAGGAACTTTATTTGCCCTATGTTATTGAGACTTCATGTCAGTTCTGTAAGGTGGGGAGGATTATCCTCTCCATTTAAAGATGACAAAACTTAGTTACAGAAATGATAAGCTTCATTTACAGAACACAAAGAGGCAGGATCAGAAATGAACTGAGGGGGCAGCCCGGGTGGCTCAGTGGTTTAGTGCCGCCTTCAGCCCAGGGTGTGATCCTGAAGTCCTGGGATTGAGTTCCACATTGGGCTCCCTGCATGGAGCCTCCCTCTGCCTGTGCCTCTGTCTCTCTGTCTCTCTCTCTCTCTGTCTCTCATGAATAAATAAATAAAATTAAAAAAAAAAGAGAAATGAACTGAGGGCTTCTGATAATAAGCCCAGTGATTTTTCTACTACACAAGAGTGACAGGTGGGTCAAGCTAACTCCAGCACTTTGGCTATTTTTTCAAAATCAGCAGCACTGCTGAGTTAATAAATTTAGCTTGACAAATGCCAGCTCTAATATGTTTCCAAGTCACTGATCTTAGCAGGAGTCTTTATCTTTGATTAAGGCCTAGCCCTGACTCAGGCATGAACCTGGACTTGGGTCAGGATGTGAACATCTGAGGCTTTATACATTTGACTTGTTTTCCATCTTTCTATTTTGGGAGTGCCATCTCACACAGTCACTGATTTGTTAACTTGTTCAACTTTTATGACATGTCATCTATGTGCCTTGAAATTGTGATAGCACTAAGGAGAATAGGATGAAAATTCAGCTTGTCTTCAAGGAACTGAGTCAAATAAAGTAAAGATAATTATAATTTTTTGTGTTTTGTGAAGTCAGTAGCATCAGTAGCTCTGTGAACACAGGGAAGTACCATTGAGGATTTCTAGCTAAGGATGAGCATTTCCTTGAATACTTAGAGAATAAAGTAGTTTTGAGATGGAAAAAAGAGGGAAAGGGGAAAAGAATGCATGTGCAAAAACATGGAGGTGTTTACACAGCATTAGTTTATATTCACATTTGTGACCAGTTTGGGGGCAGAGTTAGAACATGGGTGAGGGAGGGCTCTGGGGGACTGGCAGAGGGTCAGCTCACAGTGGATATTATCAGCTATGGTAAGGTAACTGGAATTAATGTGGGCATGAAGGCATCATTGACAAATTTTAAGCATAAAATGAAAGGATCAGAGTAGCAGTTTAGATAGATCCATGTGACAGAGTTGATGGATTGATAGGAAGCATAAGTCTGGAGGAGGGACACTACGTAGGAATAATCTAGGTTGGAAGTATCAAAGGTCTGATTTCAGGTGGTGGCAAGTTGTTAGAAATGGAAGATGCAATCAATCTAAGAGGCTGAATTGGCATAACTTAGTGATCTGGTGGGATGTGGAGTTAGGGACAAGGAGTTATCCAGATGGCTTCCTAGATTTTTGTCCTCTGTGATTGTCCTCTGAGAGGATGCTGCCCTCAGTTACTGAGATACACTCAGTAGGAACAGGAGTCATGGGTAGATGAGGACCCCAGAAGGCATTATTACAAGCCCCATGCCTCTCCCTACTTCCACTGCCAGAGTTCTAGTTATTGTCCTCATCTCTTCCTGCCTAGTGGACTGCAGCAGCCTCTGGGCTGGTCTCTAGACTCTGATCTCCCCGAACACAGTCCTGATCGACCACTCTTCTGCTTATAAGCTTTAAGTATCTCAAGGTGCTTAGAGAAACCTGCAATTCAAGACTTTCTGCAATCTCATTCCAGGGTAACCGTTCCAGGCTTGCTCTCTACTCCTTCCTCCAAGGAGCAGACAAATCTGCCATAGTTGGAGAACCAGACACAAAGTGAGGCTACTTAGAAGATGTATGTGTGTGCACAGGCACATGTATTATTTGTGTCACGAAAAGTTAGAAAAGAACAGTACCTATTTGTAAAGCTACAATGGTATTGTGGATAACACAGGATCCATTTGGGACTTAAAGGGATAAATTGCAAAAAAGATAGGTAACAAGGAGGAGAGAAGGCACAGCTAGCTGGCAGGCAGAACAGTGTAAGCACAGACATGGAGTTGGGGTGTGTGGATAGGGAGAGATACAAGGGAGTGGCAGGGAAGGAACTGGCCAATGGGAGTAAAGGTTGGTAGAGCAAGGTTTTAGGGTCACAAAGGGGCCAGTCTTTGCTATGTCATCCGGTAGCATAGTTTTAAAATGTGAATATTTATAGAACGTTCTGTATATAACATGGTGTCTGAAAAATCAGTGAAAAAAATTTGAAAAGATATAATGAAAAAAATATTAAAGTATCTCTAGGATAAAATATTTTCAAATTACTTTTCAGATTACTTTCAGATTACTGGGCCCCTTTCACTGAGGCCCAGAGAGCAGTATCTTGCCAAGTTTGGACTTAATCATGGGTCTTTTGACCCCAATTCCAGGTGTTTTCCAGTACGATATAGCTGCCGTTTGTAGCATGTTTTAGTGTCTAAACAATCATATAATCTGGTTTGGTAAACCAGCCTACATGTATGTCTTAGAAGGATTGTGGTTAATTTCTTGAGGATTTTGTTAAGCATCTCTTTATTGATTTCTTCCAGCTGAGAAGCCAGTAAAGAGGAAATAAAAATCATGCACTAAACTGTAGCTATAAGGGTTCACAAATAAGGGCAGACAGCTTAATACAACTAGAGAGGTAACATGACGCTTCATTATGGTTTTCCTCATAAATTGGAGTGGAATGAAATGACTAAGGGGCACCTTGATGCCAGTGTTGGAAAACTGCTTAAAGTCTCATAAGTGTAGCATTTGTTTTGGAATAACTCTATTTCTGAATCCTCTGGTCTCTCAATCCTCTCTAAAGTGAAGGATTCTGTTTCATAATGATTGTGTTGAGAATATGTATTTTCAACACTTCAAACAAGAAGTCAATGCTATGTTTGAAACAGAGTGCCAGGAGGAAATAGCTCATGCCAAATCATTGGGATTTTATTGTGCAACAATGTGGGTTATGTTGAGCTTGATTTTTTGGGTAATTTTGAAAGGGAATTATCTTCTGAAAACATGTTCTTCTCAAATAATGGGTATTTGCATGGAAAAAATCTAAGAGTTTGTGGAATGCCAGGAGTTATGTATCAGCCATAGAAAAGATGATGCCTGAGGGTCCTTTCTGGATACAGAACCACATCAGATCTTTGGCAGTGGAAAAGATGTCCAGGTGTCTGTATGGAGGTTGCCAAGACCAGAGAAGAGAAAGAGAAAACAGAGTCAGAATTGTGGATATGAAGGACAACATTTTCTACATTTAATAACTACTATGGTAACTACCTTGGTAACTATTACAGTGACTATTGGGTTAGGCATAAAACTCTATATACTACCTTTGAAAGCAATTATTTTATTATCCTTATTATCACTTGTTCAATCAATTTTTTATGAAATTGTAACTTTCTCCAGAATAGACCACATACTGGGTCACAAATCGGGTCTGAACCAATACCAAAAGATTGGGATCGTCCCCTGCATATTCTCAGACCATAATGCCTTGAAATTAGAACTAAATCACAACAAGAAGTTTGGAAGGACCTCAAACACGTGGAGGTTAAGGACCATCCTGCTAAAAGATGAAAGGGTCAACCAGGAAATTAAGGAAGAATTAAAAACATTCATGGAAACTAATGAGAATGAAGATACAACCATTCAAAATACAGCAAAAGCAGTCCTAAGGGGGAAATACATCGCAATACAAGCATCCATTCAAAAACTGGAATGAACTCAAATACAAAAGCTAACCTTACACATAAAGGAGCTAGAGAAAAAATAGCAAATAGATCCTACACCCAGCAGAAGAAGATAGTTAATTAAGATTAGAGCAGAACTCAACAAAATCGAGACCAGAAGATCTGTGGAACAGATCAACAAAACCAGGAGTTGGTTCTTTGAAGAATTAATAAGATAGATAAACCATTAGCCAACCTTATTAAAAATAAGAGAGAGGAGACTCAAATTAAAATCATGAACGAGAAAGGAGAGATCACTACCAACACCAAGGAAATAAAAACGAATTTAAAAACATATTATGAAAAAAAAAAAAAAAAAAAAAAAAAAAAAAAAACATATTATGAACAGCTATACGCCAATAAATTAGGCAATCTAGAAGAAATGGATGCATTCCTGGAAAGCCACAAACTACCAAAACTGGAACAGGAAGAAATACAAAACCTGAACAGGCCAATAACCAGGGAGGAAATTGAAGCAGTCATCCAAAACCTCCCCAGACACAAGAGTCCAGGGCCAGATGGCTTCCCAGGGGAATTCTATCAAACATTTACAGAAGAAACCATATCTATTCTCCTAAAGCTGTTTGGAAAGATAGAAAGAGATGGAGTACTTCCAAATTCGTTCTATGAGGCCAGCATCACCTTAATTCCAAAACCAGACAAAGACCCCACCAAAAAGGAGAATTACAGACCAATATCCCTGATGAACCCGGATGCAAAAATTCTCAACAAGATACTAGCCAATAGGATCCAACAGTACATTAAGAAAATTATTCACCATGACCAAGTAGGATTTATCCCCGGGACACAAGGCTGGTTCAACACTCGTAAAACAATCAATGTGATTCATCATATCAGCAAGAGAAAAACCAAGAACCATATGATCCTCTCATTAGATGCAGGGAAAGCATTTGACAAAATACAGCATCCATTCCTGATCAAAACTCTTCAGAGTGTAGGGATACAGGGAACATTCCTTGACATCTTAAAAGCCATCTACGAAAAGCCCACAGCAAATATCATTTTCAATGGGGAAGCACTGGGAGCCTTTCTCCTAAGATCAGGAACAAGACAGGGATGTCCACTCTCACCACTGCTATTCCACATAGTACTGGAAGTCCTAGCCTCAGCAATCAGACAACAAAAAGACATTAAAGGCATTCAAATTGGCAAAGAAGAAGTCAAACTCTCCCTTTTCGCTGATGACATGATGCTGTACATAGAAAATCCAAAAGCCTCCACCCCAAGATTGCTAAAACTCATACAGCAATTCGGCAGTATGGCAGGATACAAAATCAATGCCCAGAAGTCAGTGGCATTTCTATACACTAACAATGAGACTGAAGAAAGAGAAATTAAGGAGTCAATCCCATTTACAATTGCACCCAAAAGCATAAGATACCTAGGAATAAACCTAACCAAAGAGGTAAAGGATCTATACCCTAAAAACTATAGAACACTTCTGAAAGAAATTGAGGAAGACACAAAGAGATGGAAAAATATTCCATGCTCATGGATTGGAAGAATTAATATTGTGAAAATGTCAATGTTACCCAGGGCAATTTACACGTTTAATGCAATCCCTATCAAAATACCATGGACTTTCTTCATAGAGTTGGAACAAATTATTTTAAGATTTGTGTGGAATCAGAAAAGACCCCGAATAGCCAGGGGAATTTTAAAAAAGAAAACCATATCTGGGGGCATCACAATGCCAGATTTCAGGTTGTACTACAAAGCTGTGGTCATCAAGACAGTGTGGTACTGGCACAAAAACAGACACATAGATCAATGGAACAGAATAGAGAACCCAGGAATGGACCCTGAACTTTATGGTCAACTAATATTCGATAAAGGAGGAAAGACTATCCATTGGAAGAAAGACAGTCTCTTCAATAACTGGTGCTGGGAAAATTGGACATCCACATGCAGAAGAATGAAACTAGACCACTCTCTTGCACCATACACAAAGATCAACTCAAAATGGATGAAAGATCTAAATATGAGACAAGATTCCATCAAAATCCTAGAGGAGAACACAGGCAACACCCTTTTTGAACTCAGCCACAGTAACTTCTTGCAAGATACATCCATGAAGGCAAAAGAAACAAAAGCAAAAATGAACTACTAGGACTTCATCAAGATAAGAAGCTTTTGCACAGCACAGGATACAGTCAACAAAACTAAAAGACAACCTACAGAATGGGAGAAGATATTTGCAAATGATGTATCAGATAAATAGCTAGTTTCCAAGATCTCTAAAGAACTTATTAAACTCAACACCAAAGAAACAAACAATCCAATCATGAAATGGGCAAAAGACATGAAGAGAAATCTCACAGAGGAAGACATAGACATGGCCAACAAGCACATGAGAAAATGCTCTGCATCACTTGCCATCAGGAAAATACAAATCAAAACCGCAATGAGATACCACCTCACACCAGTGAGAATGGGGAAAATTAACAAGGCAGGAAACCACAAATGTTGGAGAGGATGCGGAGAAAAGGGAACCCTCTTACACTGTTGGTGGGAATGTGAACTGGTGCAGCCACTCTGGAAAACTGTGTGGAGGTTCCTCAAAGAGTTAAAAATAGACCTGCCCTACGACCCAGGAACTGCACTGTTGGGGATTTACCCCAAAGATTCAGATGCAATGAAAGCACCGGGACACCTGCACCCCAATGTTTATAGCAGCAGTGGCCACAATAGCCAAACTGGAAGGAGCCTCGGTGTTCATCAAAAGATGAATGGTCTATGTATACAATGGAATATTACTCAGCCATTAGTAATGACGAATACCCACTATTTGCTTCAACGTGGATGGACCTGGAGGGTATTATGCTGAGTGAAGTAAGTCAATCGGAGAAGGACAAACATTATATGTTCTCATTCATTTGGGGAATATAAATAGTAGTCAAAGGGAATATAAGGGAAGGGAGAAGTAATGTGTGGGAAATATCAAAAAGGGAGACAGAACATAAATACTCCTAACTCTGGGAAACGAACTGGGGGTGGTGGAAGGGGAGGAAGGCGGGGGATGGGGGTGAATGGGTGATGGGCACTGAGGGGGCACTTGACAGGATGAGCACTGGGTGTTATTCTGTATGTTGGTAAATTGAACACCAATAAAAAATAAATTTATTATTAAAAAATTTTTTTTTATGAAATTGTAAGCTACAGAGAAGTGTGGGCCTGATTTCCTTGTTCTTTTTATATCTCTAGTGCCTAGCATGGTATCTGAGAAGTAGCAGCATTCAGTAAATATTTTCTGGATGAACGAAAAAACTGCTTGGGTACCTAAAGATTAGAACAGTAGATGGATACTCTGGGAGGCAAAAATACATGTATATAAATGAGTTTTAAAAATATCTTCATAGTTCACAGTGCCATAAGATCCACTCATTTAAAGTATACAATTCAATGAATTTTAGTATATTCACACAGTCATACAACTATTACTGCAATCTAAGTTTAGAACATTTTCATCACTCCCTCAAAAAACTCCATAACTATTTGCAGGCACTCATTATGTCCCATCTCCCCAGTACACACATTCTCCTACCCTATGAAATCACTAATATTTACTTATCTGTCTGCCTGCAAAGTGGACTATTCAGCCATAAAAAAAAAAGAAATCCTGCCATGTTTAATGATGTAGATGGAAGTAGCAGATGTTATGCTAAGTGAAATAAGTCAGTCAGAGAAAGGCAATTATTATATGATCCCATTCATAAATGGAATTTAAGAAACAAAACAGAAAATCATAGAAGAGAGGAAAAAATGAAACAAGATGAAATCAGAGAGAGAGACAAATGATAAGAGACCCTTAATTATAGGAAACAAATGGAGGGTTGCTGGAGGGAAGGGTGCTGGGGGAACAGGGTAACTGGGTGATGGACATTAAGGAGGGCATGTGATGTAATGAGCACTGGGTATTATATAAGATTGATGAATCATGGATCTCTACCTCTGAAACCAATAATATATGCAAATTAATTTAAATTAAAAAAAGTTGTATTCTTCTGAAGCAGTGGACTGTCTTAAAGGAATTCCTCAGTATCTTCATGAAGGATAAGAAGGGTCCGAAGCGGAACCGCTCAGATGCGGTTGAGCATCTGCCTTTGGCTCGGGGTGTGATCCTGGGTCCTGGGATTGAGTTCCACATCAGGCTCCCTGCATGGAGCCTGATTCTCCCTCTGCCTATGTCTCTGCCTCTCTCTCTGTGTCTCTCATGAATAAATAAATTTAAAAATCTTAAAAAAAGAGTCTGAAGCAAGTATTTTATCTAGAGCAGTCTGTTGGTCAGATGGTAAGGGAGAAGCATTCCCAAAGAATCACAAAAGCTCAGAAAGGAGGCAGTTGATGGGCTGAGGGAAATTGGTCACTGTTGAGAAAAATCTAAACCTACCTTAGGCTTTATCAAAAGCACACTGAGTCTGAGAGCTCAAGCAGAATCAACAGGAACTAGAACCGAGAATAGGAGACACCAAAGATGTGCTCTGATTCTATATTAAGACCCTTTCCCCTGCTGTCTGAAGATCTGCTCTAAGTGGCTTATGACTCTTGGGAGTTGTTCTAAGGAAGACCAGAGGATTTGTCTGTTTAGACAAAATTGATAGTGCATCTTGAATATTTTAGGAACATTTGAATTGAGGGGAAATCCAAGAGAAAAAAAATAGAAGAATTTTAATTACATTTTCCTAGTAAATATTTGTCAACTACTATGAGCCAGGTATTAGTCTAGGCACTGGGATACAGCATTGACTAAAACAGAAAACAAACAAAACCCCTATTCTCAAAAACCTACATTCTAAAGGGAAATAAAGACAAAAAGCAAGATAAATAATGAAAATATACATAGTATGTTCATGACAACGTTAAAGGAAGAAATTGAAATAGAAAAGGGAAGAAATTATTTTAGAGGGTGGGGCTGGAAGGAGGTAATTTTGTATAATGACCAGAGGAGGCCTTACTGAGTAGGTGACTTTGAGTGAAGGCCTGAGTAGATGATAAAGTGAGCTCTCTGGATGGTGGGGGAAGAAAATACCATGCTGATCAAAGTTCTGAGCAGAGAGGTATCTAAAGTATTCGAGAACTAGCTCAATGGCTGGCATGATAGGAATGGGCTAAGGAGAGAACAAAAGGAGATAGTATCAGGGAGGTAAATTTAAGATTTTCAGATTTCACTCTGGATGAAACGGATACCCACTATTTTTAATTAATTAAAAAATAGATTTATTAAGGAATACTTCACACATAACAAAATTAAATAATTTTATTTTTTTGCCTATTTTCTTTTTTTAAAAATTTTTTTAAAGATTTTATTTATTTATTCATGAGATATATATATATAGAGAGAGGCAGAGACACAAGCAGAGGGAGAAGCAGGCTCCATGCAGGGAGCCTGACGTGGGACTCGATCCCAGGTCTCCAGGATCAGGCTCTGGACTGAAGGCGGCGCTAAACCACTGAGCCACCTGGGCTGCCCTCTTTTTTTAAAATTTAAATTCAATTTGCCAACATATAATATAACACCCAGCGCTCATCCCATCAAGTGCCCTCCTCAGTGCTCGTCACCCAGTTACCACATTCCCCCCACCAACCTTCCCTTCTGCAACCCTTTGTTTCCCAGAGTTAGGAGTATCTCATGGTTTGTCTCCTTCTCTAATTTTTCCCACTCAGTTCCTCTCTTTTCCCTTATAATCCCTTTCACTATTTTTTATATTCCATATATGAGTGATACCATATAATGATTGTCCTTCTTGATTGACTTATTTCACTCAGCATAATACCCTCCAGTTCCATCCACATGAAGTAAATGGTGGGTATTTGTCTTTTCTGGTGGCTGAGTAATATTCCATTGTATATCATTTTAAAATACACATTTTGATGGGTATAGTACCTCTCCCATCTAAGTTTTTTGGCCTCTAAGTCTCTTTGACTAGGAAGATAGAAATTCTCAGTCCTACTCTCTTCTAGGCAATGCCTTCCTCTTCTTACTCTGTTTCTCTGTATTTAAGCTTGTAGTGACTGGAAGGTGACAAAGAAGGAAGGGTCAAACCATCAGTTAAGCTTAAAAAAATGAAAAAAAAAATCACATAACTGGTCTGATCTTCCCAATCATTTAAATAGCCCTGAGTTAGATCTACTTCTCATAGATCCCTTTCCTTTTTGCATTTTTGGATGACTTGGTATCACCTCTTCACTCACTCTATCACTTCTCTGTTTTGAAGGATAGAGCTTCTATCCTTTCTTGGTAATAGATAATCTCCCCTCCCCTAGACCTACACACTTTTATTTGCCATCGAATTAGGCAGTCTGTTATTTATCTTGAATTTCTAGTTTTCTGGCTAAGATCTGTTCCCTGCCTAGCCTCCATTTCCATCATCACTCCTACCAGTGGGCTTTCTTTTCAAGGCCAGTTTTTCTGAAGAAGCAGTTCTTACTACTTCAAAGAAGTTACTGTATATGGGAAGATTTGTGAAAGCATTAGGACTCCTACTGAATGGGCACCTGGGTGGCTCAGTTGGTTAAGTATCTGCCTTTGGCTCAGGTCATGATCTCAGAGTCCTGGGACTGAGCCCCTTGTAGGGCTCCCTGCTCAGTGAGGAGCTGGCTTCTCCCTCTTTCTGTCCTTCCTCCCTCTTGTCCTTGCTCTTTCTCTTTATACCTCAAATAAATAAAATCTTAAAAAAAGAACTCCTACTGAGAAGAGGTAAATAATCGGGAGATAATTCATTGGATGAAAGAAGGTGTTGAAATAGCCTCTGTATATGATGTTAGTGGAGAGAAAATTTGAAGCAACTTTTCTGAAAGGTAATTGGTTTATATATCTCTGTATCCTCTGTCACTATCTCTAGTTATGTTTATACTTGATCTGTAACACATGTGATCTTAGGCAAGTCAGTTAACCTCTCTGAGTCTCTGTATTTCATCTGTAGAATAAAGTTGTTTTGAGACAGTAAAACTATAGATATAAATCATTTAGCATAATGCATGTCTCATTTTAATTACTAATATATTTCTAATTATTATTCATATTAATGTTACTATTATGTTGGAGAATTTAGAATGATAAAAGTTGGTCAGCCCAAATGTGCAACAAAGGGGCGTTAGTTTTTGTTTTGTTTTGTTTTGTTTTTAGAGAGAGTGAGCATGCATGCACACATGAGTGGGGGCAGGAGGGCAGAGGGAGCAGGAGAGAGAGAATCTTAAGCAGCCTACTTGCTGAACATGGAGCCCAGTTTGGGGCTTGATCTTATGACCCTGAGATCATGACTGAAACAAAAGCAAAAGTTGGTGGGTGCTGCCCGGCGTCAGCCAACTGAGCATCTGCCTTTGGCTCAGGTCATGATCCTGGAGTCTTGTGATCAAGCCCCACATCGGGCTACCTGCTCAGCGGGAAGCCTGCTTCTCTCTCTCTCCCATCTCAGCTTTCAATCTCTCTCTCAAATAAAAAAATAAATCTTAAAAAAAAAAAGAGTCAGATGCTTAACCGAGACTGTACAGCCTCTACTGTAACTTTATAGTAAATTTTGAAGTTGGGTAGCATCAGTCTTCCAACTTTGTTGTTTTTCTTTCTTTTTTCTTTTTAAAGCCTAGGGATCCCATGCTCTTGTTTCTGGGCAGTAACTAGACAAATGGAAAGAAAACCAAATTTAGCTTTGAAAAACAGAGATGAAAATCCAAGCTCTGTTATACACAATTACCTTCTTCTTTTTTTTTAAGTTTATTCATCTTTAAAATCAGGATAACAGGATATAAAACACAGGACTAGGCCCTTTTAAGTGGTTCAGCATTTGTGAAAATTTTTGGTCCAGTGCCTAATACATTAAATTTATTTTTCCCGTTTTCAATTGAATTATTACAAAGGCATAGGAAAAATGTAAGTTAATCAACTCAAAAACTGAAGATTGAGTAAAGGTCATCATAATTATTTACCCCTACTGACTTTTCCTTTTAAAGATAGTACATTAATTCATGTTTTATGAATTATGTTTTATATTATGTTTCATAATTTCATGTTATAGTTTTATATAGTCACTTAATGATTCAAAATCGTGCACCTATGAGGGGAGGATATGAAATAATGAGATAACCATATCATTAGTTATTTTCAATATAAATGTCCTAACTGTTTCAATTAAAAGATAAGGATTTTTAGACTGAATTTAAAAAACACATTTAAAATATTCAATTTTAGCAGTCTTTGTAAAAAACACAAAGAGGCGAAAACTATGGAAATAAAATGATGGAAAAATATGTACTATGTAAATACTAAATAAAAGTGTGGATTTTAAAAATAAGTTCTTTATTTAAATTCAATTTAGTTAGCATATATTATGTTTCAGGTGTAGAAAAAATACAAATATTGAAGAAGGCCTTAAGCATAAATTGTAACAGATAAATAGGGATGTTCCATAATGATAACTCATCATGATGTTATAGCAATTCTAAATTTGTATACATCCAATGAAATAACCTCAGAATATTTGAGGTAAAATCCAGTAAAACCAAATGAAAAAATAAACATCATAATCATACAGGGAGATTTCCAAATTCTTCTTCTATAATTGATAGAGCAGATAAAAATAATCCATCAAATAGAGATTTTTAATCACGCTTGAATAAATATGAGTTAGTTGACATATATAACACACTGAAGAATGACTGTGTATATGTATATATATTTATTTCAAGTACCTATAGAACTTTACTAAAATTGAATTTTTGCTGGATTATAAAACCATTTTATTTTTTAAAAAATATTTATTTATTTTAGAGAAAAAGAGAGTGCACAAGCAGAGAGAGGGATAGGGGGAGAGAATCTCAAGCAGGCTCCCTCCTGAGCATAAAGTCCCACTCAGGGCTCCATCCCAGGATCCTGAGATCATAACCTGAGCCAAAATCAAGAGTTGTATGCTCAACCAACTGACCACTGAGGTGCCCCTTTAAAACTATTTAAAACAGTATTTTCGTTGATTTAAATTATATAGAGCAAGTTTTCTCATCACATATAAAGCTATAAATCAGTAACAAAAGAATATATAGAAAATAATTATATGTTATGGGAATCAAGGAATATTTTTCAGAATAACCTGCAATCAAAGAAGTCACAATGGAAAGGAAAAAAAAATGTGAACTGAGTGATAATAAAAATGTGAGATGTCAAAACTTGTAGACTATAGCTAATGCCATGACAAGAGATATTAATGGCTTTAAATGAGCATAATAGAAAAGAAAGTTGAAAGTTAATGATGTTAGTATTCCTTTTCAGAAGATAGAAAAAGCAGCATCATTCTTGCATGTATATTCAACAAAAACTTGTACACACAATCATCAAAGACCTGATTCAGGAATGTTTATAACAGTTTTTGTAACAACCAAAAACTGGAAATAACTCATCCATCAACAGTAGAATGACTAAATAAATTGTATTTTTTCCCAGTGACATACTATACAATAGTGGATAGAATAAACAAACTAGTGCTACACACAACATGCATGAATTTCATATACTTACTGTGAAGTAAAAGCAGCCGGACACCAAAGAGTTTATACTATATGATTCCACTTGTAGGAATTCTAAATACACACAAAACTCACTGGTGATTTTATAAATCACTGAGGGGGAATGCCTCTGTAACTGCATGTAGTCTGGTAACTGCACAGAACTAAGTATGTATGCTTGTGCACTTCTCCATGCGTAATTCAATATAAGTCTAACTAAAAATAATTATGGGATGCAAATAGTCCCATGATTTGAGGGAAGTGTGTAGCTTTATATAAGATAAAGCAAAGATTTTATTTTTACTTTTTTATTTTTTTTAAATTTTTATTTATTCATGATAGTCACAGAGAGAGAGAGAGAGAGAGAGGCAGAGACATAGGCAGAGGGAGAAGCAGGCTCCATGCACCAGGAGCTCGATGTGGGATCCGATCCCAGGTCTCCAGGATCGCGCCCCGGGCCAAAGGCAGGTGCCAAACCGCTGCGCCACCCAGGGATCCCTAAAGCAAAGATTTAAAAAAAAATCAACATGGTAATCATTTCAAATAGTAGAGAAATGATCACAAGTTAAACCCAAAATGTGGAGTGTGATAAATTATAAAGATATGAGCAAAAATTAAAAAGGAAGAAAACAAAGGTATACTAGAAAGGATTAATCTAAAATTAGTCTTTCAAATAGTTCTTAAAATTGATAAAATGCTAGTGATACTGATAATGATGAAAGAAGACACACATAGATAATATCATGGATTAAAGAAGAGTGTCATGACCATTTATACAGATTGCCAAGAAATCTGAAAATTTTATGACAGTAAATTTATATAAAGGGGAGAAATTCCTAGTTTGAGTCTAGCTCATCAAAACTGACAAAAGAAGAAATAGAAAATCTGATATAGTTCTAGGATTAATGAAGATACTGACTTTATTAGTAAGTCTTCCCAAAGAAGATACCATACCAGATAACTTTATCCATGAAGAAATTAAAATACTCAAGGAATATATAATAGCAATTTCTGAACATTTTTTCCATGATAGAAAAAGGCTTTTCTGGTCACTGCATAAAGCTGATATGACCTTGACATGAAACCCTGTAATACAATTATGAGAAAGAAAACATAGTTTCCTAAACCCTAAATAGATAATAAACTAAATCCAGTAGTATATAAAAAGATAATACATCAGAATCAAGTTCAGCTTATTTTCGAAATGTAAGCTTCTTTTAGTATTTAAAAAGCTATTCATAATGTCACCAAGGTTGTGGAATAGGAGACCTCAGCTTCTGTCTTCCCACAGAAATCAACAATTAGCTATCCATGAATAAAAGTAACCCTAAGAGAGCTCAGGATTTCACTTAACAAGCAGTGAAATAAAAACTTGAGAATAACGGCAGAAAAAAGGGTAAGACCTTCATTTTGCCTATATCATCTCATCCCCTTGGGGTCAGCCCTGCTCATCACCAAGAAGCAGCTCCCCAGCCCAAAAGAGTTTCCTGCCCTCCAAGAGAACAGGAGCAAGATGAGCAGCCAGCTTCTGTAGCCTTTTAGGGCACTGCGTGAAGGACTGGCTTCAGTTTTACCCAACCCAGAGATTAGCAAAACTGAGATGGCCTATAAAAGTCTAGGAATAAGCAAAAACAAACAAACAAAAAACAAACAAACAAAAAACCACAAAAGGCAGGGATAAAGCAGGAGCTACTGATAGCCATGATGTAGACAGAGCAACTGGGGTTTTCAATGGCTGCTCTGCAGAAGACCCCAATAGCCTTTGTTGCAGAGGATCTCAATAACTTTTCAGGAAACTTCAGAATGTGTCCCTCCCCCCATCCCAGCTTTCATCACTGAGGACCCTTTCATGGATACCAGCTGACTGCTCTGCTATGGACCAGCTTTCACCACTGAAGAAGCCAATATCCAGCACAGCCACTGTAGATTCCTTACAAATATCACTGCTCAGTCTTTCTCACAGGTTGCCACATTTGTACATTCCAGCTGCCTTAGTCCCTTTCTGCTCCTTAATTCTCTCTCCTTCCGAGAGTCTGAAATCTGTACTGGCAGGCCAACATGGCCTCCATGGCTACTCTTGTATAAGATGTCAGCCTAGACCCCCACAGCAGACCTCCTCTGCTGTGCTGTTTATTGGTATGTCCCACATGTCCAGAGCAGTGTGTGGCATGCAATAGGTATTCAATAGATATTTATTGAATGACCTAATGGGTATCACGAAGGGTCTTAACCTCAAGAAGTAGGAGTAGGAACTGGATTCTGCAGGCAGTGGTCAGCTTAAAGGGATTTCTAGGCAAGGGAGTTAGATAGCCTGAATAGTGCTTTAGGAGCACTCATTCTGCTGTGGCTGGAGAGAGATACAAGTGAGGAAGAGAAAGACAAGGGTTTATATGATGGCAAAGAGGTAGAGAATGGAGCGGAGGGAAGTGTCAGAGGCAGATGAGAAGCAGGTATGGAGATGTTAAATTGCAGCTAATATGCATAATGAATTGAAAAAGATTACCTAAAATATCTTTTAACATTTGACATTCACAAGTCCTTTTATTATAGTTTGCTTCCTCCATCAATACCTTCTACAGTTGATTAAATACAGGACAGAAAACAGAATATATCAGCTTGACATTTTTCTGAATTGAGGCTCTTGTCATAGGATGAACGTTGCCATTTGTTATTAAAACACTCCTGCCTACACTTCTTATCAGTGAAATAACTTTTTTCCAGCCCATTGGGGGTTTACTTTGTCCTTCATAACACAGTCTGCAAATTAGCAGTGATCCCATAATTTATCTCTGTGATGCTCTGCTCATTTTATTTATAATCCAGAGGCAATTAAAATCGCTTTTATACAACATTGTCCTGATGACAGATGTGTGGCTGCCACTCCGACACATGACGGCTGACATAAATCATTTGACGATCAAAGTGTCTGTTGACTTGCTAGTCTCTAGTTACAGCAGATGCCACCCCAGACAGAGTGACAGGGACATTCTTCACGCGAGCCTCATTTTAGCTAACTGCTTTACTCCGCTTCAGCTCTGGAATCTTGACAGCTTGGCTAGTTTGTGACAGCTCGGAAATTTTTCATGTGGTTTTCATAAGGGTCACTCTATCCCATATTCCCACTTCTGTAGGTTTCCACTGGCTTCATAGTAGGACATATGAGTGGCTTCACAGTCTGGACCCAGTCTATCACTCTGGCCTTGACACCAGGCGTGTATCTCCTATCCTTCCATTTATTTTCCCTAATTCACTGAATCATAATCTATATCCACCAATCTACTTGCTGTTCCCTGAATACAATGATCTCTTTTTTGACCATGTCCTTGAGTATGAGGTTTCATAGCCCTGGAACAATTTCCTCCCTGCATTTTCCACCTGGTATAATCCAACCTACTTCTCCTTGGAGACTCAGTTTAGTTGTCCTTGCCTCTGTGAAGCACTTGCCATCCATTTCCAAAGTTTTTCCTTAACCTATCCTAAAACCATCTAATTTATTTTTTATCAGGTTCATAGGGTTTATTAAATCCTATTCATCCATTCATGGAGTTAGAATCATCATTGGTCTTTGCAAGAACCCTCTTCTTTTATTTCACTTTACTGTTCTACTCTCCATCCCAGTTCTTTATTCCTAACCTCTACCCAACATGGACAGTTACTCTAGTCAGTTTATGTCCTTAGCTGTGCACAAATTCATGAAAGTTATATAGTGTTATTTATACATATGTTATATACATATAAATTTAAATTTACATGTCATAGCATACTAAATATATTTTCCTGTATTTCTCACTGTATAATCAGATTTTAATATCCATCCATATTTTATATACACTCAATCCACTGCTTTAGAAAGAAATATGGAGAAAGATAAAATATTAGCATTTTCTTATTACAAGTATGTTTTGGCTTCTCTTCACATACTTAAAGCCATTTAGGTTTCCTCTTCTGTGAATATTAACTATTTTGATCATTCATTTCGTATCTTTTTCTGCCTTATTCATACCATATTGAAATTTCTTATTTATTGAAGACACTAATCTATAGTTGCTTTTAGATGCTGAAATATCTTTTTTTGGCCTAGGTATTCTATCAGATTCTAAGTGGGTGTGTGCTTAAAATCTACAACTGCAATTTTATTTTATCTTTTATCTACCTATTTCTGTCAGTTTTTTCCTTATATAGATTGAAACAGTAGTATTAATTTATATAAAAAGTATGATTGCTAACAATTTATTGCTCATTTTGCCAGGATGTGACAGCTCTTTGACTATTATGTTTTCTGTCTGAAATTGTTTTGACTGATATAAAAATGCTCCTATGACTTTTTGTTGGATTATATTTTGCATATTTTTTTCTTTTCTAGCTTTGTGTGTAATTTTGTTTTAGAATTATCTTGTATGGTTAATAAATATCTTGATCTTGCTTTCTTAGCGAATCTGAGTCTCTGCCTTTTGATATAAGACTTTAACTCATTTATATTATTGTAATTCATACAAGATCCTAACTATTTTTTGTTATTCTGTGAAATCATATATTTTTTATTTTTTCCTTCATTATTCTTTTCCTTTGCTCTTGATACTAATTAAAATCTATCTCTGTTATTCCTGATGCCCTTTGGGAGAGTTCTACATCCTGATATTCAAACTTACTAATTAATTCATTGTATCCATTGTGCTGTTCAACCAATCTATTGAGCTCTTTATTTCAACTACTACATTTTTGCTAATGCCCATTGTTCTCGGTCTGTTCTTTCCCTCCCAATATCTTCTATACACTTGAGAGTGTTTATTATGCTTATTTTGAATTATTTTGTTTTATTTATTCATTTATTTATTTATTTTGAATAATTTTGATTAGTTCATTAGTACTCTCAAATAATGGAGATTGTTGTTTTCCTAGTGTTTATATTTTGTTAATGTTTCATGATCTCTTTCTGTGAGTGAATATTTCACTGAAGATATCTGCAAAGAGTAATGAAATCATTGTATATAATCTGCTTTTGCTCTAGACTCATTTCTCTCATCTTTCCCTCCCCCAAAGACACATACACACACACACACACACACACACACACACACACACACTCTATAACAACCCAGACACTGACTACCTAGGAATTTTTTATAGAACTTACATTAGTATCTGGGATCCACCAGGTTTCCTGTCACCTTTATGGTATCTCTAATTGAGGATTCTTAAAAGGGAGTTAGCAGCCCAGGCTATCAGAAGTGGAATGCTTCCAAATACATAGCTGTCTTTTTCAATATGAAATCCTGAAGATCAGAGACTATATCTTCTTCCTATAGAGCACCCATGTATGAACACACTGTAATCATTCAATATAGGTTGTCTATTGAAGGACACCTTTAAAAAAAAGTTCAGTCCTCAGGGAATATAAAAACCAAGCTGACATTTGTAACAGGTCACCATCGTCTTGATTAATTGTAGTATGTCAGAAAGGAGGATTTGATGAATGCCTGTTATCTTTTCAGAACTGTTCAGAATCCTTCTAAAGTAAATAAATCATTTTTATTTGATTTGGTGAAATAAGCATGACTGTTAGATAATTAAAGATTTTCAAGGATTCATGAATGGAGTTATAGAGATATTTCTGGTTATCTGTAGTTATTTTATAAATGATAACTCAAAAATTTGTTTTAGACTCCACAGGCCTACTTACTGGTTAATTAGTGGTTTTGTCTTCCTGGCTACTAATGCGTCTCCCCCTACACTGTTACATTTGTCTATTATAGCAGTATTTCTTAACTGGAGTAAATTTTGTACTCTTTCCCCAAGGGGGTACTTGGCAATGTTGGGAGACTGGGTAGAGGCTAGGGATGCCACTAAATATCTCACAATGGACAAGACAGCCCCCTAAAAAACAAACAATTATTAGTTCAAAATATCAGTAGTGGCACTATTAAGAAAACCTTGACTACAGGGATTGCAATCCTCTAGCCTATTCCTAGCCCTGAACTTTCCATGTAGAGCTGGCTGTGGCATTGGACCAGGTAAATAAAATTCAAGTATCCACTATTATTCAAATCTGTTTGAATTCTGAGTGTGAGTAGAAGTTCATAATTGTAAGACTATCTGCCATTTGCTCTAGTACACAAATGCACACACACAGCTGACAGTCGGTATTGCTAGGATACTAACTTGGGGTGGTTGGATACTTGCGTCAAACCTCTTTATACTCTACTAATTCCCCAGCTTTGACTTTCAGTCCTTCATAGAATGTGGTTTATTTTCTCTCTCCAGCTTTTATTGCTCCTTGAGCCTGATAACTATCCTAAGATACTCCCTTGGTTGTTCAATTCCATCTAGATGCTGGAATGCTCTTGTTTACTTTCTCAATGCCTTTGCTGAAATATCTCTGCAAAAATACCAAATATCACATTTTCAGATCGTTCCTATGTAAATTAAAGTAATACCACCTCTGTCACTTGTACTCCCTTATCCTCTTCTGGTTTTATTCATAGCAGTTATCATTATCTGGCATATATTTGCTTATTAAAAGTATTTGTACTTTTTTTCTTCTTCTTAGCCTCTATAGAATTAAGTAAGGACATGTTTTACTTAGTACTGTATTCCAGAGCCTAGAGAACATAACGGTATTCACAATATCAGGTAGTATTTCCTGGAGTATATACAAAGGTTAATAAGTCATGGTTCTATAGCACCATTTGGGGAGGGTAGATAATTACAAGGTGACAGAATCAGTGTTTAAATGGCATCACTGCCTACCTAGGAGAATCAAAGAAGAATTCTCAGAGGATGCAACCCCTGAGCTAGATCTTGAGGGATACATAGGATTCACCAAAAAAATCAGGAAAGGGAAAGAGCATGTCAGGATAGGAATAGCATGCAAAATGGTGATATATTTTTGAAAGAGTATAGAATGTTTTAGGAATGAGTGAACTAACACTGCAAATTTAAATCTGGTCTACCTTGTGAAGGATAATACATGACAGACAAGGGAGGTTGGACTTTATCCTATCGAAAACTGAGAGCTCAAATATTTTGAGCAGCTCTGTGTTGGAAAATGATCATTCTGGTAGCAATGTGGAGGTTGGGTTGGATGATCAGAAGGTGGTGATGATGAGCCTTCATGGAGGAATTTAAAAGTGAATTCAGAGACTAATCTATTACCTTCTGCTGAAACCATCTATTCTCTGTGACCTTCCTTTTACCTCCCTAGATGATATAGTTTAGAGCCCAATTTCTTGTAAAAACTGTTTTTCAATTTCTGAAAATTATAGTCAGCAACCCTGTGGTCAAGCATCTGATCAATCATTTGACACATTTCCTATCCATCTCGTGCATTGTCATTGGAATAGATCTAGCTTTGACTCACTTCAGGGAAATTCTTTGAGTTTGTACCAGAAAGCTATAACTCACAGTCAATGTCATTTAGGGCTCAGTCTTAACCATCTATCAAGAGCTTCTCAATTAATTTTGCTGAGGCTAAAAAGTCATTTATAATTACAGTCCTTTTATATGAATATGTCTTCCTTATCTTTTACTACCTTGTGCTTCATTCCTGGCTTGATTACCATGGATACCATTATTTTATTGGCAAGGCTAGGTCGTGTAGCTTCTAGCTCAAATTGATTAACTACTGCTCTTCTCCCATAGATAAAGAACATGACTAGCTTTCAGATTTTTCAGATAGAGCTTATATACTTACTTTTTTCCCTCTCTGATGTCTCAGGAATAGCTCCTCTAGTGAAGTTTAGAATGATCAAACTTTCAGTGTCACAAAATCTGATAAATGATCATTCTCTTTTCTGACTAATCAACAGATCGAGGCATGTTTACAGAATTGAGAATACTCTTTATCAATCTAAGTGGTTATTTGCAGGTCATAGTGATAAGGAGAAATGTATAGCTATTAAATTTCTGTACCTTATATTCTTATTAATGAACAAGGTTTTAAATTTGGCTTATCTAGAGGATTATGGAATGATCTTTGGGAAGTTTTAATCCCCAGTTTTTTTCAAGTTTAAAATGGTAAACATGATTTCTATTTAATTGGGTTGTTGGGAGGATTAAATGAGACAACATTTTTAAAGCACCTAGTATATTTTCTAATCTATAGTATTTAATAAATGTTCACATTTATTCAGTTCAATAAACATATACCCTAGATTATTTTTGTCTGTGTTGATGTCTATGCTAATAGTTGGTGATAGAAAGATAAGTAGTATGTAGGCACGTATTTCTTTTCCTTTTTTTTTTTTAAGATTTTATTCATTTATTCATGAGAGACCTCTGGAAAGAGGCAGAGACACAGGCAGAGGGAGAAACAGGCTCCTCGCAGGGAGCCTGATGTGTGAGACATGATCCCAGGACCCTGGAATCACTACCTAAGCCAAAGGCAAATGCTCAACTGCTGAGCCACCCAGGTGTCCCTAGAAATGTGTTTCAAGTGGATTATAGCTTAGTATGGGAGACAAGCATATAAATAGATAAGTGCCATTCTCTATGAGAAGTACAAAAATAGAGATGGAGTACCACATACAGTGGGGACCTAGTAGAATTGGAGGCTAGGTCTACCTGGGAATTAGTGTTTCTGTTATGGATGATAGGGGATCTGAGCCTTCATTGGTTTGTAGGAAATCATCAGATGGGCCTAAGGGGTTAGGTGGGGTTGGTGGATTGGAGAGAAGGAAAATCCAAGCTAAGGGAATGGTATTACAAAATGCATTCCTCTTTTTCCTTTCATTTCCCCTTCTTCATAATAAAACACTCTTAATAATAGAGTAATATCTAAAGCTTAGTCATACCCTTTGTCAACTTTTGAAAAGAAATAAGAAACTTGAAGTCTAAAGATTTTGATCAGTTGTATCCAAGGCAGAAAGAAGAGGAGGATGAGTCCTTTCCTCATTAATTCAAAGCATCAATCATAATTACAAAATGTTAGAGTCTTCAAAATATTTGTTCACTTGTATCATTTAATTTTTTTTTTAAATTTTTTATTTATTTATGATAGCCACAGAGAGAGAGAGAGAGGCGCAGAGACACAGGCAGAGGGAGAAGCAGGCTCCATGCACCGGGAGCCTGACGTGGGATTCGATCCCCGGTCTCCAGGATCGCGCCCTGGGCCAAAGGCAGGCGCCAAACCGCTGCGCCACCCAGGGATCCCTGTATCATTTAATTTAATCATCCCCAAATTATTATGGTGTAGCAATTATTAATGTTGTTTTGCTACAAATGGGGAAAATAAAGATACCCAGAGTTTTACAGGAGGCAAACTACAGGACTAGGCCTTTTCAAGTCTTTTAGAGTCTAAATCCTGTACTCTGTCCTTTACAACCAAGTCTTCCTCAGTCAACAAGTAATTAAAACTAGCTTGTATTTGACAAAAACACTTGTGGGATAATCCTAATCAAGTTTTCTTTGTGTTCTTTGAAGGCCAAGTAAGAGAAAGTCTGCTTAGATTACAGCTGGAGAAATCAATTTAGAAACAGGAATATTATAAATAAAGTTAACATGTAATTTACCATCCAGCCAAGGACACTTTTGAGAATAGAAGAGTGAAACTACAAGGGTCAATAGGGACTATTTTGGGCCCACTTGGACAATATTGTCACCATTAGTATAGACTATTCATTAACTCATTTATTCATTCAATAATTATTGATTACGTACTCTGTGTAAGGCTCTGGCCCAGTGTAGAGATAACTTAAAGTAGCTTCATGAACAACGGTGAGGAGATATATAGGCCAGATAAGAATAATAGTTATCACTTACTAAATATATATATATGTTCTGGGTACTGTGTTAGAAGTTGAACATATGCTGCCTAACTGTATGCTGAATAAGTCCATTATAAACCACTATTGTTACTCCCATTTTTACAGATAATGAACTGAGGTTGAATTATGTATCCGATTATATTATATAGGAAAGTCAGTTCCTGTACAATACAATTTGAATTAACTGCTCAGTTATATTATACAGGCACTAGTTTTTGTATTATACAGAAACTGGCTTAAAGGTTGAGAATAGTTTGGCCACTTGAAGCCACAATTCTAGAACAACATAGCTTCAAAAGTCATACTCTCAGGTCTCCCTCCTCCAGCATGAATTTCTAGAATGTTGATATTTAGTTAGATAGTAGTCACTGTGTCAAGTAGGAATCATTGGCTGTGATAGAAAAATCTTAAACTGGCATCTGCAATAAATATATTTATCGGTTTACATAATATAAAAGAGGAAGAGTTTGAGTGTATCTGTGTTCAATGTACAAAAGTTGCCACTATGACTTTTTGTTTCCTCTTTGTTTCTCTTTTCATCCTTTGACTCTGACTCCCTCTATATTAACTATATTTTCAGAGTCTCCCATTATGTTTTTAATCCACATCGTTCCAAATCCAAAAGGAATGAAATAATGCCTTTTCTCTGTCAAGTAGAATCCCCAGGATCAGCTCTGATTTATCCTGATTCATTTGACTTTCCCTAAGGTAATGACTAGGTAAAGGGTGGTAGACCAGACCTCATCATCTGACCCTGGGTCCTGGAGCCTTTATCTGAAGCATGTGATCTAATAATAGAAAACGGAAACCCCGGATATGAATCAAGATGAATGAATTCTTGGTCACCAAGAAACAGCAAATATCTACTATATTCTCTGAGTATAGAGGGCTTTGATTGAAATGAACCGTGGTAACTTTCAAACCTCTAGAATCCACAGATTGATGGAAAAGACCTAAAATTCTTTTTTTTTCTCTGTAAGACCATGACCCAGAAAAGTATGGGGCAAGTGCCAGTTTGCTGTGCTATTTCACTCACCTTTTTTCTTTTTTCTCTTTTGCCTCTTGGAGATAGTCATTGTAAAAACATCTTTTATGGCTTGAAGACAACTTCTCATTTGTGAAAGATTGATACTTTCAATTTTCAGTCCTGGTGAGGGTATATCAAGTTTTAAAACAGGACTGAAGCTACTCATTTCTTTTTATGGATAATTAACTCTTACAAAATAGGATTTATGCAAAGTAGAAAATCTAATTCCTGGTATAGAATCATTTTCTTCAATGGACCAAGATCAAATTTCTTCTCTTTCAACTTATGGTTTTGAAAATCATCCAATGAAGAATTAAACTCTGTAGTGTGTGATGACAAAGAATAACCAGAAAATTAAGTGGCATTCAAACTTCTATGACATTTACACTGTTTCTGAGAATGTTTCATTGAGGCGTTATCAATTGTAGTAAGGGCCTCAGGAAATATCTGTGCCTAGATTTTTCTAGGACCATGGAGAACTGGTCAAGCTTATTAAACTTCATTCATCTCAAAAGACATGTTAAGTCATTCAAATGATGGAACATCAAATTTAGAAGAGACTTCATATTCCTGCTCTCTATGCTTTTTATAAGCATCACACAAAACGTGGGGACCATATTCTTCAATTGTTCAGAGTATAATGTTGAACTGAAGGAGCTAGACATGTACTATCAAGTTTCTAGAGGATATCTAGTTTAGAAACAGATTTGTTTCAGACTATCAGTTCTGCCATTTAGAATGTTTATCATTTGGACAAGTCACCTCCAGTTTTGTCATCTTTAAGATAGATTAATAATGATATTTAAAATTATGTTGTTATCACAGGGTATATGCACACTGAATTTAGAAATCTCAAAATCATATTTTCACTTTTTTCACTGTTAAAACCATTATTTGGGTCATCTTTCAAAATTTAGTAAAATTCAGTAGAAGCAAAACTGTTTCTCTCACAGATATAAACCAGCATTTATTCTGTGGCACAAGCCCACCACTGTCATCAGTGACTTCAGTGTATATGCAGGTGATTTGTCTTCACCTTCACATCTTCAGTAACCTATTCATTTGCTCTACTTTAGACATTCACTCCCATGGTGACAAGGTGATAATTTGGTCTGTGCTATTACCTGTAATTGCTTACTTCAAACTGTCACTAATTCAAAATTCCCACTTTTGCACTACAAGCTTATAGTCTTCTAGCCTCACCTCTTCACCCTATATCCATTTTCAACTTGAGAAAGACCTCCATTCCATCGGCCCTTCTGTCTTCACCCTCCATAAAGCCTTTCCTTTATTCATTTTTTCTTATTCAGTCTTCGTTCCATGATGTCATTATTTAATTAACACTTTTGATAATGACCTACATTTCCTTGCTGTGCCCCATTTTATCACAACTCTCCAGCAGAATACCATCCTGAGTCCACACAGTAGACCCAATCGTTTGTTTTCTCCATGCCTACACTGGAGTAGCTAATGCTCCTGGAGAAATTCCCACTAGATACAGATTTATTCCTTTATAAATTTAAGTTCACTAGTCTCGCCACATGGGCTACTGGTATTCTAGGACAATTGTATTTTCAAACTCAACTGAATACACATTCTTCTCAAGTGCACATGGAACTTTCTCCAGAATAGACCACATACTGGGTCACAAATCGGGTCTGAACCAATACCAAAAGATTGGGATCGTCCCCTGCATATTCTCAGACCATAATGCCTTGAAATTAGAACTAAATCACAACAAGAAGTTTGGAAGGACCTCAAACACGTGGAGGCTAAGGACCATCCTGCTAAAAGATGAAAGGGTCAACCAGGAAGTTAAGGAAGAATTAAAAAGATTCATGGAAACTAATGAGAATGAAGATACAACCGTTCAAAATCTTTGGGATACAGCAAAAGCAGTCCTAAGGGGGAAATACATTGCAATACAAGCATCCATTGAAAAACTGGAAAGAACTCAAATACAAAAGCTAACCTTACACATAAAGGAGCTAGAGAAAAAATAGCAAATAGATCCTACACCCAGGAGAAGAAGAGAGTTAATAAAGATTCGAGCAGAACTCAACGAAATCGAGACCAGAAGAACTGTGGAACAGATCAACAGAACCAGGAGTTGGTTCTTTGAAAGAATTAATAAGATAGATAAATCATTAGCCAGCCTATTAAAAAGAAGAGAGAGGAGACTCAAATTAATAAAATCATGAATGAGAAAGGAGAGATCACTACCAACACCAAGGAAATACAAACGATTTTAAAAACATATTATGTATTTTTTTTCTTTTGTCAACTGGCACTTCTACTCCCCACAATAAATAATTTAAATACCTCTCTCTCCACACTCTCAGCAGATGACCTTAGCTCCCATTTATAACAGAAAAAAATATTTAGATTATCAGACTGGAGCAGTCTTATTTGCCAATACATGGTTTAGACCTTCATATATCTGCATATATCTCATCCTTCTTCATTTCTTTTGTAATATGGGGACTAACAGTATTCATAGTTTAGGCTACTCCTTCTATTCTTTGCATTCAGCCCCTCCCACTTCTCAAAAATCTTAATTTACTATTTCTTTTCTTCCACTTATATTAATCTCACCTACAAATTAGCTTCTTCTCATTAGACATATCATAAACTAGCAGTTACATGATTCATGCTGTGTGAAAGAGACTGCCTTAAATAATTTACATAATTAACTCACTCCATCCTTACAACATCCTCTACAGTAGTATTTTTATTCCCATTTTATAGATTAAAAAACTGAGGTACAGAGAGATTAATGATTTTTCTCAAGGTCCCATAGGTGGTAAATGGTAGAGCTTGGATTTGATACTTGCTGTTCTGGCTTCAGAATCTTTAATTATGTTATGTTGCATTTTCGGTATTGTAAAAAAAATCCCAGTGCACCTTATCCAATCCTCATTTAATTTAAATTCTTGGCAGTTTCAACACTGTTGGCTGCTTCTTCCCTCCTGAAATGCCCTCTCTCTTGCCTTTTTATTTTGACATGTAAGTCTCTTTGTGGTCTCCCTGACTCCTTGACTTCTCACTCTCACTCTGTATTATAATCCTCTGTTTAGTATGCTGGGTTCTCTCAGGTCTCAGCCATAGGCTTATTACTCTCATTCCTCTATACTTTTTCTACAGGTTATTTCATTAACCGCCACAGTTTCAATGGACATCTGTTTTCAGATGATAGATAAATTTATAGTTATAGCCAAAACCATCCATTTGAATTCTAGATCCTTAAATCCATTGTCCATTTGCTTTCGACTCTTCTATATCCTCAAAGTACCCCAAAGTCAATATGTTCAAAAGAAAACTCATGATTCTCTTTCAAACTTGGTCTTTTTCTGTTATTCTCTATGATGCCTAATGGCACTGCTAACCTCAGTTGCAGAAGAAACCAGGATTATCCTTGATAAGTCCATATGCATCAATTTCCACCTCCAGTCCATTTTCCAGTCTTACTGGATTTTCCTCCTGTAACTCTTTCAATTGTATACACATCTCTCTATCTCCACTAACAATGACCCATTCTGACTTCAACTTATCATTCACTGCATAACTGTAATAATTTTGTTACTGGTCTAATGCATAGACTTCTTCATCCTTTCTGTTTTCTGTATTTAGAAAGAGGTGTAAAAGTACAGATCTAATCATGTTCCCCTCTCACTTACAACTTCATTGGCCTCACAATTTTTTTTATAAATTTGTTTTTTATTGGTGTTCTATTTGCCAACATATAGAATAACACCCAGTGGTCATCCCGTCAAGTGCCCACCTTAGTGCCCGCCACAGTCACCCCCACCCCCCGCTCACTTCCCCTTCTACCACCCCTTGTTCGTTTCCCAGAGTTAGGAGTCTCTCATGTTCTGTCTCCCTTTCTGATATTTCCCACTCATTTTTTCTCCTTTCCCCTTTATTCCCTTTCACTATTTTTTATATTCCCCAAATGAATGAGACCATATATTGTTTGTCCTTCTCAGATTGACTTATTTCACTCAGCATAATACCCTCCAGTTCCATCCACGTTGAAGCAAATGGTGGGTATTTGTCATTCCTAATGGCTGAGTAATATTCCATTGTCATGTCTACAAGGCCTTGCAAGGTCTGATCTTTACATCTGCAGGCTCAGTTTGCACTACCTTTACCCTTAACCTCAGCGTAACAGCCATGTTGGCCTTCTTTCAGTTCTTCATATTTGCTATTTTCTCTCTTGCTACATTGTCTTTACTCATTGTGTCCTTTCCATCTGGGATGCTCATTTCTTAACCATTTGCCAATTAACTCATCTTTCTGAGTTCTGTGCACGTCTCTTTCTCAGGGAAGTCACCCTGCCGAAGTCTGATTTTTCAATTAAAAGTCCATAGGATTTGTGTGCTTCTCCTTCACAGACATTGTCATGGTCACATTGTTTATATATATACACACAGTATATATATAAACACACACACACACACAATTATAATTAATTTTTGATATTATGATTAATATCTCTCTCTTATGTGACTATAAGCTTCATGAAGGCAGAGAATCATGCCTATTTTTGTTCTTCATTTTATTCTTAGCATTCAGCTTAATAACTGAACATATGCTAAGCACTCAATGAGTAATAAAGCGGTGTATAAAGCTTTGAAGATACAAAATGAACAAGATAGGATTCTTTTGCTCAAGAAGATCGTAATCTAGAGTATGAAAACTGCCACATAAACAAAATGAGGCAAGTCCTAGGATATCCACAAAGTTCTTTGCAAATATTAACATTCTGCATATCTTGTATCTGGGAAGGTAAGTATACCTGAGGCAGGACTGGTTATTAAAAAAGTTCAAAGAAGATGTAGTATTTGAGTTATCTTAAAGGAAGAACGGGATTCAAAAGTGAGCATTCATGCTAGGACCAGCTCTGTAATGGGAAGTGTAAGGTAGAGAGATACAATTACCAACCAGAGTTAGAATCCAGAGCCAAATCAAGGAAGGAGAGATACCGTTGAAACTTCATGCCAATGGACATGGGAAGAATCAAGACGTTAGCAGTTGAATAATGCTAGAAACAAATGTGGTCAGAAATGAGGTGGAAAAAATGCAGAATTCCTCAATAATAACTTCTTGCCATTAGGGCTCTTTAAGTAATACACTATTTTTCACATGATCCTTTTTTTCAGCATAACAGCCTTTTCACCCCCCAACCCACTCCAACCATATGCACAGCATAATTTATTAATATGAGCATTTATTAAGGATATACTACTAATTGTTGGAAAAGAAATCTCATGAGAAATATAATTTATTCTCTAGTTCTACTTTAGGATTATATCCTATTTGGTTATTCCACCATTACTGATTTAATTGCTAGTCTCCATAAATAACACAGATGATGCTGGATATGGTTGAACAGTTATATGAGGTTTACTGAGCTCTCCAGGTGGACAGTGATGTTGGGAAGAAGTACTAGTAAGGAAATAAGTAAGGTTGACAAAAATATATTTTTTTTGTTATGGGAGTTCAATTTGTCAACATATAGCATATCACCCAGTGCTCATCCCGTCAAGCACCCCCCTCCATGCCTGCCACCCAGTCACCCCAACCTCCCGCCCACTTCCCTTTCCACTACCCCTTGTTCATTTCCCAGAGTTAGGTGTCTCTCATGTTCTGTCACCCTTACTGATATTTCCCACTCATTTTCTCTGCTTTCCCCTTTATTCCCTTTCACTATTTTATACATTCCCCAAAAGAATGAGACCATATAATGTTTATCCTTCTCCGACTGACTTATTTCACTCAGCATAATACCCTCCAGCTCCATCCACATCAAAGCAATGGTGGGTATTTGTCGTTCCTAATGGCTGAGTAATATTCCATTGTATACATAGACCACAGCTTCTTTATCCGTTCATCTTACAAAGGGCACCGAGGCTCCTTCCACAGTTGGGCTATTGTGGACATTGCTGCTATAAACATCAGGGTGCAGGTGTCCCGGCGTTTCACTGCATCTGTATCTTTGAGGTAAATCCCCAGCAGTGCAATTGCTGGGTCATAGGGCAGGTCTATTTTTAACTCTTTGAGGAACCTCCACACAGTTTTCCAGAGTGGCTGCACCAGTTCACATTCCCACCAACAGTGCAAGACGGTTCCCCTTTCTCCACATCCTCTCCAACATTTGTGGTTTCCTGCCTTGTTAATGTTCCCCATTCTTACTGGTGTGAGGTGGTATCTCATGGTGGTTTTGATTTGTATTTTCCCTGATGGCAAGTGATGCGGAGCATTTTCTCATGTGCTTGTTTGCCATGTCTATGTCTTCCTCTGTGAGATTTCTGTTCATGAAGGCAAGGGAGACAAAAGCAAAAATGAACTATTGGGACTTCATCAAGATAAAAAGCTTCTGCACAACCAAAGAAACAGTCAACAAAACTAAAAGACAACTTACAGGATGGGAGGAGATATTTGCAAATGACCTATCAGATAAAGAGCTAATATCCAAGATCTATAAATCACTTATTAAACTCATCAGCAAAGAAACAAGCAATCCAATCATGAAATGGGCAAAAGACATGAACAGAAATTTCACAAAGGAAGACAAAAATAATTCTAAAAAGAATTTTAAGAAATTATTTTAGAGGGACTTGAAGGGATGACTATAGTCTTTTGATCAACTAATTATGTTCTTAGTTGCTTACAAAATGATAAAAATAAAATACTTTTTTTTTCCAATTCTGACGGATAAATGACTTTCATTTTTAGGTATGAGTATCCTTTAATCAGAGTAGTTTTAGAATTTAATTGGCAGGTATTACTTTGCACTGACAACCCTATATCACTGGCCTGGGAAGAATTCGGACTGCACTGTTAGGCTGGGTAATCTGTCACCTGTGACTGGTCATGCACACCCAGAGAGATTTGGTATTTAAAAATTTGGGGGAAGAAAACTTTATTAGTAGAACATGATCAGTGTTGTCTTAGGTTGACATTTTTTTTTTTGCCAATTGCTATTGTTTTTGTAATTAGGATTTTGACTTTGTTTTCCTTAAATTTTTTTCTTACTGCTAAATTCTTTTCCAATAGCAAATTAAGGATGAGTAGACTAAAGATTTTTAATATTTAAAAAATTTCAAAATGTTTTAAGAAGTGTTAGTTTAAACTTGTACATTTAATTCATAAATATTTTACCTTTGTCACTAAGAGAAAGACAGTGATAATTTTTCTCACTGCTCACATATCTCTCTACATAACTTTTTGGGGACTTTTTTTACTCAGTTTTCTTTTATATTGCTTAGGAATTCAAGTGAAGTAGGAAAGAAAAAGTGTGTATAATAATAAGGAAAAGATTTGAGATTTTTCTACAAAACTCTCCCAATTGTATTCTTGTTTAAGTCTTCAAATATTTGACAACTTGGAAGAAATTCTGTAATACTGAATACCAATTTAGGGCAAATGACATTATTCTGGATTCTCTTTCCTTTTAAATTTATCAATACAAAAGAAATCATTTGGCTCTGTTATTTATTTTTCTCTTTCTTTAGAACTAGTTTATCCCAAATCATCTCTTAAAAGCTTTTGCCTGTTCTAAAAGAGAAAGTTGTTATTGAGGAGCTCAATTTGTATGACTTAGAGCTGGCATATTTTTATAAATTATTGTCATTTATGGTATAGTAAAATGGTATGCCTGCTTTCTCAAATGAGGGATTGATTTTGTCTAGAGGATCCTAAGTTTTTTCACTAGAGTTCCATAAATGGCAGGTTATGGTGAGGCTCTTCTCTATTTCCTACCTCCATGACTCAGTGTGATCCTATGAAAGCATGACTTTATTTTGAAGTTTTCAGCTTATCTTCAATATGTATGCAAACTTTGAGTCCTACTCAAATAATATGCCTATTTTGAAATTAACATGCATTTCTAGAGACAGGAAGAATCATCCAATTTATCTTGTGGGTTTTTAAATTCCTTGTGCATATTCATGTTGATATTTGTAGGCAGTCATATTCCAGTTTGAAAGTAGGTATGTGAGAGGGAACCCAAAGACAATTGACCAGAGAACTCTATCCACTCAGCGCTGATAATTTAGCTCAACGTTTGTCAAATTTTTGCTGTTGCATGTTTCCTTTACAGTCTATTGAGGCTACATGTTTAATAATTTTTTAAGACTTTATTTATTCATGAAAGACAGAGAGAGAGAGAGACAGAGAGATAGAGAGACAGAGACAAGCAGAGGGAGAAGCAGGCTCCACGCAGGGAGCCCGACGTGGGACTCGATCCTGGGTCTCCAGAATCACACCCTGGGCTACAGGCAGTACTAAACCGCTGAGCCACCTGGGCTGCTCTACATGTTTAATCAACATGTATTGAGGTTTGTGGACATTTTGTAGAGCTTGGAACATGATTTTGATGGTTTATAGTCATTGTGTATTTGCTTTTATGACATATCACTAGATGATTAATTTATGCTAAATCTTAAAAAGTTATATGAAATAGGACTCCTGATCCTGAGAAGCTCACATTAGTTGGAGAGATAGAAATATAAATAGATAATTTCCAAGTGAGAAGCACTGTGTTCATGGGGAAAAATGTTAAGGGAGCCTTGGGAACATAGTGGAGTGGTACTCCGTCAAGTCTGGTATTGCCAAAATGGCATTTCTGAATTAAACCCTGGAGAGTTTCTCCAGAATACATGGAGTATTCATTTTTCATATCAGAAGTTGTTCTTTATGTATAGTTTATCACCTTATTATTTGTAAGTACTTTGTTTCCTGCTCTAGAACACATGCTTCATGAGGTATAATGCCTGGCATACAGTAAGAATTCATTAACATTTTTTGAATATGTCTTGAAGATATTTTTTTCACAGATTGTATTTATTGATTAACAACTACAGGTTTTTTCATTTTTATTGAGGACCTATGTAATAAGGAATGAATTAAAATCACTCTAAATTACTCACTAGTCAGACCTTGATAGCATTAATATCACTACACACAACAGATACTCTTGATTTAAAATTGCCTAGTGCCTCTGTTCTTTTTGGGAGTCCAGGTATCTAAGGGATCCATGAAGCCAAACAAGAGAATGGGTGTATCTTACTCATAACTGAAAGTGAGTAAGGCAAGAGATGAATACCACAGTATATTTAGGAAGGGTCATTGAGTGGCAGAGCTGTGGGAGTAACAAAACCAACAGGATCACAAAGACGAGGAGGGCCTGGATGGAGGAGGTCTCACAATTAGAAATGCTCTTTCTTAAGAACCCTTGATTCTCTTTTTGGAAAAAACCCTAACAGGTAAGTCTCATTCTTATTTCCCATTTTATATGGGAAGGCATCAGAGAGAAATGTCACAGAACAGGTCTTGAATCGTGTGTGTGGAAGTCTGGCACACAGTCAAGGAAGGGCAAGTGTAGGAATTAGCACCTATCAGCATGGTGTGCTCACAGATGACAAGTAGTATAATGTGCCTGGGCTATGGAAGATGCAGAAATGATGTGGGGACAGGAGTGACTTAGATTTAAAGTCAAAGCATAAAGTGTGACTGTTGTTCAAGTGATGTTGCTTCCTGAGTCTCTTAAGTGTTACTGGATAGCTTTTTATGTAGTAAATGTTGACTCTATTATTTCTCTACCAGGAAACTAAAGATTAAATTTTTACCTTTTAATACCCAGGCTGCTGTCAGTTTTGATAAATTAGAGAAAAGTTAGCTCTAGCTTTAGTTATGAAACTTAAGGACCTTAACCATAAACAGCACATAGTTCATTTTGCAATATTAGTATTACATCACTTTCTGATTAGAAATAGAAAACACAATTTGGACACAATCCAAAAAAAAAAAAAAAAAAAAAAGAACAGAGAGAAAAATAATTACCTAAAATCTTATCACCTTGAAATAATGACTCTTATCACTTTTTTTTCTGATTATGAGTAGGATACATATTTGTTGAAAATTGTCTTCCTGACAAATTCATTCTTTAAAATTCCTTGAATGTATTTTTTCTGTGAAATCTTTGATTATCCAAGGGGTCATTAATCTACTTTTCTATTATGCTATACCTTTATTATGTATTCACATTGATTATGCATTTTCATTCAGTACCAAAGCATTTTTTTTCTGTCTTTCTCACTAAATTGTTCTTTTCCAAAGCAAAGACCTTGACACACTTGTGGTCCCTGCATATAGACATAGTGCCTGTTAGTCTCTCAATAATTGCTTGTAAATGAATGAATGGTCATCAGTTTTAATAACAGTATGCTATATCATGGAGGTCAGGGAAATGGGCTTGCATATTTTTCATATTCATTCACTTCATATTTTGCATATCCAAAAAGTTTTTGTGATCATTAGATAACATTGGAATCAAATGGAACTAATATTTACTGCCTGAAGCAAACTTTAAAAACTTGAAACGAAGAGACGTTTACACTTGTAGGACTATGGAAAATTGATATAGAAGGTATTTTCAAATGCTGAACTTGATAGTGCAAGAGGTCAAAATTACCATACATTTTAAATAACGTCTTTTCAGGCCTTGGACCATGCATTTCTATTTTTAAAAGTTTTAATTGCTTTTGTCAGTGTTGTATGTTTCTTTGTTTTGACTCTTCCCATTTCCTATGAGGAAGTTGTGGGTATAGTCAGTATTCAAGTGTTAAATAGCTCTCTGTATTTTTTTCTTTTTTCTTTTTTAAAGATTTTATTTATTCATGAGAAACAGAGAGAGAGGCAGAGACATAGGCAGAGGGAGAAGTAGGCTTCATGCAGGGAGCCCAATGTGGAACTCGATCCTGGGACTCTGGGACCATACCCTGAACCAAAGGCAGAAGCTCAATCAGTGAGTCACCCCAATCAATCAGGTGACCCCCCAATTTTTTTCTTTTTAAAAATTGAAATACAATTAACATGCAGTGTTATATTAGTTTCAGGTGTACAATATAATATTCAACAATTCTATGAATTATTCAGTGTTCATCAATATAAATGTACTTTAATCCCCTTTATTTCACCCAATCCCCCCATCCACCTTGCCTCTGGCAGCTACCAGTTTGTTCTCTGCATTTAAGAGTCTGTTTCTTTGTCTCTTTTTTTCCTTTGTTCTTTTGTTTTGTTTTTTAAATCCACATATGAGTAAAATCGTGTGGTATTTGTCTTCCTCTGACTTATTTCATTTAGCATTATATCCTCTATATCCATCATGTTGATGCAAATGGTAAGATCTCATTCTTTATTATGTCTGAGTAATATTCCATTGTATGAATATATCACATCTTCTTTATACAATTATCTATTGTTGGCCACTTGGGTTGCATTCATATCTTGACTATTGTAAATAAGGCTACAATTAACATAGAGGTGCTATATATTTTTAAATTAGTGTTTTCATTTTCTTTGTGTAAATATCCAGTGCTGGAGTTACTAGGTAATATGGTAATTCTATTGTTAATTTTTTGAAGAACCACCATACTAGTTTCCATAGTGGCTACACTAGCTTGCATTCCCACCAACAGTACACAAGGGTTCCTTCTTCTCCACATCCTTGCCAAACTGTTTCTTGTGTTTTTGATATTAGCCATTCTGATAGGTGTGAGGTAATATCTCATTGTGGTTTTGATTTGCATTTCCCTGATGATTAGTAATGTTGAGCATCTTGTCATGTGTCTGTTGGCCATCTGTATGTCTTTTTTGGAAAAATGTCTATTCATGTCTTCTGCCCACTTTTAAATGGGAATATTTGGGTTTTTTTGTTGTTGAATTGTATCAATTCTTTTTATATTTTGGGTATTGACCCCTTATCAGATATATTATTTGCAATCTCCCATTCAAGGGTTGCTTTTTTGTTTTGTTGCTGGCTTGCTTTATTGTGCAAAAGCTTTTTATTTTGATGTAGTCCTAATAGTTTAATTTGGCTTTTGTTTCCCTTGCCTAAGGAGACATATCCAGAAATATAGTGCTAAGGCCAGTGTCCAACAGATTACTGTCTGTTTTCTTCTAGAAATTTTCTGGTTTTAGGCCTCACATGTAGGTCTTTAATCCATTTTGAGTTTATTTTTGTGTATAAGAAAGTGGTTCAGTTTCATTCTAACTCCTGTAGCTGTCTGGTTTGCCCAATACCATTTGCTGAAGTGATTATCTTTTCCCTGTTGGATATTTTTTGCCTCTTTTGTCATAGATTAATTGACCATATAAGTGTGGCTCTATTTCTGGACCTTATGTTCTGTTCCATTGATCTATGTGTCTGTTTTTTGTGGCAGCACCATACTGTTTTGATTACTAGAGCTATGCAGAATATCTTGAAATCTGAGAGTGATACCTGCACATTTTTTCTTCTTTCTCAAGATTACTTCGGCTAATTGAAGTCTTGTGTGGCTTCATACAAATTTTAATATTATTTTTTCTTGTTCTGTGAAAAACATTGTTTATATTTTGATAGGTACGGCATTAAATCTATAGATTGCTTTGTGTCATATGGCCATTTTAACGATAATAGTTCTTCCAGTCTATGACCATGGAACATCTTCCCATTTTTTTGTGTTGTCTTCAATTTCTTTTATTAGTGTTTTATATTTTCAGAGTTCAGGTCATTAAACTTCTTGGTTAAGTTTATTACTAGCTATTTTATTATTTTTTATACAATTGTAAATGGGATCATTTTCTTAATTTTTATGTCATTATTCATATATAGAGATGCAACAGATTTCTATATATTATTGTATCCTACATTTTACCAAATTCATTTATCAATTCTAATATTTTTTTTGGTGGAGTCTTTAGCATTTTCTACATATAGTTTCATGTTATCTGCAAATAATGAAAGTTTTACATCTTCCTTATCAATTTGTATGCCTTTTATTTCTTTTTCTTATTTTAATTGCTGTGGCTAGGACTTCCAGTACTATGTTGAGTAAAAGTGGTGAGAGTGGACATCCTGATCTGTTAACTGATCTTAGAGAAAAGTTCGTTTTTCTCCATTGAGGATGATGTGTTTTTTTCATATAAGTCTTTATTATGTTGAGGTATGTTTGTTCTATACCTACTTTGTTGAGAGTTTTTATCATGAATGGATGTTGTATTTTGTCAAATGCTTTTTCAATGTCTATTGAGATGATCATATGATTTTTTGTCCTTTCTCTTGTTAATGTGATGTATCACATTGTTTGATTTGTGAATATTGAACCACACTTGCATCCTTGGAATAAATCCCACTTGATCTTGGTGAATGATTTTTAAAAATATATTTTTGGGTTTAGCTTACTAAAATTTGTTGAAGATTTTTGCAACTATATTCATCAGAGATACTGGTGAATAGTTTTATTTTTTTGTAGTGTCTTTTTCTGGTTTTGGTATCAGAGTCATATTGGACTTGTATAATAAATTTGGAAAATTTCTTTCATCTTCTATTTTTTTGAAATAATTTGAGAAGGATGGGCATTAACTCTTTTTGGTAGAATTTGGTAAGATTCACCTGTGAAGACCTCTGGCCCTGGACTTTTGTTTGTTGGGATTTTTTTGATTATTGATTCAATTTCATTGCTAGTAATTAGTCTGTTTAAATTTTCTATTTCTATCTGAATCAGGAAGGTTTGGGGAGGTTGTATGGTTTTAGGAATCGATCTATGTCTTCTAGGTTGTCCAATTTGTGGGCATATAATTTTTCATAGTGTTCTCTTATAATACTTTTATTTCTGTCATGTTGCTTATTATTTTTCCTCCATTTCATTTTTTTTGTTGAGCCTAGCTAAAGGTTTATTAATTTTATTTATTTTTTCCAAGAACTAGCTCCTGGTTTCATTGAACTGTTCTTTGGCTTATTTTAGTCTCTATTTTTATTATTTCCTTCCTTCTACTGGCTTTGGGCTTTGTTTGTTCTTCTTCTATCTTCTTCAGGTATATGTTAAGGTTGTGTTTTTGAGATTATTTTTCTTATTTCTTAAACTAAGCCCATACTGGTATAATCTTGAAGATTTTGGACTATTGTATTTTCATTTTCATTTGTCTTTAAGTATTTTTTTGATTTCCTCTTTTATTTCTTGGTTGGCCCATTCATGATTTAGTAGCATGTTGTTTAGCCTCCATATATTTCTGTTCTTTCCCAACTCTTCTTGGATTGATTTCTAGTTTCATACTCTCGTGATTTGAAAAGATGCATGATATTATTTCAATCTTTTTGAATTTATTGAGACTTGTTTTGTGGCTTAACATGTGGTCTTTTCTGAAGAATGTTTCTTGCTTTTTTTTTAAGATTTTATTTATTTGTTCATGAGGGGCACAGAGAGAGTGGCAAGACATTGGCAGAGGGAGAAGCAGGTTCCACATGGAGAGCCTGATGTGGGACTCAATCTCAGGACCCTGGGATCAGGGCCTGAGCCGAAGGCAGACACTCAACCCCTGAGCCACCCAAGTGTCCCTGTTTCTTGCTGTATTTAAGACAGATAATACCTTCATGTCTTAGAATAAATAATTTTCACTCCTTTATTTAGGTGTGGTAAAGCCCCAAAAATAAATTTTGGACCTTATTGAAACATATAGTAATAGACTTGAAGAAGGTATAGTAATTATTTAGTATACCTTGATCTTTTTAAATGATGAGGAACTTAAAAGTACTAGATGAATCACCCAAAGTCACATTAATTTTTAATTAATGTAAATGTTTAAATATAGGACACAAATCACAAGTCTGCCTACCTTATGGAATGTGTGGCTAGGTGCTCCAGTTAAGTGGTGGCCAAGTAGTAAGGTGGATTCTCTGGTCCTAGATATCTGTCATCTCTCTAGTTACACATGTGGCCTTCTTAAGCTATCCTGCCCTGTCCTGTCTTCTCCTATCTTATCCTATCCTATCTAATCCTATCCTAATTTACCATATCCTCTTGTCAATCTGCCCATCTCTCTATTAATATATTATCTATCTATTTAAATAACATTGAGCTGCTATGCAGTAACTGGTGTTTTATGTATATTATCTCATTGCAAGCTCAAAAGTCATTTGATATATTTATAGTTGAAAACATTGAGGCTTAGAAAAAATAAGTAGTAAGTAATATGTTGGTATTTTCTTAAATACAAGTGATAGAGCCACTTGACTCTATCATGTTCTCCATGACTCTCCCATCTGGCAGGTTACTCTTACCTGATGCAACTCAACTAGCAGCCTTCTCCTTCACTTCATCTAGGTCTTTGTTAAAATACCACTTCCAAAGTGAGGCCTTCTTTGATTACCATGTTTGCAGTTGAGTTATACTTCCCCATCTACTTTATTGCTTTAGTTGTTCTCTTTAGCATCCATCACTTTATATAACTTAGTTTTTCATTTGGTTTATTATCTGCTCCACCCTGCATATAAGCTCCATGAAATAAATATTTCCTGTTCTGTTCTTTGTCATTCTTTGCACCTAGAATAATGTTGGCACATATAAGTATTCAATAAATGTTTTGTTAAATGAATTGGATAAGCCAAATTTACACAGTCCTTAGGTGAACCCGAGTTTCCACTGGGAGAGATAAGAGAGCAAAGCAAAGTTCACATTCTGTGAGCCACAGATAAATCTTGAGGTCTAGTGGTAGCTGAAGTAGAAAAGGATCAGAAGAGAGCAGCTCAGGAATGAATGCATGGAAAAAAAGGCTCATTGTAATTGGCAGAGTAGATATTTTGACTTGCCTTTGTTCATTCTTAAAAGCATGATGTATAGTTGGATAAAATTCTGTTAAAGAACTAGAGCAATATGACAGAATGGCAAAACCTGATTGTTGGCCATGTGTTGGCTTTGGAGCAACTAAGCATTACCCAATGGTGGCCCCAGAAAAGGCTGTTAGGATCCCATAGGATTGTACTCTTCTTGGGGGAGGCAATATAAATTTCATGGTTCTCTAGAATATTGTCTGCCCAGGGACAGCATACTTAAGGGTTGGTGAAATATTCCTGTCCTCTCTGTGCTCAGTGATTAGAGAAGCAGAATTGCAGAATGGAACATGAACAAACTAGAACTAATCTTGTAGATTTTGGTGGTTGGTTTGCAGCTTATTGAGGTCAGGGTGCTGGAATGGATTTTTTTTCTTCTTTTGATGTGGAAGCCAGTAGACTAGATGATGAGGGTTTGAGCAGTAGGGTTGCAAGTTGTGTAGCAGATTATACATTTGATATTCCAGAGACAAGTTCATTAAAGATGTTATTCCAGTTGACAGAACAGCACTTGTGTAGAGCTGCCAGATTTGATGCTATGAAGGAAACACAGCACTTTGGAAATGAATTACAGTTTGTATTAACTGAATGATATATTAATCTTTTCCATCATTGAAGCAGGAGGGAGAATGAGCAGTGAATGCTAACAGAGCATTATATGGATACCACTTGCAGTTCTTATTTCTTTGGTATCCATAGACATGCACTTGAGAAACTTTCTTAAAAGAAAGTTTAACTTGCTTCAATATTTATAACAGTTTTTCTTTTGTGATCTATTTAGTTACAAGAGCTTGAGAAGCTTGCAAGTTCAAGATGATTTGGGTTAGTAACTATCCCAGCTTTCCAATTTTTAAGTGTCTCCAGAAAAAGTTATGCTTGTATCTGGCTTCTTTCTGAAGAATTTGAGAATAAGGCTATTAGAGAGCAGTCACATCTTCTGCCAGGGAGGGAGTTTAGAACTAACAATGGATTGCAGGTCACATAGACCTGGAAACTTACCAGCTGTGTGACATAGGGCAGGTTGCAGAACATCTCTGAGGCTCATTTCTAAAATCTGGAAAGTGAGAACACTAGTTTCATTTTGCAGAGATGCTATGAGAAGAAATGAGATATCATATGTAAAAATATTTAGCACTGTGCATCCAGGAAGTTGATTTTACTTTTTTCTCTCTGTTTTGGGAGAAAATCACACTCTGTTTCTGGATCCTCTTCTCAAAAAGGATTTGAACTGATGGGATTATTTTTAAACGGGAAAAGGTGTCGTGAAGAAGAAACAAAGCCAATGGCTTCTGTCTTTAGACCTTTATCTAATAATATTATTCTAATAATTTAGAATAATATTAGACTTTTATCTAATCTTATTCTAATAATATTAATCTAATAATAATAATTATTATTATCACTAACTTTCCTGTAGATGGGGTTTTAAAACAGCTTTGTAACACTTTGGTGATCTATTTATGTGTGTATATATGTATGTATGTATGTATATATGTATTTCAAAGACAAAGATATATTGAGGATTTATTTTACAGTGTTTATGTAGCACCTAAAGGAAATACAGTGAGGAGAAGTCAAGTTTAGTAACTTCTTATTACATACCATTATAATAATAGAAGCTTACAGATGATTATCCCATTTAGTTTTATGTTGTTTTGTTTTACAGTACTGATGTACCCTTGGGATTCTTTTTTTTTTATTTTAATAATAAATTTATTTTTTATTGGTGTTCAATTTGCCAACATACAGAATAACACCCAGTGCTCATCCCATCAAGTGCCCCCCTCAGTGCCCGTCACCCATTCACCCCCACCCCCCGGCCTCCTCCCCTTCCACCACCCCTAGTTCGTTTCCCAGAGTTAGCAGTCTTTATGTTCTGTCTACCTTTCTGATATTTCCCACACATTTCTTCTCCCCTCCCTTATATTCCCTTTCACTATTATTTATATTCCCAAATGAATGAGACCATATAATGTTTGTTCTTCTCCAATTTACTTATTTCACTCAGCATAATACCCTCCAGTTCCATCCACGTTGAAGCAAATGGTGGGTATTTGTCGTTTCTAATGGCTGAGTAATATTCCATTGTATACATAAACCACATCTTCTTTATCCATTCATCTTTTTTTTTCTTTTTTTTTTTCTTTTTATTTTTTATTTTTTATTGGTGTTCAATTTACTAACATACAGAATAACACCCAGTGCCCGTCACCCATTCACTCCCACCCCCCGCCCTCCTCCCCTTCTACCACCCCTAGTTCGTTTCCCAGAGTTAGCAGTCTTTACGTTCTGTCTCCCTTTCTGATATTTCCCACACATTTCTTCTCCCTTCCCTTATTTTCCCTTTCACTATTATTTATATTCCCCAAATGAATGAGAACATATAATGTTTGTCCTTCTCCGACTGACTTACTTCACTCAGCATAATACCCTCCAGTTCCATCCACGTTGAAGCAAATGGTGGGTATTTGTCATTTCTAATAGCTGAGTAATATTCCATTGTATACATAAACCACATCTTCTTTATCCATTCATCTTTTGATGGACACCGAGGCTCCTTCCACACTTTGGCTATTGTGGCCACTGCTGCTATAAACATCGGGGTGCAGGTGTCCTGGCGTTTCACTGCATCTGTATCTTTGGGGTAAATCCCCAACAGTGCAATTGCTGGGTCATAGGGCAGGTCTATTTTTAACTCTTTGAGGAACCTCCACACAGTTTTCCAGAGTGGCTGCACCAGTTCACATTCCCACCAACAGTGCAAGAGGGTTCCCTTTTCTCCGCATCCTCTCCAACATTTGTGGTTTCCTGCCTTGTTAATTTTCCCCATTCTCACTGATGTGAGGTGGTATCTCATTGTGGTTTTTATTTATATTTCCCTGAGGGCAAGTGATGCAGAGCATTTTCTCATATGCGTGTTTGCCATGTCTATGTCTTCCTCTGTGAGATTTCTGTTCATGTCTTTTGCCCATTTCATGATTGGATTGTTTGTTTCTTTGGTGTTGAGTTTAATAAGTTCTTTATAGATCTTGGATACTAGCCCTTTATCTGATACGTCATTTGCAAATTCCTTCTCCCATTCTGTAGGTTGTCTTTGAGTTTTGTTGACTGTATCCTTTGCTGTGCAAAAGCTTCTTATCTTGATGAAGTCCCAGTAGTTCATTTTTGCTTTTGTTTCTTTTGCCTTAGTGGATGTATCTTGCAAGAAGTTACTGTGGCCAAGTTCAAAAAGGGTGCTGCCTGTGTTCTCCTCTAGGATTTTGATGGAATCTTGTCTCACATTTAGATCTTTCATCCATTTTGAGTTGATCTTTGTGTATGGTGCAAGAGAGTGGTCTAGTTTCATTCTTCTGCATGTGGATGTCCAATTTTCCCAGCACCAGTTATTGAAGAGACTGTCTTTCTTCCAATGGATAGTCTTTCCTCCTTTATCGAATATTAGTTGACCATAAAGTTCAGGGTCCACTTCTGGGTTCTCTCTTCTGTTCCATTGATCTATGTGTCTGTTTTTGTGCCAGTACCACACTGTCTTGATGACCACAGCTTTGTAGTACAACCTGAAATCTGGCATTGTGATGCCCCCAGCTATGGTTTTCTTTTTTAAAATTCCCTTGGCTATTCAGGGTCTTTTCTGATTCCACACAAATCTTAAAATAATTTGTTCTACCCTTGGGATTCTGACCTCCAGACATATAGAAAAATTTCAGAACAAGAGTTTACAAAAATCCAGAGACATTGACTTTCTCATGTAGGATATTCTACCTCCTAATTATTACTTGTGACTCCAATTAGCAGATTCAGAGATAATAACATATTGAAAGAAACAGGAGAAAGCTTCCAAATATCTTAAAATAAAAGGAAGCTGAGATTTATTGAGTGCCTTTACATGTGAGGGCTATCACATGTTAGAACTAGTTATTGCACTTATGTAACACATGTAACATTAATGTTTTAATTTGGAACCCTGAAGGTGGATGCTCTTGTGCTCACTTCCCAGCCCATACTTCCAGTTTACTTCTACGTATCACTTGAGTGCATGTTCGCTTCTTCTACCTGAGGTGAAACTCCTTTATAAAGTAGCACTTGTGTATCACACTCCCAATGCCAAGCCCGGGGCTTGACACCTAGTAGGAGTTTACTAAATGGTAGTTAAATAAACAGAAAGGAAGCATCAGGTGGTGGGGGGAGGAACCCTTCCCACTTTCATGCAGAATGATGGAGTAGTGGGAGGAATGGTATTAATGCGTACAGAGTAATATTAGCAGCTACATTTATTAAGCACCACTTTGCCAGGCACTATGTCAGACATTTTCATTTATTATTATATTGAGCATCCATGATGACCCTATGGAATAAGCACTCTCATTCCCAGTAACTAGGTGAAGAAAGATCAGAGGTTTTATACATTTCCCCAGATTTCATAGCTAGTGCAGAGCTAGGGATTCAAAGGTCTCTAATGTGCCTAGCTACAAAGCCCATGTTCTTGACCATTGTATTTGAGGATTTGTGACCTGCAGGGTGTACTTGATATACTACATCCCTCAGATATTATTTGGGAAAATTGTTGATCATACAGAGCTAAATTTATAAACGGGTTGAGTATGAGAGAGTACCATCTCAATAGTCTCAGTAGTAGTTGCAAAGAAGCAGGTCACAAAAAGGGGTTAGGAGGTATTGTTTTAAAGTTTTAATTGTGGAATAGAAAATCCAGAAATGTGCCCTCAACTCTATGGTCAACTAATATTTGACAAAGCAGGAAAGACAATCCATTGGAAAAAAGACAGTCTCTTCAATAAATGGTGCTGGGAAAATTGGACAGCTGCATGCAGAAGAATGAAACTAGACCATTCTCTTACACCATACAGAAAGAGGGTGTATGATAAACCCAAAATGGATAAAAGATCTCAAAGTGAGACAAGATTCCATCAAAATCCTAGAGGAGAACACAGGCAACACCCTTTTTGAACTTGGCCACAGCAACTTATTGCAAGATACATCTATGAAGGCAAAAGAAACAAAAGCAAAAATGAACTATTGGGACTTCATCAAGATAAAAAGCTTCTGCACAGCCAAAGAAACAATCAACAAAACTAAAAGACAACCTACAGAATGGGAGAAGATATTTGCAAATGACCTATCAGATAAAGGGCTAGTTTCCAAGATCTACAAAGAACTTATTAAACTCAACAGCAAAGAAACAAACAATCCAATCATGAAATGGGCAAAAGACATGGAGAGAAATCTCACAGAGGAAGACATAGACATGGCCAACATGCATATGAGAAAATGCTCCGCATCACTTGCCATCAGGGAAATACAAATCAAAACCACAATGAGATACCACCTCACACCAGTGAGAATGGGGAAAATTAACAAGGCAGGAAACCTCAAATGTTGGAGAGGATGAGGAGAAAGGGGAACCCTCTTACACTGTTGGTGGGAATGTGAACTGGTGCAGCCACTCTGGAAAACTGTGTGGAGGTTCCTCAAAGAGTTAAAAATAGACCTGCCCTATGACCCAGCAATTGCACTGCTGGGGATTTACCCCAAAGATACAGATGCATCGACACACCAGAACACCTGCACCCCAATGTTTATAGCAGCAATGTCCACAATAGCCAAACTGTGGAAAGAGCCTTGGTGTCCATTGTAAGATGAACGGATAAAGAAGCTGTGGTCTATGTATATAATGAAATATTACTCAGCCATTAGAAATGACGAATACCCACCATTTGCTTCAACGTGGATGGAACTGGAGGGTATTATGCTGAGTGAAGTAAGTCAGTTGGAGAAGGACAAACATTATATGGTCTCATTCATTTGGGGAATATAAAAAATAATGGTAGGGGATAAAGGGGAAAGGAGAGAAAATGAGTGGGAAACATCAGTGAGGATGACAGAACATGAGAGACTCCTGACTCTGGGAAACAAACATGAGGTAGTGGAAAGGGAGGTGGGCAGGGGGTTGGGGTGACTGGGTGATGGGCACTGAGGGGGACATTTGACAGGATGAGCGCTGTGTGATATGCTATATGTTGGCAAATTGAACTTCAGTAAAGTGAAAGGAAAATAAAACCCTACTTATTATAAAAAAATAAAAATAAAAAATAAAGAGGTTGAGAGGAGAAAAAAAATAGTTTTAGTTGTGAACAGAACACATAATATTAAATTTAGCATTTCAGCCATTTTAAAATGCACAGTTTAGTAATGTTAAGCATATTCACACTGATATGCAACAGAGCTCTATAACTTTTTCATACCACAAAACTGAAACATTCTTCCTGTGAAACAACTCCCTGCTCTTCCCCTCCCACGGAGTCACTGGTAACCAGTACTCCACTTTCTGCTTCTATGAATTTGACTACTTTAGATACCTCATATAAGTGGAATCATAACATATTTGTCTTTTAATGTCTGGCTTATTTCAATGTTATAGCGTGTGCCAGAGTTTCTTTCCTTTTTAAAGCTGAATGGCATTCTATTATACACATACACCACGTTTTGTTTATCTATTCGTCTGTAGATGGACAGTTGGGTTGCTTCCACTTTTGGCTGTTTTGAAAAATGGTGCTATGAAAATATGTGTATGTTTATCTCTTTAAGACCTCACTTTCAGTTTATTTTACTTGTATATTCAGAGTTGGGATCTCTGGATCATATGATAATTCTATTTTTTTGTTTTTTGAGGAGCCATCATACTATTTTCCGTAGTGGTTGCACCATTTTACATTCTCACCAATAGTACATAAGGGTTCCAGTTTCTCCACATCATCACCAATACTTGCTATTCTTTTTTTTTTTTAAAGATTTTATCTATCTATTCATGAGAGACACACAGAGAGAGGCAGAGACACAGGCAAGGGAGAAGCAGGTTCCCTGTGGGGAGCCTGTTTAGTGAGTTGATCCCAGGACCCCAGGATCATGACCTGAGCCAATGGCAGGTGCTCAACCACTGAGCCACCCTTGTGCCCCTGTTTGTTTTGATAGGTTTTCCTAATAGGTATGTGGTGATATAGTAATTTAGACTTCAATTTCTCTAATGATTAGTGATGAGACTTAGAGGTTATTAGTAGCTAGAGTTAATCAAGGAGTGATTTCAGAATGTAAATTAATAAGTATGTTCTGGGCTGGGTTAGAATTTGTAAGCTAGGTGAGTTGCTGGAAGAACCAAACTCTTATCTTTGGAATGCATGCGTCTTGGGATTTACTGACAAAACAGTTTATGATCATTTTGGAGAACATTTGGATCTGAATGAGTCAGTGTTGAAATAATGTGAGTGTAGTAGTTTCTGTTGCATATAATGGCTTAGTGTGTAAGCCATGTCGGTCTGCAAACTGTGGTTTCTGTTTCATTCTTCTTTTTGCCAGGGTCACTTTGCCATGCTTCACGATGCTCTATACAGTGATTGGCAGCCAGATGCCTATCTTCCAGGGTTACTGTAATAGGTAATTAAGATAACATCGTTTTGGACACAGTGCCTGGTACACAGTAAGTGCTGATTAAATAGTAGCAGTTAAATTATGGTGATAGCAATAGTGTAGTTTTAATAAATGTGTCAGTAGTGGAGATAATGATAGCTGTAGAACCTATTTTTTTCTGTATCATGTACTTCCAACCAATCCCATTACCACTGCCCTAGTGTAGGAACTCATCATTAGGGATCATTGGTTTCCTCCTCCTTTGCCCTATTTAGTCACATTACCACTGATGAAATGACCTAAGACCCAAGTTTAAGCCAGTCACTCTCGTACTTAAAACTCCCCAGTGACTCTTCTTTGACCTTAGAACAAAGTCTAGGGTCCTTTATACTTGCATTTATGCCAGCCTCTACCCAGCTCTCTGGCTTCATCTCCTACAATCCCTGCCACAGTATTTATTCTTCAGAGCTCTCGTGCTTTAGTATCTCATAAAATTACTGCTATATTATTTCCCTTAAAATTTTGATTCATACACATTTATATAAAAGCTTATATAAAAAAATAAAAGGTATCCTATCACTCATACTTTCTATTTTTAGTTCTTTTTTTTCTTTTCTTTAGCTCCCGTCTACCCTTTCCCATCTTACTTTCCCTCTACCTCGCTTGCATTTATTGCTATAATAACATCATATTAACAACTTTGAGGTATTCTTTTGAGTTTTTTCTGGGCTCATACAATGTTATGTAAACAGACGTGCATATGTGAGTGTATATGTGGATTCGCATACATATTCCTATTTATACATGTTACTGGATGTATACAATCCCCACTGTCAGTTCCTGCTAAACCTAAGACTTCTTTAACACTACTGAGCCTTTATTTTAGGGGAGAAATTTGGTGAAAATGTTACTGTTTCCCCACAAGTCACCACCATCCTCTGATTCAGTTACTTAACTGAGGGCCCAATATCTGCAAGAGCTTGATGTTTTTAATTTGAAAGTCCTATTGTCATTTCTGTCACCTTAGACGGGAGTGTTAAGAAGAGGTCATTGGCAAATTACTGATTCTAGATGAACAATTTGCTCTTAATTAAAAAGGCTGATGAAACTCTCTTTGGGAAATGAACTCATTCAAATGGGAGATAATTTAAGCTCATCCACTCAGGACCTTTTTTCCCTCTATTTTTCCTTCACCCAGTACATAAAATTTTTATTTAGTCTTGTGGTGTAAGTTGAATTTGACAGGAGCAATTTTTTTTTCATTCAAACCATAAAATTATTATGTTGTCTGAGTTACATTGTGTTTTCCCCTCAGAAAAAATAATGAGTATCGCTTTCCCTAGAGAGATGGTCTGGCAGTAATGGAGAATGGAGTAAAATTACTCCCTGCTGGGGTTTCAGAATGGGAAGGAAACACAGGATGGTTAAATACACATGAGACTGCAGTCAGAAGGCCAGAGTTCATGCCCAGTTCTGTCACTGAACAGCTGAGTGACCTTGGACAAAGATTTGAAACTGGGTTTCCTTTTCTGTAAAAAAAAAAAAAAAAAAAAAAAGTAATTCCTGCTGTGTATCATTGGCTAGTCTAAGGATCAAATGAAGTAACTGTTGTGAAAAGACTGAATGACAGCAGGGTGCAATGTAAACATTGTCAATATTGATGTCTCCTGCTGCTCTGAGAAATAATTTCTTAACAGTCTGCTGGATAGATCCATCAACCAATGACAGTGGTCACTAGACAGAGTGCCATTAGAATAAGAAAGGTAAGTCCAGCCTCTTCCTTGTTTATTCTGCAGTCCCCAATATAAAATTAGGAAGCTGAGGCCCAGAGAGATGAAGTGCTTTAACCAAAGACACACAACTAGTTAGTGGGACACCAGCACTGGACCCTCCACTTCCTGCCCAGTATTCTTTCCCAAACACCCTGCTCCTAACCTCATCAAATAATAATACTCTAGCTTGACATGACCAGTTAGAAATGGAGAAGCAAAAGGGGTTGGGAGTTTGTTTAATGCTCTCCATCCCCATTTATCCCTGGGGGTTCACATTTGCATTTTGTTTGAGGTGGTGTAAAGGAGAATTTAAACTGAATTGAAATGAAATGCCAGATTCTCAGGCACAGAGTCAAGCAACTCTCACACCCTGTCTGTGTTAATGATTAAGTGAACAATAACAACAGGCCAATATTACATAGCTTACTGGAACAGTGTTTCCCAAATAGTATTCTAGGGATCACTTGTTCCAGGGGAGCTGCTCAAATAAAATAACACTTGCTGTATTGATAGAGTCCCTGTTGGAGATTCATAGTACATATTAGCATCCCAAGCTCCTAAGCAATGTCATAACAAGGAAAATTTATTTAATTTTGTTTAAAGGTTAAACTGACAAATTTGTGTGAAGAAAATGTTTTTCCCCCTTAAACATTTAATATTGATCCCTGGCTTGTTGTTTCTTTTATGTCTAAGAAGAAAAAATATCAGTAGATGCCAGCATCTGTCTCCAGGAAGGGGCCCTGCACACTGCTTCCCCTGCCACCTTGCTCCCTAACTTGTGCAGTCCTAGGAAGAGCAGACATGGGCTGCTAAGATTTGCTGGGCCTTAGGAGTTCTCTGTTGGGATGAGGAGAAGAGTTCAGTGCCAGGGTAAACTTAATAACCACTAACCAGATGCAAAATGCACACATCTCAGCAGATGCCAGAGTGAGTAGATGACAACAGCCAAAACCCAGATTAAATTATCTGCATCTCAGGGCACATCCATGTAGACAAAATATGTCCAGGCCCACATACTGTTTGCCCCCAAAGCTTTGATATTTAGTTGTCCTCACTTATTCTTCCCACTACTTAAACACAACTTAGAGGAAATTGGGTAAAGGAAATATTGAATTTCTATTTAAATCTTGAATTCAGGGGCACTTGGGTGGTTCAGTTGGTTAAGCGTCTGTTTTTAGCTCAGGTTATGATTCTGAGGTCCTGGGATGGAGCCTCATTTCAGGTTCCCTGCTCAGTGGGGAGCCTGCTTCTCCTTCTCCTTTTGCCCCTTCTCCCCATTCCTGCTTGCTCTCTCTCTCTCTCTTACTCATAAGTTTTTTTGTTTTGTTTTGTTTTGTTTTGTTTTTAAATCTTGAATTCATTGGGTGAAGGTGGGTGGGAAACAAGAACTAGACCAAGGGTCATTCTTTACCTTTGTCAAGTGGGGACTTGAGGTAGAAATCAAGTTCAGAAATGGAAAAGTAAAATTTATTTTTTTGCATTCCTGAGTTTGTGGACTGGGAAAAGATTGTACCTACTATAAATTTCACATTGGGATCTTTTCCTACTGTTCCACCCATTTCTATGGTTCTAGAAAATTGGTCATTTAACTAATTAACGCATTAAAATATTTTTGAACATCTGTTTCAACCATTCAGTTTATATAAAAAAGAATAAGGCATGATCCTTATTTTAAAGTTGTTCTTAGACCAGTAACGCTTATTGTAACAAATGGTCAATTGGGAATAGAAGTTGACTGTACTGATCAGTGAGGAAACACAGGAAATTATTTTTGTAGTAGTAAAGAAGGACATTGAATTTATCTAGTAGAAATAAAATGGATCAGGTCAATAAGTTAAAAAAATGAAAAGGTAGAGAAAACCTAGTAGAAAGACATATAAAAACAAAATTGACAGGATGTCTTACATTTTTTTAGGCTGTATGAATAAAGGGAACAAGATTACAGTTTCACCAGCTAGAGTTAGGAATCCCATAATCCTCAAATTGCTGTACACCATTCTCTTGCCCTGAGCCCTCCAAGTTATAATAATAATATTATAATAAAATGAACTAGCAAATGAAGAATACAAGAGAGTAGGATAATATATACTCAAGGTAGCTCTCCTTTGGGAAAAGTCTGAGGCAGATTTAGGTAAGACTTGCTATAAACTATTGACAGGGAAAAATTTAAATTATATATTAAAAGGGTACATTTTATTTGACCACTGGAGGGCTTCTATGAATAATGCCTCACTGTTATTTCTCCTGCTGGTTGGCATTGGAGAGTCAATAAGTTAGGTAAAATATATATTTATGTGCTTTGCCTATGCTCCCCATTGAGGTTGGTATTTGGAATGGACTTGGAAATACAGTACAAAAGCAGTGAACAATTCTAGGTTGTTATTCCATATAATTTGTTTGAGAAATCATTGATTTTAGTAACCTGTTATTTATATTGATCCTTTTCTCCCTTACTTGGTCCTACAAGGCTGAAATAATCTGGATAGGGGTATTTAATTAGAACCTGGAATAAATGACTTGGTGTTTGAGGAGGGTACGAGTTGATCACTAAGGGAACCCTGTTACCGGGTCTAATAATTTGAGCTGCCGCAGATGCAATTGAATCAAATGCAGATACTTTTGGAATGAACCCATGTGGAATTCTCACAGGAATACTCTCTCTCTGGCCATATATATTTTATTTAATACAGATTTGGTTTTGGAAATACATGTGGCTTTTCATGTCCATACAGAAGGCTGCAGGGAGCTAATTCAGTTAATAGATTTGGAATTATTTTTGAGGGAGTGGAAAAATCTTCCTTACATGGCTAGAGGTAGGGATGGGTAGTAGCAGGGTAGTACGATCTATCTGCAAGGTTTGGATATGATGGAAACTAAAATGAATAAAAAATTAGTGTAAGACAAGAAGGCCAGGGATGAGTACACTGCTCATGGCTTCTTTGTCAGCCTAAGAGCCACCCAACTAGTTTTCAGAGGATCTTATACTGCATTGAAGATCAATTGAGAAAGGAATGTCCCCTTTAGGGGACAGTGACTACAAGTTTTATAGAAGCTCAGATGGCCAGGAAGTATATATTCTGTTAGATCTATCCTAGACCTTAGCCAAAGGGTGCAGTCATAAACCCAGGATGAAAAATCAGCTATCCCAGGCAGTGTCCATGAAAGCAGGAAAATAGTTAAACAAACCATAAAGTTGATGTTCTGGTGGATTGTTTGAGCTCTGCTTCCCAGACTCAAGACCACTGGTTCCTCATGGAGGAGGTCAGAATGGAAGAGGTTAGAGGCTAAAAGGTAGGCAGTGTCACAGTCTGACTACAAAACTCTAAAATGACTCAAAAGAGGGGTGTCTGATTCACTCAATGGGTAGAGAATGTGACTCTTGATCTTGGAGTTGTGAGTTTGAGCCTCATGTTGGGCATAGACATTACTTAAACAGAATGAATAAAATAACTTAAAAAATTAAAATTTACATTTCAAAATTTAAGTTTAGAGAGAACCTTTGATAATTACTGTTCCAGATGTATTGATCTTGCCTACCCACTCCTAATCTCTGTTAACACTAATTCAGCAAATTTGTCATTCACAATAAAAATGTGTGCTTGAGGGATGCCTGGCAAGCTCAGCTGGTTAGATGTTCAACCCTTGATTTGAGTTCAGTTCATGATCTCAGAGTCTTGGGATCAAGCTCCAAATTCAGCTCCATGCTCAGCAGGGAGTCTACTTGAGATTCTCTCTCCCGCCCTCTCTCTGCCTCTCTGACCCAACACACATGCTCTCTCTTCCTCTAAAATAAATGGATAAATCTTTTAAAAAAGTGTGCTTGACACATAAAATAGTGTGATATTAAATGGAGCTTAATATATGATAATATTATCAGTAAATTGTCCTAAGGACATCTCCAATTCAGTAACGTAGGGAACTACATGAGCCTTTTAGAAAAGTGTTGAATCTCTCAATTTTTTAATCTCACACATGGAACCACCTAGCCAGACCACATTTCATAAAGTTCATTGAGATGATATTTCACATCAGTGAAAATGCTATGTCTTCACTTAAGTCAGCAATTAAACCACTAAACAATAATATTTAACCCAAGTAGTTGCCACTGTTTGTACAAATATTTAACCCAAGTAGTTGCCACTGTCTTCCTGTTGCCTGTAAGGAAAGATACTTCAAATGGACATATTTTACAACAAAATATTAATAGTTAAAAGTCTTGACTTAAAAGCAGCTTTTTAAAAAATCATCTTTTGGGAAATAATGTTGTAAGAATCTTTCTCAACTTACCACCACTTCTAAACATTTTTTAGATTCCTCTTGTTTTATAGTTTCAGTTTTATTGAAAATTCATACTCCACTAAGGAAATTATTTTGAAACATTGTGGATATAGATATCATGGTTCTCAATGCCTCTAAAATATTGGGAATCAATGTTAAAATATAACTGTGCTAAGGGAGCAGACAATGATGTAATATAATGTATAATAAAATATATTAGGCTAATATATTTCATATAAAAAGGAGCTAGAGGAGAAATTCAGATTAAATCTCAAAATACAGTATTTATTCTTTACAAGGTGCATGACAACATTATTTGAGGTGCTAGATGATCTATGTGTTTAGAGCACCTGGTATTTATCTGGGAGAGGGTAATATTAGAGTTGGAATTTTCTGTTTTCAGGTAGTTGAGTCTGTGCTCCAGCAAAATTTTATCTATCCACTCTGGAGATAGGCTGAGAGACAGGAAGGAAGAAGTAAAAGAAAGGTAAGAATTTTCAACCACATAATTTTATTTGATTATCCCTATAGATGTGTTGTCCAGGATAGTGTACGCTAATCATAAGTAGCTAATTAAATTGGAATTAAAATTACATAAAATAAAAAATTCACTTACTCATTTCATTTACATTAGTCATATTTCATATGCCTCATAGCCATATGTGGTTAGTGGTTACTGTCTTGCATGATAGTCTTCTAGAAGATAGACCCTGTCTATCATCCTAGAAAATTTTTTCAAACTTTATTTAAAATGTATACTTTATTAAGGTATGATTTAATTTATATAACTTGATGAATTTAGGTATATCTATATATCCATGAAACCATCACCACAGCTTTGTAGGACTGAACCCCTATATTAGTGGACAAAACTGAAGGCTTCTAAAAGGATAAAATGGATTTTACACACTCTTGCTTTGGAATAAATTAAAAACAGGGATCAGTTTGAAACAACATGAATTTATGAACTCCCTCCCTTTTAAAAAAAATCTCTCCTTTGTCACGAAGTTTAGAGCGTGTTCTCCTATATTATTTTAGCTGTCTGCCAGAAATATTAGAATGGTGGAACAGTGTCATGAGCATCTCTGGCCCATGAATTTTGGCTGTATCATTTTTCTACAGAAAAGAACTACATTTCATGAATTAATTTCACTTCTTGCATAGAAAGTTTTTTTTAAAAGATTTTATTTATTTATTCATAAGAGACAGAAAGAGAGAGGCAGAGACACAGAAAGAGGGAGAAGCAGGCTCTATGCAGGAAGCCCGATGTGGGACTCAATCCCGGGACCGCGGGATCACCCCCTGAGCCAAAGGTAGACACACTCAAACGCTGAGCCACCCAGGCATCTCAAGCAGAAAGTTTTAAGATGAATCTGAGTCATCTTTGTTTTGGAGGAACAGTCTGAAAAGAGGACTTGTAGTGGCCAAATAATAATTTGAGAATAAGAAACAATGACTACAGTCAATAGAGCTAAATTGCATCTTTTGAATGGTTCATGAATTCATGATAACACGAATAGAGGAAAGGTAACACAAGGTGGGCTGAAGTTGAGTTTTTCCGTATTGTTCATAAAATGCTATGTATGGAACAACCTCAGTTCTGTGAGCAATAAGCTGGAGTTTAGACCAATAGTTAGGTTACCCATTACAAATGATGGGCAACTGAGAAATGAGAGGAGGTCTATTAAGAACATATAATTGTGGATAGTTATGAGGAGGGGCTTTTGTTAAAGGAAGATGAAAAATTTTGAAATACATATGTAAACCAGAAGAATCTTAAATGTGTGGTATTGATCAAAGGATGCATCCGTTAGGAAAATCTATTTTATAGGAGGAGGAATAAGTAGTTGTCAGAGTTATTTAGAAATAAAATAAATTGTTAGTAAATTTGGTTAAAAAAAAAAAGGAATGTAGATCTTAATAAAACTTTGTAGAGAAAAGACACCAAACAAGGATGCATATTGTTCGAACAGTAGACTTTATGAATGAAGGGATCACAAATGTACTTAGCTGGACCAAATAGTATAATCCTTAAGTGTATTTTTCTCTAAAACCAAAAATGAACGTGTTTTGCTTAAGGAGAAGGTGGCAACCTTCTTAGACTTCTCTCCCTGCCTCTTTTTATTGGCCACGAGTGTTCAGACAATCCATAGTGTTAAGTAGAGGAGAACTAGGAGTCAATAATATGTGTAGTATACACTGAGGGCACAAACTAGGGAATATTGAATATTCAAAGAAGGCTCATGTTGTTGACTAACATTGGCATGTCACGTTTGGGCCCGAAAGAATGAGTAGGCATTCTCTATTCTATTCGTGAGGGACTGAAGGAGAAAAGAGAAAAATTTTAAGGTGGAAACATAGTATTTGAAAGATATGGAAGCAAGAAATGCAAAGTGCATTTGAGGAACTGCAACTATTCAGAGATCTAGGAAATAGGACACCAAGCAGAGTGAGATGAAATATATTTCAGATCATGGCAGGCCTTGAATGTTGATATAAAGCAGCTGGTTCTTATAAGACATTCTATTGAGGAAAAGTGAATAGATTTAACTAGCTTTTAATATTAGCACATGCAAGCCGTGTTTTAACCTCAAGCTATAAAATCCCAAAATCATTTTCTGTACCTTTCATTGCAAACAGATAAAAGAACAATATTCATCTCAAAAAACCTGGAGGGTACACAGGAGGTACATTTAAATTTTAAAGAAATCACTATGAGCTCTTCTTTTGATGTACACAATTCAAATTAAGCTCCAGCTAAAACAAATGAAATCAAATATATATCACAGGCTAACTTTAGAGAACGTCCTTTCCTGTCTTAAGTTAATGTGGGACCCATCAGGGCCTGGGACTCAGCACTTGACTGCTGGTCAGGAGGTTTTCTCCTTCTTTTCTGAGAACTCTACATGATAAAGCCAGAGTTCATGATCTCTTAAGGCCTCTAAAGTCTATCTCCAATCACTACTGCTTTGTTTTGCCTGTTGGACTTTGTTTCATTGTGTTAGAACTATGTTTCAAAAAGAGAGGTTTCTGTTTCTACTGTCACAAATACTTAGTGGTAAAACTACACAAATGTATTCTCTTAGTTCTGGAGGTCAGGAATCAGAAATCAGTTTCAGGGGACTAAAAGGCAAGCTGTAGGCAGGACTGGAGGCTTTGCAGGGGAGAATGTGTTTTATTGCATCATTTTTTAGCTTTTAGTGTTTATTTGACTTGTGCTTCCTCTCAGAGCACATCACTCCAGTCTCTGCTTCTATCATCAGATCACCATCTCCCCTTGTGTAATCAAATATCTCCTTAACTCCTTATAACAACATTTAAGATTACATTTAGGGTCCGTCTGGACAATCCAGATTAATCTCCTTATCTCAAGATCCTTAATTTAATCACATCTACACGTTCTCTTGCCAGCACATTCACAGGTTCCAGGGATTAGAACGTGGATATATTTGGAAATATTACTTAGGTATTATTATAGGAAGGGACACAAAATCATCAAATTCTTATATTGCAAATTTGCTTAAATGGCTACCACCATATTGGAAAACCATACCATTGCTAACCAGATGAGCAATTTTTTTTTGTCTTGTTTGCTTGTATCCTGTTCTTATGATTTTATGACCTCAGGAACTCAATCTAATCACCTCTTTTTTCCCCCTGCAACCTTGAGGATAATCATTCAGCACCCTTTTTTTTTCATCTGCCTGAAAACAAAGCAAAATATTGGAAGGTCCTCTGATTTTCATTAATACAGGAAAAAATAAGGAATATTGAACATAACCATGCTATTGATTCTTTAATGTTCATGGAAACCTAGTGGGATAGTTATTATTATCATCAGCTTGCAAGTGAGGAAACCAAGGCTCAGAAAAGTTACATACCCAAGGTCACATGGTAAGGAACAGGTCTGTCAAACTTGAAAGTATGTTGTTTTTTCACTGTACTGTGCTACTGAATACTACAAGGACAGGATAGAATGCTACATTCTAAGAAAAGTTATGAAGTTGTAGAGAAGTTGCCAAGCTCTTAGGGTTACTATGCCTGGCTAATAGTTTTTTTGGTCTTTTTCCCTGAGTCCCCATAGGCTGTTAGTGTCCTACTGTTACCTTCTTTTATTTCTGACAGTAATATCATGACCTCATTTCAAAAGGAAGGAAACAGAGGTACAGAGATGTTCAGTGACTAGCCCAGGGTCATGGAAGAAAGTGCTGGGACATACATCCAGTTGTTTTAATTGATGACAACTAAGGATCCAAGATTAAAAAAGAAAACAAACAAACACTTTTCTAATTCTCAAGTAGAAACTGTAGACAAGAAAAGCTTCAACACTTAGGTGTCAAGGTATGGGCTTTTACTACCATTGTGGTCTATTAATATAGATGGAAAAGAACCAATATCATATTTTAATGAGGAAATTTCAAATTGATACTCCTTAGCTATGGGGAAATCTGGAGTCAAGAAAATTCCTCTGAAGAGAATTTGAATTATCTATAAAATATGAATCAAAAGGAAAAGGAAGGTGTATTAAGGTTGATTTAATACTATCTGGGATGCCTGTGTGGCTCAGTGATTTGGCGCCTGCCTTCAGCCAAGGGCCTGATCTGGAAACCAGAGATCAACCCCTGCATCAGCCTCCCTGCATGGAGCTTGCTTCTCCTTGTGTCTGTGTCTCTGCCTCTCTCTGTCTCTCATGAATAAATAAATAAAATCTTTAAAAAAATAAAAAAAAATCTTTCATACCCACATTTAGTGGGCGGCTATGATGTGCCAGCAAGACTCTGCACATGAAAAAAAAAAAAAAAGACTCTGCACACGATACTTTGTGGGTGTTAGATCTAATTTTCATAGCAACCTAAAAAGTAGTCTTAGCATAATTAAAAAAAACATTTTTAAAAGTCTTTTTAAAAAGATTCTATTTATATATTCATGAGGGAGAGAAGGAGAGAGAGAGAGAGAGGCAGGCAGAGACACAGGCAGAGGGAGAAGCAGACTCCATGCAGGGAGACTGACATGGGACTCAATCCTGCGACTCCAGGATTAGGCCCTGGGCTGAAGGTGGTGCTAAACCGCTGAGCCAGCGGGCTGCCCCAAAAAAGCCATTTTTTAAAGAATAGTTTTAGGTTCAGGGCAAAATTGAAAAGGCACAGAGATTTGCTCCATGCATGCAACCTTCTCTACTGTCAACATCCTGCACTACAGAGAAACATTTGTTGCAATCAATGAACCTACATTGACACATCATTAGCACTCAAAGTCCTTACTTTACCTTAGGAGTCACTTGTTGTTGTATATTCTATGGGGTTTGTATAGTCTTTTGATGTTGTAAATTCTATGGGCTTTGACAAATGAATGGTATGTATCCACCATTATAATATCATACAAATTAGCTTCACTGGCCTAAGAATCCCCTGCACTCAGCCTATTCAACTTTCTGCTCTCTCTACTCCCAGGCCCTATTTCCATATTTTCACCTGTTCCAAAATGTCATTTAGTTGGAATCATATAGTATGTAGCTTTTTCAGATAGGCTTCCTTCACTTAGTAGTATGCATTTAAGGTTTCTCTAAGTCTTTTCATGGCTTGATAGTTCATCTCAATTTATCACTGAATGATATTGTGTTGTCTGGATGTACCACATTTAAAAAAAATCTATACAAGTACTGAAGGATATCTTGGTTGTTTCCATGTTTTGGTAATCATGTATAAAATAGCTATAAACAGGGACAGCTGGGTGGCTGAGTGGTTTAGCACCTGCCTTCAGCCCAGGGGGTGATCCTGAGGTCCTGGGATCGAGTCCTGCATTGGGCTCCCTGCATGGAGCTTGCTTTTCCTTCTGCCTGTGTCTCTGCCTCTTTCTCTGTGTCTCTCATGAATAAATGAATAATAAAATGTTTAAAAAAAACATAGTTATAAACATCCATGTGTAGGTTTTTGTGTTGATGTAAGTTTTCAGCTCCTTTGGGTAAATAATAAGGGATACAGTTGCTGTATCATATGGTAAAAGCTTTTTAAGAAATTGCCAAACTGTATTCCAATGTGGCTATACCATTTTATATTCCTACCAGCAATGAATGACAGTTCCTGCTGCTTCACATCCTTATCAGCATTTGGTGTTATCAGTGTTTTGGATTTTAGCCATCCCAATAGATACATAGTGGTATCTTACTGTTATTTTAATTTGCAATTTCCTAATGATAATGCTGTTGAACATCTTTTACATAAAAACTTCATATCTATGCATCTCCTTTGCAAGGTGTCAGGTCTTTTGCCCATTTAAATCTGGAGGTTCATTTCCTTGTTGCATTTAGAAAGTTTTTTTGTATATTTTAGGTAACATATGTGTCTTTTGCAAATAGTTTCACCTAGTCTGTGGTACATCTTCTCATTCTCTTAACATGGTCTTTTTTGGAGCAGAATTTTTTAGTTTTAATCAAGTCCAGTTTATCAGTTCTTTCTTTTATGGATTATGCCTTTGGTGTTGTATCTAAAAAGTCATCGCCTTATCCAAGGTCAACTAGATTTTCTTCTATGCTCTCTCTCAGGAGTTTTGATATGTTGCATTTCATATTTAGGTCTATGGTCCATTTCAAATTAATTTTTGTGGAAAGGGTAAGGCCTGTGTCCGGATTCTGATTTTGTTTTGTCATGTGGCTTTCCAGTTATTCTAGTAGTACTTGTTGAAAAGACTGTCTTTGCTTCTTGTATTGAGTTTGATGCTTTGTTAAAGATCTGTATACTATATTTACCTGAGTCTATGAGTTTATTTTTGGTGGATTCTCTATTCTGATCTGTTGTGAGGTTTTCATTGGTTGGTTCATTTTGTAGTTTTACCATCACTACATTGTTTTGATGACTGTAGTTATCTAGTAATTCTTGAAGTTGGGTAGTGTCAATTCTCCAACTTTGTTCTTCTCCTTCAAAATTGTGTTGACTCTTCTGGGTCTTCTGTTTTTCCATATAAACTTCGGAATAAGTTTATTGATATCACAAAAATAACTTATTGAGATTTGATTTGGATTGTATTAAATCTATAGATCAGAGGGGCGGGGCAAGGTGGTGGAGGAGTAGGGTCCCTAAGTCACCTGTCCCCACCAACTTACCTAGATAACTTTCAAATCATCCTGAAAACCTACGAATTCGGCCTGAGATTTAAAGAGAGAACAGCTGGAATGCTACAGTGTGAAGAGTTCGGCTTCTAACAAGGTAGGAAGACAGAAAAAAAAATAAAGAATCCAGTGGCGGAGGCTCCGCACCCCCCTCCCCGCCCCCCCGCCAGGAGCCGGGCTAGGCCCAGCCCCAGAGCCCCCAGGACAGGAAAGCCCAGTCCTGGAGAAGCAGGAACTTTAAAAATCTTCCTGGATGGAAAGGCACTCCAGGGAACTCGGGCAGGATCCCGGGATGGGCTCGGGGTCACTAACATAGGAGGTGCCCCCAGGGGAGGGTACGCCACACACCACCAGCCGAGCTCCCTAAAGGGCTGGGGCCCCGGGAGCAGCTCAGCGGCGGCTCCGCGCGGAGGGGGCTGCGCGGCCCCGGGAGTGTGATGCCAGCAGTGCAGGCCCCAGAGCCCAGGACGTTGGGGACACAGCCCAGGACCCTGCGCTCCCCCTGGGACAGGTGGAGGTGGGGAGGACACAGGACAGCAAGGACGCTCCTGCCGCCGGGGCCCCGAGCTGTGCAGATCGGCGCCTACACCCCCGGAGCATCCAGGCCCCTGCGGACTGGGAGCTGCGGTAGTTACTGCGGGAGCTGACTCCAGGGCTGGGGAGCTGGCCGAGCCAGTCTTGTTCCTCCTGGTGTACCCTGTGCCTGGGACGGAGCTGGGTCACCAGGGAACAGGGGCCTCAGAGGAAAAACAGCTCCCACCGAGCCCTGCACCTGGCGGGGCAGCCCTGCTCCTGGCGGGGCAGCTCCCCCAGGAGCACACACCTGAGAATCAGCACAGCAGGCCCCTCCCCCAGAAGACCAGCTGGAAGGATGAGGGAAGAGAAAGTTCTTGACCTAGCAGTGCTAGAAAGCTCCAGGGGAGTAGATGGATTTACAGTATATAGAACCAGAGGATACCCCTCTTGTTTTTGTTTTTGTTTTTTGTTGTTTTTTCCTTTCTTTTCTCTTTTTTTTCTTCCTTTTTCCAGTACAAGTTGTTTTTAGCCTCTCTGTACTGAGCAAAAAGGCTAGAAAAAAGAACTCACCACAAAAGAAAGAATCAGAAACAGTCCTCTCTCCCACAGAATTACAGAATTTGGATTACAATTCGATGTCAGAGGCCAATTCAGAAGCACAATTATAAACCTACTGGTAGCTCTAGAAAAAAGCATAAAGGATTCAAGAGACTTCACGACTGCAGAATTTAGATATAATCAGGTAGAAATTAAAAATCAATTAAATGAGATGTTCCAAACTGGAGGTCCTAACGATGACGGTTAATGAGGTAGAAGAACGGGTGAGTGACATAGAAGACAAGTTGATGGCAAGGAAGGAAGCTGAGGAAAAAAGAGAAAAACAATTAAAAGACCATGAGGATAGGTTAAGGGAAATAAATGACAGCCTCAGAAGGAAAAATCTACGTTTAATTGAGGTTCCAGAGGGCACCGAAAAGGGCAGAGGACCAGAAAGCATATTTCAACAAATCATAGCTGAGAACTTCCCTAATTTGGGGAGGGAAATAGGCATTCAGATCCAGAAGATAGAGAGATCCCCCGAAAATCAATAAAAAACATTCAAAACCTTGAAATTTAATAGTGAAACTTGCAAATTCCAAAGATAAAGAGAAAATCCTTAAAGTATCAAGAGAAAAGAGATCCCTAACTATATGGGGAGAAGTATTAGGTTAACAGCAGACCTCTCCACAGAGACCTGGCAGGCCAGAAAGGGCTGGCAGGATATATCAGGGTCCTAAGTGAGAAGAACCTGCAGCCAAGAATACTTTATCCAGCAAGACTTTCATTCAGAATAGAAGGAGAGATCAAGAGCTTCCAAGATAGGCAGAAACTGAAAGAATATGTGGCCACCAAGCCAGCTCTGCAAGAAATATTACGGGGGACTCTGTAAAAGAAAGAGGAAGTCCAAAGAAATGATCACAAAAACAGGGACAGAAAAGGTAATATTATGACACTAAATTCATATTTTTCAATAGTAACTCTGAACATGAATGGGCTTAATGATCCCATCAAAAGGCACAAGGTTTCAGACTGGATAAGAAAGCAAGACTGATCTATTTGTTTGCAAGAGACTCGTTTTAGACATAAAGACACCTCCAGCCTAAAAATAAAAGGTTGGAGAACCATTTATCATTCAAATTGTCCTCAAAAGAAAGCAGGGGTAGCCATCCTCATATCAGATAAATTAAAGTTTGTCCCAAAGACTGTAGTAAGAGATGAAGAGGGACACTATATCATACTCCAAGGACCTATCCAACAAGAGGACCTAACAATAATGAATATTTATGCCCCTAATGTGGGAGCTGCCAAGTATATCAATCAATTAATAACCAAAGTTAAGCCATACTTAGATAATAATACACTAATAGTGGGAGACTTTAACATGGCGCTTTCTGTAAAGGACAGATCTTCTAAACACAACATCTCCAAAGAAACAAGAGCTTTAAATGATACACTGGACCAGATGGATTTCACAGATATTTACAGAACTTTACATCCAAATGCAACTGAATACACATTCTTCTCATGTGCACATGGAACTTTCTCCAGAATAGTCCATATACTGGATCACAAATCAGATCTTAACCAATACCAAGAGATTGGGATTGTCCCCTGCATATTTTCAGACCATAATACTTTGAAACTAGAACTAAACAAGAAGAGGTTTGGAAAAAATTCAAACACATGGAGGTTAAAGAGCATCCTGCTAAAATTGAAAGGGTCAACCAGGAAATTAGAGAAGAATTAAAAAGATTCATGGAAACTAATGAGAATGAAGATACAACCGTTCAAAATCTTTGGGATACAGCAAAAGCAGTCCTGAGAGGGAAATGCATCACAATACAAGCATCCATCCAAAAACTGGAAAAAACTCAAATATACAATCTAGCCTTGCACCTAAAGGAACTGGAGAAAGAACAGCAAATAAAACCTACACCCTCAGAAGAAGAGAGTTAATAAAGATTTCTTGCAGAACTCAATGAAATAGAAACCAGAAGAACTGTGGAACAGATCAACAAAACCAGGAGTTGGTTCTTTGAAAGAATTAATAAGATAGACAAATCATTAGCCAGCCTTATTAAAAACAAAAGAGAAACAAATATTATTAATAAAGTCATGAATGAAAAAGGAGAGATCACCACCAATACCAAGGAAATACAATTTTAAAAACTTATTATGAGCAGCTATATGCCAATAAATTAGGCAATCTAGAAGAAATGGACGCATTTCTGGAAAACCACAAACTATCAAAACTGGAACAGGAAGAAATAGAAAACCTGGACAGGCTGATAACCAGGGAGGAAATTGAAGCAGTCATCAGGAACCTCCCAAGACACAAAAGTCCAGGGCCAGATGGCTTCCCTGGGGAATTCTATCAAACGTTTATAGAAGAAACAATACCTATTCTACTAAAGCTATTCCGAAAGATAGAAAGGGATAGAATACTTCCAAACTTTTTCTATGAGGCCAGCATCATCTTAATTCCAAAACCAAAGACTCCACTAAAAAGGAGAATAGACCAATATCCCTGATGAACACAGATGCAAAAATTCTCAAAAAGATACTAGCCAATAGGATCCAACAGTGCATTAAGAAGATTATTCACCATGACCAAGTAGGATTTATCCCTGGGACACAAAGCTGGTTCAACACTCATAAAGCAATCAATGTGATTGATCATATCAGCAAGAGAAAAAACAAGAACCAAATGATCTCTCAATAGATGATGAGAAAACATTTGACAAAATACAGCATCCATTCCTGATCAAAACTCTTGAGACTGTAGGGATAGAGGGAACATTCCTCAGCATTTTAAAAGCCATCTACAAAAATCCCACAGCAAATATCATTCTCAATGGGGAAGCACTGGGAGCCTTTCCCCTAAGATCAAGAACAAGACAGGGATGTCCACTCTCACCACTGGTATTCAACATAGTACTGGAAGTCCTAGCCTCAGCAATCAGACAACAAAAAGACATTAAAGGCATTCAAATTGGCAGAGAAGAAGTCAAAATCTCCCTCTTCACAGAAGACATGACACTGTACATAGAAAACCCAAAAGACTCCACCCCAAGATTGCTAGAACTCACACAGCAATTCGGCAGTGTGGCAGGATACAAAATCAATGCCCAGAAATCAGTGGCATTTCTATACACTAACAATGAGACTGAAGAAAGAGAAATTGAGGAGTCAATGCCATTTACAATTGCACCCAAAAGCATAAGGTACGTAGGAATAAGCCTAACCAAAGAGCTAAAGGATCTATATCCTAAAAGACACAGAACACGTCTGAAAGAAATTGAGGAAGACACAAAGAGATGGAAAACTATTCCATGCTCACGGATTGGAAGAATTAAAATTGTGAAAATGTCAATGCTACTCAAGGCAATTTACACGTTTACTGCAATCCCTATCAAAATACCATGGACTTTCTTCAGAGAGTTGGAACAAATCATCCTAAGATTTGTGTGGAATAAGAAAAGACCCCGAATAGCCCAGGGAGTATTGAAAAAAGAAAACCATAGCTGGGGGCATCACAATGCCAGATTTCACGTTGTACTACAAAGCTGTGGTCATCAAGACACTGTGGTACTGGCACAAAAACAGACACACAGATATTGATTTTGAACATAAATGGGGATGCCTCACCCTTGGAGACTGGAAAGAAGAAATAAAAAACAGATCCTAAGCTTTTGGAAGTTTCTAAAGACTAGTAAAGTCAGACTTGAAAACAAGTTGAAAAATAAGCAATTTAAACCACAAAGCACTGTCTAGAAGTACTGAAAAGAACAGAGGAAACTAAGGCAGCTGTAAAGGATGCTGTGTCTAAGAAACCGATCCCACTGGAGGACCTGAAGGAGAAAAGACCAGGTAAAAGAATTGAGAGGGAAGAGGAGGAAGAAGAGGAAGCACTTCCTTTGGATATGATGAATGAAGATGACTTGCAGTTAATGATAGAGTTAGGACAAAGAGCCTCTTTTCTAACGAGAGATCTTTCTTCTAGCGAACCTGTTCACTCCAAGAAACGAAAGCATGAGCATGTTATAGATAAATATGAAAAAATACCAAGAACTCTGCAAACTGCACCAGAGAAGGAACTGATTCACTTGCTTCCCATCAAGGATAAAAGTGGTATAATCCCACAGACCAGGGAGAAGCAAGTTACTGACAATAACCAAGATGAAGAGGATCAAGAAGAGGTGGAACTTGAGGAAGAGATTGTTGAAGATCCCATTCGAGAACTGACATTAGAAGAACATGTAATTGAAAGAAGGAAGAAGCTATAGGATAAGAAAATGCATATTGCAGCTTTGGCATCTGCCATATTATCAGATCCAGAAACTAATATTAAAAAATTGAAAGAACTACGTTCTATGCTGATGGAACAGGATCCTGATGTGGCTGTTACTGTTCAAAAGCTGGTGATAGTTTCCCTGATGGAGTTATTTAAAGACATTACTCCTTCATATAAAATACAACCCCTCAGAAGAAGAAAAATCCACCAAGATCCTCAAAGAAACCCCCAAATTAAGAGAATTTGAAGAAGGCCTGGTTAGCCAATGTAAATTTTATTTGGAAAATATGGAGCAAATGATTAAAGACTAGAAGCAAAGGAAACTGAAGAAAAGTAATGTATTTTCCTTAAAGGCCTACAAAGGACTGGCGGAAGTGGCTGTGAAGAGCCTGTGTGAGCTGTTGGTGTCACTACCTCATTTCAACTTTCACAACAACATCATTGTATTGATTGTCCCTCTCATGAATGATGTGTCAAAGTCGATCTCTGGAATGTGTTGTGAGGCAGTAAAGAAATGGTTTAAGCAAGATAAATTAGGCCAAGCTTCCCATGGTGTGATTAAAGTGATTTCTGGTTTTGTGAAGGGCAGAAATTATGAAGTTAGGTCAGAGATGTTAAAGACATTATTGTGCTTAAGAATCAAGGAAGTAGAAGTGAAAAAAGATACAGAGGACATTAATAAACCAAAAAAGTTCATGACTTTCAAGGAAAAGAGAAAAACTATCAAGAATGCAGAAAAAGTGGAATAAAGCAGAAGAGAAACTAGAGCGAGAGCTTCTGGAGGCAGAAGCTTCAGAGAACACAGAGAGAAAACTTAAACTGCACATGGAGACTCTGAATATTGTGTTTGTAACCTACTTCAGAATATTGAAGAAGGCCCAGAGTGTAACCTCTCCTGCCAGCAGTTCTAGAAGGCCTTGCCAAGTTGGCTTATCTTATAAAAGTGGAGTTTTTTGATGATTTATTAGTAGTACTTCATACTCTCATTGAGTCTGGTGATCTAAGCTATGGAGAAAAGCCTGTGTCCAGACTGCTTTTCATATGCTTTCTGGGCAAGGTGATGTTCTGAATGTTGATCCGAGGAAATTCTATACACATCTATATAAAATACTATTTAAGTTACATGCAGGTGCTACCAATGAAGTTGTCACGATTGTACTCCAGTGCCTTGATGTCATGCTAACTAAGTGCAGAAAGCAGGTTTCTCAGCAGAGAGCCCTTGCCTTCATCAAGCGTCTTTGTGACCTTGTTCTTCATGTTCTTCCAAATTCAAGCATTGGCATTTTAGCAACTAACAGAATATTAATGTACACTTTCCCAAAAACAGATCTGTTACTTGACAGTGAATCTCAGGGCAGTGGGGTTTTCCTTCCTGAGTTGGATGAGCCCGAGTACTGTAATGCTCAGAACACTGCACTTTGGGAATTGCATCCCATCATGCGGAGATTTGCGGCCCACCTGATGGCCGGAGCCCCCTCTGAAGGCTCAGCAGCGCTCAAGCCAGAGTTGAGCCAGAGATCTGCTGCAGAACTCTTTGAGACCTACAGCATGGCTGCAATGACATTCAATCCTCCCGTTGAATCTTCAAGTTCCCAAAGAAAGAATGAAGTTTTACAAGGGGATTCATTTTTGAATGAAGATTTAAATTAACTAATCAAAAGACATTGCCGTGAAGCAGCTACTCAATTGCTTCTGGATTCCACCAAATATTTGAAAACATCACTATGGTAGAAGAGAGAAATGTCACTGGACTTTATTGTATATTTGTGTTTGTTTAGATGCATACAGAGACATATTAGTTTATTTAGGAAATTCTCTTTTTATACAAGGGAAGCTTCCTGAGAAAATGCATAAAGGAGGGAGAATTTCCCTTTTCATGGCACAGGGTTCTGCCCCAATTCTGAAATTGTAATTAAGAAAGGAGAATTGAAAGTCTTGCACTCCCATATTTTGAAGTTTCTTAAAGACACTGCTTTTTAAAAACTTAATATACATCTAAGGGTGCCTGGGTGGCTCAGTTGGTTGAGTATCTGACTCTGGATTTAAGCTCAGGTCATGATCTCAGGGTCATGAGATTGAGCCCCACATTGGGCTCCGTGCTGGGGGTGGAGTCTGCTTAAGATTCCCTCTCTCCCTCTATCCGAATTTCCTGCTCTCTCTCTTCCTCTCTAAAAACCCCCCCCCCAAAAAACAATATACATCTTAATTTATAGTTTAAAAAAGATTTTTGGAGAGAACTTAATTGGATGATAGTTGCTAGATTAAAATGAGGGCATAGAGTGCAGAAAAATGAAGACCACGAGATTGGTTTTTACCATTCAGCTACTCTTTATAACCAAACTCTCTCAAATGAAATAAGTACATTTTTATTACAACACTATAGATGGAAATGAGACAAGTTCTATATTTGAGTGTATTTTCAGGAAGATTTTTGAGAAAAGAAAAAAATAGCTTGAAATTGGACACCAAGTTCATTGGATCTTGCTGAATGACACACTTTAAGAAGTAACCTAGTTTGATATTTTTTAAAAAAAATGAGAATGTTCATTATGGTTACTTTCAAAAAAAGTTTGAATGTGATCCTAGTCTCTACAGAGTTTGTCGCATTTTCTGATGTGCTCTGGAGGGTGATGGGGGATGAATTCTGGGTGGGAAAACCAAGTTGAAGACTTGACTCTGTTTTAAGGATATGGTGCTGTTGAAGGGCTTTTCTTCTTTTCCTTCTCCTCTTTCTCCTATTCCTCTTCCTTCTCATTTTTGTATAGATAAAGTCCTATTCTTATGAATATAATTAAAAAGCAATATTTTACCTAAGCTATTGTCATATTCTGGGAATGGCCTATGAAGTAACTTTTTGTAACAACAGATTATATTCTCTCCTGTGAATAATTGAATAAAAAAGCTACTTTTTTTTTGAAAAAAAAAAAAAAAGCAGACACAGATCAATGGAACAGAATAGAGAATCCAGAGATGGGCACTCGACTCTATGGTCAACTAATATTTGACAAAGCAGGAAAGACTACCCACTGGAAAAAGGACATCTCTTCAATAAATGGTGCTGGGAAAATTGGACATCCACATACAGAAGAATGAAACTAGACCATTCTCTTACACCATACACAAAGATAAATTCAAAATGGATAAAAGATCTAAATGTGAGACAAGAATCCATCAAAATCCTAGAGGAGAACACAAGCAACACCCTTTTTGAACTTGGCCACAGCAACTTATTGCAAGATACATCCATGAAGGCAAGAGAAACAAAAGCAAGAATGAACTATTGGGACTTCATCAAGATAAGAAGCTTTTGCACAGCAAAGGATACAGTCAACAAAACTAAAAGACAACCTACAGAATGGGAGAAGATATTTGCAAATGACCTATCAGATAAAGGGCTAGTTTCCAAGATCTATAAAGAACTCCTTAAACTCAACACCAAAGAAACAAACAATCCAATCATGAAATGGGCAAAAGACATGAAGAGAAATCTCACAGAGGAAGACATAGACATGGCCAACATGCACATGAGAAAATGCTCTGCATCACTGGCCATCAGGGAAATACAAATCCAAACCACAATGAAATCCCACCTCACACCAGTTAGAATGGGGAAAATTAACAATATGGGAAACAACGGCTGCAGAGGATGTGGAGAAAGGGGGAACACTTTTGCACTGTTGGTGGGAATGTGAACTGGTGCAGCCACTGAAAAACTGTGTGGAGGTTCCTCAAAGAGTTACAAATAGAACTGTCCTATGACACAGCAATTGCACTGCTGGGTATTTACCCCCAAAGATACAGATGCAGTGAAACGCCGGGACACCTGCACCCCGATGTGGATGGAACTGGAGGGTATTATGCTGAGTGATATAAGTCAATCAGAGAAGGACAAACATTATATAGTCTCATTCATTTGGGGAATATGAAAAATAGTGAAAGAAATTATAGGGGAAAGGAGAGAAAATGAGTGAAAACATCAGTGAGGATGACAGAACATGAGATACTCCCAACTCTGGGAAATGAACAAGGGGTAGTGGAAAGGGAGGGGGGCGGGGGGTTGGGGTGACTGGGTGATGCGCACTGAGGGGGGAACTTGATGGGATGAGAACTGGGTGTTATGCTATATGTTGGCAAATTGAACTCCAATAAAAAATATACAAAAAATATTTATTCTCTTGAGACAGAGAAAGACAGAGAGAGAGAAAGAAGAAGAAGAAGGAGGAGGAGGAGGAGGAGGAGGAGGAGGAGGAGGAGGAGGAGGGCAAGAAAGGAGAATCTTCAGACACCCTGCCGAGCTTAGAGCCTGACATGGGATTTGATTCCATGACCCATGAAAATGATATATGAATACATCATTTTTAGGATGGCTGTAATTAAAAAGACTCACACTATCAAGTGAGGGCAAAAATATGAAGTAAATGAACTATCATCCATTATATGTACATTGATACAACTCTTTGAAACCTGTTTCACAGTACCCATTCACGTAACATATGCTTACTCTATGATCCTACATTTCTATTTTTAAAATGATTTATTTATTTGAGAGAGAGAGAATGAGTGAGAGTGAAAGAGTGAGAAATAGAAAGAGTGTGTGTGTGTGTGTAAGAGAGAGAGAGAGAGAGAGAGAGAGAGAAAGGGAGAGAGAGAGCCAGGGATGGGGCAGAGGGAGAGAGAATCCTAAGCAGATCCTGTGCTGAGCCTGGAGCCCAACACAGGGCTCCACCTCATGATGGTGAGATCACGACCTGAGCTGAAATCAAGAGTCAGATGCTCAACCAACTGAACCACCAGGTGCCCACATTCTTTCTTTTTAATTGATACTTAGTTTAGTTTCAGGTATATAACATTGTGATTAAACCAGTCTCTACATCATGGTATGCTCACAAGTGTAACTATCATCTCTTACCAAACAACACTATTACTATACTGTTTTTTTTACAATGGTTTTGTAAAGATTTATTTCTTTAAAAAATTATTTATTTATTTATTTATTCATTAGAGTCACACACAGAGAAATAGAAACATAGGCAGAGGGAGAAGCAGACTCCCTGTGAGGAGTCCAATGCAGGACTTGATCCCAGAACCTCGGGATCATGCCCTGAGCCAAAGGCTCACTCAACCACTGAGCCACTCAGGTACCCTATTACTATACTATTGACTATATTCCCTCTGCTGTACATTTTATCCCCTTAATTAACTCATTCCATAACTGAAGCCTGTATCTCTACTCCTCTTTTACCCATTTTTCCCATTCCTCCATTCCTCTCCTTTCTGGCAACCATCAGTTCTATTTATGGGTCTGTTTCTGCTTTTTGTTTATGCATTTGTTTTGTCTTTTAATTCCACGTATAAGTGAAATCAGTATTTGTCTTGTCTGATTTATTTCATTTAGCATAATGCCCTCTAGGTCCAACCATGTTGCTGCAAATGGCAAGATTTCATCTTTTTGATGGCTGAGTAACATTCCATTGTGTGTATATACCACATCTTCTTTATCTGCTCTATTGATGGGCACTTAGGTTGCCTCCTTATCTTCATTATTATAAATAATGCTGTTCAGATCTTGGATCTAGTTTTGGTGCTTCTTCTATATATTATATGGGACAAGGTACTATGAAATTAAGATATTTTAAGGACTTAATCTGTGCTTTATCACCAGACTTGTTCACATTATTCAGCCTGAAAACCAGAGGCTTGAAACTATTTAAGTATGGGAGCAGGTTGAAATGACTTTCCAAATTCATGTTGTCCTATTTGATCACAATGCTCCAACACGATGGTCATCTTCTGTTTCAAAAGCATTGTGAAACAGCTGTAAGTCTCATTTTTCAGGCTAGCTCTTTTAGTCACTATGAACCTCATCTTCTGAAAGTTCAACTGCCAACATTTCCTACCAGTGCTGTGAGATGCCAGAGTCACTTTTTATCATTTTAATGGTTGCCCTGGAGTTTGCAGTATATATTTACAACCAACCCAAGTTCACTTTCAAATCAACAACACTATACTGATTGACAGATAGTGCATGTACATTATAATAACAAAATATTCTTAATTTTTCCCTCCTGTCCTTTACATCATTGCTGTCACTCATTTCATTTATACATAAGCATATTAGTCAAATATATTGTTACTATTGTTATTGTTATCTGTTACATCAATTAAGAGTAAGAAAAATAAAAACTTTTATTTTATCTTCAGTTATTCCTTCTTTAATGAGCTTCATTTTCTTTTGTACATTTGAATTCTGAATTTCTGAACTTTATGTACATCATTGTTCTTCACTCTGAAGAACTTCTTTTAATATTTTCTGCAGTACAGGTTTACTGGTGACAAATTCCTTCACATTTTATTTGAGAAAGACTTTATTTTTCTTTCATGTTTGAAGGACGATTTCACAGTATATATAATTCTACATGTGTTTTTTTACTTATAAAAAATTTCACTCTGGTCTTCATGCTTACATGGTTTCTGAAGAGAAATCAGATATCATTGTTATCTTTGCGCTTTTATAGACATTTTTTCCTCTGGCTTTGCCCAAGATTTTTTCTTTCTCTTTGTTTTTCTGTAGTTTGAATCTGATATGCTTAGGTGTAGTGTTTTGTTTTGTTCTGTTTTCATTTATTTTACTTGGTGTTCTCTGAGGTTCTTCATATGTAGTTTGGTGTTTCACATTAATTTGGGGGATTTTTCGTCATTATTCCTTCAAATATTTCTTCTGTTTCTTTCTCTCTTTCCCATTATGCATATGTTACACTTTTTGTATTTGTTCCACAGTTCTCAGATGTTCTAGCCTTTTCCCCCCCAATCTTTTACTTTGCTTTTCTGTTTCAGAAGTTTCTCTTGACATATTCTCAAGGTAAAGATTCTTTCCTCTGCTATGCTTAGTGTACTAATGAGCCCATCAAAGTCATTTTTCATTTCTGTTACAGTGTTTTTAATCTCTAGCAGTTCTTTTTACTTCACCTTAAAATTTGTATTTCTCTGCTTGCATTTCCCATCTGTTATTGCATGTTGTTTACTTTGTCCATTAGAGCCATTGGTATATCGATCATAGTTGTTTTACATTCCTGGTCAGATAATCCAGCATTCCTGCTTTATGTTGTGTCTCATTCTAATGCTTGCTCTTTCTCTTCTTTTTGCCTTTTAGTATACCTTGTAACCTTTTGTGGAAAGCTGAGCATAAGGTACTGGTTAAAAGGAACTCTAGTAATTTTCCTTTAGTAATGTGATGGTAAGATGTGAAGGAAGGGGAAGCAGTCTATAGTCTTATGATTAAGTCTCAGTCTGATAATGAACCTGCGCTCCTGAGCTGTAATCTGCACAAATGTTTTCCAGTTTTCCTCTCCCACCTCTTTGGGTTAGGAGAGCCAGAGTTGGCTAGGGTGAGGGGAGGGGTGACAATTTCCCTTCCCTCTTAAGTAAGGCTAGACTGGCTGGAGTTGAGTATTTCTCTTGCCTCAGTTCAGTTAGGCTCTGATAAAACCACAGTAGTTGAAAATCTGGTAAAAGTTTATTTTCAAGGATAGGCCTTGTAAAGAAGAACTGAATGCTCTGGCATGTTGCAAAATGGTAACTCTCTCCTTTCCCCTTCCTGAAGCAGAAGAGGAATTTTCTGATTTTTATTGTGAGAACCTGGTAAAACTCACAAAAGTTTGCCCCCACCAGGACTCACTCCTGCTCTGGTCTGAATGTTTATGTCTCCCCTGCCCCCATTCATACGCTGGAATCCCAGTGCCCAATGTGATGGTGGTAGGAGATGAGGCCTTTGAGAGGTTAAGGGTTAAGTAGGTCAAGAGGGTGGATCCCTCATGAATGATTAGTGCTCTTCTAATACCACAGATTGCTTTTTAGCTCCTTCCTTCATGTGAAAGCATAGCAAGAAGTTGGCAGTCTGAAACAAAACAGGGTTCTCACCAGAATCTAATCATGCTGGCAACCTATTCTTGGATTTCTAGACTCCAGAACTATGAGAAATAGATTTCTTTTGCTTATCAACTACCAAGTCTATAGTGCTTTATTATAGCAGCCTGAATGAATTGAAGGACCCCCACCCAAGTTTATACATGGAGTCTCCACCAGTTCAGGTCTTCTTACCAGTGGAGGTTCCTGCTTAAGGGTTTCTACTACAGTAAGTTGTGATAATCCATCAACCTTACTATCTTTCTAAGTCTGGGGGTAATATTTTGCCCTGTAACCTCACTTTTCTGATTATCTAAAGTGAGTTGATGATTTTTCAGTTTGTGCAGCTTTTTATTTGTTGTTAGAATGGAGGGATGACTTCTAAGCTTCTTCTATTCTGGACTAGAGACTAAAAGTCTTAGATTCATTTTTTAGATGAGAAAATTAAGGCTCAGTGAGGCTAATATCACATGGTTAGTTAGGGACAAAGCCAGAATTCAAAAGTGCAGTGTCTCTGTTCCATGGGTTAACCATTCTGCCTTTCAATTTATTTGACAAGTATTGTTATCCTGTAAGAATATCTGAGGAAAATAAAATTGGGACATACTGTGAATGTCCTGAGTATAGAATCTACTTGATTCATCCTTGACCTTTCTAGAAACAGAAAAATGCTGGTTAATATGTAATACAGTGGAAAGATCCTAAGTCCTGGAATCAGACAAATCTGAATTAAAATCCAAGTACTGCATTTACTTGCTCCATGACCTTGAGTAAATTGCTTAATAGCCAGCCTCCATAAGCTTCAGATCCCTCATCTATGAAGGGAGAATAATAAAACTGGACTTACATTGTGTTGTGAGAATTAGGAGAAAATGAACACAGAGGCAAAAATTCTAAACTAAATAACAAATTGAGGGCAGCCTGGGTGGCTCAGCGGTTTAGCGCCGCCTTCAGCCCAGGGCCTGATCCTGGAGACCCAGAATCGAGTCCCACATCGGGCTCCCTGCATGGAGCCTGCTTCTCCCTCTGCCTGTGTCTCTGCTGTGCTCTCTCTGTCTCTCATTAATAAATAAATATAATCTTTAAAAAAATAACAAATTGAGATTTGTAGTACATAAGAAAGATAATACATCATGGTCACCTGGAATATATTTCAGGAATGTAAAGTTGGCTTAGCATCTCAAAAATCACTTAATGTAATTTACCTTGTTTATGTAAAGGACAAAAGCCCTTATGATCACTTTAATATATGTAGAAGCAAACATTTGATAGAATTCAACCCCTTTCATAATATAAATATTTATTCAGTATTTCTAGTAATGCCTACTTTCTACTTTCATATTGTTGTTTACCCACTCATTCAATATAATTCATTGGTTTACTGCAAAGATAGAACACAGTTGAGTGAAGTGAGTCATTGCTTGGACTTGAGTTTTAAAAATCTTCAATGGGAAGATAGACTAAAGACAAAATTTAAAATACATGAATTTGTTTTCACCTTGTCTGCTTTATTTTTCTTTTAGGAGCCAGGTTTTGTTGATAGAAAAAATTCTCCCCTCTTTCAGTTTTCTGAAGTTGAGGTTTATATATGAAAAGCCAAGCTAGGAATTCTGTAGTACAGAGGTTTCTTTTGTTTGTTTTTAGCAAATAAGATCATAATTTTAAAAAGGAAAAGATTTGACATAAACAAGTTCTTGTCACACAGAAAGTAGAAAATTTTTCTAGTATGTGGAGGGTGGAGCCAGTGTGGAGTGGGGAGAAAAATGTATATTTTAGGGGATTCAGTTTCAAGACCTTGACAAAGGGTTTGGAAGGTGGGTAAAAATTCTCTGATAGATTTAAAGGGAATCTAAAAGACAGGCTGATATCTTGCTTCCTTGAGTATAATCCTGGCCAGACTGAAAGCCTCTTGGGGAAGTTTTGAGTCCAATATGATCTAGGAGGCTTTGAGAAACAATGGGATGAGGAAAATGTATTTATGCATGAACCTGAGAATAGGCTAGCTAAATCTCACACCTGTAAGAAAAACTGCCTACACTTCCTTTGCCTGCCAAGTAGTAGTACTGAGAATCTGGAATGTTAGAATAGGCTTGTGAATGGGGTGAGGAAGCTCCAGAATACATGGACTTCCTGCCTGCCTGCAGAAAGGGTTTATTCTGGACTGCTCTCCAATGTGGGATCAGTTTAGTAGGGTGGGCCCTTGTGTGGCAAACCAGGGAGTGTACAGATGTGTTGATGCCTAGAAATTCACTACCTCTGGAAAGAATTCATTGAAATGTGTTCCTTGCTTTTGCTAGTTGATGCATGGTCCATACGAAGTAGTTCCTTTCAAGGTTTCTCTGTATAAGATGCTTTATTCTTAAAATTTACTGTTGCACAAAAAAGTGAGATGTCCAAATTTCACTTCATATTTTAAATCTAGCCTGCTCTCTGCCACAGGGTATTTTGGCTCCACGTAGCAGTCTTTCTAATATGATAGCTTTTGTATTTTTCTTAGGCATTCTTCAATTATTTGTCCTTTGATATTATTTCTATGTGATGTTTTCAATGTGCCTCATTTAATCTTTTGTCCATAAGTGAAAATAATACTGGGCATGGATTAGCACAAAGCACAGGGGAACTATTATCTCTTTTTCTGGATACTGCACTTCTAGTATTGTGGTCTAAGATTAAATTAGGTGTTTTGATGTCACAATATCGACTCATATTGAGCTTACTGTCAGCTTTCGTCCAGGTCTTTTATACATAAATGGCAATTACTTAATATCTTAATCATCATGTACTTGTGTATTTGATTTTTAGAGTCTCAGTGGATTGTTTACTTTTATCTTCATTAAATTTTATCATGGTAATTTGGCTTGTCGTACAAAGCTGCTGAGATGTTTGATTCTATTGTCCTCAGTAGCATCCCCCTAATTTGATTTGATTTGATAATCTCGTTTTCTGATTTTTTTCCCGTGGTTGATTAAAAAAAATTGACCAGCAAAGAACCAGACAGATATATCTGTAATTCACTTGGATAGGAATATGTTAATTAACAGTCTAAATGTGGTCATTTGTTTATCCTCCCATATTATCATATCATGTAATAATATAGCATGAGACACACAATAGACGTATTGGTGGAATATCAGTTAAGGGTATTTCCTGTCTCCCAATGTAATGGTACTTTAAAAATAAGGATCGTTTCAAATAGAATTTTTTGAGTGAACACAGGACCTACCATGTTTTAATACTTTTTTTTTAAAACATAGGTAATGACTAATTTCTTTTTCCTTTTCTTTTCTTTATTTTATTATTATTATCATTTTTTACAATCTATCTTTGTGCCTGTAGATGCTCTGTGCTCTATTAGTTCCTGTTTTGGAAAATTAGAATATCATAAATATCTATATATCTATATCTATATATTTTTTTGGAATGCAAAACCTTGAGGAAGATAGCTTAAAGGACAGAAGTATTTAAAATTCTGATTTTCAACGTTGTGTTTTTACTTGTTTTATCCACGGGTGCATTCACATCCATATCGAATCATAAAATTGCCACTTCTGTACTGGTAGCTCATCTTTACTGAAACTGAATCAGAGTGACCATTTGTTGTCACAGTGGAACAGTTGGACGTTTCAATGGTAGTGTTAATAGATGAATAGTCCACAGGAAGGGATACTGTCAGATATATGGTTCACACAAAGGAGGGTAGTGCCAATGGATGCATGGTCCACATGAAAGGGTTCCTTTAAGGTTCTACTCTATAAAATACCATACTTTTCAAATTTACTATTGCATGAGCATGTGAGATGTCCAAATACTTCATGTATTTTCTCAGTTGTTTTTCATTTCCTCCCAAGGTTTAGTGAAATGAAAGACATAACTTTTGAGTCTGTGAGATCTGGGCTCAAATCCCACTATGAATCTACTGGTTGATTGATATTGGTCAAATTATTTAACCCTACTGAGCTCTTTTACTAATCTCTGATAATAATGATGATTTTAGGATTTTTTTGAAGGTAAAGTGAAATAACATGCAAAGTATCTAGCACATTTTAGGGCACATACTGGGGGCTAAATGTTAGTTTCCTTTCTGTTCCCTTCTCATAGCAAATTTATAACTTTAGACTTTCTTTTCTAATTAGCTCATCAGTATTAGTTCAATTATAGACTTACTCATATTAATTGCACTTCATAATTGCCATTGTGCTTTACTAATAGTAATAATAAAATTCCTCATATAAATTGATACCAACAATCACTGTTCCAGTTACCCTTATAAATCTACCCTACCTAGTCAGTGTTAATGGTTTGGCTATGAAAAGCTCACACAGATTGATGACTACCAGTCAAGTTCAAAAGGAAGGTTGTGCTATCTTCTCAGTTGCCAGCTTGGGCCAAGCGCCTTGTCAATCTGACAGTTTCTAGGAAGGAGTAAGAACTTTGGTTATGCAGTTTGGTTAAAATTCTTTTATTCCTCCTGCCTATCCTCTAGTAACCTTTTCTGTTTCATAGCCTCTCACATAGCCTTCTCTTTTCTTTTTTTTTTTACCCTTCTCTTTTCTTATTGATTTAATTATTTTTAAACTCACTGTTAAACAGTTATCATTATCATAATTTTTATGTATCCATAAAATTCCCATAATTATAACTTTCATAATGAATATAAAAACTAGCACTTAAATTGAAACTAAGTATTTAATGAATCTAAAATCAAATTTTATAAATACTACAATTCAAAAATCATGTTATTAATTGTTTTTTACAGAAGAGCATTCCATAATAGTAGGAATAAGTTTACAGAGGTACATCACAAATAAATGGTGAAGGGTTCTGAATACCAGGCTAAGGAGATGTTTTATTTTCCATGCAATGGAGAATAATCAAAAGCTTTTTTTAAAATAAAGATTTTATTTATTTATTCATGAGAGACACAGAGAGAGGCAGAGACATAGGCAGAGGGAGAAGCAGGCTCCATGAGGGAGCCAGATGCAGGACTCAATCCCTGGACTCCGGGATCATGCCCTGAGCTGAAGGCAGAGGGCCAATCACTGAGCTACCCAGGCATCCCATCGAAAGCTTTGAAGAAAGTTTTGTGGCATGTATAACAGTATTAGGGAAGATTTAATCCCTCACGGTGATCCAGATAGAGAACTGAGGTCAATTAGGCTGAAGATCTTGTCTAAGTGGGAGAAAATGGGATGGAGAGAAACTGATAAATGTGAATAATGTTATGAAAGGGAATTTCATTTATGTATTAATTCAGTTTTCAGAAAACAGTTATTGATTCCCTCGTATGAGCTTGGTGGTATGATAGGCACTGAGGATACTCCAGTATCAAGAAATGTTCCTTTCTTGCTCTAGAATTGTGTGGAGGTAATAATGATGTGAGTGCCATACCAGAGGTAAGACAATGCTGTTATGGCAGCAGATGGAGAGAACACCTAAGCCTGCAGCAGGACTCATAGGTTGGTCTGAATATTTCCTTCCTTAAAACATTGTTTGAACTTGAATTTCAAGTTATTTTGGTTCCCAGAATAATGAGAAAATTTTGTAAATACTCCTTTAATGCAGTCTGTGCCTTTGTATCAGCAGATTTGAAAAGAAAACAATAGAATCCATCAGATACCTTTTAAAAATACCCCCCTGGTGTGCAGTACATAATTATTTCTCACTACGTTAACATCATTTTGAATATATGTGTGTGAATGTGCGTGTGTGTGTGTTGTTTCATTTTAATCTCAGTGTCTCAGTGTTAGGAGAATGCCTGGCACATAATAGATGCTTGAGGAATGCCTATTGAAATGTCATTATTGTATCAGTGCAACAAGAATCGTCTGTCATTACTCATCTCATATTGAATGATGAGGTGTTTAAAAGCAACTTTTATGACTTAAAAATCTGTCAGATGCTCTACTGCCTCCTTTAATTCTGCTCACCTTGGCCAAGGCTCAGGCCTTGAAAAACAAACCAGACCTTTTCATATTTCTTTACATTTTGTTCATGTATCTTAGTTGCAAAATATTGGTCCCTGGCCAGCATTCATATGACAGCTTCCCATATGAATGTTAAACAGGCAACGATGATGCTCTATAATTACAGTGCTTGAAATGATTGGAAATAAATTGGCACTCCAATTATAGATGCGTGAAAGAGGCGCCAGTATATCACAGTCAGGCCATTAATTTCTAAAGTGGTTCAGGCCATCTCACTATTTCGGTGACATTCCTTATTCATGGCTGCAATGAATCACTTTGAAATGTGGTGCCTCCAAATTAACAAGCTGAAGGACAATTTCTTTTTTTACCTAAAATATCTGAGGTTATTTTCTCCTAAGGGGGTAAAAAATACAGACAGGGAGCCAGGGATATACCATTAATTGCTGTAATTCTATATATAGGATATGGAACAACTGGAACAATAAGATTTTGATAGGCTTTATATTTATTCTCTCTTTTAGAAAGAATATGAAAAACTTCTCCCTATATACTTGAACTAAAACCATAAGCTTTTCCACAATGTCAAAATTAAATTAGGAGAATAGAATTCTTTGTTGTATAATTTTTGGTCTTTGAAATGTATGTCTATTTGAGTTGGTCATGCCTAAAATAACACCTTTAATATAAAAACAACCTAAGAAATATCCTAAATGTCTCTTAAAATATCTCTTTAATGGTCATGTCACTATACTTTATATGTTGGAATCATCATCTACATACTTTCAGAAGTTTACCTAGATAACTGATGGACTGCTATCTATGAGCTTCAGTAAAAGATGACATTTATTTGATTCTGATAACTAACCTCTCTGAATACCATTCCTTTGGGTTACAGCTCTAAGAATCAAGGGACACGCTCAATCCAGCCATTAAAATAAGTAAATCTGTAATTGACTGATGCACACTAAGCTCTTTGACTGCATTAGTATATTCCTTAAGGGTACAAGCTATGTCTTATTAATGCATTGTGCAGGTACTTGGCATATAGAAAGTATTGAATAAATATTCCATTGGGCAAGTGTTATTAACTATGGCCAAAATAGTATTACCCATACATTTAAAATACATGTCGTGAAGATAGAATAATATTTTGGAAGAGGTGACATAACAATTAACTTCAGATTGTGCATTTTATTTTCTAAAATTAATTGTTAATCATGTAAAAATATATGAAAACATTCTTAAATAAAATACTACAGGTAATGATAATGTTTGCTGGTATCTTTTAATTTGAGATACTTTTTCATGGTCAAAATCAATTGTAGAGCTTCTTACTTCACTATAGAACTTCTTGTAGAACTTTTAAAAATCATGTCTTCTGAAAGCATTTGTTCTTTTATTAAGATTGTTATATAAAATTAAAAAAAAGATTGTTACATAAAATTTACAACTTATATGTAAGAGACTATATCGTGAATCCCCATGTATCTATCATTCATGTTTAATAGTTGTTGATACAAATGAATCTCTATAAGGACTTTTAAAACATAATCACACTGGGATGCCTAGGTGGCTCATGGTTAAGTGTTTGCCTTCAGCTCAGGACTTGGTCCTGGAGTTCCAGGATGGAGTCCTACATTGGGTTCCCTGCAGGGAGCCTGCTTCTCCCTCTGCCAGTGTCTCTGCCTCTCTCTCTGTGTCTCTAATGAATAAATAAATAGAATCTTAAAAAATAAAATAATCACAATAAGATTATCACACATAAAAACGAACAATTCCTTAAAATTATTACATATAATCAGTGTTAATATTTTTCAGATACTCATTTTCTTCTTTTTCACATTGGTTGAACCAAGATTCATTTATGAGACACCTGTTTTGATTGGTTCTTACTTTTCTTTCTCCTTCTTTTTCTCCTTTCTTCTTTTCCTGTCTTCCTGGCTAAACTTTTTTTTTTAAATATATATATTTTTATAATTTTATTTTATATTTATTTATTTGTTTTTTAATAATAAATTTATTTTTTATTGGTGTTCAATTTGCCAACATACAGAATAACACCCAGTGCTCATCCTGTCAAGTGCCCCGCTCAGTGCCCGCCACCCAATCACTGCCCCCCCCCGCCGTCCTCCCCTTCCACCACCCCTAGTTCGTTTCCCAGAGTTAGGGGTCTTCCATGTTCTGTATCCCTTTCTGATATTTCCCACTTATTTTTTCTCCTTTCCCCTTTATTCCCTTTCACTATTATTTATATTCCCCAAATGAATGAGACCATATAATGTTTGTCCAAACTTTCTTTCTTCCTTTAACCATTAACTGTGGGGCAGGTGCCAGGTATATGAGAGGTTGCAGGAACCTAAAGATGAATAGATCTACTGTATTAAACTTTGGGGTCTGTGTTCCTATAGGGGTGTCTCTACCCATTTGTCCATCCACTACTATCACCTACTCTGAAGATCCATTCCTCTAGCCTAGGGACTTTTAGCTCCATGGACTTGTCTATTCTTTTCAACCTTTGAGACTCATTTAAAATGCCCGTTGTTTCAGGAAAACATTTTTGATTATCCAAACAGAGGTCACCTGGTTAGCTTTCCTTACCTACTTGCATATTTGATAATTTAGTACCTGTGTAAGTTAACCTTGTTTTACTGTTAGTTGTGTGTTTCATTTTCATTATTAGATGGAAAAATTATTGGGTGCCACGTGTGATTTTTTTCTCCTATTTAAATCTGTGTCAGGGTCTACTATATGTTAATCATACCAATAGGAATACTTTTAGCCTGTCTTTATTCCACATAATATGTGGATTCAAAGAAGTATAGTCCTTAGCACAATGCTTTGTTCGAGTGTGCAAGTGTTTGTGTAATTGAAATAAATTATATGACACATTTCAAAAGTGACATGCAGTTATTAAACTAAAACTGTAGCACTGTAGTCTCTTTTAGAGTGTAACATTTTTACTTAGGTGACTAAGGAAAACTTCAAGGGGGAAAAGAACTATTCCTTAATGATAATGTAGCTAATTTGGTGGGAATGTCCAAAGTGAATGAAATAGGCAGTTTAAATCTTCACTGCTTTTTCATGACATTAATTTCCACCCTCTACTTATCTGTAACTCTACTAGATCAGTGGCTATTACCTAAACCATTAGCTAGCACAGTGCTTATAGTAGGTGTTAAATAAATATAAACTATCAAACTGTGAAAAAATAAGGAGAATAAAAGTGTTGAAAAGACCATAGAAATCTAAGGAATGCACTGCTGTTATATAAACTCCATTTTTTTTAGAGACGAAACATATGAAGCCATCTAAAATAAAGACCTAAACTAGCATGATTTTCTTCTAACAATTACATCTTAAAGAGACCCAGATCAAAGAAAGAAGGCTCATGAAAGAGGTTTATGTTCATTAAAGATTCATTTCATGTCAGAGTTTGATGGACTGTGGACTGTATGTGCCATATTTTATAGTCCAAGACCATGGTTTTGACTGGGCAATCTCCTTGGGAAATTTTGACGAGTTTTTTAAATTGTAACTGAAGCAATCATGCAAAGGAAAATGCCATTTTTGGTCATTTATCTTTTTTTTTAAAATCAAAATAGATCAAATATTTCTAAAGATGATATGGGCATTAACAAAAAAATTTGAGGTGAAGTCCCAGTTAAATGCCTAATTAGCTTCCTGATCTAGAAGATACCTGATTGTTAATACTTTTGAACTCTGCACTAGTACTTTATATCATATTTAATCTCCATTAAGATCTTATGAGATGTTATTATTATCCTAATTTTGTAGATGAGGAAACTGAATCTTAGAGATGTTAAGGAACTCTCCTAGGAAACAATTATAAGTAATGAACTTAAGACTTAATAAAATCGCATTCTGAAGTCCATGTTCTGACCCTGAGACATTAAGAGAGGGCCCAAGTTGGAATCACTGATCTGCCAGGGCCCTTTTACCTACCTGCTGTGTGTCTCTGAGTTATTTTTAAGTCTTGCCTTGATGCTCAAACGAGTTGATGGATATGATAGGTGTTAAGGATCTCTATAGTCCAGGACCTCAGTGCCCATAATATTAGGAAGGGGTCCCAATGAGAATGTAGTTGCCCAAGGTTGAATGCTACTTTCTTTGATTCAAGAAAATAGGTGGGAGACAGATTTTGTGAAGTCAGGGGTGGCATCTCATTTTGGATAAAGGAAATAATAAGGAACCTAAGAGAAGCCTTAGGAAATGCTTTAAAAGAGAAAGGAAAAAGAATCAATCCAAGATTTAAAAATAAATGAAAAACATTTTAGTGTGAGGTGAGAGAGGTGGGCATTGTGTACTTATGTCAGAGAAGGATGGTTTGGGATAAGGGGCAAGATGGCGGAAGAGTGGGGTCCCCAAGTCACCTGTCCCCACCAAATTACCTAGATAACCTTCCAATCATCCTGAAAATCTACAAATTCCGCCTGAGATTTAAAGAGAGAACAGCTGGAAAGCTACAGTGAGAGGAGTTCGCGCTTCTATCAAGGTAGGAAGACGGGGAAAAAGAAATAAAGAAACAAAAGGCCTCCAAGGGGGAGGTGCCCCGCGAGGAGCCGGGCTGAGGCCGGGGCGAGTGTCCCCAGGACAGGAGAGCCCCGTCCCGGAGGAGCAGGAGCTGCACCGACCTTCCCGGGCGGAAAGGGGCTCGCGGGGAGGTGGAGCAGGACCCAGGAGGGCGGGGATGCCCTCGGGCTCCCGGGGACAGTAACAGACACCTGCGCCCCGGGAGAGCGCCCCGAGCTCCCTAAGGGCTGCAGCGCGCACGGCGGGAACTGGAGCAGCTCGCGGGGGCTCGGGAGCGGCTCCGCGGAGGGGGCTGCGGGGCGGGAGCAGCTCGGGGGGATCGGGCGGAGGAAGAGGCTCCACACGGAGGGGGCTGCGGGGCGGGGGCGCGAATCCAACAGCGCAGGCTTCGGAGCACAGGGCGCCGGGACACAGCCCAGGATCCCGCCTCCCCCGGGACAGGCAGAGGCCGGGAGGGCCCAGGACAGCGAGGACGCTCCTGCCCCAGCTGAGCAGATCAGCGGCCCCGCCCGGGAGCCTCCAGGCCCTGCAGACGGAGACCCCCGGAGTTCCTGCGGGGGCTGAAGCCAGGTTTCCAGAGCTGCCCCGCCACTGGGGCTGTTGCTCCTGGGGCCTCACGGGGTGAACAACCCCCACTGAGCCCTGCACCAGGCAGGGGCACAGCAGCTCCCCCAAGTCTAACACCTGGAAATCAGCACAACAGGCCCCTCCCCCAGAAGACCAGCTGGACGGACAAGTTCCAGGGGAAGCCAAGGGACTTAAAGTACACAGAATCAGAAGATACTCCCGGTGGTTTTTCTTTTCTTTTTTTCTTTTCTTTCTTTTCTTTTCTTTCTTTTCTTTTCTTTTCTCTTTTCTTTTCTTTTCTTTTCTTTTCTTTTCTTTTCTTTTCTTTCTTCTTTCCTTTCCTTTCTTTTTTCTTTCTTTTCTTTTCTTCTTTTCTTTCTCTTCTTTTCTTTTCTTCTTTCTTTTTTCTTCTTGATTTCTGTTTGCTTCCCCCACCCTTTTTTTCCTTTCTTTTTCTTTCTCTTTTTCTTCTCTTTTTTCTTTTTTTTCTTCCTTTTTTCTTTTTCTCTTTTCTTTCCTTCTTTCTCTCTTTTTCTCCTTTTCCCAATACAACTTGCTTTTGGCCACTCTGCACTGAGCAAAATGACTAGAAGGAAAACCTCACCTCAAAAAAAAGAATCAGAAACAGTCCTCTCTCCCAGAGTTACAAAATCTGGATTACAATTCGATGTCAGAAAGCCAATTCAGAAGCACTGTTATACAGCTACTGGTGGCTCTAGAAAAAAAGCATAAAGTACTCGAGAGACTTCATGACTGCAGAATTTAGATCCAATCAGGCAGAAATTAAAAATCAATTCAATGAGATGCAATCCAAGCTAGAAGCCCTAACGACGAGGGTTAACAAGGTGGAAGAACAAGTGAGTGACATAGAAGACAAGTTGATGGCAAAGAGGGAAACTGAGGAAAAAAGAGACAAACAATTAAAAGACCATGAAGCTAGATTAAGGGAAATAAATGACAGCCTGAGGAAGAAAAACCTACATTTAATTGGGGTTCCCGAGGGTGCCAAAAGGGCCAGAGGGCCAGAATATGTATTTGAACAAATCATAGCTGAAAACTTTCCTAATCTGGGAAGGGAAACAGGCATTCAGATCCAGGAAATAGAGAGATCCCCCACTAGAATCAATAAAAACCGTTCAACACCTCGACATTTAATAGTGAAGCTTGCAAATTCCAAAGATAAAGAGAAGATCCTTAAAGCAGCAAGAGACAAGAAATCCCTGACTTTTATGGGGAGGAGTATTAAGGGAACAGCAGACCTCTCCACAGAGACCTGGCAGGCCAGAAAGGGCTGGCAGGATATATTCAGGGTCTTAAGTGAGAAGAACATGCAGCCAAGAATACTTTATCTAGCAAGGCTCTCATTCAGAATGGAAGGAGAGATGAAGAGCTTCCAAGACAGGCAGGAACTGAAAGAATATGTGACCTCCAAACCAGCTCTGCAAGAAATTTTAAGGGGGCCTCTTAAAATTCCCCTTTAAGATGAAGTCCAGTGGAACAATCCACAAAAACAAGGACTGAATAGATATCATGATGACACTAAACTCATATCTGTCAATAGTAACTCTGAACGTGAACGGGCTTAATGACCCCATCAAAAGGCGCAGGGTTTCAGACTGGATAAAAAAGCAGGACCCATCTATTTGCTGTCTACAAGAGACTCATTTTAGACAGAAGGACACCTACAGCCTGAAAATAAAAGGTTGGAGAACCATTTACCATTCGAATGGTCCTCAAAAGAAAGCAGAGGTAGCCATCCTTATATCAGATAAACTAAAATTTACCCCGAAGACTGTAGTGAGAGATGAAGAGGGACACTATCTCATACTTAAAGGATCTATCCAACAAGAGGACTTAACAATCCTCAATATATATGCCCCAAATGTGGGAGCTGCCAAATATATCAATCAATTAATAAACAAAGTAAAGAAATACTTAGATAATAATACACTTATACTTGGTTACTAATCTAGCTCTTTCTATACTTGATAGGTCTTCCAAGCACAACAACTCCAAAGAAACGAGAGCTCTAAATGATACACTGGACCAGATGGATTTCACAGATATCTACAGAACTTTACATCCAAACGCAACTGAATACACATTCTTCTCAAGTGCACATGGAACTTTTTCAAGAATAGACCACATACTGAGTCACAAATCGGGTCTGAACCGATACCAAAAGATTGGGATCATCCCCTGCATATTCTCAGACCATAATGCCTGAAATTAGAACTAAATCACAACAAGAAGTTTGGAAGGACCTCAAACACGTGGAGGTTAAGGACCATCCTGCTAAAAGCTGAAAGGGTCAACCAGGAAATTAAGGAAGAATTAAAAAGATTCATGGAAACTAATGAGAATGAAGATACAACCGTTCAAAATCTTTGGGATGCAGCAAAAGCAGTCCTAAGGGGGAAATACATTGCAATACAGCATCCATTCAAAAACTGGAAAGAACTCAAACACAAAAACTAACCGTACACCTAAAGGAGCTAGAGAAAAAAAAAAAAAAAAAAAGCAAATAGATCCTACACCCAGGAGAAGAAGAGAGTTAATAAAGATTCGAGCAGAACTCAACAAAATCGAGACCAGAAGAACTGTGGAACAGATCAACAAAACCAGGAGTTGGTTCTTTAAAGAATAAATAAGATAGTTAAACCATTAGCCAGCCTTATTAAAAAGAAGAGAGAGAAGACTCAAATTAATAAAATCATGATTGAGAAAGGAGAGATCACTACCAACACCAAGGAAATACAAACGATTTTAAAAACATATTATGAACAGCTATACGCCAATAAATGAGGCAATCTAGAAGAAATGGACGCATTCCTGGAAAGCCACAAACTACCAAAACTGGAACAGGAAGAAATAGAAAACCTGAACAGGCCAATAACCAGGGAGGAAATTGAACCAGTCATCAAAAACCTCCCAAGACACAAGAGTCCAGGGCCAGATGGCTTCCCAGGGGAATTCTATCAAACGTTTACAGAAGAAACCATATCTATTCTTCTAAAGCTGTTTGGAAAGATAGAAAGAGATGGAGTACTTCCAAATTCGTTTTATGAGGCCAGCATCGCCTTAATTCCAAAACCAGACAAAGTCCCCACCAAAAAGGAGAATTACAGACCAATATCCCTGATGAACATGGATGCAAAAATTCTCAACAAGATACTGGCCAATAGGATCCAACAGTACATTAAGAAAATTATTCACCATGACCAAGTAGGATTTATCCCTGGGACACAAGGCTGGTTCAACACCTGTAAAACAATCAATGTGATTCATCATATCAGCAAGAGAAAAACCAAGAATTATATGATCCTCTCATTAGATGCAGAGAAAGCATTTGACAAAATACAGCATCCATACCTGATCAAAACTCTTCAGAGTGTAGGGATAGAGGGAACATTCCTCGACATCTTAAAAGCCATCTATGAAAAGCCCACAGCAAATATCATTCTCAATGGGGAAGCACTGGGAGCCTTTCCCCTAAGATCAGGAACAAGACAGGGATGTCCACTCTCACCACTGCTGTTCAACATAGTACTGGAAGTCCTAGCCTCAGCAATCAGACAACAAAAAGACATTAAAGGCATTCAAATTGGCAAAGAAGAAGTCAAACTCTCCCTCTTCGCCGATGACATGATACTCTACATAGAAAACCCAAAAGTCTCCACCCCAAGATTGCTAGAACTCATACAGCAATTCGGTAGCGTGGCAGGATACAAAATCAATGCCCAGAAGTCAGTGGCATTTCTATACACTAACAATGAGACTGAAGAAAGAGAAATTAAGGAGTCAATCCCATTTACAATTGCACCCAAAAGCATAAGATACCTAGGAATAAACCTCACCAAAGATGTAAAGGATCTATACCCTCAAAACTATAGAACACTTCTGAAAGAAATTGAGGAAGACACAAAGAGATGGAAAAGCATTCCATGGCCATGGATTGACAGAATTAATATTGTGAAAATGTCAATGTTACGCAGGGCAATATACACGTTTAATGCAATCCCTATCAAAATCCCATGGACTTTTTTCCGAGAGTTAGAACAAATTATTTTAAGATTTGTGTGGAATCAGAAAAGACCCCGAATAGCCAGGGGAATTTTAAAAAAGAAAACCGTATCTGGGGGCATCACAATGCCAGATTTCAGATTGTACTACAAAGCTGTGGTCATCAAAACAGTGTGGTACTGGCACAAAAACAGACGCATAGATCAGTGGAACAGAATAGAGAACCCAGAAGTGGACCCTGAACTTTATGGTCAACTAATATTCGATAAAGGAGGAAAGACTATCCATTGGAAGAAAGACAGTCTCTTCAATAAATGGTGCTGGGAAAATTGGACATCCACATGCAGAAGAATGAAACTAGACCACTCTCTTGCACCATACACAAAGATAAACTCAAAATGGATGAAAGATCTCAATGTGAGACAAGATTCCATCAAAATCCTAGAGGAGAACACAGGCAACACCCTTTTTGAACTCGGCCACAGTAACTTGTTGCAAGATACATCCACGAAGGCAAAAGAAACAAAAGCAAAAATGAACTATCGGGACTTCATCAGGATAAGAAGCTTTTGCACAGCAGAGGATACAGTCAACAAAACTCAAAGACAACCTACAGAATGGGAGAAGGAATTTGCAAATGACATATCAGATAAAGAGCTAGTTTCCAAGATGTATAAAGAAGTTATTAAACTCAACACCAAAGAAACAAACAACCCAATCATGAAATGGGCAAAAGACATGAAGAGAAATCTCACAGAGGAAAACATAGACATGGCCAACATGCACATGAGAAAATGCTCTGCATCACTTGCCATCAGGGAAATACAAATCAAAACCACAATGAGATACCACCTCACACTAGTGAGAATGGGGAAAATTAACAAGGCAGGAAACCACAAATGTTGGAGAGGATGCGGAGAAAAGGGAACCCTCTTGCACTGTTGGTGGGAATGTGAACTGGTGCAGCCACTCTGGAAAACTGCATGGAGGTTCCTCAAAGAGTTAAAAATAGATCTGCCCTACGACCCAGCAATTGCACTGTTGGGGATTTACCCCAAAGATACAGGTGCAATGAAATGCCGGGACACCTGCACCCCGATGTTTCTAGCAGCAATGTCCACCAGAGCCAAACTGTGGAAGGAGCCTCGGTGTCCATCGAAAGATGAATGGATAAAGAATATGTGGTTTATGTATACAATGGAATATTACTCAGCCTTTAGAAATGACAAATATCCACCATTTGCTTTGATGTGGATGGAACTGGAGGGTATTATGCTGAGTGAAATGAGTCAATTGGAGAAGGACAAACATTATATGTTCTCTTCATTTGGGGAACATAAATAATAGTGAAAGGGAATATATGGGAAGGGAGAAGAAATGTGTGGGAAATATCAGAAACGGAGACGGAAACTAAAGACTCCTAACTCTGGGAAATGAACTAGGGCTGATGGAACGGGAGGAGGGCGGGAGGTGGGGGTGAATGGATGACGGGCACTGAGGGGGGCACTTGACGCGATGAGCACTGGGTGTTATTCTGTATGTTGGTAAATTGAACACCAATAAAAAATAAATTTATTATAAATAAAGAAGGATGGTTTAAGAGGATGTAGTAGCCATAAAACCTCAGGTTGTCTATCTTTGCATCTTGGGTTTGGACTTTTTCCCCTTGAGATTCCTGGAGATGATGACTCTGTGAAGTACTGCATGAAGAGGGGGAAGTGATGGGGTAGGGGCTTAATAGGAGAGAGAGAAGAAAAACAATATGAATAATATAATGGATTGAGACAATATGGGAGAGTGGAAAGGAATATTTATTAGAGATATTTAGAGAGTGACAGAGAAAACACATGTTTAATGTTTGCTTCTGTGTGATGTGTTTTAGCTAGTGTGGCTGGGATGATGGTAGCACTCATAACTGAGATAGAGAATATAGGGGGAGGAGCATATTTCTAAGGAAAAATGGAGATTTTAGTGTTCAGACTGTTGAGGTTGAGGCATGCTGGAAATATCCAGAAGTCATAATGAGTAGGTAGTATTAAATGCATCAGAAGCTTGGGAATAGGCCTGAGCTGGTGATATGGTTCAGGCAGTAGGATATCATATTTGTGGTAATTAAAACCACCCCAAACTAATGAGCTTGACCAGGGAACATGAGTAGAATGGGAACAGTGACTAGGTTTCTCTCGGTGAAGTAGATTATATTGAGCCTCAGAGACGATAGTCCTGCTCTTTTCTGGCATATAGCTATATACTGTGCCAACTGTAGTGTAAGGTTCTCATTACACATGGAGGAAGACCTGTAATGGAAATAGAAAAAAAGACATTTATGACTGGTGTGCATTCAGGGGAGAGTGACTAAGACAGTGAGAAAACACTAAATGAAGCCATCTGAGAAGTAAAATATTGTTCTTGAACCAGAGGAAAAATCTCCAGGGATATAATGACCACATTTAAGGATTGTCATAATGAAAAGGTACTTTACCTTTTTATGTTTCCCCTAACTCAAAGAAGGCATTTTATGATTATCTGTGCTCTCTGAGATTGAGATGAGCTCCTTTTGGGAGAGGTGGGTTCCCTGTTCCTGGTTGTTTGAAAGTAAACTACAGAGATGCTTCAGAGGGGATTACAATTTCAGGAAGGGGGTTAAGGACAGAGAATATCCTGTCTAATAAAATTTTTTGATTCTTTGTCAAAGGATGGCCTTTGCTTAATAAATTTTGTACTCAGAAAAAAAATATAATGGCTTCTTTTACTTTGGGATAGACTTTTTTAAAAAATGTTTTGCTTGAACTGGTTCAATTTAAGACACCTCTTTCTGAATAAGATTGCTCTTCTCTGACTAAATATTGGTTACCTTTTCTTCTACCTTCTGTGGTCCTTGACTGTAACAATTCTCTCAACAATATTAAAAATATATTATTGAGAATTGGCAATCTTCTTTGCCAGTAGTTGGAAAAATATAGTGGTGAAAATAACACAGTAGCCTATAGGTCAGCAGAGTACAATTCTAATAGTTCTGTGAAATCCCTATCTCAGAATAAGATAATTTAACAGGTATATTGAATCAGGCTGTAGTGAGTCAGGGAATTTGTTTTATTTATTTCATCAATTTTCTCTTTTGCTTCCCACTATCCTTCTACCTCCTTCTCCAGAGTTGGAGGGAATTGGGAAGGGGGCAGAGGTGGGATGCAGAAGGTTTTACCTGATTTGTATAATTATGAAATTGTAATGATGACAGTAGTGTTCTGGGTACTAGGGAGATAGAAACTACATAGTAGGTTCAACAGGGGACATTAAACATAAAGAACTATTAAGTATAATAGAGGTATAACTCTAAGATATATGTGATACCCTATGGCTGAGGGAGAGTGTCCAAAGAAGGACAAACTAGAAGGTGTTCAGGCCTTCTAGCAGGAGGAGGGGTTCAACCTACTGGGCAGCAGAGAAGTTTCTTAGTTTGGCTAGTCTAGAGCTGGTGAGGAACCACTAGTAAACAATAGGCAACCTTCCTCGTAGAGTGCAAGGAGAATGGCAGGAGATCAGCAGCTGGGAGTCCCAGCACAGGTATAGGCAGGAGGTTTGGAGACCATGAAAGCTGAGTGAGACACTAGTTTCCAGATACAGAAGGCTGCAAAAAGGTTGTCACCTGATGAGGCTGCAAGGTTACAGAGGGACTGCATTCTGCACTCACGTCTGGGGCAATGCTCTGCTAGATGACCTTGCAGCCACAAAGTTGACCCCTGATTTTTGGTATAATTGCAAGGACAGCCCCTTCCCCTTGCAGTGTCCCTCCAACATCCTGTAGTGAGAAAGTTTAACATTGTTTTCACTTTAAGGAGAAATGCTTAATGGGATATTGTTGTTTATCATAGGATATATATTGAAGGGTGCATTTGGGATGAGGCAATAAACTGACAGCAGTGGCTATGAGATGTGGAAGATGCTAAATACTGATCTTAATTTTTTTCGTGATTTGCTTTGTGTGTCCTTTGGAGTGTCCCACCTTCTGTCTCTTTCCTCTTCATGCTGGTTACATATGAATTCCTGTTGGTCCTCTGCCTTTCAGCATTTTACCACTCTACTATGTCACTTCTCTCCTCTAGCTTCAGTGGGGATACCGAGCCTCCTCTCATCCAATATGTTTGCCCTCTTTTCAGGGGAAATGTAGATTGTGTTAGTGTAGCCCTCTTGTGGACAATATCTCTCAGGTTTGGACTTTCCAGGCCTGAGACAGGTATCCGTGTCCAGCTCCTTCAAGTATTCCAGGATACCTGCGAAGCCCTGTGTCATGAAGTCTCCCTCATTTTCCAGAAGTATCTTTATATCCTTGAACCACCCTCACTCCCAACAGCATACTGATAACTTTCTCCAAATATTTATTTACTTGCTACCATTCTCTAAGATCTTACTGCAATGCAGCTTGAATGTGCATGATAAGTGAATACCAGCAGAACTAATTTCTTAATCTCATAGCTTGTTCTGTGTGTGGGGTCTGTCATCTTGCTAAGAAGTGTGTGCATGCACTTCAGATTCTTGAAATTTTTCCTACCTTCGAGGTCCTAAGCAATAATGAGATGAAGGAAAAGTCACATTTAACAACTTAATAAAAGAATATCACTTCCATATGCTCTCGTCACTCTTTTCACCTTCATGTCTTTATAGTTGAAAGTCTCAATTCTCATTTTCTCACAGATCTCTAGATGGGTCCCATTGCTTTATCAACTCTAATATTAATCTGCACATTTCTGTCACATTTTTAGGAGTGGTTTTACTTAGTCTTTTAAAAAAATTAATGACACTGTAAGTTTTTTTTTCCCCTTAAACTGTTCCTTTGAAGAAGTCAATCACTACCCATTTGATTCTGTCAGGGAGGTGATAACCATAGATACATCAGAGAGCACGGTCGATGACAGTGCAGGTTACCCTCTCCCAACCAGTCCAGGCAAATTTCTCCCAGCTGTTATTTGGGAAAATGCTGAAAGTACAGATTACCTTTAATGTCTCTGGAACAATGCCCTTACCCTTCCCTATGTACCTTGTATGTGGATAAGGGGCAGATGCCCAGAGGCTGACTTTATAATGTCTCAGTGTGTCCTATCGCCTCACTTTAAGGGTATGGTATACTTGGCATTCTTGAATATTTTTCTACTTTCAAAGTGCCTGGAACAATTCTCAGTTGTTTTCATAGTGATAAAATAATGACTACTGATTTGGAAATTTTTAATAAATTTTTTTTGTCATATTCACGAATTACTGGATGACCATATTGCTAAGTAGGCTGCAATACATTTGAATATCAGAGAAGGATTTTCTGGCCATTGCAAAGACAGTTATCCACACTTTATATTCAGCACATGGCTGGTCAGTTGATGGCGCTGGAGCTGTCATGCCATCTGTAGTTTGACTCAAAGACCTATTTGGAGGCTTATGTTGCAGATCCCGTACCGCCCACACAGTAGGGGCCTTGCTGTGTTGGCCAAGTTTGTGCCGTAGATTTTATTACACCTTCTACACCAGGGATGAAGAAATGTTGATCATTGCATACAGGAAAAACAAAAGATTTTACTGAGTGTATGATGAAACTTCCCCATTTAATGCACTATTCAACTAGAGCAACAGATTTTATTTTCTCTGAAAAATGTGAGGTATTTATCAGTCACTATTGACTTTTATATTCTTCTTTCTCGAGAACTCTGAGTAGCTAACAAAGAATATGAAGAGCCAGCAACAGGATGAAAATACAGGAACAACTATGTGTACAGTGTAGATACAGGCTGACTATAAATGGAAAGTACATATCCAAAATATCTCTTCCTCATAAAAAGCACATGGGAAAGCTTCTGGTATTTAAGAAGGGAGGGCATTACTTTGATTAATTTATCATTGCCTACAGTCTGGACTGCAGTTCCCTTAATTCCAATGGTTTGTTCTTGTATACTTATGTAGTGTTGCCTCTTATTCAACAAATTTGGTATTTCCTCCCATTCTCTCTGTTATACTCTGTGTCTTTCAATACCCAGCTCTGACAGCCCCTCTCCTGTAAGGCCACCGCTGTCCCCCAGGTTAGAGGTTAATGATTCAGCCTTTCCCTCTATGCTGACAAAGTCTTTTTATTCTTTTTGTCTTAGAATCTGCTATGTTGACCAGCTATCTCTATCGTCTATTTATCATTTCTGCTTTTATCTCTTTCATATTAAAATGTACACCCACATAAGGTAGGACCTATATCTGATTTATCTTCTTGCCCTAATACCTAGTAGATACTTAAATAACTGAATAATGACAGGATTTCTAGGCAATGAAACTGAGTTCTGAACTGTGAATATTTTGAAAGAAAGTTCTAGGTTATTATTTTATTTTTTAAGCCTTTGTGGTTTCATTAACCAAACAGTTGGTTCTGGCTGCTGACAAGCTCTTTGAAGCAGGGACAGGAGATTTCAAAAACAGTGCTATGTACACAGAGCACAGATGCTCCTCAGTGTTTTTTAGTCTAAGTCCTTCTTTTCAAGGCCACGGACTTTTGCTAAGTTAGGAGGAAGCCAGTAAAACAGGAGGCAAGACATGTGTCCACTCTGTAGCAGCTTCCCTAACTCATGTGGTCAAGCAAAAACAAATATCTTAGGTTTCTACTCTTTACCAGGCACTGGGCAAAATGTCTATCTTAATGAATCATGTAATGGGAGTTTACCGTGAAGGCAAAAGTA